>NC_143397.1:81934251-82559251 GCF_052110815.1 Crocodylus siamensis | reverse complement strand
GAATCCTATCCCAGAAGGCGCTGTTGAGAGGCAGGCAGTTGAGGCGGGCACAGTGGCAGAAGCACCAATCCCTGAACTGTGTGCAGCTCCCACTGAGCATGAATTGCTTGCATCCCACGTTGAGGTGAGCTCAAAGCCCTGCCCTGGTCAAGTTTCACCCTCAGGTCACTGGCATATTTCACTCAGGTGCCATCCTTCAAGAACCGCTCCAGGATGGTCCTCTTGTGGGGGGTTACGGTGATGTGACTTGCATTGGGAGCCAGGAGCAGCAAGATTCCCAGCTCCTCATGCTCCTTGGTCCAAGTCCTGTTGCAGCTGATGCCCTTTCTGAGGCAGGGATAGCATTGCAGGTTCATTTCCACAGCAAGGTGAAGTCCCTGCTGTCTCAGCCGAACTCCTTCCAGCACGCCACTCAGGAAGATGGCCAGGTCACATCCAGTGGGCTGCCTCACTATCGTCTTGTGGGCAGTCTTCTTCAGGATGCTGTCAGCAATGCTGCTCACTGTCTCATCTGGGCAGGTCAGGAGGCAGAAACCTATTCCTGATGAGTGGTATTTGTACTAGGTATTACAATCAAAACGTGACCAGGACGTAGGTGTGGATGCATAACAGTTATATCCAGGGAGAATGCAGGACTAAGGCCTATCCAAGAAACAATGGACTGTTTTATAACATTTAATCCATAGCACAATATGGGTGGAAACTTATAGAGGTAGAATTGAAGTGGCCAAGACAGATTACCCAGTTGATACAGGGAGGTGTCAGTTCCCTGTGACAGAGGGCCACTATGCACTGTAAAAACATGTATAAGACAGAATAGCATACCCAGAGAGTATTGATGGCAGGAAGAGTGCTGCTAGAGTTGTACAGTCCTAAGTTTAAGTTTACTTTAAGGCCCTAAAGGCAGAAGCTGCAGCAAAAGTCTGCTTAATGCCTTAGTTGCACTCTATAGACCAATCAAGCCAACATTTTTAGTAAGTGTACTGCAAATTAGCCCCACACCCCTCCTGAGTGCCACTCCCATCCTCCTCCCATGCCTGCTCTGCTTTCTGCTCCCAGCCCTATCTGCCCCTGTGTTCCCTGTTCCCTCCTGGGTCTTCTTTGTGCCACCCACAGAGGCTGTGCCTTGTGGCACATGTGCTGCAGGTTGGCTACCCCTGCTATAGACACTGCCACCCACTCTTTGAGGTCATGCTGGTCTTTTCCTGACCCAATGGCATGAAGGAGGCCATTCCCACTTTCTGAGACTAAACCCACCTTTCTTTGTTGACTTGGTACCATTTGTTGACAGGCAGCTCTGTGTATGGAGTATTAAAAGCCTACGTGGAACTCCAGAGTTCAACCTGTAAGTCTCATTCACTACTACTCAATAGGTAATCTCACTTTCTCAAAGCTTAATTTTCATCTGAATTCTTTTACATTTGGGCAGATCTCAAGTGAAGAATTTTAGAAAGTGTTACAAAAGACCAGCAAGCTGATTTTTAAAGTTCAGGGCTTTGGAAGGTGAACAAGTTTCCATTGCACTGTTCAGTGTGTTTTGCCTCTATCATCATCTAGTTACTTGGAAATCACTGGCTTTTACCTTTTAAAATGTCTCATAATATGTACAACTCCCAACTTGAGGTTTGAAAAGCCAAAGCTATCCTGACTTGTCTACAGGCAAAAGCTGTTTTGGGGCATGTAGAGGAACATGTGTCTGTAATGTTTTGCCTGTTTTTTGATGACCAAATAATATTTCCTTGGGAGATTAATATGAGTTGTGTTATTAATTTCAGTGGAAACAAGAGGCCCTTAAATTATCAGCTGTCTGCCTCAGGAGCTATCCCTGAGCTCAGCCTTACTTTGTACAATGCTGAGAAGAATGTGATTACTAAATGAGGAAAATACGTTTATTAAAATATTCCCAAGTTATATTAGTTTATGCAAAAGGATGATGGATAGATTGCACTCCTGATTTTACTGTTTCAAGGAAAATCTCTTTCTATCAAGTATTTTCTTGATTCCTGACAAAGCTCTAAATCCCTTTCAATCAGATATTTGTATTTGTCTCACTGGAATTCTTTCTTTTAGGAATTTTCAAAGTATTTCTGGAGGAACAATAGATTAATTGTAGTTTCTTCTCTGAGAGGTACTAGAGACTTGTACCCATTGATTCACAGGATAAGTTTCTAGATGTCCTATGACTTGAACTTCTAATCTTCAACACTTTTTTTTTTTTGAGTAGAGAAAGGAGAAAAAAGTCTGTAGAAAAAGAGTAACCAAGGCAAACAAAAGTTAACATGTTTGTTTTAGAAATGTTTCCTTAGATAGTATTTGCCACTGGAATGTTAACACTAGTCTTTAAACAAATAATGTTACTTTCCTCTCTACCTTTCATCACAAGCCTCAAGATCTATTTGGACCACTTACTTGATATTAAAACATTCATTGTGGGGGGAAAATGAATGCCTTCACCATGGCATTTAAGCCTCTGAGTAACTGTTAGGCTGGAGAGAATGATAAATGAGGTTTTTAGCTGAAGCAAATCGATCACGGAAGAGAGCAGCTCAGAGATTTCAGACTTTAATTGAGAGAAGACGGAAGAGTTCATTTTCATAATTTTCCCCTTCAAGGATTGACAAACAAATTGGGGGAAAAATACAAGTCTTAAAGTATATAATATATATTGCTTATTTTATGTATATTGTTGAAGCCCCAGTGTGCTGCTCTGGGATTTGTACCAAAAGATTAAAAATGGTGCAGTTCTGTAGATCAAAAGCACACACAAAACATCTTCACTTCCCTGTCCCACACATATGCCATCACAAAGATGTTCATATTTGACATCCCAGTTCCCACTAGTACTTCCCAGCTGAGCATCCCAGATCATAAGTGTCTCAGTCATCTAACCCCACAACTCGTCAGCAATGTCACAAGTGGAGAGCCTGGGAAAAGTATATAAGTATATAAGGGGCATAGGCTACATAAGTATATAGGGGTATAAGTATATAAGGGGTGTGCATCAGGATCATCAGAGTGGCACAAGGTCCAATGGTCATAAACTCCTCCAAGACCGTTTTAGGCTGGACATAAGGAAACTTTTATTTACTGCCTAGGCCCCCAAGACCTGGAACAGACTCCCTCCAGAGGTGGTGCAAGCACCTACTCTGGACACTTTTAAGAAACATTTGGATGTTTATCTTGCTGGGATCCTGTGACCCTAGCTGACTTCCTGCCCCTGGGGCTGGGGGCTGGACCCAATGATCTTCCAAGGTCCCTTCCAGCCCTAATGTCTATTAAGTCTATGAAAAGAGGTAAGTTTTACTGAATGTCCTGAAAAAACCCAATTTAAAACAAACCCCCCCAAAATTAATAGCTAAAAATATCCTATCTCTCACAAAGCTTGTTTAGACCTTTTCAGATGACATCTGATGCAATTTGGACTGGAAAATATACCAATGTGACCATCGATAAGAGCCAGGTTGTAAAAGGGGACTGAGTTTAACACCAGAGGAAGTTATCAACCTATTGTGTCTTGAAGAAAGCTACAAATACCCTATCATATTAGAAGCTCAATAGGAACAACCACTTTTGGCAAGTTATTTCATCATTCAGCCTATGTCTGTAGAATATACTCAAGTCAAATTCCCCTTTCAGTAAATAAAAGTTGGCCTAAATAAAGAATTAGTCCCTGTGTATTGAAATGACAAAGCAAATTTATCTTCAGGTTAACTAGATTTTCAGTTCCCATTTTCTGACTGAACAGCCTCTCTTTCCTTGTCCCTTTTTTCCTTTAATTTTTTAGAAATTTTGCACACCGTGAATGTTGAGATTAGCAAGGCAAATTCTGTTGTATTTGGGCAGTATATACTATATCTGCTTCACAAATTGTTTGGCTTTTGATTTCTGCACTGCTAAGTAGTTGTTTCTGAGCTCAGAGCTCTCATAGTCACTACTCACCCATGTACTTCTATGCCATAAATGGCATAAAAATAACAACTTGCCTTTTGTTACACGTTAACAAAATCACTGTGCTTTATTTTCACTGAAGATAAGCCTATGAGGCAATGTTCAGATTCATTTTTGGATTAGGTTTTGGCAGGATTTCAAGTCTAAGATAAGTCGAAGCTAACACTCAATGTTATGAAAATAACTTCTGTTGAGTTTGGGCCCAAACTGATTACTCTCTCAAGTTTCCAGTCTCTTCCAACCCCTACTCACAGAAGTAGCCCCAGTGAATTCAGTAAGTGAGGATTACTTATGACAGTGAGATTGTGGAGGCTTTCCTTTTAGTTTTGGATCCAATTTGTAACCTTGTACACCTAAACTATAATCTAGGTATTCAACACTGAACAGGCATTGAAAATCCAAATAATCTAATTTTGGGCTATCTTTATATTTCAAGTTCCTTCCCAGAAGTGCAAAGATATTAAAGTTTTTCAATAAAATATTTTTAATTATTGTTTTTAAACATGGGCACCCTCCCCACCATTCTTAGAAATTCTCAGTTTTAGTTGAAACTTTCCAAAACATTTTGCCTACTGTGCAGATATGCAGCATGAAAAATTTCAGCTAAATGATTAAAATAAAAGAAATGTCTATGATACTTGAAAACATGAGTTTATAATGGAAAATGGTGGCAGCTGACATGGGATAACATTGCTTACTAAATACATTGGGGTAAACACGCGGACAGGGAGATGTGTTTAAGGTGACAGATAATATCAGATAGATAATCATCAGGTTCAGAGGGTAGTTATCAATGATTCAATGTCTATTTGGCAGCCAGTATCAAATGGAGCACTCTAGAGGTTGGTCATGTGGCTGGTTTTGTTCAGTATTTTCATCAACCACCTGGAAAGTGAGATGGAGTTCACTCTCAGCAAGGTTGGAGAGGACACCAAGCTGTGGGGAGTAGTAGATACAATGGAGGGTAGGGCTAGGATTCAGAGAGACCTTGACACATTGGAGAATTGGACCAGAAGAAAGCTCATGAGGTTAAATAAGGACAAGTGCAAAGTCCTGCACTTAGGATGTAACAATCCCATGGAGAGGCTGGGGACTGACTGGCTAAGCAGCAGCTCTGCAGAAAAGGACCTGGGGGTTACAGTGGACAATAAGCAGAATATAAGCCAGCAGTGTGCCCTTGCTGTGAAAGCTAATGACATACTGGTTGCATTAATAGAAGTATTGTCAACAGGCCATAGCAAGTCATTCAAACCCTTAGAAGGTGATTTTAGCCATCAGACAAGTGAGTTTCTTGAGTTTCTGGAACAGTTCTCTAATGGGAGCAAGTTCCTTAGCAAGTTTCAAAGTGGGTCTCCATAAATGTATACAAGTGCTTATATAACCCAGTTGCCGGCAAATGTAAGGAACTGGATTTGATGATCCAGGAGGTCCTTCTAATCTTATGATCCTGAGTACCTGGTTGCCATCTTTAGAGCTATATTGTTATGAACTGAAAAGGTCAGATGTGTACCCATACAGTTTGTGAGTGTTAGGATATGGGGATTTAGTCTGAGTCTATTTCTAGCCAGAAAATGTAACATAGTGGAAGATGAACAAAATGGCAAGTTTGAGATTAAGATTATAGTTTCTAAAATCTAATGCTAGTCATTTCTTTGCTGTTGCTCTGCAATACTTTATGCAATGTTTGTTAATATGGAATTTTTGGAGGGTTGCAGATTACCAGGCAAGAAAAAGCTTCTAAGGTTAAAAGAGAACAACAGTTAATATTACCTGTTAAATGGAGAACTATTCTGTGTTCAGCTTACATGGGATACAAAGAAAGCTACATAACGTTTCCATGGAGTTCTAGCAGATGGAAAAGTGATTCTGAGATCATTTCAATACGTTACTGCTTGAGCTCAGTTAAAATCTTTACAGCTGCAAATAATCCTTTAAATCAACACTCCCACTACAGTGCAACCATTCACAACAAACCACCAAGTGAAAATATTTGTTCCCCTAATCAGCTGTCTCCCCTCAAAGAATGCTGGGCTTTATACAGGTGGGACAACAGGATGTGTTACAAGTAACATCCTAGTAACACCATTGGTTCCCACACTGTGTTTACACATAGTATCTCAGTAGTTTATTCTCATTTCCACTGAATTTCAATTCTGACTCTCCCATCCAAGGCTCAGCATCCTTTCTTAACTTCAATTATGGGCTGATTTTGACTCCTTGGTCTTGGAGTAATTCAGGAGTCACTCCACTGATGTCACTAATATACCTAAGGTACGTTAAGTACATCCTTCATTCTTTCTCTGCTCCAAACTTTGGCCACAGCCCTCCCAGTCCTACAGTATCCAGCATAAGACTTCAGTTATTCCTTTTCCTCCTTCCATATTTTGCTTGCATCTCACTGGATTTAATCCTTTTTCCATAGATCCACAACCCCCTCATCACCTCTACTGACAAAGCCAAACCACAGAACATGGCTTGCATTTACAAAGATTTGGTGGTGTTAATTTGCATTGCTTGTTACTTATTCAAATAGGTTCTCCCATGACTAGTTGGTATCACTGTTTTTGCATAGCTTCATGCAGTGTGTTAAATTCAAAACCATTCTTTCAGTCAGATAAGCAGCAAGCTGCATACACAAAGTTCATATAGCCATCTTTCAAATTGTCTGTTACTTCCATCTTCTATTTTTATATTTATTAACCCCATTGGTGGATTTGTTCATTCAGTTAGATCCTACATTGCAGGCAGCCCCTTTGTCCCTACAGAGCCCCAGTGAAGTCAGGGAAACTGTGCATAGGTGCATGGGACTGTCCATTCATATCTGCTTACAAGAGTAGGTCTTTGGTTTGTAAGATCTTGAACTCTTGCCTCCTTTCAGGGATGGTCACTCATTTCAGTCTCAGATTTCCTATGTACCACAAGAAAAATTGGATTCCCTTCACTTCTATTGTTGAAAATTATTTACCTGAGTAACAAAGACTGATGAGATTGAGATTTGATAGAAAGTTATTTATACTATAAGAAGGAATCCCACTGCATCTTACCGCCCCTGAAGAAACAGTTTTTGAAAGTCCTCCATTTTGCATCTTCGTCTCACATTGCATTCCACATTTGGGCTATAGCTGATTGTGAAGTACTCCGTTTCTGTAAACTTTTTTGCTTACATTTTACTCCACTGATTCACTTTGACCAGGCCAAGTCACTTTGCCTGTCTACCTCAGAGTCCCCATCTGTAAAAATAAGGATAGTCTTAACTTGCCTTTCAAATGTGCTAGTAGTCTTCATAAGCTAAAATTGATGGACCTGCTTTTGAGAATGAAAACTATCAAAGGGGTGCTAAGAATAATTGATTCCTTATTCTTGGTCTATTCCCTCAAGTGTCTGGAAAAAGACTGAATAAATTGTCACTCAGACACTCTTCTCCTTAACAAGCTTCAAAAGATATCCTTATATAAAATGTGAGATACAAATGAGATGAGCCCCTTGTGAGATTTTAAATTGACACCATTTAGATTGGTTCAAAATCCCTTCTGAATAGAACCCACCAATCTACCAACACTAAAATATGGATTATGGGTCTAAGTTATCATGGCTCTAACCACTGGAAGCCTGATTTGGAAGCACCCTGCTCACTGAAAGAGCTTCCAGAGTTAATTATGACTCAAACACAATGAGATCATAGTTTCGTAGTAGTTAGGGGTCAGAAGGGACCTAAAAAGATCATCTAGTCTAATCCCACCTCCCACCCTCTGACTGGCCGGAGCACACGCTGGGATCACACAACCCCAGACAGCAGTGATTCTGAGATCATTTCAATAAGTTACTGCTTGAGCATCCAACCTCTTTTTGAATTTACCTAAGGTAGGAGCGAGGACCACTTCCCTAGGAAGTTGGTTCCAGATCCTAGCCAACCTAACAGTGAAATAGTGCCTCCTAATCTCTAACCTGAACCTATTCTCCAGCAGCTTCTGGCCATTGTTCCTTGTCACCCCAGGTGCTGCTAGGGGGAATAGGGCCCTTTCTATTTGCTGGTGATCTCCCCTTACGAGTTTGTAGGCAGCCACCAAATCCCCCCTCAGCCTCCGTTTGCTGAGGCTGAACAGGTTCAGGTCCCTCAGCCTCTCCTCATAAGGTCTTTCCTGTTGCCCTCCAACCAAGCAGGTGGCCCTCCTCTGAACCCTCTCAAGGCAGGCCACATCCTTCTTAATGTGCAGTGCCCAGAACTGGACGCAGTAATCCAATTGAGGCTGGACCAATGTAGTGTAGAGGGGGATTATCACCGCTCTGGACCGGCTTGAGATGCATCTTTGGATGCAGAGCAAGGTGCGGTTGACCTTGCTGACTGTGGTCTGGCATTGGCGGCTCATGTTCATCTTGGAGTCAATAATGACTCCAAAATCCCTTTCCGCCTCTGTGCTCTCAAGGAGGAGCTCCCCACTTGTATGTATGCTGTGGATTCCTTCTCCCCAGGTGCAGCACCCTGCATTTATCTACATTGAAGCCCATCCTAATTACCATCCACACACTTCTGTAATGTCTAAATCTAATTGCAGCCTCTCTCTCCCTTCGAGCATGCCTACCTCTCTCCACATCTTGGTGTCATCAGCTCAATCCCCACCTAATAGATATGATCACAGCATCCATTTATACCAGTAAAAGATCTATCCCGATGCTTACGCAGAGCACTGGGTTAAGGGAGCATAGCACAACAAGACCCTGCAACCAGTTATGGAAAGATGAAGCATGTCTTCCCACTACACCAATCATTCCCAGGGACTTGTAGAAAGACAGAAAGCTAGATACATTTAATGCTGTACTACTTCTCCTCTCCTTTCCATCTAGTTTCATACTGTCATAACTCATTTATGTGCATGCTTGCAAAGGGGAAGAAAAGTTTCTCACAATTCTTTCTCTACTGCAAGCATGTAGGTTTAGGCAAAACTACCCTTCCATTAGCAGAAAGGAGAGAATCTCTATTTTCAAATATTTGCCTTGATATTTCATGCTGCTGTAATTAAACCTTTTTTCAGTGTACTTGGAAATACAGTACATTAAATACAACTAAAGCATATACTTTCTCCCCTTGTTACTGGTAAAATGATATCCACTGCATCAGCAGAACAAGCAATGCTGGAAGTACTCCATTCCCTTAAGAGACAAAAGTTATCATAATATGGAGTTTGCATATATGAACAAAAATGAATTAAGTTAAATTTAAACCTATTCCAGCATGTGGTTGCACACTGTGTATAAATATCTCTTCTATTATATAGTGCTCTTCTATTAAAAAGCACTGTCATTTAAGTCACTGCATGACATCCCATCATAGAAAATTATTGTTTTTAATATTCTTTTTCCAAGTAGAACAGAATCTATCTCTTGTTCTAAGTGACTGAATAAATGCTGATATTTTGATTGATCCATTTTAGCAAAGAAAGGACATGGGAGCATGTTGGTTCCTTTTTCACATATTAGTTTATTTTTAAAGTAATTTTATGCACCTTAAAACCACATTTGAAAATAGAAGAGAAAGAGTTCAATTTTGCCTTTCTAGAGACTGGTGGTAAAAATGTTGAACTGAATGGTGTCTTGTAAGACTATTTGCTTATGGGATACCGTTGAAGTCAGACCGGACTACCAGGGGTAGAATTCTTTGACTTTCTCATTCTGGGTATAGTCCAGTAGACCCACATTGTCTGAAGCTTAAGGGAAGCCATGGAGCCAGAACCTATATTTGCTGACTTCAGGTTAAACTACAATTATTAACAATATTCTCAGGCCCATCTTTACTGGTGGGGGGACAGCGTGACTTAAAATATATACAGGCATTTGGGGAGACTGAGCTAAAAATGGCCACCCAATCTAAGGTAAATTGGGATGGGGGTGCTAATAAGGGAGTTTGGGACATTGCGGGGACATGCAGAGTCTGTGGGAGGATTGGAAGGATCGGGGGCAAGTGGAGTCCATGGAGGGGGGTCAGAGAGCTTGTGGGGGCAATCAGAGTCTGCAGGGAGGATCAGGGGGGCAAGCAGAGTCTTTGGGTGTGTTTGGGGAGGGATGCAGGGTCCCCAGGGGAGTTGTCTGTTAGGGGAGGGATGGACTGGAGAGCTAAAAGTAGCCTGGTGCCTGGGCAGAGGTATAGGAAAGTCATAGACCTGGGGCTGGGTCCAGCAACTGGGCTTTCCCAGTCCTGGGGTCGTCCTGGGAATTGTACAGAAGTTCAGTTAGATCAGTCTCACCAGACCTGATCTAAGTTACACTACCTCAGAGGTAGAGATAACTTAGATTGGGTCAGCCATTTTTAAACCAATCTAAATTTCCTGAACTACAGAGTTCATGCTTAGGTCCACCAAATTAGGGACCTAAGTGTAAGGTTCACACTGGAGTTAGTTAGTTTGGGTGGCCATTTTTGCTCTAACCTCCCTCTAGCTAAGGTTGCAGACAGAAGTGAGCTCCCCACTGTAACTGAGAACACTTAGCAGGAAGCGTCCTGAGTTACAACCATCTCCTGGAACAAACAGAAGTTCACTCTTGGTTCCCGAGGGGAGAGGAGCAGAGGGAGCTTGTTCTAGGGGTTCCCCAGCTGGCTCTGGAGGGTAGGGTGGGTGTACTGGAGCCCCCGCCCCCACCTCAGGGGGGGCTAAAATACACCCACCTCACTCTCTAGCAGGGGCTGAAGAAAACCCCAAATTGAACTTCCTTTGCTCCCTTTCCCCCCTCCCATTCTGAAAACAGTGACAGGCTGGCAGGCAGCACAGACACAAGTTACAGAAGATGCTCTGTTTTAAAATGTCTTCCTCTGAACACTCAAGCAATAAGGGTTCAGATTTTCACACAATCGGTTATTTTTAAGCGGTCTGCATCTGTTCACTTATATTTGATCATGGCCGCTTTCTGTGGCCAGATCAGGCGAAAATCATCACTTCTGTCTGTGCCCTTCTACTTCTAGAGAAAGTCCTGCTAGAGCTGGACTGTCTAGCGTGACAGAACAATAGTCTTAACATATTAAAACCAATATAATTAAGGAGGAGACCCAGTTAGCAGCAGGGTGTCTTTCAGGCATCTCTTGAGCAAGCTTCTAAGAAATCTAAACAAAATCATCTTAGTGTTTTGGACTGTGAGTCACCCCAGGGGGCTGTGTTTCAAATGAGCTGGAAGATGAACTCTTGAAAATAGTTTGGAATTACAGTTGGAAATAGCTGATGAACAATTGACTCGATCTACCGCAGCATAGCTGTATATGTTTGCTCTGAATCCTGGGGTAAAGTGTAATCAGTATCAGTGTGTCATGTGTCCAGGCCCTATGTGACTGGTAGAAAGTAAACAGATTGGATGCCACTTCAGATTTGAGTCAGCTCTCTATAAGTTTTGCTTTTTATTGTATTTAATGCTCAATATAGGCACATGGGAAAGCAATTAAAATTAATAATGCATAGTACTCCTGACTTGGATAGATTAGATCAGCAGTGGGCTAAATGGCGGATCTGGCTGGTTGCTGGACTCTATTTCCCAGCAGCCCCTGCAAACATCACTGTGGCCAGTTTCCATGGAGACCCCAGAAGCAGCAGGGCCAGGGTTTCCATGGAGACCAGCCCCAGCAGCATTGGCAGGGTGTGTGGCTAGGCAAGGAGTTGCTCTGGAGCTGGGGCTGGCATCTTGCGGTGCTGACAACATGGTGTAGAGCTAGGGCAGAGCTGCAATCCTCTGCCTGTACACCCCTGCTCAGGGCATGTGGGCAGCAGATCACAGTTCTGCACCAGCTCCAGACCACGCTGTTACTGCCACAAGATCCCAGCCCTGGAGCAGCTCCCAACCCAGCTGTGCACCCTGCCAGTGCTTCTAGAGCAAGTCTCCATGGAAGCCCCAGCCCCATGCTGTCATAGCCCTGCCGCTGTTGGGGTCTCACTGGAAACTGGCTGCAGCAACATGGGCAGGGGCTGGTGGGAAATGGAGTCTCCCATGGGCCCAATCCAGCCCATGGGCCAGACTTTGCCTGCCCCTGGATTAGATAGATTTTCCTGTTCAAAAATAAATGTTTATCCATATATATATATATATATATATATATATATATATGGATAAACATTTATTTATATGGATAAACATTTATATATTATTTATAAAATATATAAAATAAATTAAAAAATAATTATCCAGATAAATATTTTCCCGTAGAACCCATCACACAAACACCGGTTTGTGATGCATTCCCCATTCTCAGCTTTGTGCTTTCACCGTGGAAATAAACTCAGAGACTCAAATGTCACGGCACAGAAAGTTTGAGAAGAGTGAAGGGCAGATATTGAATTTGATCTTATAAACAGGAGTAAAACTGAGAGGCCACTCCAAATCCCAAATAAAGTCAATGAGAATCTTTGTGTTTCAAGCCCAGGTGTAATGATAGTGCCACACACAGAGGCAGGAGTGACTTCGGTTGCTGCCGCTGCTGCAGTCACAATTGTGATCTCATGACTGTAATAACAGGCAGGCTGGGAACGTTTTTGCACCCCTCCATCCATAAAAGTCAGTGCCTGGGGCAGCCCCACTCTAGTTGTGCCACTAGTTTCAAGTGATTTCACTGGGTTTCAGATCAAACCCAAGTGAATGTTTTAAGAATTGGATTATATTAGAAGTGCATCCAGAGGTGATAATTTTCACCCAATCTGGCCCCAGAAAACAGTGTATATCCATGAGCAAACATGAGTGCACAGCTGCAGATCACTTAAAAATAGCTGAATAGGTGAAAATCTGAACCCTCGTTGCACAAGGGGTCAGATGAGGATGTTTCAAAACATAGCATCTTCTCTAACTCCTCTCTGAGCTGCCTTCCAGCCTGTCACTGTTTTCAGAATGAGAGTGGGGAAAAGGAGCAGAGGAAGTTTGGTGTGGTGGTTTTGCAACCTCCAAATTGCGGGGGACTCCAATATACTCACCCCACCCTTCAGCTGTAGCTGGGGAACCCTTAAACTAAGCTGCACTTCTGTCTGCACCCTAGGACTTTGCAGGAGCATCAGCATATTTAAACTGGCCCCATGTGGGGCTATGGGACAAGGATAGGGATACAAATATGTACAGGGACACTCACATTTTTCAAAACTCTCGTCCTATGACAAGTAAGCAAGTAAAAACAAGTAAGCAAGTTTTGGGGCCTCAAATTTTTGAAGGCCCTCAAATTTTGCAATCTTCCCCTAACCGTAAATAAAAGCAAACAAAGCTCTCTGTGGCTTTGGTCAGTCTCAGCCAAGTTTAGTCTTAATCTATTACAGTCACTAGCTACCTTTTAAAAATAACATATTGTGGTTTCAAAACGTCTTTACTTAATCCTGGCTTAGCTGGAAAGGAATTATATTTGGAAGGATGCACATGTCTATGTGCTTTTGATGGATAGTCCCTTTACTACTCCCATGCACCATAAATTTTCTTGATGTACTGTATATAATTCTACATCAAATTTGCCTGACACTGGATGCTTGAAATTTATGCCATTTTTCAGGAGAACCTACATCATGTAGTAAACAAAAAAGAAATTTTTGAAAACATGCCAGCTTGATATATAGATATAGTTGGAATTTCTCCAGCACTGAATTCAGAGGCATTGGTGCTATTTTTATTTACTACACAGGAAGGTAAGAAAGAAGCAGCAAGAAGTTTAACATTTCAAAGTTCTTTTTTAAAGCATAAATTAAAAAAATAAAACCCCAAAGGGCTCTAGAGAAACCTTGACATTTCATTTAAAGATATAAATGTTTAAGAGTCAAGAGCCCACGCATAATTAATGAATATATGGAAAAAATTTTGAGACATAATATTTCAGTCCATTGATAATTGAAAGAAGGCATTTTAAATGGTTCATTTCAAGACACTTTCTGCACTCTTTTCTCAAGTGAACAATTAATTTTCATTTCTCTTTCCCCTTTCAAATTAGAGAAGTCCAGTGAAACTTTCTTTAGCTCTAGAGAAGTCTGGTATTAATTCTCCTTCTATGTTTCTTAAGAAAACTTTTCTTTGTCTTCGCTTTACCTCATAGGTTCTGTGCCATTCTTTGTCACCACTCTCATTACATCACAACATTAGGTTCACCTATATGATCTTTATCCACAAAAAGAGAATTTCACCCTAGTGCAGCAGGCTGGCACAAGACTTACACATACCTTCAGTTCCACTTAAGATTTTCATTTGGCTTAAATAGTACATAGACTGCAGTGCCTTCTGCACTGGGAAAGATTTAATTCAGAGAGGTTAAGTCAATTAAACATACTGGCTGAGTTAGAGCCTTGTTACACATTACTTTTTGGTGGCTCCTGGAGCTCTTAACCCCTGGGCTGTCCCCCACATTAACACCTGAAACTAGTTTTAAGAATACTTTAGGATGCTTAAAGTCATGCCACTCCAGGGCAAGTTTCTCTCTGATCTGTTACCCAGCTCATGTTCCATTAATGTGTGGTCACTTCCCACAAATGAGTTGTGGTCCTCAAGCATCCCAGGATGCAGTTTCCCCTTTCTCGCCCTCCTGTTTTATGTGGACAAACTTTCCACCCCCTGAACTCTACTGCCAAGAGGCCGGTTCTGGCACCAAGCCAACTCCTCCTCCTTCCTGCAGGACAAACAGCCTGCAGAGCACATGCCAGTTAGCCAGGTCATGGGGCACAGACAGGCCTTGAGAGTGGGTTTAGGGGGGATGGTGGCTGGGAACAAGGTATGGGGTTAGATGGAGTCCCCATGAGCTGGGGCATGACTGATGTGTGCCCCCACAGGCTGGAGAGGCACAGAGACTGCCCGCAGATGGCAGCAAGCACCACCTGCAGTTGCTGCCAGCAGTGTTGGCAGCGGCCAGTGGTGATCGGCGACCGCCCACAGATGCCACCAGCGGTATCGGTGTTGAGGGGGGGTGGCAAGCAGCAACTGTCCCCAGGTGCCTCTGGCAGCATCAGCAGTGCTTCTCTCAGGGGGTGAACTGCCAGTCTCAGGGGGTGCACATGCACCTGCATGCACCCCTTACACATTGCCAAATGTGCCGGGGCTTTCTTCCCAGATCAAGGGTAGTAGCTCCCCTAAAAGCACCTTCCCTTACCACTCCCACCTTCCAGCCACCCCAGGAAGCACAACCAGTATCCCCCAGACCTCAATCCCAAATCCCAATTTATTAAACCATAAGATCTTTTTTAATTAACTTCCTCTTTATTTCTTTTTAAATTTTTCTTTTAATTTTATCCTTTTAGCCAACTTCCTTAATTTCACCCTTCTTCCCCCACCCCTATTTCCTTTTCACATCCCATTCCATTATCCACCCCTATCCTATTAACTCTCAACCTCAAAGATTCATGTTCCTGCCTCCCCTGCAACCCATCTCTCATACCTACCCACCTAGGGCAGGGATAGAAGCCTGTCTTCGCTCACCTGCCCTCTAGAGGAAAGTCACAGCTGTGAAGGTGGGGAACAGTCAAAGAAGGGTTTTGGCCTTAAGGTGCAACTGCTCCAAACTTCAGCTAACACTAACATCAATCAGTATTTGAGCAGCTCAAAGTGCAATATGTAACATGGTCCTTATGACAAAGTACAGACTATCAAAAAGCCTAAGGCTAAACTGATTCAGTCTTTGCAGGTTAGTCTAAGCTGCAAAGACTGAACCAATAAGCAAATGAACAGATGTTAACTTTTGATTCAGAAATGCAGCCACTTACCTGCAGTGGCTCAAGCCAGAAGCCAGGGAGCACTAGATCACAGTTCTCTGGCACATAGCCAGTGTGGGCTGTATGTTCACTTCTTCCTGCTGCCCCCAGGGACTCTGGGATTTGTAGTCTACAATCACAGCAGTAGGACTCTGCAGGGTTGCTCATCACTTCCTCTTCCTGCTTCCAGGTGCCTCTGGGATTAGCAGGCCACAGATGCAGCCAGCACTAAGTAAGCAGGGCAGGGCAGGACAGGGCAGGGCAGCTCCATACTCAGGGGAAGGGAAGTTTAACCCTGCTTCCTGGCACCCAGACCCCAGCCTGGTTTTGCTTGGGAGGGGGTGCAGTGAGTCAGCCCTCACTGCTCAGTCTAGGAAGCAGAGGGGCAGAGCAAGCCCTGCTCTCTGGAGCAGACAGCCCAACCCAGCCCAGCCCAGAGCTGCAAAATGCTGCGATGCTGGGGGACTCTGATTTAACTTGAACCAGGAAAGGGTCTGGGACAAAAGTTTCATAGAACGGTTTGACCTAAATCAGTTAAATCTGATACTACACTCAACCAGGTTTCTCTTAAATCAGTTTCAGCCATTTTGAAACTAGTTTATATGCACTGAACTTCTGTTCTGTTACAGGTTTAAACCAGTTTATAATCACTTAAACCAGTTTATGTGTAACTTCTGTCCCTAGCCTATAAGAGTGGGTTCTTAATCCACCCCACATGAGATAATGTATATTATAGCTATAGATTTCCACATCTCTCTTTATTATGTGATTTTTCAGAAAAGGCAGTCTGTAAGCAGTCTGCACTGAGCATTAAAAGGTCACATTTTCAGAAACAGTCATTTAAATAACACATTCAGTTTTGTGTTTACAAGTTTTTGTGGAGATAGTATCATAGTTTTGCATTTCCAAAGGACTCTGGTATGTGTGTAGAAAATGCATTTGTGCAAGAATTTAGTGGTATAGGAAACCTTCTTACAGTGTATAAACACATGCTAATGTGTACGTACATAGGAATTTTAAAAGCACAAAACCAGTTTGCGCAGCAACCTGTGGGCAGACAAAAGTGGGAATCCAATTTTAGAAGCCAGACTGAAGTGGATTTAAAAATATTGGCTTCAAATGTAAGGAGACTTAATTTTTTTTTAAAAGAAATTATAATGACCTAGACTTTCAAACACACAGGAATAAAATGCTTAGAATAGAAAACTACTTCCACACGATGCTATACAAGTTCAAACAACTCAATATTAAATTCCAGAACACATGCAATTACAGAAAACATGGAAAACCTCAAAGAAGTCGAGGATTGCCCTGATTAGTTCTGGTTTATGAATCAATTTCTATTTCTCTCATTTCTTTTGAAGAACTGGAATTAAAAAGCAATAAAATCCCAAAACTGCCAAATTAGGTAATTTTTAGAGTTTCTCTACTAATGGACAACTTCAAAAAAACAAAACAACCCCAGACATTTTCAAAGACACAGGCAGTTTTTTGCATCTTTCTAACCAGATATTTTAGTTGAATCTTCCCTAACAATATTATAAAGGATGTTTAACGATCATGTGACTGCAACCCACTGGCAGAAGTTTAATATATACACCAGTATATCCACAGAGGTTATGATTCTACAGAAGACTACTATTCTGTATGAGAGACAACTATTGCCCCTGCATTAGAAACAACTACAGAGGTGGGAAAGCAGCAGGAAGAGAGAGGGGAGCAGCAGTTAATGGAAGAAGAAACAGCACCAGTGCACACTGGAGTCTTGGAATCTCAAATCGGGTGTGATTCCGTACACAGATATAGGAGACCTAACACAACAGTCCAGCCCAAGCAGACATGGGGGCTATAGTGGCTTTAAACATTCTTTGAGGCCTGGTCTATTCTGAAGGCCCTCTGCATAACTATTAATGCAGCCCTAGATTTTATAGGTTAATAAAATATAGCAGCTTAGTCCAGTACAAAGGCATCTTACCTGCAAACGGCAGGCCCTAAGAGTCTGTCTAAAGTTACAGTAACCTTCCCAGTCAGTCCTAAGGGCTGAGCACTGCCAGGAGTCTAAACAGCAGTATGTCATGCAGCCTGCCCCCCATGGCCTGTTCTGCCTTGCTGTGCCTCTTAATATAAAGTTGGAAGGATCTTGCACTTGAGAAATCCTTTTCCTCCAAGACAGGGGGCTCTAGGGGTCCTCATACATCATCCTGGCTCTTTTGTCCTGCGTACAAGGGCAAAAGATGCAGTGAGGATCTCACCCTTGCATATCTTGACATTTCCATGCATACTGGTCAGTGGAAGTGCTTATGGAGAAGTAAGGTGCTACTTGAACTTATGGGTACGAGTAGCTGAAACTGGCCCAGAGTCAGGAAACATATTTGCTTATTTTCTTATTTGCATATTTGCTTATTTATCCTCAGAGTATGCAGGAAGTTGTCATACAGCCTTCAGATCAGCAGGATTTTGGAGAGGATATTCATCCTCAAAACAGGCACATTCCTATGCTGTAAAGGACACTTTCAAAATGAATCAGAAGGATACAGAGGCCTTTTGTTTACCAGAGATCGGCAAATCATTTCATCTCAACCAATAGTCGTCTTAATGACAGTCTCCTGACTATGTCTAGCAGTCGAATGGTTTCTCACAGCAGGGCGCTCATGCAGTCATTTTCTCCAAGGAAAACCACTATTTTGTCTCATTGAGAGCTACTGATCTCTACATTCTATAATTCCCACAGAGAAAGGCATGTTTAGAAAACATCCTCAACCAAAACACTGATATAACATACAACCTCCATGTATTTCATAATGCAGTTCAATTTAACAAATGATCAGAATTACAAGAGGAAGCTCAGAGATAAGATCAGTGAACTGTACTAAAGGAAACAGGATTTGAGGGGGAAAAAAGGGTTGCTTTTAATGTGGAGCCCCACAAATTACAGGCAAAACTCCTGTTTTTGTTACTGTTAGCAGGAGCCATGGTACATAAAGCAAATCCTGTGCCAAAATTTGCTTCTGAACTTTGACACTATCTGGAACACAATGTTTCCACTTAGCCAGAAATTTACAGTGTTTCAAAAGAAAGAGACTTCATTAGGCATGGCATAATAATAATAAGATCTATATATTTTATCTCTGAGAAAAGGAAAATCCTACTGTCCCAGAAATGTACACTCTGCATTAAGAAATAGTTTTACTGTCTATGTACAGATAGATGAAGTGATTATTTCAAAACAACCACACTCCTAGGGTATTGGAAAGTATGAGAAATTGCCTAGCGGGCAGTTTAGGATCTTGATTGTTTTATTATGTCCCATTAGAATAGCCACTTGGCCCATAAAATACATTTGCAGTCTTAGAAGATGCACTATAAAAGGTTGAGATTGTAAATCTATGTATTATGTGTTCTGTCTTTATTTTACTTGAATGAAGTGAAAGATATTTCATTTTGTAGACTTTCAGCACAGAGGGTAACTTCACTAAAAATGGTCAAAAACTTATTTGGGGGCTTGTTCAGATCTACAAATGAAATAAGGAATACAAGCAATTTGACAGGCTGATTGAGGGGTCACCTAGATACACCATACATGCCTTCCAACCTCTTTTTAGATACTAATGAACAAAATTCACATCTGATAGGCCCATGCTATCCCTGAACATCACTTACATCTCACATGAATTGGGTCATATAAGCTTAAGTAGTCATGAGGCTTCTTGATGCTCCAAAGAAGGAAATCTCTAAGATATATCATACCATCTGTTAGAATTATAGAAAATTAGGGTTGAAAGAGACCTCAGGAGGTCATCTAGTCCAACCCCCTGCTCAAAACAGGACCATCCCCAACTAGATCATCCCAGCCAAGGCTTTTTCTAGCTGGGTCTTAAAAACTTCTCAGGATGGTGATTCAACAACCTCTCCGGGTAACCTGTTCCACTGCTTTACTACCTTCCTTGTGAGAGAGTTTTTCTTAATATCTAACCTAAACTCCCTCACTGCAGCTTGAGACCATTGATCCTTGTCCTCTCATCTGACACCACTAAGAAGAGTCTAGCTCCATCCTCTTTGGAACCACCACCCTTCAGGTAGTTGAAAGCTGCTATTAAATCCCCTTTCAGTCTTCTCTTTTCTGGACTAAATAACCCCAGTTCCCTCAGCCTCTCCTCATAAGTGATGTCCTCCAGTCCCCTGAACCATTTTCGTTGCTCTCCAATTTGTCCACATCCTTTCTGTAGTGGGGTGCCCAAAACTGAACGCAGTATGCCACCTCACCAGTGCTGAATAGACAGGAATAATTACTTTGTTTGCTCTGCTGGCAACACTCCTACCAATTCAGCCGCCTTGGCAACAAGGGCAGACTGTTGGCTCATATTCAGCTTATTGTGCACTGTAACCCCCAGGTCCTTTTCCACAGGACTCCTGCCCAGCCAGTCAGCCCCCAAACTGTACCAGTGCACGGGATTGTTCTGTCCTAAGTGCAAGACTTTGCACTTGTCCTTGTTGAACCTCATGAAATTCCTTTTGGCCCAATCTTCCAATTTGTCTAGGTCTCTCTGAATCCTACCCCTACCCTCCAGCATATCTACTACTCTCCTCAGCTTGATGCTATCTGCAGACTTGCTCAGGGTGCACTCTACGCCATCTTCCAGGTCATTAAGGAAGATATTGAACAAAACCGGCCCCAGGACTGACCTGTGGGGCACTCCATTTGATACCGGCTGCCAACTAGACATCAAGCCGTTTATTACTACACTCTGAGCCTGATGTTCCAGCCAGTTTTCTATCCACCTTACAGTCCATTCATCCAGCTTGTACTGTAAAATCAAGATATAGCACATCCACTGGTTTCCCTGCATAGCAGAGCCAGTCATCTCATCATAGAAGGCAATCAGGTTGGTCAGGCATGGCTTGCCGTTGGTGAATCCAGGATGACTGTTCCTAATTGGCTTCTCCTTCAAGTGCTTAGAAATGCATTCCTGGAGGATCTACTCCATGATTTTTCCAGGGACTGAGGTGGGGCTGACTGGTCTGTAGTTCCCTGGATCCTTCTTTTCCCCTTTCTTAAAGATGGGCACTATGCTTGCCCTTTTCCAATCATCCAGGACCTTTCCTGATCACCATGAGTTTTCAAAGATGTTGGCCAATGCCTCTACAATCACATCAGCCAACTCCCTCAGCACCCTCAGGTGCATCCCATCCAGCCCCATGGACTTACATATGTCCAGTTTTTCTAAATAGTCCCTATTCTGTTCTTTCACCACTGTTGGTTGCTCACCACTTCCTCCCCAAATTGTGCTGCCCAGTGCAGTACTCCGGGAGCTGACCTTGGCTGTGAAGACTGAGGTGAAAAAGGCATTGAGTACTTCAGCCTTTTCTGCATCCTCTGTCACTGGGTTGCCTCCCCCATTTAGTAAGGGAGCAGCACTTTCCCTGACCTTCCTCTTGTTACTGACATACTTGGAGAAACCTTTCTTCCCACACTGTCTCCAATTCCAGTTGAGCTTTGGGCTTCCTGACTTCATCCCTGAATGCCCGAGCAATATTTTTAGACTCCTCCCTAGTTGTTTGTCCAAGTGTCCATTTCTTATAAGTTTCCTTTTTGTGATTTAGTTCACTGAAGAGATCCCTGCTAAGCCAAGCTGGTCTTTTGCCATACTTGCTAGTCTTCCTTCACATTAGGATGGTTTGTTCCTGCAAGCTCAACAAGGCTTCTTTAAAGCACAGCCAGCTCTCCTGGACTTCTCTACCCCTCAGACAGGCTTCCCATGGGATCCTCTCCATCCCCCACCCTCAGGCAGGCAGACCACATCAGGGGATCAGCAATAGCAACTTTTTTTTAAGTCCCTGAATCTGTTAAGATCCAATCCCCCCCTCCCACCTTCTCTCTTCTTGGCACCATGCTCCCCTCCTCTGTCCTGAGCAGCATATCCCCTCCTCTCTCATTCATCCCCTTCCCCACCTGCTGCTGCTGCTGTTGCTCTCCAGGGCTGATAAGGGGTTGGAGGGTGCTCCTGAGTTGCTCCTGCCCACTTTCAGCCAGGTTTAGCAAGGGCAGTTAAGGGAATCTTCCTTTCTGCCCAGTCCTCCAGGTTTGCCCTGCTGAGCCTGCCTACATAGGCTCTGGCTCCCTCCCAAGCCACGACTCCCCTAATTCATTTCACAGTGGGGAAGGGCTCCAGAGGAGTGGACTCAACAGATGGTAGCAATGGGTTTGCCAGCCCTGCACTTTCTCCAAAGCTGGCATGGAGCACCGGAGGAAGGAATGCCTCCATTGCCGCAGCTGCTGTAGTTCCTTGCTGAAGCAAGCAGAAGCAGCTCTAGACAGCTCCCCTTCCCTATCACTAGGGACAGCAGGGTCATTGAGGGCAGCAGTGGGTGCCCATATACCTGGGGATGGATCGGAAGGGAGGGGGTGCTGAGAGCAGGGGACTGAGACAGGATTTTTAGCTGATTTATGGACCTAAAATCCCCACTGTTGCTCATGGCAGTCAGAAAGGAGGCTACATCTGTGCCACTGCACTCCCCCACAGATCCACCCCAGATGGGTGGATGGATCCACCCCAGATGGGGTCATTGCATTCAGTTCCACACCACAACCTTGCTTCCCCCTGGCCTCCAGAAACTGAGGCATCAGATCCTGCACAGGGTGGGTGGGCTGACTTGTCTTAGCTCAAGCTGTCTGCTCCAGCCAAGCAGAGAGGCATGCTCTAGTGCCCCCCAGCTTCTGGTCTGTGCCACTTCAGGCATGTGGCTGCATTTCCAGAAGCAAAAGTGAATGTCTGTTCACTCCCTTATTGGTTCTGTCCCTAGCCTAGGGAACAAGTCCAGACCAAGGCTGAATCAATTCAGTCTTTGCTGAACTCTGTGCTTCTGTGACTATGCTGCTAGCAGTGCCCAAATTGGGTATTTTAAATCTAGCTTTCTGTATACTCTGGAAGAACTTTTTGGTAATCTCTTTCTTCCTTTCGTTTTTTGTTTCAAATACTGTAAAAATAGCATCGCATATATAAACTTAGCTAGTACACTACACCAAATCTACTATGCACATATCTGCATGTTAGACACGTGCACGCATACACAACTGTATAGTTTACATGTGCATTTATAAAATGTATTCAAACTTAGTTTTGTATTGTTTATAAGTAGCTCAAGGACAAGGAGCCTATAGGGATTACACCTATTTACACAGGGATATAAAGCTTTCTTTCCCGATTTACAGAGCCTTTTCACAGATTCCCAAGGAGAGTTTGTTCATGATTTTATTTTCTAACCACAAAATTGTTGTGCCTTTAACATGCTCTTGGAAACAAATCAGAATGACATTGTAGAAAAGAACTCAGATGCATCAAAACCATTCCAACTTTCCCAGTGAGCCACCTCTATCCAACTTGCTCATGTAACCTTTCTCCTGTTAGCACAGTTTTAAATTAAAAGTCAAAAGTTATGTTAAAAGTTATGTGCCTCTTTATTTACATAAGAGTTTCTTTCATTTCAGAAGTCTGCTCACAGGAACGTTCTATTAAGAAAGGGCTTTGCTGAAGCATATATCGTAATGGTAATTGTCCTGAGGCATAGCAGGGCAGCTCCACATCTGGGCAGCTACGATGAACATAGCAGCACTGGCTGTTGTGGTATTGATGGCAACAGCTCAGTCAGCCACTGCTACAGCCATGCCTATTTTATACCTCCAGTATGTAAAACATATGTGTGCTAGTCATATATATTGTACTGGTACATGTTCTTTTTGAACAGTTTTACACCCCCTTTGAAGGTATGTAAGGACAGATCTCTGAGATTCATTTGTTTTTCATAGAGCCTGTTTCAAATATCATTGCTCACATTGAGTAATGCTTGACTCTGGCAATCAACAAACCACAAAGGTGGTTAGGACTTCAGTAAAACTTTTGCAGTTACACAGTCTCCTGCCTTGTATCAAAATCTGCCAGAAGCCAGAAATATATATGATTTGAAAACAATTAACATGTGAAGAAATTATACATTCTAGTGGACCTTGAGTCTTGGATAGCTTTTTTAGTTTTCCATTCCATTGCCTATCTTTGGCTGCTTAGTATGGCATCAGCTCTGTTTTGGGAAAACCAGCTGGTAAATTCTGTTTCATGTAACCTTTGACATGTTTCAGGGGTATAGGTTGTAGCCATGTTGGTCTAAGGACATAGGCAGACAAGGTTATTTGGGTAAATTCAATATCTTTTATTAGGCCAACTAAGATTTTAGTTGGTCTAATAAAAGATATCAGATTTATCCAAAGAACATTGTCAACCTGTCGCATGGCAATTTCATAGGCCTCTAAGCCTGTATGTCTACTCTTGTCTCAGTAAATTTTTGTGACTTGATTTGTGTTCATCATTTCAGAGACTGATGGTACAAGAAATAAATTACAGGAAAAAAAAGATATGCATATCATAAGTGTATGTGTTGTAGAGCTCTCCTATGCAGTGGGATCCCAGTAGGAATGATGATTAAGTACATAAGGCTAGTGAACTTGGGCAGAACAGTAATCTTATGATAACTACAGAGCAGAGCCCCTCCAGAAGTTGTAACACAGAGCCTAGACCTTCAAGTTGCTGAACATCTCTTGCAAGGTACCGAGTATGCTCGAATTCCATTGACCCCACAGCAAGTCATAGATTTGGCTCCACAAGGGCTGGTGGGAGAAAAAAGAAGAAACAAATAACCTACCAAACAAGAAAGAAAAAATGTTTGTGAAGACAAGCTTTTTTCTCACAGCTTTAATGTCGCTGGGAAGTTGTCTTGTTATATTATAGCAGAGAGTTATGCATTACAAACCAAGAAAACACTACTTGGCAGGACATGCAGTTCTGTGTGTTCTTGGACTTCTTTTTATCCTTCAGAGACACTGTTTCAAATCATAAGATTTTAGATTTGATTCTTCTCCCACTTACACTGAAGCTAGCCTGGTGGGAATTACTCAGATTTACATTGGTGTAAGAAAGAGAAAAAATAGGCCTTGTATATAAGTAATGCATGTTAATTCATTGCAATGATTTGTCTTCTCTCTAAAGAAAAGCATAGAGAGTCCATTCTGATTACCGTCTTTGAAACTCTGTGGTCATTCCCCAAGAGTAAGGCCATATTCTTCCTCTAACCTGTCATATTTCCTTCAGATGCCCATTCATTTGCTCATTTGCTGTTTTTGCAAATCACACAGGAGTTGCCTCCACGTTATATCACTATTATTATGCACATTGATGTAGTATTTATAGGCTCCAATAACAATCAAAATGTCATTGTTCAAGAAATTACACAGAATAGGAAGAGTTTAATATCTAAATAGACAAAAAAAGGCGAAGGGAAGAAAGAAGGCCATGGCAACAATTTTCAGAACTACCTCAATGATTTAGGATCCTTTGGGCCATTTTCTAACACATACAACACAGCTACTTTAAAATGAGAGTATGACATTTCTTTTTTGGCTTGAAAGGAGCCTTCAGTAAGACAATCGGTGCTTAGCGGCTCTTAAGTTTTTTGCCATTCATTTAAAAGAAAATCCTTCCAACTATCTTTAGTTTGATTAAACTAATGTTTTGGATTTCTAAAGGCAGTTGCAAAATTGATTCATTAATAAGGACACAACCCGAAATAGGACTCACGTCTTGTCAGTTTTTCAGCTTCACAAATGTTATGTTGTCTGTCATTTGTTTAAAAGAGGGAGAATAAGTCTGGGAAGCATATGTCATGGTGACAGACATTTTTAAAAGGAGGAGGGAGTTCCTTCTAACTTTTGCGAGTGTCAACTCTCTAAGAACCTGTCATCTTCTAAGAACCCTTAGCTTTTGTAACTAGTTACTGGACGTACAGAATAGCATTAATGAAAATGCTGTTGAACCAGCAGACTTAGAACTCTCATCAGCTTCAGAGGGATTTAAGACAGGTCTCCAGAGCCTGTCATGAATGATTAAAGCAAAATGAAGCACCATCCTATTTAAAAGATGGCTATGGGTGAATGGCAAAGAGTTTGTGTTACACACCAAACTCTAACCACTGCTACATTTTCTAATAGGGCAGGTTCAGAGGATAAGGAAAACTAGCTTTTTCTATCATTTTTTGTAACTATTGCTCTAATACTTGACCTACAAACAGAACCCCCAAAAAAGGATTAAGTCAGTTTAGCCTGACTTCTTGCACCAAATTCATCTCTAGATTTCATCAATCAAGTATTAATTAGCCCATCTATATAGTATGTGTCTTTTTTACTCTGAAACCCTAGTGAAAATAAGGTGTTTCATCCTACTGGGTTCCAAGGGGATAAAGGACAGCATGTGTCCTTCTGTGACTCCCTTATAATGCAGTATTCCTAGAAAGGAAAGCATGTACTGTCCTTAACCAATAGGTTAATTGGTTTAGACACTCACAATGGGTCAGTGAGTTTGGGCACTCTCTGGCACTCCCTCCATAGGCAAAAATTGATTTAAATTCAGTGATTTTACAAAATCTTCTGTTAAATGTAATGTAATATCAATACCCACTTAACATCCAAAGACTGCAGTATAACCCAGGTCTTCTCTTCAACTTCTCTGGGGAAATACAGGTTCTGACAATACTATCAGGGGAAGGATTCTTGGGAATTGTAAGAAACTCAGTCTGCCAGGCAGCTGCCTGATTGCAAGAACCCATAGAAATGAATAGAAACTAATAGAATAAATTTCCATCGGATTTTGAGACCTCTACATTGAATCAATGAGATGATACAAGCCCAAGATGAAGCTGGTGACAAATAGTATATTCCTTTCAGGACATATAAATGTTAGCTTCTTGTCATTAAAAATACAGTTCTCACATGTGCCTCATATTAAATCATTTTAAATAACTGTGATGTTAAAAAGCAGTATTTCTAAGCAGGTTTTTTTGAACTGCTATTTTAGTTCAGCAATACTTTGATCCTTAGCATGTGAGTTCACTTACATATATGCAGGACAACAGCATGCTATGTCAGTGACAGTCCTGCAAGGAGCTATCCTGAACATCTAAGAAGCAATTTTGCGTTATCAGTATTGCTAGTTTGTGATTTATCTTCTGTGAAATGACTGAGCAAATAAAAAAGCATGTAAAAAGACTAAGTGGTAGTAATGGGAGATTTTAAGTACCAGTCATTGCCTGGAGTATATTAAGTGAAGGAAATGAGGCTTGAGTTTGGTCAATGGCTGTTTTCTAGCTTAACACAGAATACGCAGTGAAGGTATCTTTCTTTTCTTTCTCCCTAATATGACAGGTGTGGGGTTGGTTGTCTTTACATCATGGCTAAATGACAGTATCTGTGATCTTTGCCTTTCCAGATGTTACTTAGGGAAGAAGCACAGTATGGAAATACGTTGGCAGAAGAGTTCATTAAAACAGTGAGTTAAGCAATGGAAACTATGTTGTGTTTATCATCTACCTCCTGATTCAGTTTGATTTGAATGCCGTCATTTTACTTTGTATTCTCTCTCTCTCTCTCTCTTCCCCCCCGTGTGTTTTAGTGTGTGTGTTTTAGTGTGCTAGCTGATGAAGTGGTAAGTCAAACACATCAGCAAAGGGGAGAAAAGGAATACACTATATAAAAAAGGAAAGCTTCAGATTGAAAACACTAATAGAAGCTGAGAGCGCTATCTATACAAATCTCTGGAGGAGCCATAAAGAATGGTCTATCATAATATATATAGTAACAAGTATAAGCTTAACCATTTAAGAACCATGATATGTCTACATCAAGCAGATGCATGTGAGATAGGAGATGTTTAGTAGTTATAGCATTAGACCTTTTGTCAAGGACTCCTGGATTAAATTTTTATTTCTGACTTTACAGCTTGGCTTAACTTTAAAGACACTTAACAATACCATGCCTCAATTTACCCCATTCTAAAGAGGTTCCTTAGAAAATTATACTTATTTACTTGTGATGGCCGGTATATTTTTCTCTGTCAAGTAAAATACGTTTGCTGGATTCTTTTCATTTAATTTTCTTCATCATTGTATTCTTTGCCTGATGGGTTGTGGCAAGGTTGCAAGGCTGGTAAATAATGCTTCTAGCACAAGCTTAGGAAATTAACATTTTAAACAGCAGGAAGAGATTTAGGTATATGTGTAAAGAAGCTTGCAATAGTACTTTGTTGAGCTCCTTAGTTCTCAATTTTTTTTCAGAAGCACATATAATGAAAATAAATAGGGCAGTTGTTTCTTGGTAATTTTTATTCATCTGGGAGGAAAATTCCACAATCTCAGCAACTGCCCAATGCACTGCACATGGTTTTATAGGTATTGCCGTAAATCCAGGCCCTGAGTAATATATCCTATGTAACTAATTGAGATGATGCATCACATAAGTTGCCTTTTCACATATTGAACATCAGAATTCTCTACTACTCCATCTCTCCTGTGGCACACTGCAGCTTACTATACTTCCACCCCTGAGGGAACTGGAGAAGCCTGCAAGGCATATAAAATTTGTGATTTGGCTGAAGAAACCATTTGCCAGACCAACTGCAAGCAGCTTGTATCTGGAAATGACTCTTGGCTCATACTGATTCATTCTTTCTCTCTCTTGTTGGGCTAGTGATTGGATCTCCCAGCTAAATCCCTGAACCAAAGTGTCCCAAGTAGCTCCAATCTGTCAAAAGGAAATGCTCTCTTTCTTCCCCACCTTCTCATATTTTCCCCCATATTCTCCATTTGTTATAAACAAGGAGTTTGGCACTTGGAATCAACTTAGGTTATTTCCATATTGGTAAACCATCCAGTGGTTGACTTTACAAGTATTTCCTTTTGGGCTGATTCATACTGTACATTCATAAATAAGGATTTGATCCTGTTTTCTTATGTTGGTCAAGTATGCAATCATGCTGTTAGCAGATATTAAACATCAGTGTTAATCACTTAAAATTTTATCCATAAACTAAATCTGGCCCATGTGGGTGACATCTTGTACTGGACTGTATTTTATGGCTTCTCCCTAGGGAGCTCTCAGGTTAGGCCAAAAAAATGCTACTGCTTGATGTTTAATAGCTTGGTCATTATTATGGTGCCTGTAAAACCTCACTCCTGCTGTTATGTGGGTTCTTCAGTAACTGTAAAATCAGCACATTATAGCTATAGAAAGTGTTCTTCAACCAAGGGAGTTGTAATCTAGAATAAGTATTAAAAAGAAATATTAAGAAGGATTTTTGTATATAATGTTTAATAAGGTCATCTCAGGACTAACATTTCTTTTATTTAAGTCCTTTGGTCTGATTGCCTATAGTGGTACATCGAAACAAAGTGAAAATCTAGATGTTCAAGTAATGATCTCTCTTTAAAACAATATTTTTATAGTTCAGATTTTAATTCATGATAGAGTAAATCACTGAATGAGGCATATTTCAGGATCAACTTTGGCTCTCTCTACATTACTTATTTACAGGGGGCCAAATTCTGTCCTCACATGTTTAAAATTCAGTAAGACTGCACATATTTGATTCCAGAATTATGGCATGAATTTGCATCTAAGGATATGCTCAAACAAACATTCAACCTGTCTTAAAAGGGGAAGGTGAGCTACTGCTGAGAAGCAAACTTCAACTCTTCTGTCTGTATGATCCTATAGCAATGCGTTAACTAAAGCACCATACCCTTGACCTTGAATGAGGCAGAATTAAACTTAGAGTAGTTTTGTTACATTTGTATCACTACAGAATCATACCAACATAATAACTGTATTGTAACAGCCTCTATAGAAATCCTCTGATATTGGTACAATTAGTAGATTTATCTATATCCCCAGTTACAAGGTTGAATCCAACCTTAGTTCATGTCCATTCGTACCCTGATTAACATATGGAATGAATTATGTGGGTGCACCATGCTTCCAGTCAAATACAAACCTGAAAAAAAATTGGTGGTTGCAGACACACTTTCTAGAGCATTTGACAAAAGCACAGGGGAGCAAAGTCCAGAGATAGCTATTGTATATCAACATGAAAAGAAAACAAAAATGAAAGCCTTCTGACTACTGTCAGGTAAAATGTGAACTCCAAATGCCAGAACAACAGTTCAGGATGATATCATGCAGTAATTCAAGCTATTAATATAGTGTGGACAGGCCAACGTTTCCCTAATTGCTATTGCTAGTCCAGTGAGGATGTCTTTGCTGTTTATGGGATTGTTTTTAAAGACGAGAGAACAAAAGAGGGAGAGCCATCCATGCTTTATTTTACTCGTACCCATCTTCCTTGAGCTACTTGACTTAATACAACCCTCAGTCTTGGTGTAAATCAAGCTCAGTTTATAGATGTGATAGGTATCATCCTGATGGGTTATTTGCCTTCTTTTCAAGAATCAGAGTTGGCCTTTGTTTTCTTCATTCTTACACTGTTGCAGATATATGCAACCTTATATAATCTATTACATACTGACTAACATTACCTTTCTGAAAAGCAAATGTGGGTGCACATACATGAGATGTTTACTGTGCAGTTGACTAATTAACTGTGCAGTAAATGTCTCAGCAACTACACATGCGCCCCTATTAGGGCACACAAAACTAATAAATTCCTCAGCATGGTAGGGCTTGTATTTACAAACCCCTGCTCTAGAGTTTTTTCATGTGCAGCAGCACACATGTGGATGCTTCTCCAGCTGGCTGGAGCACCGGGGGCACCTATACACATGCAAGGAGGCTGCTCTGATGCACTGTAATTACAGCATGTCAGATTCAATTAATTGAGTCTGCTGGTGGGTGGAAATTACTGCACTCTGGCGTCACATATATCAGCATCCCTGCACTGAAGCATGGCAGTGGGGGCACTTTAACTAAAGCTTGTTGGATGAGCTTTACAGCACCCCTGCCACCATTTTTCAAGGTGAGGATAGTGATACACATGATTCTCCAGGCACACTGATATATGTGACTCTCCCTGCACTCCTGGAACATGTGTATAAATGCCCAGGGTGCTTCTGTGTGGAGTTAGCCAGCAGGTAGCCACCATGCTGAAGCACCTTTGTGCCACAGCCAGCCCCTCCACAGCATGTGGAGCCCCGTCTGAGCAGCCCTAGGCTGGCAGGCTGACCTCCGGGTCCCCTGGCAGCCCAGGCTTCTCTGACCAGTCTCCACATGCTGTGCATGAATAGACTCCGCAACAATATACTCTGGAATTTTTTGCTACTGGGCACACATTCAAATGTCATGCCCAAAACCAAAAAAATCTGGAGCAATAAGCTCCAAAGTTTATTTGTGTACAATGTGCATTAATTGCATGTATAGATGTGCCCTGTTTGTAGGAAAAGAAGCATTAAAACAGATAAGTGGGTAGGTACATATATGAGATAGAGACTGTCATCAATAAAATAAATAAACAAACACAGTTTTCCAAAATGTGGAAAGAATGGGGCAAAATATAACCTTTCTTACCCTAGCAAATGTAAACTTTCCTTTAAAAAGGAAGCACCTAATGCATGAACAACCAGTGCCCCCAGCAGCTATGGGGGGCATGGAAGTGGAGGGGGCATGGTGGCAGCGGGAGAGTGGTGGCGGTAAGTGGGAGCTCCCGCAGACACTGCTGGCTCATTGGTGGTGGGAGGAGGTCGGAGCTGGTGAGCGCTGACCATGGGTCAGTGACCATCTGCAGATGCCACCAGCAACATTGGTGCGGCCAGTGATGAGCACAGATAGCCCACAGATGCCTTTGGCAGTGTTGGTGGTAGGGTGGTGAGCGGTGACTGCCTGCATGTGCCACTGACATTGTCGGTGGCGCCTCTTTGTAGGGGGTGCACCACCATGTTCAGGGGGTGCATGTGCATCCGTGTCCACCCCCTATGCATTGCCCCTGACTTAATGCATATTATAAAAAAGCTAAGTTTCAAGATAGGAGCCAGCTAGAAACCAGCACCTTGATATCTGGTGGAGTCTACAGACAGGCTGAAACTGCAGCTCTAAGAAAGATGTGCGCTGCCACATCATAGAGTAGCATTAACCACAAAGCTAATAGCAGTTTAAGCATCCATATGTGTAACTGGGCAGATCTGTGCTCTGGTTGCCAGTATACAAGGCAGCAGGCATGGTCAAGCTGCTGGCAGCAGCACAACAGTCAGGAGAGCAGTGGTGGCAGCTGCTATTGTTATGACCCCCCACAAGTCAACACCCACAGCCCATGCCCCAGTTGTGTCCCACACCCCTTAGTTATACTGCTGTAAGTATCAGTACTATTAATCATTTGCCGGTTGATCCAAGCATGCAATACAAGAAAGGGGAGTGGGGAATATGAGGAGCTGCACAACCTACTATGACTGGTTTTTTGTTGGTGTATTTCAAATAGTCACAGTTTAAGTCTTAGAGTCTCGCTTTCTCCTCAGTCAACCCCAGTTCTGGTAGCTGTATGGATCTAGTCTTTGAATGTAATGTGATATCAAAATAATTGGTGTGTGTGCACATGAGATCTCAGCTGGAGCTTTGGATCTAAATCAAAACTGTCTCATACTGGAGTTGTTTAGAGACCACGCTGAAGACTGTTAAGCATTTTTAAAAATCATTTATTTCCATTACTTCTCAGAATGTGTCTGTATATTTAATAAAAGAATAAGTGCAATCAATCTGCACCTGCACATAGATCCCTTGCCTTCACAGTGTCCCATTAGTATATATAATATACAGAAAAATGGCTATAAGGGCCTACTAAGATCAGGAGGAGCTTTGCTACTGATTTCATCAAGGCCAGGATTTCAGCAGAGGTGCTCACTTTTGTGCTTATATAACCCGTCTTATGTTGTAATCTTGGTGCAGGAGCATTTTTGTTGCTCAGAGACTAGTATCCACTCAAGCCATTAGCCATAGTAGTTAGAAAGGAGTTAAGCAGATGAAGTGATTTGTGCGCATGATAAAAGCCATTTTCAAAAATAATACAGCATAAGGTCAAGCAGCACAGAGGTTGCTTTCACCACTTTGTACCTACTTCCAGACAAATACAATCCAGGCCCTGTTACTCCTGCCTACATTACTGTTTCATAGTTATGAAGTCATGACAGCTGTAACTGCCAGCATAGAGAGAGAGGAAAAAAAGCAATGGAAACAGGCTGGAGAGCTTCCCACTGCACTCTAGCCAAAAATAAGTTAGCTGGAATTAAAACAGCAAAAGAAACAATTTGTTGGGCAGAGGGGAAGAACAATGAAGTTCCAGATTTATGCACAAAGTGATACACATTAAAGTGCACCAAATTCTGCCCTTGTTCCTACCTCCCCACACTACTGGAACCAAAGGGATGGCATGAATGTTTACTCAGTAACATTTAGCCCAGCATGCCCTACCTCATGCAAATAAGCATTTCACATTTCCTGCTCCCCTGAGAGGCTCAAGCCAGCTGAAAGAATCTATTCCCAGTTTAACAATAGCTGCTCAGACCTGCCATCTCAGCCCTTGCACCTGAGGAAATATTTTAAGTGCCCTCTAAACGTATATCACCCCCCTTAAGTATGCGAACCAAGTATTAATCAATGATGTATTGCCAATGCTTAAACAAGTATCCCTGCAAAAATGGTCTCCCTTTGTTGTGACAATCTGCCTAGGGCTTTACCATGGTCATAATCAAAAAGAGAAAAAGCACTACATTGCAACAAGCCTGTGTTAAGAGCACATCATTGCAAGCATTTATATTTTGTTCCTGGAAAATGTTGTAAGTATATTCATAATATAGCATAGCACAGTGTTTAGCTCATGTGATTTGGTCTGTGTGTGCTTAAGTACTCTAGGAGGGAAGATTGCCATGGTGTTTTTTAAATGCCTGATAATCTGACACGCTGCAATAGGATACATATTGCAAAGGTAAAATATGTGCTCTTCAGAACCGTTTTAAGAAGCCTGTAGGATAAATTCCCTTTCTGACAAAGTTAATACCCACTTTTCAGTTATCACAATATCCAGAGACAGCACAAGCCATCTAAAGAAGTGATATCACCTCAACCCTTCTTTTAAATGGGTGATAGAATATTATCCTGGAGTCCCCAAGACCTACTAAAAATTCCCACCAACACATCAGTGACTCTAATAGATGGGTCCTTTGTAGTTAGAAATCAACAAGATGATTCACATGCATAATGTTAAGCATGTGCATTACTTAATCTTTCTTGGTTCAGGGCCTTATTTCGCTGCGTGTTATCTCCATAGTTTGAAAACCAAACTACTTGCAACTATTACTTAAGACCAGAATAATTGCTAGTTAGAGTTTATGCTCCCCATTTTTGGAATTCATAACATCGTCAGTTTTTAATAATTTAAAATCAGTTAAACCATTAAATCATTTGGCTAATTGATTTTAAATGAGCAGCATACCAAGACTCCCCTTTGTGCCCTGCACCAGGTACATGATGCGTCAGACTGGGAAACATAAGAGATGAGATTACACAAAGATGTGATCACACTACGGTCCTTCACATTCTGATAATGAGGTAGTAGAAAGAAAATATCAAACTTTTCCCCTCCCCCCCAACATCCCTTCCTCCCCTTCATCCAAAGACACTACAGAATACATGAGAAGGTTGCCAAGTTACCTCTGGTTCTCCTGAATTTTTCTAGCAAGAATCTAACAGAAAAAAGGAACAGAGGACTCATGATGAACAGACTTGTATCGAGCAGAAGCTGGGTTTTTCAGATTCAGTTGATTCATAGCAAGTTGTTGCTATTCACACCTGTTTAATTCACAGCAAGTTGTTGAATAGGTTTGCTGCAGCTTTTACTCCAAAACGTGTCATCAGTGACCCCATGCAACTGATCAGAAAAACTGTACCTTTTGAAGTGAAAGCCATAGCAAACAGATGGACCACCTCCATGGTCCCATGCAGCTGTTTACTATGCTTGTCTGTATCCTGGCTCTTCACAAATCCACATCTTCACAGAAGGGGGAGGAATCTAACCTTGTGAAGCATCTGGGTTCGACTGACTCTATAAGACCATATCCAAAGCCCAAAGAAATCAAAGGTGACTTCACTGAGATTTATTAGTTTAAAAGGTGTGTTTGGCTCTAATTTAGTGTAAGATACGTCTCCTTTTTCACCTTATAACTGCATGACCATTTAATAGCTGAGTATCTATCTACCTCCTCTTAATCTGTCAGTGGTTCTCAAACTTTTTAGACTCAAAGCAGCCCTTGGAAGGGTCAGGTCTTAGCTTTTACTTATGCTTTTTCAACAACACAACTTGTTGCAGTTGTTATTATTCTGCAATTCTACTGTTGCAAAGAACTGTGAAAGACCATATAGATTGTTTTTGAAACTATGGATTCGTATTTGAAACCTCTGGCTTATCTTGTGAATCACGTGTATCTGTGCAAACACAGTGCTAATATTGTACAGCACCCTGCAACACTCTGAGAAGGATCTCATAGTACCCAGATTGAAACTCACTGATCTACATACATAAAGCCTAGTGTCCATCAGTGGCATAACTATGGTGGGGCAACTAGGGTCGTCCCCCTAGGTGCTGACTTGGAGAGTGGGGTGAAAAAAAAGGGCTGTTGATGCAGCTGCACAGTAGTGTGCGCGGTGGTGGTGCCAACCAGAAGTCACCACTGTCCCTGCATGTGTCAGCTGCCATAGGTGCCCAACCACATCATTAAGCCTCTGTTGTTTGTTAGTGATATACTCTTATTCTACAGCTACAATTCAGGGATGTAATTTTGGACCCAATGAATTCCATGGCACTATATCCATTGATTCCAATAAGGTCATGATTTCGCCCTACATGCTTATTTTGTGAAGATGATAGACTGCAGTTGTATACCTTGGAGAAGAAAAGGATATGTAATTGCATATATTTATCATTCATCCAAGGTAATCATGAGTGTCTTCAAAGGGAGTGGAAGAAGGGTCCGTTTCCTATTTCTGGTTATGATGCTTCAGGGGAAAATAACTGATGGATTTTCACAGTATAAGCTACCTTCCTGCCAATCAAAAGAACATGATTATATGACTATCAGCAGCCAGTTGTCCTTCCATCACTAATGGCCATGACACATATTACATTTAGGACATGTTAACTGCACTTAAAATGCAAGCAGTTGCACGTTCGAGCAGTAAAACGTGCTACATATGCACTATCATAGGAAAGTTATGACTTTTTGCACAAGAAGTAGCTCCAGATTAAGTAAATATTGTCAGACCACTCCACAGAAATAATACGAGCATTTGCTGTCCTGGCACCAGCAGGATCCAGTGGCAGGAGCAGCATTCTCTCCTGGGCTTTGTTACCTCTGCCTCCGTCTGCCTGCTGCCAGGCTTGCCTCAGAGGGTGTGTCTCCACAAGCGGGAACATGCGTTTCCCAGGGGACAAGTAGCAGTGCCGCTACTATTTATCCCTGGAGAATGCCTGTGCCATGTGTGTTCTGTGGGTGGGGTAGGGGAGGCTGGGGCCAGTGACTGTGCTGGGGGCCTCTGGGAGCTGCAGCCGTGGTGATGCTGCATCAGCTAGCCTGGTGCTTGCAGCTGGAGCATGGCACCAGCAGCTGGAGCATGGCTCCAGGCAGCCAGGCTCCAGTTTTGGGTGGTGCACACTGCTGCCACATGCAACATTCCACATTTTTTAGGCATGGGTTTTTTGACCCTGAGATCTCCTAGGTTCAGCTCCATCCCCACCCCCCATGCTGCAAAGTAGCAACACAGGGAACACCTGCACATGCAGTGTGTGTGGTGCCGCAAACAGGTCTACGGTGCTGCATATTGCACATCTGTGCTCATCTGGGCACACCCAGAATATCCAGGCTGGGCAGTGCTGGGCACAGTGGGGGGGGGGGGGGGGGGGCTGCAAGGTGTCTCCAACCTTGTCCAAATCAGGTTGAGATCATAGTAAGTATGTTCATGCAACTGCTCAGAACATGTTCTAACTTTTTAATATGGATCATGCTTACCATGATCTCAGATAAAACATGTGCTAAGTCTCCCATGTGCAAGGCCCTAAGAAAACCTTTTTTGCCTTGGAGACCCTGCTGGGCTGTAATGCAGTTTGCTAACATATGTGCATAACAGCAACAGCAACTTTTTTTTTGTTCCAACTCATGTGGTGAGCGAGTTTTTGCCTTATTTAGAAATAAACTTTTCATTATGAAACTGGCCAGCATGTTAACACAGGGCGAGACAGAGAGAGAGAGTCAGAATGTTTGATTTTACTAATCTTTATTTGTTTATAGTTTGAAAATAATTTAAAGCCTAGTAAAAAAAATAAGACGAGAAAATCAAACACTGTAAAAGCCATATACAAAGGAAGATTAGAGAATCAAGCATTCTCACTCTGTCTTTCTCAACTCTTCAATCATCTTGTTCTAGAAAAACCTTCTTTGTGCAGTTGTGGTGAATTTTGGCAAAACATTTAGCATACTAATGAGAATTTGATTGACAGATGATGAAACAGAAGGATCAATATGGAGTTAAAAAAAAACCCTATTAAAAGCTTCTTTCTCAACACCTTTTAACAGTCAAATTTCCAAGAAAGCTGAAAAGACAACTGAGATTTCCTTTGCAAAAGAGATGGTAGATCATTGTTTTTCCTTGAGATTAAACTGTAGAAACCAAGGCTAAATACAAGAGCAAGCCAAAGTATATGTCAGAAACAGTTAGACAACCCTATTGGCTAATAAGGCTGAATGAGTGTAAGTGAGGACAGAGGTTGACCATTCCATTCACTAGAGATCAGAAATTCTAGAGATGAAGGAAAGCTTCCCTAAATCCAGAAGTTGGCAGATAACACTAGTTCCACACTCACCATCTAAACAGTACATTAAAATAATCATATTTTGTCATTCCTTCTCTAAGTCCCTCCCAGTCCTTTTTTTCTTTTTCATTTGAATTTGGTCCAGGGAGTGGTTCTGGGGCAGTTACACCAATGACTGAAATCAGATCTAATACATCAAACATGTCCTTACTTATACAAAGAAATCAAAGCAGATTCAAGTAATTGGGTGTAGAAAACTGGGATAATAAAGTAGAAGCAGTATTTGATTTGCTTTGGTAGAAAGTTCATTGGCCTGGGTGAGCTGCAGCTCAAGATTGTAAAGGGGTATGTGTGTATGTATGCGCATGTCTGTGTACATGAACGTGTGCATGATGAAGCATTTAATTTATGCAGATTCTCTGTAGACTAGAATAGACCAGAGCTGATAGAAAAACTAGAAAGTCACTCTTCTGCTGCCAACAGTACAGCTCCTTCCTGTTAATCAAAGAGATTTGTGCTTGAAACATTTTTTTCATTAAAACTAACTTATTAGAAAGAATAGATTTTTATTTACATTAGACATGTACTCCTCTGTGGTTTATTATTACTGCAGGAGGAATTGTGTAGAAGAAACTAAGTTATTTTCCTTTAGGCAGAAAAGAGGCAGTCAGGGGTGGAGAGGAAACAAGGAAGGGAAGCTGCTCAGCTCTAGCCAAACTTGAAGTGAGGCTTTGTTTTTTCCTGTTTCCAAGTGCTTTGTTTTGTTCCATCTCTACAACTTCTGGGATTTGGGCTTGCAGAAATAATTCCTCCATGCACACACTGGACATACTGTAAATAGTTGTGAATGTGATCACTTTTTGCATATGACAACATCTGGTGGCATTTGCCTTAAAGTCAAAGTCATCAGAGTGCTTCCCCCCTACCACCTTCCTGTTTCCCATCAACCTTACTTTGGTGAGGATGTATGTATTTTATTTATTCTTTGCTGCACAGCTGTCAGAGTTCTTAATTTGTGCTTGGCACAAACGTTGCACTTGTTCTAGGCATTCCTTCCTATTGTTTGATCCTACTAAGGGTTCAGTGGCAGCTAAATGATTTCAATGGCCTGGTCAACTGTAGTCCACAGATTGATCCCCCTCAAAATTTCAACCATATCCACTTCCCTTCCATGCTATTTTCTCTTTGTATATAAAGAAATGAGAGTTTCTGGCTTTCTGCTGTATGTTTCACATAGCAGAACTACAATCTGCAGTGGGCAAAGGCACAATTTAAAAATTCAGTGCCCTAGATGACACAAGGGAGGAAAGCAAGCACTCACTTTCCTATACAGGAACTGCCACAGTTCTGATGGTGGCATGGGCTGCTGCAGCTTCACAACAAGCTCCTTGAACACAGGCTGCTGTGGCAGTGGCAACGTGAATTCCCTCAGGGCTGCCTCACAGTTTCCTATCCTGTTTCACATCATCAATAATTCAATGAGATCTTAATCTACTGAAAGCCTATTAAATCAAAAAGCAAAAAATCTTTAATGTACTCATTGATTGTTTGAGTGTCAATGAAACCAAACTACCCTATTTACTCATATCTAAGTCAACCCTGAATTTAAGACCCTCCCCCCCAATAATTGGATTCTATATATGAAAAATTTAGAAATTGGAAATTGTTATAATTTTCTAGGTACAAAACCTAATTATCAGACGGTTGTCTTAAATTCATCCCTTTCCCACTGCTACAGCAGGGAAAATAGTGGCGAGGGGGGAGGGGTGTTGTTCAGGTGCCCCCCTTGCCACTGCCTTCACCCACTTCTTCCCCCTGCAGCCTTATTTCTCTCACCATAGCACCCCCCACCCCCAGCTCCTTGCAGCTTTTGCCCTCCACAATCTCTGTCTCTTTCCCCTGCCTGCCCCCCTGTCCACAGTAAGCAGTATTTCTGTCCCCCATCCCCACTGTCAGATGCTGCCTCAACTCTGTTCCCTCCCAGACCACAGCATATGGTAGCTCAGCCCCTGCTGGGACACACAGCAGTGTCAGTGCTACTGATTGCCTGGGGAGGGGACAGAGTTTCTATGTGCTCTGTGCCCAGGAGGGAACCCAGCCTGAGGAAGATCTAAGCTTTGCCTGACAGTAAGGGGCGGGCGGTGGCAGGAGGAGCAGAATTGCAGGGGAAGTGGAGTGGGGAGGCAGGAAGCTGCTGTGGGTCTGCCTCTGGCCCCAGTAAAATTATACTCAGATAACAGTAGGCTCAGATAAAAGTATACCCTAGCCAGCCTTTGACCAAAAACTCAGATCAAACTTTATTGCATTTTTGGCATGGTGGCAGAAGTGTAGTAGCAATACTTCTGTTACACATATAGGCCATTCTTCTTGCAGAACACCCCATTTATAATACATCTCACAAAAAGAGTCTGCTCCTATGCAGTCATAATTAAACTCTCAGTTTCTGTTTCTAAGCCTCCTTTGACAAACAGCTTCTAATTTGACATATTCTTTTTTTCGGTTTTTCTAGAAACTCTCCATATAGCTCTTTTCCATCGATTTTTATCATGTTATTTGTGTAACACCTTATTCTAAGTAGGACAATATTAATCATTTAGTTTCAAGATCCAGTTATGTCCTATCTCTCATATAACATTTTATTATTAAATGTTCCTGTGCCATGATGTTGTCAGCTGCTTTAATCACCTTTTTTCCAATTTTCCCATTAACATCAAGCATTTCCCTATCATGCTTATTATCTGATACAGCATTAATTTCTTCCTAGTATTCCTGTCCAACTTCTTTAAATCAATCTTCATTCAATTTGCTACTGCAGTAAGATACCCTATAACATTGTCATCATATCCATGCCCTTGGCACAGATCACATGTTATGGTTTCTTGTTCACAGAACAAGAATTTTGAGAATTTGGGGGAATTTTTTGCCATCCGTGGGAGCACAATTGTTTGAATGAGTGGGATGACCAGCTCAATTTTCCTAATTTTTTAAGACCTTGACAACTGACTTTAATGTTTAAACTCCATTCACAGAGAACAGTAGTGTTACTGTGTTCATTAATTGCCTGATCATCTTCACTGCTATGACCACACTGTGATGCCGCCTTTACTTCTGTCTGATAGTGCATTTCACATTATCATCAAGAGGAACAGCAATGGCAGTGTCCTTGAATTCATCTCTCGCTGTTTCAGTGCCATAGTGCTCATCATATCCTAATAAATTTTAGCTCAATCATCTTGCAGCCTCCTCAGAGACCTGTCTTTGTTCCAGAGGGCATTGATGAGCTTTTTATTAGGTTCCAGTTGCTGATGCATTACCTGGGCCGTGGTGCTGTGCTTTCTGGTAAACTTTCAACTAGAAATGACCTGGCACCCCTCCTTGATGTGCTGGATCCACACAGTCTGTACATCAGGCATGTCTTTATTTAAGATAAATTATTATAATGACTTGTCTGGCACCAACACCCTCCCAAATTATTATTATCTCCATTTTACAGATGTGGAAGTTAAGGGGACAGAAAAGCTCACTGACATACATTATTTGCTGACATTCGGAGACATTTGTTAAGGTTACTCTACAAGTGGAAACAATGCTACTAACAGAATTGTCAATTTTCCACTAGGTAGGAAGGACATTTTTGCATCAGTAAACTGAGAAGGAACTGCAATCTTTGCTCTAAGACACCTCAACAAGTAAGTTTAAAAAGTTCCCAGAAAATAATGGAATGTTTGAATGATATTCCCATTAGGGGCCATTGTAGCAAACTGCCCTTGATTCCAGAAGGCTGATAAGCATACACTTAACTTTAAGCATACATGTAGTACTGTCTTTAAGTACACAATTATATTCTTGCCTTGGCCTTGTTTTAGACTCTATTGTTATAACATAAAAGGTAGCAATGATCTTTAGGAGAGTCTTTCTTCTACCCCATTGTGTTTATAACCCCATGCTAGTGACCTAGAATCTTTACAACTATCATGATTCTCCTGCCCAAATATCATATTTGAAGATGCTTTTTCATACCTACATTTACCTGTTTTCATGCATGTTGAGTCACGTTACTGAACGGAAAAGAAATGTGATTTCAGTGTAACATAGTTCACTGAATATAGTACTAAGAAGAGTAGGATTTGTTTTATGTCTTTGAGAAAAAATAAGTTGCTGTTTAACTCTCTCCTTGTCTGGACTGCTATTGTTTTTTCCAACAGTTATAATATGCAGAGCTCAATTGTGCCCCCACTCCAGTGCACACACATGGTTCTCTCCATTAATTTTTCTTTCTCATCCTACTGGGCCTCTTCAGATCAGGAATGAAAAGTCTATAGACATGTATTAGCTGTCCTTCAAGTAGAGCAGGGCTGTCCAACTGATGATACACGCAGTACCATAGCAACAAAGTTTGCCACCCATGGCAAAACCCACAGCAGCAGCCCACCCTCATCCCGCGCACAGATCCAGGGGATACATGCCTCCCCCCATGCTTACCCAGAAGTGCATGCAGTGGTGGGAGCTGCCCTCTCCATGTCCCCGCACCCGCAAAATGAGCTGCTTGCAGCTCTGTCCTGCTGGGCAGCTCCTGTTGGCGCCTCTTTGCTTCTGCACCTGGGGCAATCACCCTGCCCGACCCCCCCTCACCTCCCACCCTTGCTATGGCACTGGATACATGTGCCACATGCAGCCTGTAGACTCCTGGTATGGCTGCCACTGCTTCCTCCCCCTACCGCCTGACTGTTGCTTCTGCAGGGCGGTGAGTTCTTTGGGCTCTCCCACCTTCCTCCAGCTTCTACTTTCTGGCTTTGCTCCATGGAGCAGGACAGCACAGCTGAAGGAGCCTGGAGTGCCCAAGCTGCATGCATGGTGGGGAAGGGGGCCAGGTGGCCTGAGCTGCAGCTGGGGGTGCAAGGGAGGGAGAGGAGGGTTATATTGTGCAGAGGGGGCAGAAGGGGTGGGGGCAGGCAGCCCACACAGCGCACATGCCTGGGACAGGGAGAGCTGGGCTGCCCTTGAAACATGCATGGCTAGGATGGGTGGCAGGAGAAGCTATGCTAATCAAGCTATATGTATGTGTGGGGGGGGAAGGTGGGGAGAAGAGGGGTGTGCTAGGCTGTCCATACAGTGGGTGAGATCCTGGGAAAGAAAGGATGCCCATACACCAAGCAGCTGTGACCTGTGTGTTGTGCAGCCCCCAGGACTGCATGACCGATACAGCTGCCCGGAAGTTGAATAGCCCTCAAGTAGGGGATAAAATAGTGAATACACCTCATGTCAGACCTCTAAACAGCAGTGTACATCAGCCATTTCATCCACAGTAAGCATTATTTCTGTCTTATATGGGATATGGAGCAGTTGTGTGTTTCAGAAGTAATTTCACTGTCTGTATCAACATGGGACACTGACTGTGCAGTCATTACTGTGCAGTCATTTAGTACTTGTTTATACAAGCACTAAATGACTCCACAGTAGCCAGAGTTACTGTGCAGCAGCATTGCCCGACAGCTTTTTCCTGACACTGACTGCACAGTAGCATTGCATCGCCCTTTTGGCCATGTGATGCTACTGCACAGTAGTCACTGGCTACTGTGCTGCCAGCATCTTGTGTGCAACTTTGTGCTGCTATAACAAACTGCTGAACAGTATCATAAATAAAAGGTGATTGTGCATACCTGCCACCATTTGAAAGCCATTAAGATGGCGGCAGGGAAGTATTTTGGCTGAAGGGCTGCTCCGCAAGTTTTGGTGAGCTTTCAAGGGCCACAAGGGTAGCCCCGCCCTTTGACAAGTGCCCTACCCCCTGGATGCCATCTTGGTACTGGAAGTCTCACCCCCTAGCCCCTGACCTTTTGTCACTGTTAGTCTCTGCCCTTGCCCCAGAAGTATTTCTTTTGGGAAGGGGATTTTCCATCTTGGAATCAGAAAAAAACCCAAATTATATACTAAAAATCTAACATCCACAATAACATATTTTAATTTTATTTTTAAAAGTGTGTTTGCACTGTGTATATAGAGGTCATTGCATAATAGCTCAAAATGAAGTCTTACTCTTGTATATTGGGAGGGGTGAAGAGAGGTGTGGGGGATATGAGTGGGTGAGTATGGGGTTTGTGGGGAGAAGTGGGGGATGGTTGCAGTGTTTGTGGGGTGTGTGATTGTGTACGGGGGAGAGTGTGGCTATGAAGTTTGCGGGGGAGGGTTTCTGGGTATGGTGGCATGTGCATGGGAGCCCGCCCCCCATATGTACTCCCCCCGAGCTGGCCAGCACCCGCCTATGTCCCGCACAAGCCCAGAGCCCATGTACCCTGCAGCACCTTCCCTCCACTGCCAGCAGTACACAGTCCCAGCATGCCCTGCACCTGCTCCAGGCTGACCCTGGCAGGAGTGGATCAACCAGAGGCGCACACAGCCTCAGTCTTGTCCCCATGCCTGCTCCGCATCGCCTGCCCATGGTACCCCCTGGGCAGATGGTGAGGCTGAGGAAGCTCCATGCTCGACTACCTTTCTAGGCAGCCCAGGTGTTGGTAGCTGCTGACCTGCAGGAACCTATGCACAGGCCTGACATGCCCCACACCTGCCGCAGACTCACCTGTGCATGCTGAACAACTGCAACAGCAGCAGAGCTAGAGAGGCAGAAGTGTGCTTAGCATGGGAGAAAAGCGACCCCTGCCTCTCATTGTTTCCCAGCGCTTCCTGCAGCAGCCATGTGGAGCCTGCATGGGGCTGCCCTATGCTGTCATCACTGCCTCCAGGCTGGCCCACGGGGCAGTGCAGAGAAGCTGTGGGGCAGCCCAGCATGGTCTCCATACAACTACTTCAGGAAGCACTGGGCAGTGCTGAGGGGGAGAGGCCATTTTTCCCCTATGCTGAGCATACTTCTGCCCCACCAGCCCCGCTGCTGTTGCAGCTGTTCAGCATGAGCAGGAGAGTCTGCAGCAGGCACAAGACAGATTGGTGCCAGCAGTTGCCAATGCCTGGGCTACCTAGAAAGGCAATCCAGTGTGGAGCTGCCCCAGCCCTACTGCCTGCCCAGGGGACGGCAGGACACACCACTGTGAGATGATGCCTGGGTCAAGCAGGACTGAAGTACTATGTGAGAGGAGAGTGGGAAATAGAGACACACATTGAAATATACTGAAGAGGGAGAGCTTTTTAGTGGGAACTGGAATAATAACACAATGCTTAAAAGCTAGAAAACTGTCTTTCATAGAATCATAGAAAATTAGGGTTGGAAGGGACCTCAGAAAGTCATCTAATCCAACCCCCTGCTCAAAGCAGGACCAGCCCCAACTAGATCATCCCAGCTAAAGCTTTGTCTAGCTGGGTTTTGAAAACCTCCAAGGATGGAGATTCCAGAACCTCTCTGGGTAATCAGTTCCAGTGTTTTACTACCCTCCTACTGAGAAAATTCTTCCTCATATCCAGGGATACTAGTTTTCTCTGATTAAAAACAAAAATCCAAAATTTTCTGATTACCCCCAACACCAAATCCACATTTTTCTATGATTAAAACTAGATCTAGATATACATCCAGATCTAGATACAAATAAAATTAGATCTACATCTACATCTACATCTAGATATAAATATAGATACTGTGGTGTTTCATTTTAATCACAGAAAAATGTGGATTTTGAGTGGGGATTTTAAATCAGAAAATTTTGGATTTTTTTTTTTTATCAGAGAGAGAGAACCAGGATCTCTGCTAATATCTAATCTAAACTTCCCTTACTGCAATTTGAGACCGCTGCTCCTTCTTCTCTCATCTGCCACCACTGAGAACAGCCTATCCCCATCCTCTTGCAAACCCCACTTCAGGTAGTTAAAGGGTGCTATTAAATCCCATCTGGATCTTCTCTTCTCTAGACTAAATAAGCCCAGTTCCTTCAGCCTCTCCTCATAAGTCATGTGCCCCAGCCCCCTCACCATTTTGATATACACATATCATATGAAAGCTAGTAATTTTTGTATTATCTCAGCATTCCCAGAAATTATATTAAAATAAAACATAGTTGAAGTTAACATAAGAAACAAATATATACTGGGGCCTTTTAATGCTGAACAATAAGCCAGCTTTATTACAGTGATTATTGATACTATGAGGGTTGTGCTGGTATTTAATCGTAACTACATAAAATTATTGTTTTTCTGCTGTAATCATCAGCTATGCAGTTACAAGGGACCAATAACAAGTTTGTAAGTAATTAGTGACAAAGATTTCTTTTGTTGTGTTTAAATAGAGTGAAAGCCTCAGGCTAATTTTACCAGCGTGTTCATATGATATCACTTCCTGAAAATACATGAAAGTTAAAACAAAATAGCTTGCACACAAAGCAGCAGCTGTAGGAATCATACTGACTCAATGGCCTCCAAAATGGATGGGGTTCATACTCCAGAAACCTGATTTAGTATTAGGCTCATTCCTTGCACTCAAGAAAAAGGGCTCGTTTTGGACAGATAGAAATTGAATTCAGTTTTCACATTAGACTTTTTTGCAGTAGGCAAAGTTTTCCTCAAGGACTGTTATGTCAATGGTAATACTCTCTGAATCTCACTGCTTTTTATTTGAAGGGAATTCTGATACTTCTTTCCAGTTTCACTTTGTATGGTTAAGCACTCAGTGGGCTAAGTTCTGCCCTAAATTATACCAGTGTTAAATTAAAATGATTCCACTGACTTCATTGTCCCAGGTAAACTAATAGCAGAACTTGTCCAAAGCTTTATTTGGAGCAAAAATCAAACACCAGCAATGTGTCTGTCCCCCACAAATTATGGATCTACAGTTCAGCAAAGACCAACAACAGCACAGTTGCTTTGGGCCTAAGCTGCTAAGTGTTGAGAGGGACCAAGTCTTTATCACTACTATCCTGAAAATCTTCTCTAAACATACCCCAATTTACCTTATATTTAGCATGGGTTTGCTGAAAGGTTTATGCAACAGAGGTGATTTTGGGTTTTGTAACTCAACTGAAAACCCTGCAAGTCTCATTTGATTTCTTATTTTGCAACAATAGCTTCCCATGCTGCTAAGTCTCTGGCCCATAAAGTCAAAATGTGCTTACTATTGTAACCTGGGCGGTACTCCAAGAGGTACCCCCTCTCCAATTGAAGGGATCAAGCAGGTGCACAAGTGTTGTGGGAGGTGTAAGAACTCTCCTCCCCCTATAGAGCAGAGCCAGACCACCAATGGGGTCTTAACCATATACCTTTTAATACTGGGAACATAACAGGCATAAATCAGAGGATATATTGGATACTACAGTGCCCCAAGGGGGCAGGATTCAACAAAGGTTAGACACTTACAATCAATGACAAAAGACAGGGTTAACAAAATATAAAACACAAACAGCAGAACAAACAATACAGGTAGGTGAAATACAAAAAGGCACAAAATACAAAATGTCAAATGACAAGGAAATATAGGGCCTAGGTACATGGAGGCGGAGAACACAGTGGCCTCTTTCCACTGCAAGAAGATCTGCTTCTTGTTATCTCACTCACCCCAAGTCACCTCAGCTAGGAGTTAAACCCAGATCTCCCATGTGGTAGGCAGAAATGTCGCTACACAGCCACCAGTGGTGGCACTGCTCCAACCTGCTAGGGGTCTTGACCTTCCCGGAGCCCAGCCTCACGTCAAGCTGCCTGGCCTCTGATTGAAGGAGCTGAAAGCAGAGCTAGGAACCCCTCAGGTCACTGCTCAGATCCTTGCTGGAGTGGAGGGAGCCTCTCCTGCTGGCTACAGCCTCTCATAGAGGATCCTGGAGCCCAGTGGGGAGCTTCTCCTGCTGGCCGCACGCCACGTTGCTGAGGGTCCTACTGCTGCCTGCAGGTTCTGCTCTTTCAGGCTGTTCTGGGGCACTGCTCCTGCCCCAAAGGCTCAGCTCTTGCCAGCTCTGTGAAGCTCCTTCCTTGCTGTCCCTCGCTGGTCTCCCCTGAGTCAGCCCATGCTGCCCCTTTTATCCCCCTCCAAGTGACCCAAGAGGCCAATCAGGGGACACGGGGGGTAAGTCTCTGGGGCCTGATTGGTACGGAAAGGGAATCCCAAGTCCTCCAATCATCTTTTACCCTTTCAAAACCCCTGGGCTAAGTCACTGCCAGCTAACCCGTCACACTATTTTGATCAAAATATCACTATTTTTTTCCCAGTATGGTTGATTTTGTTCTTGTAGTTGTGTATGGTTTTGGCTCATGATTTTTGATAGGAATGAATGAGCTGATTCAGAAAAAGGTAAGAACCAAAATTGATCCACCCTCAAATTCAAAATGAAACAGTTGGTAAAGAACTGAGGGCAGACATAGTTCAATTAACTTTTATTTTTCTTTTATTTTGAGTTCTTCTGTATTGTTTGGCTTTGGCCAGAAGCATAAATACTGGAATACCAAGAGGAAGGCTAAAGAGGTTTTTGTATATATGTATGAGCATCTCCATTTATTCCTAGTTGGATTGCTATGTGGGTGTATAATCTTCACATGGATACTACACAACAGTTGGACTCAGAAACAAAAAGAGTGATCATTAGTATTTTTTAAACATGACTTCCCATTATTTCCTGAGACCTTATGCTACCACCCCTCCCTTCATCCCTTCCCCCCACCAAAAATGACATGCCTTTGAAGTCACATCATCATCAGGGATAATAGCAGGCTGAACTGATACTTGTTTTTCTGCCTGAGACATTCATTACTAGCTGGCAGTATATTAAACCTTTTGGGTTTTGTTTTTTTCAGTGTCTCCGACAATGGCAAAAAGCCAAATAGGCCTGATTTTCATTAACCCCAAAAAGGCCTCTTCACATTAGTAGCATGATATTAAAGGGCTTTTGAATAGCTTAAGAGGTGGAACTTAATAAGTTCAAACCCCAACTACAGAGATTAATTAGCAAACTTTCTGAGGCCATATCATGAAATAGCAAAGTCACTTTAGGATTTCACACTATAAAAAGTCAATAGAACAATGTAGCTAATCTTTTCTTCTGAATCCAGTTAATTTTATTTTCCCGTTGCTTAAATCTCATGGCCATAAGTGAAAATGTCTGTAATAAAAGAAAAAGATTATGTTTTAGGTTTAGAGGTGTTTATTGTAGCCATGTTGGTCTAAGGACATAAGCAGACAAGGTTCTTTGCGTAAATCTGGTAACTTTTATTAGACCAACTAAAATAGTTGGAAACATTGTTCTTTGCAAGCTGTCAGGTACAAACACCCCTTTTCAGGCAAAGGAAGTGTCTGCAGTTGTTTTGTGCTCTTCCTGGATGGAATAGAAGCCAGAAGCTAGTATGCCAGGATGCAGGTCAGTGAAAATGCAAATGTGTGGCAGTGAGGGTCAGAGAGGGTGAGAGACAATGGGTGAAAAACAGGTGCTGGGGAGAAGGTTTTAGGTTATACTTTACAACTTGTTTTCTCAGACACTCCCATAGTACACTTTGATGGCTTGACCATAGCTAGAACTAGTACCTAGGTATAAGCAAACACTATTATAAGAGGCTTATGTGAGAAATGACACAAGGCACATTTTACCAGTATAGAAACAGATGAAAGCTGTCAAAGCATTCTGAATATGGATATCAGGATGTACCAGGATTAGTAAACCACTCCTCCCCCAAGTAAAACAAGCTACTCTGTCAAAAGCAAAGTTTTCTTGGTACACTTGTGTTTAGTCCAGGAACTTCTACTGGCATAGCACACCTCTTCACACTGCTTGACATAGGTGTCTAAATGTAATGCTTGTAAGCATCCTAACCAAGCATAGGGCAATCTAAATGCCCATGTATATGAATGTTTGCAGGGCTTAGGTCACCCTAAAGATGGTACTCCCAATCTAAAGCTAATCTACCTCATACAAGAACTAATTTTAGATAGGCATAGGTTAACCTGACCTAAAGGACACTTGTACACATTCCCAGGATAGCCCTGGGGCTGGGAAAGCCTGACCACTCTTCACATCTCCAGGGCTGTGTTGTTTTTACCCCCCTGGTCTTGTCAAGGCTGTTTTTAGCTCCCTGACTATCCCCTCCTTGGACTGGTGTGAGCGGTAGTGCCCAAATTAGTGTTGTCACCCAAGTTGTTCACCCCAGTTCTTCAAATGCCAACTCTTGGGGCTCAACAGTTTGGACATTAGCACCTTCCACTCACAGAGCACACACTTTGACTTTTCTGCCATGCCTTGATTTTGTAAGAAAAAGAGAGGGTTCTTGGTCATCAATGTCTATTCCTAGGATTGGCTTGTGCTGGTGGTGCTTGGGGCTCCTCCTCCCCTTTACACCCCATCCACACACCCCGTCCACAGATCTTACAAGGGTCCAGACTGTCATTCTGCATGTGGAATGGTTTCTGGAGTGTGGTATCTTAGGCAACTTGCTCCGTCACCTACAGTCGGTTAAACTGGGTCAGGCTGGCCAACTGCAGGATCTTCCTGGACTCTCTCTAATCAGTAGGAAAGGTTAAGTAGCCCTGTGTCCAAGGCTAGGGTGCTCATCAAGTCCATTTTTACGTAAATCACGGTCTTATGCAACATAATCCATAAGAGGCCCTTTAACATGAAACAACAGTCCTCATCTCCAGCTTCAGCTGACACACAGTCCCTTAGTCCTGGGGCCTTCAATGGGTGGGCCAGCCGGATCTGCACCCCACAAAAACAAACTCAATGGCAAGGGGTTAACTTTTCCCATACTTAAACACCAGGGTGCAGGTGTCTCCATGCATCCTCAGACAACTCATGCTCACTGCCTCTGTCTTCATGTTGATGCCGATGTGGTAGTGCCTTCTGGGGTTTCTCTGTGGATGGCTTGTCACATTTTCCCACAGCATCAGGGCCCCAAGTGCTGATGGCTCCTCTGAGCCTCCGGTCTGGTGAGCAGGTCTCCCCCTACTCACCCTTTCCAGGAATCTGCTGCGGCCAGGCCTTGTCCCTTGCTGCCTGTGCCAGAACTCCTCTCCTCTGCTGGCGTGGGGCACATCCTTATGATGTCAGCCTCACCACGGCAGCTTATCTGCAGCTGGTACAAGATTATATATTGCAGCTGCAGCTGCAGCTCCAGAATCCATGCTTATGTTGGCCCTGCAAGTCAGTCACCATTTTGTCGTGTCCTGGCTGGACACATACCCAGCCCGTATCTAACACTGGGGCTGCCTGTCGAGGCTTCAGCACCCCTACTGTGCTCCCTAGGACACTTCCTGCTATGACAACTAGGCAGCCCTCTACCCCCCTGTGGATCCATCCACCCTACAACCCACCCCTAACCAGTCAAGCCCCCTTCCCTACCCCCAGCCCAACTTACTTGCCTCCAGCTATCTGCACCTCCTCCTGGCAAGCAGCAAACACTTAAATGTGTTGATCCCAACTCAGGTTTAAGCAGCTTAAACTAAACCATCTAAACCTGAGCTAGGTCCCAAAAATGCTTTTTCACACCCAGAATGATACTAGCAGGAGCCTGTAGGGTATACAGGACCCAAAGTACCCTGTAATAAAAACAAACAGTAGTGACTTCTATATGCTAAGCACAGAAGGAAAGTTCTATGGTGTCTTACAGATCCTGGCAGATAAACAATTTTACTGTGCTTGTGACTGGTTCTGTTTTGCTTATTTATTTAAGCCACAGTAGGGACCAAGCCTTTATCACCATTGTTCTGAAAACCTGCTCTAAACTTACCCTAGTCTATCTCACGTTTATCATGGATTTGCTGAAAGGTTTATGAACCACAGGTGAGTTTGGGGTTTGTAATTCAACTGAAAACCCTGCAAGTCTCATACCATTTCTTATTTTGTCATTCACAATATGAATTTTAAAAATGTTAAATTAAGGTAAATGACATATGTCCCTATTGCTTTCCCAGATATAGAGGGTGTTGTGCAATGGTAAAACCAGATCTCCTGTGGATTCACAAATAAATAATTACCCTTGTCATTAACATTCCAAAACAGTGGTAGAACATGTGAGCTTACGAACCTCAGCCAACTTGCTCCGATTCAGCTGGAAGGTCCTTTTTATGAAAAGAAAGAAATGTAAAAAGGCATTCAAAGATAAGTACTTAACACGCTGAATATGCACTAGTTTGGAAAACGCTTGTGATTTAAACTGTGTGGTATGCCAGGTTGCTTAAAAGCAGGCTCTTTACACTTCAGCTGTAGAATCCTGTTGTAAGCATTTGACTATTTAACATACCATCTGAGCCACAACCTCTGACATCTTTAACTAGAATAGCAAAGGGCTGGGAATGGGATCATGCTGGAGTATTAGCAGCCACTAGAGAGCTGGTTTGGAATGCCTGCAAAGACCGCAAATTGGTACACAGAACTTGTGTTTTTCATTATGGCCTCTGCAGTAATGCTGGTCTCTAGCATTCCAAGAGAGATTCAGACCTTTATTAAATTAAACACAAAAAAAGACATTTAAATAACTTTTAAGGGTCAGAGTGAAAACAACAAAAGCCAGGAAATATAAAGTTAAAGCTAATACTCTCTGTTCTTCACTCATGTTCTTGGAAAAAATGGATACAGCTAAAGATGGAATGAACGTTAAGGATGTAATTGCCAGCTACAATTCTGAATTCCCTGATGTTGCTGCTTTATATATAAAACCTCTGATTTCCCTAGAAAGTAGGGTACTGGTCTATTTATTGTTTTATTGGCTATTTTATTTACTGGGGGGAAAGCAAATATTAAATATGACATTTATAATGGGGACATTCAGTTCTGGCAAGCAAATATAGAGTATTTTTGAGGTTACTTTTACGGTACCAGGGAGATCATAATGACTCCTTTAGAATGCTCCCAGCCTACTAGTCAATGATGATTGCTTCCTCATTAGTGTTTGCAGTAGGGTTATAATTAGCTTCATTTTGCCAGAACTCTTAAACTGACCAGAGTGCAAGAGCAGACTCAAAATTGGTGGCATAGATCTGAGGTCAGATTAGAACGTTTCTGCCAGTTCTGAATTGGTTCAGACTAAGAGTTTCTGGCACCTTGGAAATAAAACTGTTTAAGGCAATTTTAAAATTCCTGTTACTTTTGCCATTCTGTAGTAAGCAAATAGAAAAAAAGAGCGATAAAAACTGTAGCTATCTCCCCTGGCTGAGATCTGTTGCTGAAGACCAGTATTTAGTAAATCAGTGTAAAATTACAAATGTTATTAATATTTTTGTTGGGAAACTACTATGGAATATCAGCTGTGGAAAACATAACAGCTCTAATGAGCTAACACCAGGGATCTAAATTATCATTAAAATAAAGAATGGCATTTCAAAGATTTTCCTTGCTGAGGTAAAGTGGAAAGTGTAACTCAGAAGCTGTGAAAACTTGTTCATGGAATAAGAAATAGCTATATCTGTGCCAAGTCTTACCCCTATGCCTAGGTGAAGGAAAAAGATCCATGCCTTTGTGATGGCAGTATGACTTAGAAACAGGCTCACTAGCAGATATCAGAGGCTGTCTGAGTTCAGTTAGTGAGCTCTTAAATGGATGGGTTGTAAGTTATTGGCTTACACCTTTTATAAGGTGGCTCTGGAGACTGCAGAGAGCAGGAGGTAGTTAGAAAAGCCAAATTGCTGATACCTGTCAGAAGAAAATCTCAAGCATTTGGACTAAAAGCTCTACATCAAGGCTTGTGAGTCAGCTAGGAAAGCTCAGTAGAAGTGTGAGATGTTTGATCTTTATATTGCTATACCAGATTTTTTCAAAAAGGGAGAGTCAGTGAGAAAACACCTTCAATGTGAAGTTTTATTAACTGAAGTGAAAGGGAAAATGGAACACTAGCTTGTCCTCAGTCCAAGTTCTGCTGCTTTGTCCTAACTCCTTCTCTGTGCAAAACCAGATCTTTTCCAATCTCTCCCCTTTTCTATATATTCTGGAGGTTTTCTGACTGCGCCGCTGGTCATGAAAGCAGAATACCTTGCTGACAAACTCTAGTTCAATGTGAAATGGATTACAAGGTTGATTAAGGTTGGCAGACTACATGGAAATTGACGCTGGTGATCTTATGGAAGATAGAGGATGTAGCATTCATCTGTGGGGATTTTTAACTGGTATACGTTATTAAGGCCATGATTTTATATATGGCAGCTCTAGAAGCTCAGAGTATTGCTTACTAGAGAGTGGTTCAGAGAAAAGGGCATTCCAACACCACCACAACCTAACTAAATATTTCCACCATTTTGTGATTATCACTCAAACCATGGGAGAAGCTTATGATCCAAGTATGTATAATACTAGCATGGCCATTCATTTAGTACTTAGTAAATAATATGAGTATTTTGATGACAAGGCTATGATGAGTCCTTCAAGGCAAAGGAGACACTGCTGAAAACTGTTAGAAAACACACTGTTAGAAAACTGTTAGAAAAACCCCACTTTTCATGTGCCTTCTGACTTGGGAAGCCATAAGATTATTGAAAGGGAAGAATGAGAGTGCGGAATCCCACCTGATTCATGTTTCAGCTGCATGATTTATCTCTGACACTGAAGGCTTTTGAAAAAAAATATTTCTATTTAGAAACAGGAAAGAAATCATACCAAAATCCACTGTACCACTTCATCTTATCCTAATTTCATGACCAGGTTAAAGGGAATCAGGGAATTGACTGTCTTAAAGAACAAAAGAAGCTGAAAATGTATAGGCTAACATCACCAATGACATTAGGGATGAGCAAAGCAGTTTTATCTCTGGGTGCCACGAAATACTGGCATGTTGTTTGCATTTGATGAAACAAAGCCAGGACCATCCAGTCAAAAGCAATGCCTGGAAGATACATACATGAGTACGTAGCTCCTCTAGGCTGCTGGTGGCAATAAAGGGCTGCTTAATGCAGCCATTATTGAATGTTCCACATTTCTAAAGAGAAATCTGGAAAGCTTCCCAGCTCATTTCTCCCTCTAATTTACATCTCAGAGGATAACAATGATCAAGGAAACAGTACAGAAGAATACATTGACTCAGAACAAATGTGCTATTTTCACCCTGTAGTGTAACATCTGTGCACCAGATATCCGCTGATGTATATAAGCCACTGCAGATGCAAATACAGAATATAGAAAACATGCATTGCTTGAGTTAGGGTGCTTTAGAAGGGGGATTTAGCTGGGATTAAAGCTTGTATGACTCTGTGAATTTTCATTATGAATCTAATCCCATTGAATTTGGGCCTTGCTAGTAACTTCACCGGGGTTCAGGTATGACCCTTTTGTGACTGCTAATAGAGGTACCTTCCTGCAGGTATGCACACACTTTGCCAAAATCAAAACTTCCTCCTCTCCACAAAAAAAAGTATAGCATTTCACTCTAAGAGTGGCAAAAACATGAATCTTCAGAAATTTCCCCCAAAGCGTATGCTATGAACAAAGCAGTTTTTCGCAATTCTTTGACTGTACACTAGATAACAGGATGTGAAATGATACAATGTGATGTTCATTCAAGCTGCAGAAATTATATGATTTGGCTCTGTCCAAAAATTGTATTGAGTTTTAAATTATGCAGAGAAAATAAATGGTTGTTAAAATGATTGCAACCATTGTTATTTACACCAAAATATTATTGCATAAGATCATGGTAGAAAAGTGAGTAACTTAAAAGAAGAGAAATTAGTAAGTTAAACTGATTGAAATTTCTTCCTATAAATATCTCGTTTATGAATGTGATAAGAATCATAATCCTGGATTTTTTAATTGAATCACTGCAACCATTTTAAAAGTACATAAAAATATAAGAAGTGATAGGAAATATATGGCAAGAGTATTCTGGTGTGTGTGGGGAGTATATACGTGTGTGTGTATAAGAAAGTGTGTTTGTGTGCGCATTTCTCAATATTCTTTTTATCTTCTCTTCTCTTCTATTTTTGGAGAAATGAGGCTATTTGCATGTGTTGCAACACATCTGGCATCCAGGCTTCTTATGTCCAGAGTTTTGTCTCTGCTTTATTCATCAGCATAAAGATCTGGGATGTTCTTCCTCAAAACTGCTATGGTTAATCATTTCCATTTTGTGGAGTCTAATGTAACTGTGGGCATCTGTTTATGGGGGCTATACAGAGGATCTGATGCTCCTTTTAATGACTACCTCATCCAATATTTGGTCAAGATCTTAGTGGCAATTTGGGGCACTTTCTTTGGGTATCAAAGAACCAACTAAAATATTCAGTCTATTCAGTACTTAGCTTATGGGAAAGAACCTGTTCTGCTTACTGAAAATGCTAGCTTGGTATTTTATGTTAGCAAGCTGGAAGCTGTGAGGAAGCAGTTCCTGCGCTGTCCTTTGTTAGGACCTTGCTTGCTGCCCCCACTTGCCTACAGTAGGCTGTGCCATGATCTTGCCCACAAGCGCACAATGAAAATAACTCCATGGAGCAAGTGTAAATCCTCTGATCTCACAAGGATATGGGATTGTTTAATTCACTAGAATGCATAGGGCTTATGCCATGGGTGGCCAAACCTCTTAACCCTTCTAGCCACAAAATAAAATCTTCACAGGGCTGCAAAGATCTCAGTACAAAACTTTCAGGTTGCACAGGCCCAGAATCAAAAATCTGTGCACAGCACCTCAGCCTAAGGAAGGGCAAGTAAGCTGCCTAGGAGCTACATGTAATTATCAGCTGAAATTGGGCCACCCCTGGTTTATGCAGTGTCATCTATTAGGGATCAAATGACAGTCAGTGTCTTAATATGACTTCCTGTACCAGATTTATATACCCACACAACTCTATGATTATATCACCGGATTCATTTAAAATGGATCTACTGGTAGTTCCTGTTGTATCTGAGGAAGAAATAAGACCCAGGGCTCAGTTCTACAAGGGGTTGAGTCTGTCATGATCTTGCCCACAGGTACACAATGAGGGCTTGCTCTGACATAGCAAAGTGCATGTGTAGTTCTGAAGCGTCATAGTATCACAGTACTTAGGGTCAGAAGGGACCTAAACAGATCATCAGGTCTGACCCCTCTGCCCCAGGCAGGAATGGGGTGCTGGGATCATATCACCCCAGCCAAATATCTGTCCAGCCTCTTTTTGAAGACCCCCAAGGTAGGAGAGAGTACCTCCTCCCTTGGGAGCCCATTCCAGAGCCTGGCAGCCCTAACTGTAAAGTAATGTCTCCTGATGTCCAGCCTGAACCTTTTCCCTAACAATTTGTGGCCGTTATTCCTAGTAACCCTGGGTGGTGCCGAAAGGTTAGTAAGTATCTGATGCAGTATCTCATGGTTTTCTTATACTCTTTGAAACCAGAAAAAAAAACCACAAGCTGGTTCATACCCGGGTTATTTTTTAAGTGTTTCAGTCTGTTCCTTTTTGTGATTAGTCAGGTGCTCATGTGATCCATAATACAGGGTCCCGCCAAGAGAAAAACAGAAAGTGGTTTCTGACTAATTGCTAGGGTTGGAATAAGATGTCACCTTTTTGTATCTTGACTTTGATCATTTGGAGCTTGATCTATCTGTGGAAACTGGGAATGGAGTAGCCTTCACAAGTGCCTGTGACCCCTTCCCCTCCATCTACACTTGTAAAGGAAAATACCTCAATCAACTGGATGATCCTCAAGAGGAAGGCAATGGTGGGGGGGCTGCATACAGCATGTCTTCTCTCAGCCATTCAGCCAGCTTCCACAGCCTCCATCTTTTCATCACTCTTTCAAGTCAGTTGGGCTGCTGTCCAGCATGTATCTGTCTCTGCTTAACAAACTCAAGCTGTGGTTTTCGGGCTGATAAATAATTATGCTAATTAACAGGTTGGAGGAAAATGTGATGTTATTTCTGTGGAATGTTCTGAGAAGCTGGAAACACTTAGCTGCAAAAACTACATGTGGTGAAATAACCAATAATTTGCTTAAGAAACCCACATCTGGTTTGCTTGCTAGAAACAGGGGTTAATAGTCTGTCAGGGGCAGGCAGTGGCAGTGCGTAGCCCTAGGATAAACAAAAAAGCCTTAACGGCAGGAAATGGGCTTGTTCTCGTAGCATAAGCATTTACATTGGCTTCTAACCAACAAGAGATGTAGAAGGAGTTGTTTAGTTTACACTTTAAAAAAAATAAAGATAGATGGAAACAAATAGCCTTTTGCAGTATGTATATTTTTGAAGGGGGGTGGGGAAATCTCATCAAGTGTACCTAAAAGTGGTAATAACCTCTATGCTAGAAAAAGCAGTAGCCACAATACAAGATGGCAGTGATAAAAAAAAAAAAGGAGGCAGGATTACTTAACCATACTAATGTTTTATCCCTACAACTGTGAACCAATTACGTACATGAATCACTGCCCCTGCACATAACATGGGAGCAGGGCCACAGGCTGACAGTACCAAAGTCTCAATTCATCGGTTCATGGAGATGTACAGTGACTAAGTGCAGTATGTGAGGCCATATTCTGATGTAGGCCACGCTGGTATAAAGTCAGAATGACTCTTCTGAAGTTGAGGAGTACCAATTTATACCACTGCCATCCAGAGAGGAAAATCTGGCACACACTGCAGGAAAAAAGCAGTCGCTATAGCGTGACGTGGCTGCAAAACCTATAGGCATAAAAGGAAAAAACCACATTTAAGATGAGATGAAACATAAATACTGTATTCATTTGATGAGATTCAGATGAGGTGCTCTGTGTGTGGTGAGAAGAATCCTGTATTTATAATACTTAGAGAAACACAAAAGGCCCTCTGGATACACTAAAAGACAGGCATAATTCATTGTTGCTTCTTCATTTTCGTTTTACGTAAACTGATGATGTACCTTAGTGCTTGGTTTGAACTAAAGTAATACAAGCCTTCCCAAGTCTGCTGCAATATCTGTATCATAATTTTCATGAGAAGCTACAAGACGCTGCAGTAAATGCTGGGAAGGCTAACTTGATGTTCCATCCTAGAGCACCTGACATTACAGTTATAAACAGACTACATTTTCTCATATAACCACTGTCAGATATGTGTATTATTTCCTGTCAAAATAAAGAGTTGTGGTCTCTTTCTGCCTCAGAGAAATCCAGTAAGTGCACATTATCACCATAACATGTTCACTATTCTCTCTCTCTTTTGGTACGTAAGTGCATATTATAACCTGCAAATGACAGGCTTTCACCGTATTTTATTGCCATGTCAGGGTTTATAAAATGTTTCTATTGAGTCCAGCACACTACATTATTGGGACCTTGTTGCTTTAGAAGGTTTTTTATCTCTCAAAAAGCATGAGGGGAACTTTTAAGGAATGAGATTTCCAGGAGACCAGATGCTGATAAAGAAGACAGGAAGCAGCAGCGTCAAAAAGAGTCAGAAGGCTCATTTATTGGCACGCTTTTGAGGTGGGTGTCATGTAAGCGAAGGAAGAACTGAATGCCAGAAGGTGCCCCACTACTTGCAGGGATGGATGCCTGTATGCTTGCATGATTTGATTTGTTGAGGTCCAAGACAGGCTATTTCCTCATTTAGGAACTAGGTACTGGACCAGAACTCCTGGCTGCTGGGAGCCCTCACTATCTTTGGATGTGGAGAGGTTCAGGTTGGTAGCTTCTAGAATACAAGAAATGCCAAGCAATTCCACATCATACTTCCATGGTTCTGTTATTCTACTTAGGGATACTATATAACCACACATTCTGAAATGTGTAATATTTATCAATATATTCTAGGTTCTCTTGATATTAATTTGTGCTCTTATGAACAGCCTGGGACTAGAAGGTCTGGTCCCACATTTAGAGCCAGAAAAATAAGCCCCACTGTGAGAGAATCTTTTTTCCTACCTATGTTTGTTGTTTTGCTCTTCTTTGATCCTGATTCAGTTATGTTCGTAGAAGACAGCACAATGAAGTCCTGGTTCATAACTGCTAGGCACTCTGGTAATACAAATACAAAATAATACTGGCTCCAGTGAAGTCAATTTTCCTATGACAGTTCACATCAGCTAAAGAATCTGCCTCCAGGACTTAAGTTTCCAGCCCTGACTGTAACCAGGAAAATAAAATACAGCAAAAAATCCTAAATCTTAACATGATCTTGGAACTTCAGTAAACATTGATTTTGGATTCAGTTTGAGTGTGAAAAATAGCTAAGGTCAGACTTTACTTTTAGCTGAATTTGTTTGCACATTCTTATTCAAGATGTATTATGCCATTTGATCTCTAAGAATAATTCTCTACTGTAGACACAGTGCAATAAAATAAGGTCATATAAACTTCAGCATAGATCAGGATAAAAAGATTTTAAAACTGTAAATCTATCTGAGTATTGTTCACTGAACCCATTCAAGAAATGATACTTTTCACCATTATCTAACTACGTCCGTCCCCACCTGCAGTTCACCTCTTTTCTTAGTGTTTTCATCAAAAACTAAAATTGGGCTGTAGTGTGATTTGCTGAGAGAGTTGCTGAAAGATTTGCACAGTCCCAAAAGGTTCACATGATTTGGGTGTACTGAATTGAATCTACAAACCTTTTGAAGAGCTACTACCATTAGTTGTGATCTTATAAAACAGAAAACAAGACCAAACCCTAGAGCCCATACTCAAGCTAATCTTCCATCAAAGTCATTTCAAGTTATGTCTGAAAAGACAGCTCCAAGAGGCCTACAGAAAATTCTTCTCAAGTATTTCATTTCTTTTCACTCAATCATGAAAAACACAACAAGGGTGTTTTTAAGTCTTTGTAAATGATTATGTTGTAGTTTGTTCAGCCAAAGCAAAGTTCTGCAAGTGAAACTAAGAAACTGCCTTGACTGTAGCAAATACTTCTATCTGAGCCCCAACACAAGTTATCTCTATCTGGGCTGGTGCACAGATCATGTCAAAAATATTTACAGATTACTTGAACAAATAAAGATGTTTCCCCTCTGGATCTCTAGATAATCAGCTTCTTAACTGTTTTTGTTTTAATTCCTCCTTTGTTTTAATTAAAAACACCCCGGAAACTCTGCCTAGGCTTCCTATAGGTTAATACAAAATAGGTTTAACCCTTTATAATAGGGCCACCATTTAGTCAGATCAATCATGGATGTGCAGCTTGCATCACAACAACGTTAACAACTGAAACAAATGCAGAAATGATTTAACATCAAGGCACTCCAAGACCAAACTAGATGTGAGGCTCTTCAGCAATGCCTCGCTGAGAGGCTCTCTGACCTACCTGATGACATCAAGGACATCCAAGCACATTGGGAGGCGCTTAAGAATGTCATTTACAAGACATGCTCTGAATCAATTGGATATTCTACTTACCATCACCAACATTGGTTTGATGAGTACAGTGAGGAAATGCTAGCACTTATCCATGAAAAAAGAGCTGCAGCAGAAATGAGAGGCTTGCCACTGGCTCAAAGCTGTAGTTCAAAGGAGGCTACGGGACATCAAGAACCAGTAGTGGCAAGCGAAGGCCATGGAGATCCAGAGTTTCCCTGACAAATACGACATGAGAAGCTTCTTTCAAGCAATAAAAGCCATCCATGGGCCATGTTCCAATGGCCCAACCCCACTGCAATCCCAGCACAGCTCCACCCTTCTCACGGACAATGTATCCATCAAGCAACACTAGAAGGGGCACTTCAAGACTACTCAACTGTGAATCTGAGTTCTCAGCTACTACCATCAATTCCATCCCTCAACACCTAGGAATAGAACCTCTTGCTGATCTCTCATCCTCAAGGAAGTATGGTGTGCCATCACCCAGACCAAGAACAATAAGGCACCAGGCCCAGATGGCATTCCCACAGTGGTTTTCAAAGCTGGTGGAACAACACTAGTGAAAAAATTTCACCAACTTCTCATCAAAATATGGGTTAACAAGGAAGTTCCACCTGACTTAAAGAATGCCAAGATTGGGACCATCTTCAAGAAAGAGGACTAGTAAGTGTGCGGAAACTACTGAGACATTGGGCTCCTCTCCATTGACAGGAAGAATCTTACTTGCATCCTTCTGAATCACCTCCTCCCCCTTACCAAAGATGTCCTTCCAAAATCCCAGTGTGGCTTTTGACCATCTTGGGGTACGACTATCATGATTTTTGTTGCATGATAAATCCAGAAGAAGTGTTTAGAGCAACACCATTCATTTACCTAAGCAAGGCCTTTGACTTCATCAATAATGAAGGTGATGAAAGGTGCTAGCTAGCTTTGGTTCTCCACTGAAGTTTATCAGAATCCTCAGACCACCTCCATCCTTTGCAATGAATCAGAGACAGACCCATTTACCATCCATACCAATGTCAAGCAGGGCTGCATCATTGCCCCAACCCTTTTTTCCATCTATCTTGCTATGATTTAGATTCTCATCCATGACCACCTTGCTCCCAGAATTGGGGTTGAGTATCAAATGGACAGTCAACTTTTCAACCTGGGATGCCTTCACAGCAAAACAAAAGTTATCAAGGCTAGCATCACCGACCTTCAGTATGCTGGTAACTGTGTTAGCCATGCACACACTGAGAATGATCTTCAGTCCACCCTTGACCTTTTTTCAGGTGTCTGTCACAACCTGGGACTCTCCCTTAATATTGGGAAAACCAAGGTGCTCCATCAACCTGCCCCAGCACAAGCTGCCTCCTTTCCCCCACAAATTACTACTGATAGAGAACCCCTGGAAAACATCAATCATTTCCCATACCTTGGCAGTCACCTCTCCTAGTTAGTCAGTCTTGATATAGAAATTGAACATAGAATTTCCTTTGCCAGGATATCCTTTGGAAAGCAACTTCACCGTGTCTTAGCTGACCAAGATCTGCAGATGGAAATTAAGATCCTGTTCACAATACAGTGGTTATCCCCAGGCTCCTCTACAGGTGGGAGATGTGGGTGACATTGAAGCCCCCTTAAGTGCCTGGAATGGTTCCATCAACATTGCCTCAGGAAGATTCTTCACATTAGATGATAAAACTACTGCCCCAATGCCAGCATCCGCTCTGCAGCTAACATAATCAGCACTGGGGAAAAATCATGAAACATCAACTCTGCTGGGCTGGCCACTATGTGAGGATGACATCTCCCAAAGCAAGTTCTCTTCTCTCAACCTACTCATGGTAAGAGGACCCTTACCAGGAGGACAGAGGAAGTGCTACAAGGACACCCTGAAAGCACAACTTAACGTGGCATCAACCCTACAAATTGGGAAGTGCTGACTGGTCACAGGTCTCAATGGTGCTGCACCATATATCAGCTACAGCCCACTTCAAACAAATCCATCTTGCTCAGTAAGATGAGAAATGGCAGAGGAGGAAGGGAAGTACACAACTTCCTGGCCAACAGTTATACCTCCTCACCACTTCCTAGGCATGACTTGTCCTATCTGTGGAAAAACTTCCAGAGCATGGATTGTATTCCTCATCCACCTTAAAATACACCAGTAATCCCCCTCCCCTCCCCGCCTCCCCCAGCAAACATCATCCTCATATTGAAGTATAGCCTGCAAGTGGTGATGCCAGAACAGGTGATGCCGTGATGCTAGCGACAACTTCTCTTCAGGTGAATACCATTTGGAGCAACATGACTTACCCACCATGCCTTGATCTTCTATGATAATGGGGAGGGCCTTAGTGTGCTAACGACAACCCTTGTGAGCACGCTTATGTTGTGGATGTTCTTTGGGCTCCTCCTCCCCTTCACCATGTCCACACACCAGCCAGATGTTGGATTGTGATGGTAGCTCCAAGTTTCCAATATGAGGGACCAAGTCCTTATATGTATTCCTGAGTTTTAAATCACTGTGGTCACAAATCAATTCAATCCTTGATTAGTTATGGGCATCAAATTCAGTGGTGCCTTCAATTAATTCCTGGGTACTCGCATCCAATCCCGGCTGCCGGTCTATTCATGAGGCTTCTAAATTAGCATAGTCCTTAATTAATTCATGATTGCCAAAATCAATTCTCAAGCCTCAATTAGCTCATGGATTTTCCAATCAATTTTAAGCCTTCAATTAATTCATGTATGTGCAAATCAAACCACAGAATTCCCGAGCTTGCAAATCAATATATTCCCCTTAATCAATTTGTCCTTAATCAATACAGTCCTTAATGGTTAAATGTATGAGTACAAGTGTGCCTACCTATGGCTAAGAAAATGCTAGTGTTCACATGTGAGTGTGTATGAAAACATTTGCCTCAGAGTAAAGCTCTCAGTGGATATATACCACAATGTCTAGTTCCTGCATGGGCACATGCATGTATATATGAAAGTGAGTGGATATAAAGCTGTGGGTATTGTAATTGATTGCATAATAGTTTATATTACAATAGGCTCCAGAGCTCCCAATCAAGATCAGAGTTTGACTAAGTCTGTACAAGCATCAATGTTTAACACTCTAGGCTATGCATTACTTTCAGCCATGTGAAACAGCTTTTGCTCGGTATAACTGAATAGGTAATCTAGGCTGTTCTTTTTAGTCATATTCAAGCCTTACTTTAAAAACTACATTACCCAGCTGATGTATACATGTAATTTCTATTAAATTTAAAGTAAGTAACTTATGTGCATACCTGAGGGGGAAGGATCGTATTAATTGCATTTGCAGTTTTAACGTTAAACAAAATGCATCATTTTATGAAACTGGATATTTAAATGTCTAAGAGTTTAAATTACTCTTTCTTCAAAAAGATGAATTTTGGTAAAATTAGGTCATGTAATAGAACACCTTCCACTCTGGATATTATAATGAATGTCTTCATACCAAATTCATATGCAAGTCATGGAAAAATAATTTGCCTAGCACATTTCTCTCCATAAAGCTAATTATGAAAATACAGTAAAGGTTAAATAGTGGCATCCTGTTATATTTTAATACACACTTAAGTTAATGCACTTTTGGTGAAAGGAGACCGTGAGTTTGCCTTAAACACTAGGGACAGAAGTTACACCTAAACCAGTTTAAGTGATCAGAAACTGGTTTAAACTTGTAACAGAACAGAAACTTAAACCGCTTTCAAAATGGCCAGAAATGGTTTAAGATAAACCTGGATGTATGTAGTATCAGACTTAACTGATTTAGGTCAAACCCATTTGTGGAACTTCTGTCCCAGACCCTCTCCTGATTCAAGTTAACTCATAGTCCCACAGCATCCCAGGATGCTTTCCAGCCCCGGGCTGCTTCAGAGCAGGGCTGGCCCCACTCCCAGCTGTTAGGGTTGAGGTAGTAGAGCCTCTGCTCCCCAGTCTGCTTCCTGCCTGTCAGCCCCATGGAACAGGGGGCAGAGGAATTGACCCCTCAGGACCACTTAGCCCCAGTCAGTAAAGCAAGGGGAGGAGGCTTTCTGTCCAGAGCCCAACTAACCAAGCTGGGATCAGCTCAAACCAACCCCATCCTCAGCCATCTGCCTTGGGGGGAAGGGCAGGGGTGGAACAGAAGAGGGAAGCCCCCCCAGTACAGAACCAGACTCTCACCAAGGTCTGCCCATGGTGGTGGGAAGCCCCCACCAGGAGCTTTTCTCTCCCCCTCCAGCTGGGAGCCAGATTAGGATTGCCCTAGGCCTGCCCTTTCCTCAGCCTCTGGCCGAGGAGGGGACAGTGGATGAGAATGCACACCTGGGCCCAGCACAAGATCCCCACAGCTGGGAGCCCAGCTGAGATTGCCCCAACCCCACCCCCTCCTCAGTCATCTAGTTAGGAGGGCCTGGGGAGTGGGAATGCATGCTCTCAGTTACTAGTATAGGCCATGGCAGGGATCTGGCTGCCTTTCTGGCTTCAAAAGTGAATGTCAATTCACTTGCTTATTGGTTCAATCTACGCAGTTTACAGAAACCTGCAAAGTTTTAATTGGTTCAGCCTGTGGCTTTTTGACTGCCTGTACTTAACCAAAAAGTGAAGGCCTTTACTCACACATCCAACATATTCAGCATAGCCTTTGACATAGCTGGCTTGATCATGCCACCTGGATAATAGGGCTGTATGAAGCTTCAGTCACTGATTTGATTTGGTGGTGATTTGGCCAAATCTCTGAATCTGAATTGAATCAGGAGACCCTTTCATCTCTCCAAATTGAATCAGAACCCTTCGAATCTATTCAGAGAGATTCAGAAAGATTTGATGATTCGGACATAGAGACAGCTTTAAATGTATTTTCTACATACCTCTAGGTACCAGGCGGCTCATGAATGCTGGGATGCTGGGGTGGATGGAGCACCCCACAGGAGTGCAGGGAGGCTTCCGGTCTACTTCTGGATCTGCTGGAGAGCGCTCAGTGACTGGTGCCTCCTGGTTCTGGGGGGCATCTGGGGTCTCCCCATGGTTGATTGCCCAGCTGGGGGGCGCAGGGGGCAAGGGAACCCTGCACACTCAGTGGCGGACCTGCAAGTGGACTGGAAGTACTTCCGGACCACTTGTGGGTTCTCCGCCAAGCACCCGGGAGGGCACCCAGCACTTCTGTAGGATGCTCCATCCACCCCACCATCACAGCATTCATGAGCAGCACTTGGTATCTTAAGGTATGTAGAAAAAACATTTAAAGTTGTGTCTATGTCCGAATCGCTGATTCTCTGAATCAGCATCGAAACTTCAGATTTGGATTTGGCCGAATCAAATTGGGACAGTGATCCTAATCAACTAATCAAATCATGGTCCCCGATTCAGGCCAAATCTGAATCCAAATCGAATACAGCCCATTTTGTACACCCTACTAGATAATATACTTCAACCCTGTTAAAAAGGGAACTTCTTTATGGGGAAGAAGAGTTCAGCATGCTGCTCATTCAGTACTCGGCCTTGGTATGCTACCACCAGCAAGAAATATGATATTTGTTCTTTTGGAAGTGATTTGAGGCCCAGGCTCTTCTTACAAATGATAGCTAGCATCTCAGCACTCAGCTTGGAAAATGTGTGCTGGTATGCTTTTCTCCCCTGTGTTCCACACAGATAACTGGTCCTCAGACAGAAAATGACTCAGTCCATCTTTTGTTTAAACTATACCTTATGTTCCTGGTGTGAATTTGTCACTTATAAGAACACCACCTATTTTTCTTTTCCGGTGCCTGAATCTATAAACCTGGAACAGAAAATAGTTCTGGCCTCAGTGGTCATTTTGCATCTAAATACTATAGGATGTACCGCCTTACTTTCTGGGTAGTAAACGATTTTATATTGCTTTATGTTGTTGTTCCCCTCTGTCTTTTTCTCTCGTCATCAAGGAAGGAGCATAGCCTATATTCTTACCTGGCAAATTTTGCCATTTCTTGGGAGAAAATGGGTCTGGTGTCACTTTCCCAGCCATCTGCTCCTGTCTTTACTGCAACACAAATCCTGTAAAAGCCCCATTAAATTTTTTAACAAAACAGCCTTTTCTCCCCTGGAACTCCTAAAGCCATAAAAATGCTGGAGGTTTTTTGTTTTGTTTTGTTGTGTTTTTGGGTGCAATTTTTGCAGAGTCCTAATCTCTTCTTTAGCCTCTTGATGCACAGAATCAGTGCAGCTGTTGCAAAGTGCAACTAACTGTCTTTCCCATATGCAATTAAATTTCATTAAATATCAACTCCTATCATCAAGGGGTCAATTAAATGTGATTTCTTTCCATTCTACATACACACATAGAGCAGATTTAATTCCTTCCTCATCTGGTTTCTTCATCCTTAAAAGAAACAAAAACACATTGTACAGTATTTTCTAATTTGATAATATCTTTATAGGATTTTAATATCCTCCTCCTCGCTAGCTATAGCCAAACCAGGAACAACTGGAGATAGAGTTATGAGCAGCAGCTGCTTAGGGACTATAAAGCTCTATCTACAGTAGGGGACTTTCCCATCATCATTAACACTGTTTCAGTTCATCGCTAAGTCAGTTCCGCTGGTGTTAGTAAAAGTGGAGGTCTAGCTTTTGTGTAGATAGGCTGCAAGCTGCTGGTACCATTTATGAATAGGATAGTTTGGGCTTCCTCGAGCCATGTTAATTATAGAGTTTAAAGCAGAGATACATATGGTGCCAGCTGTGCAAAATGTGGCAGTGCCAGAGGAACTGACCCCGTGCTAGCAAGACCAAGACATTTCAAGTGAAGAACCTACATTGTAAAGGTCCTTGTTACTGTTTCAATGAAAGACCAAGAAACATGGCTGCCAGCTGGACTCACAGATGGTCAGAGTCCTTTTCCTGAGCAAGGTTAGAGCCTGTTTCTCATTTTGAACTAAATGGGAGTTTTCCCATTAGTATCAATGAGATCAAGACCGAGAGGTGCACAGTAGAGCTTGAAGGATTCAGCCACGTCTCTTCTGTATGATTTTCAATTTATTTATTTGTTTTTTAGAAATGCATTACTTTTCATATCACTCTTGCACTCAAAGCACCTTATTTATTTTTTCTTTATAAAAAATAAGTCAATGCAACCAGTGCTGCTCACACTGCTTGGATTGTGGAGATATGAGGAGATGTACAAGATGCAACTTGTTAGGAGCTTTATTTGTTTATGTGTATATGTAAGTATAGAAGCCTAGATAATACATTTGTACCAAAATCAGATGTCTGGCTATTATTTATCCTATCAAGCTACAACTAGTATAAGCTGTAGCATTCACCATCAAGATCAGAAGTGTCATTTTGAGCAGCTTGTAGCACAGAGCTGCCAACAGAGGTGTACTGCTCTGCTCACTGCTTATCTCCTCTAAGGTCTGACTCTTAAAATCCTTGTCTTTTGATGATAGCTTACTGTTTCTTGATGAGAATGCTACAAAAAAGGACTCAATACAAAGGGACATTTTCAGTGTGAGGATGTAGATGTATCAGAATTCATATGTCCTGAAGCCTGAAACATTTTCTGTAGAAAGTAATCTCTTACTGCCCAAAGGGATTGCAGGGACATTTGCTTGTTTCCTACTAAAACAAAAAATGTGAATTAATTTTAATGCCATAATGGCACTCTGTGGTTGCTGTCAAAGTTGAAGGGGAGCTTTATAAAAGCAAAAATATGTCTGTAAAGCAGACATCTCTGTCAGTACTATTCTGACATGAAATCTCAGCTTATTCGATATATCAGATATAATGTTTGTCAAACTAGTTCTTTCCGCCTAGAGGTTCATAGTTAAACCTCATTTAAGTCTCCTTTAAACTTATTTGGCTCAGTATTTGCATTCACAATAGCTTGAATAATTGCTTGGCTTCACACTACAAACCAGACCTTTGTTTCTGTCTTTAAATGTCCTTTCATCACTACTGCTGTACACTTCAGGCAGAGGAAATGAGGACAGGAAAACAAACTAGAAAATAACTATATGAAAATGCATTGAAGCTGCTGTTGAAGTTTAAGGGCTTGTCCAAACACCTGGAGCTTGAAATGATTGTACAAAGCACACAACAGCCATCACAGCCATTTTCTACTAGATGTTTGCAGTAAATGGGATGAGATTTTTGAGGTCACATCCAACCTGATGCACTTGACAAGACTTTCTTCCTGATACAGATGGAAAGAAGCTACAAATACCTCACAAGTATCTCAGACGCAAGATTTTTTTTCTTTTTGGATTTGATTGTTGGGGGGGGTTGTTTGGTTTGGGGTTTTTTACCTTTTCTATTTAAAAAACTTGCTTTTCACATATTTCCTGGACCATCGTGGCTGCCACAACACTCAGATACTGTTTATAAGTATAAGGCTGCGATTTCCCTCTCAACCAATGGCTGCGATTTCTAAATCAGGCAGATGCATCTTCTTTCCTCCCTTTTCACATGACCTCACCACCTGCCTAACTAACAAACTACAATTGCACCTCCTCAATCCTTTTCCTTGTAGAACTTCAGCATTTTTTTCAGTTTTTTACCTATGTAATCTGCAGTCAACAAGTCTGGTATCTGTTCCAGATGCTCAACCATCCTGTTACATGCTGTGTTCGACCTGCATGTCTGTGGTTTGTCATTATTGGACAGGGTGGTGATCTTGTATTTAAATCTAGTATATAGTGATTTTTATTTTAAAAATGGCCTTTTTCTTTGAAATTGGTAACATTATCAATGTTTTCCTTTTTTGTCTAAAACGTTACAGAAAATTCATCATTCTCATCAATGTGTCTCTCAAAAATCATGTTTGAAAGCATCATGGAAGTTGGTTATTTGCTGAAAACCATGGTGTTGTTTTTTTAAATTCAAGGCTGATTTAATGTTGACAAATATTTTCAGCAAATATTCTGATAAAGATTCCTGTAAAAAAACATCACAGCAAAGGTTGTATAAAAATGAAAGCCATAAACTGTTTCCAGAGCCTAAGTCTTTTCCTAAAGTCTTCCTGGTCCCTTTAGCTTTGTACCAGAATCAAGTGTAGAGACAATTTTCCTTCATACATGAGCTGCTGCTTCAGAGGACTGACTTCTTATTTGGTGCTTTGATCTAGTTCTGAATATGGTGCTCCTTTTTATTCCTTCTTACTGGCAAAAACAGAAAAATTTGGAAGTGCAAGAAGTGCTTTATATGGACCCTTGTTGCTTGGAATGTATTGTTCCATGCCATCTATCCTCCTAGTATGCCCACCATATTCCTGGAAAAAAAGCTGCAATTAATATCAGAAGATTTATTATTTTAGGAGAAGTGTTAGAAAGCTTAATAGTTAAATTACCCTTCTACTTTCTAATATAAAAAACCTTGCCACATCTTCTTCAAAAAGATCTATTGTTTCCAACGGGTATTTGAAATTCAACAGGGAAAAAAGGCTAGAAGAAGTTTTCCCTGTTTTATAAAATTCCATTCAGGTTTCTGGTTCCCAGAGACATATATTGCTAAAAATTGCCATATTCCTTCCCTTGAGTGCATGGATCCAGGATTGTATAAAAGGGGTTCAAATCAGTGAGCAGAGCTGCAGTAGTGGCTGCACCTCACTGTCATTTCCCTATCCTCACAATGGGGTGGGCAGGCCATGTTGTGGGAGCAGCACTGTTTTAAGCCCCCAAATCAGGTAAGAATCTTGCCACTCCCCCCACCCCCCTCCAGTCTCAGCATCCCCTTCTTTCCCCTCTGTGTTCAGCAGCACTTCCCATCCCTTGCCTCCCCCACCTACTGCTGCCACTCTCCCCAGCTATCCCAGGGAGGAATGGACTTGGAGTCACCTACATAATTGAAAATCTGTCATTTCCCAACTTTTGTGTGCTTGATCCTGCAACCTAAATGTTTTTCTTTATTGCATCTGAAAACCTATGTTATACAGGAATTTAGAAGTTAATTCTAGTACATCAATGATCATGCATTTACAGAAGTATCACTGTGTACCCAGGTTTAACACAGATACACTTGTTTATTATTTATTATTATGACAAGACCAACCATTCACATTTCATTTCTTCTTTTCTCACTTTCTTATTTCTTTTATATTGATCTCTTTGCTGAATCCACATTGTGTGAAATCCCACAAACTCCATTTTTCTCATGGTTGTCCCCACAATAATTAGTTCCCTCTTCTTTTGCACAACCCTGGAAGTTAGAGCATCTGAATTCAGACGCGCTGGAGAAGTAATGGGCCTACAACTGAAGCATGAATTGGCAGCGGCCAGGCAGAGTACAAGCTGAACCCATCACGCATTGGAATCAACTGGAGTCTTTTGTTTGATTTCATAGATTTCATAGATTTCTAGAGTCGGAAGAGACCTGGTAGATCATCAGGTCTGACCCCCTGCTCCAGGCAGGAAAGAGCACTGGGGTTAAGTAACCCCAGCCAGATGCCTGTCTAATCTGCCCTTGAACATCTCCAGGGTAGGGGAAAGCACCCTCTTGAACATCACCCTCTTCCTTTGGAAGCCCATTCCATATTTTGGCAACCCTTACCACAAAGGGTTTGATGTTGACTTGGAGTGACTCCTAAATCAGAATGAACCTTATTAGAAATTTATTGCACAATCCCACAATCTTGAAATGCTTCAGTTTTGTTGTAAGACACACTGCTTTGAGCAATGCTTGTAAAATTCTGCATTAGTAGATAAACTAGCTAGATAATAACAAATTTCCCATTGCTATTGTCAATGCACTTGCTTAACAAGATTTATATGACATGTAAGGTATTTCTTTTAGCAAGTATTATCTGTTATTACTCTTGCATACTCTGGAGAGGTATGTGAGTTTCATGCCAGAGTGTCTTTTGGAAGGAGAAAGGTGGTTTTTTTCCCTATTATTTATATACACAGTAAGTTGAGAATTGATAGAAAGTAATGAATCCAAAATAAGGGTCTTTTTAATGGCTGACAAAGGATAGTTCATAATTGTTACTATCTAAGATCTGGCTTTCAATACTTCTTTCTGGGTCAAAAGGAAAGTAAATAAGACTAACACGCAAGGCATTATTTAGAACAGAATCATGCAAAAAACATCTTTTATTGGACCAGCTACATAGTTGGGATAGAGATAGATAAGCTTTTGAATGCAAGGCATTCTTCATCAGAAACATCGTACACTTGCAGGTTAGTCTGTTATGTATATGTGCATCTGTAACACACACACTCACAGTTTCCAATCACTGGAAATCCCTTAAATGACCAGTTATAATCTCATTGGAAAGAATCAAGGCAAAAACCAGTGAAAGAAATCATCAAATTATCTCTAGAAGCCAAATACCCTAGACTTTATAAGAATGGAACACCCACAACTCCACTGGATATATACATAACATACACTGGTGCCCCGCCACTCTGAAATTAGAGAAGGGATGATCCAGTGACTAGGGCATTAGTTTGGGACTTGGGAGACCCATAGCCAGTTCCCTATTCATCCACTGTGAGTCGATGACTGTGGACATAATATCTTAGCATTTCTGTGCCCTAGTTCACCATCTATAAAGGGAGGATAACAGCTCTGCCCTCTCTCTTTGTCATGAACATAAGTACATTAAAGACTGTGATATGTTTAGAAGTTATGGCAATAAGGGAGCCAAGTAAATATCTCAATTAGATAAAAGTTAGGCCTGCAGTGACTGTACCTTGGAACATATTATTACCACCTTCACAATGTCAGTCTGACCTTTGGGTAAAGTTTTATCTCGAGACCAGGATGTTTGAATGATAATATACAGAATGCATCTCTTGAACCCTCCCTTCCCTTGCACGAATCACTGTAGACATGTTTGGCCTGTTATTGTTTTGAGGTCTATAGCGTGCTCATTATGCAGTTCCACAGGATACGCAGCCGGACGCCAGCTGTCGCTAAGAAGGTGCTTCCAGTGTTCATTGTTCTAATCCATGGGGAGGGCAAAGCAAGAGAAACAAACATATTTATCTAAACTTTGGCAGGGATTTAAGATGATGTGTGGATTTTGAATTGGTGTAATGATTTCACACTGTTTGGTGAGTTGACTCAAGGGATGCTGCTCATATTTAAGAAGAAAAACATTTTGAAATAACTAAGCTTGGTCAGCAGTGTTAGCCAACACATCTTATTTTTGTAAACAGGTTCTAGGTCAAAGTTGACTCCCTTAGCCGAAAGTTAAAGTATGCACATCTAAAAACAGACCAAACTTTGCTGCTGCAGACTAGGGAGGAAAGGAGCTCACCAAAATCCTGCTGTTGAACTCTAGAGAGGAAATTATTATCACATTCCATGACCAGAGTGTTCTCCCTCTTCTGTCACATCTCTGCTTCATCACCAGGGCATCCCCACTTACTGTCCACCAGAGCATACAGCATTATATAAGAAATCTGCCTCAAAAAAGCACATACCTGTGGTCACATAAACACATAAACACTTTCACTCACAGTAGTGCTCTCATTATCTGGCCATCGGAGGCAGCTAACACTGAGACAGGAGAAACGTTATTGAATCCTGTCTGCCTATTACATTCACGGTCCATTCTAGCAGAGAATGAATTCCAGATGTTGGCGTGTAGTAAATGTGCCTCCAGCCTGTAGCCTGATCCTCTATCGATCACATTGGACAATGCTGGCACAGAGCAGAGAGAGAAAAATGTACTAGCCCAGCTTTATGCTTTTCATAGATTTCAGCAAAAAAACTTACATAGCTCTCCAGGGATGCAGGTTTTGGAAATGCCCTCTTTCTGGAAAAGGTTTTCTAATGATAAAACATGCAAAAAAACCCACAAACTCACGGAGAGACAACTGCAAGGAAGTTTAAATGGTGTCTGTGATCTGCCTTATTTCTACATAGAAAAATCAATCGTTAATCAGTGGACTTCAAAATGAAATTATTTTTTAAAGTTTCTGTTAATGAAAACAAATATTTGAATTTTTTTGTTGGTTTGCTTCTTTAAGATATTTAATAAACAGTACCCAAAAGTTGTGAAAGGCTGCAAGAACACTTTTTTCCCCATGCAAACCAAGTGTATTTCTATTTATTTCATTTCATTAGGAACAAGTTCAAGTGAAAGTAAATGTATAGGCAAAGCCACTTTAAGCTCATATAAGGGTATCCAGTCCACCTTTGATGTCAGTTTCACTAGAACTACAAATGTGTGTGTAGATGGCCCTTTTAAATAATCATAATTAGTAGTAATAGTAACACTTTTTAGCATAAACTAATAAGGAAAAAAAAGATTTAAAAAAAATTCCTTTTGGAAAATTTTCCACCATTGCTTCAACTGCAGAGCTGGACTTTTTTCTTATTTCAGTTAAAAAGCAGAGTTATAAAAATGTAGCTTAACAGCACACTTCAGAATGCAATTATTCAACTAAGTCTGTTTTACAAATAGATTTAGTCAAACCAGTGCAGGTTCCTCCTGTGGTCAAGTCCTCAGAAAGCTTCCACTTCAGTTTCCTCATTCTCTGAATGTTCCTGCTGCAGAAATGAAGATATGATTTGATTTTCCGAAGATTTTTTAAATTAACAACCTAAAAAACATCTTTATAAAACAAACACCTAACAAACTCAAATGTAACTTCAAAGCATTTTTGACATCATTGAATTCATTACCATTGCACTTTAGTAACTGCAGAGTTATGAGCAAAGTGTAGGGTATGATGCATAAAAGTCATTATTATGGCTAGGGACAGACATTCAAAAATCCTGAGCCTGAATTGATTTGATCTTCGCAGGTTAGCCTAACCTGGCTAGGCTAAATCTGTTTGTAATTGTACAGACATCCCAGAGATGCAGGCACATGCCTGCAGTGGCTAAGGCTAGAAGCCGGGGGGTGCTAGAGCAGCCCCGCTTCACTTCCACTGTGCTGAGCTGAGGAGGGTATAGAGAAGCCTCAGCAGGATTAGGGAGGCGTGTGCCCCACTTTAATAACAGAGCATTTATCTGATCTGTTATCAGAATTTATCACCCCATCAGAAAACAACTTCTCTCTCATTAGTTCAGGCTCTTCTTAAAGAAAGAAAGAACTGAGGAACATTACCAGCTGAGCTGTTGATTAGCTCCAGAAAGCCTAAGCCAACACTGCTGTCTGCCACAGCACGGACCATAGTCAGCATGTGCTCTGTTAGTTAATGCTGAGGTGTCCGTGTAAGGCAGAGGGGACAGGGGATCCCTCCTGCTTAGCAGGGAGTGGTGAGGGGAGAGGGAAAGCAGGAGGAAGCCCAGCAGATTCTGCTGTGCCTGCAAGTCTCTTCTGGAGCTGCAGCCAGGGAGCAGAGAGGAGGGGCCAGCCCTGCTGTGGAGCAGAGAGCCCCACCCAGCCCAGAGAGCATGCCAGGATGCTGGGGGAGCCTGATTTAACTTAAACTAAGACAGATATTGCATAAACCAGTTTGACCCAAATCAGTTAAGTCTGATACTACATTCAACCAGGTTTATCTCAAACAGGTTTCAGCCATTCTCAAACCAGTTTACGTGCACTGAACATCTGTTCGGTTACAGGTTTAAACTAGTTTCTGATCACTTAAACTGGTTTATGTGTAATGTCTGGCCCTGGCCTATATTATTATTTGACCAGTTTTAGTATAAACAGAAATCTCTATCTGCAAACACCAGTGTTTGAAGCTACAGGTCTTAATCTGTATTTAGGACTCAGGGCTCATCTACACATGTGCTTTAATGCACATTAGCCTATGTTTATGCACATTGAAGCATTACGTAAAAAATGTGCTTTTTACTTAATGTGCATTACAATAAGCTAATGCATATTTTCCTAGTACCTCACAATGGAGGTACTAGATTTAATGCACACTGGGTGAGGCTATAAGGAGATGGAGGAGGCCTCATTAGGAGCTCCCCAATACAGGGGGGTGCTCCCAGCACGGTAGAGAGCGCAGCATTTTGGGGTGGCCTGACCCCAGCCCAGTGGGGAGCGATTATCAGGACAGGCTCAGGGGAGATCCCCAATAGCGTGGAGTTTTCCTGGGTGCCCGGAGAGGGCACAGCATTCAGGAAGGCATGGCAGTTGGCGCCGGGGGCACTGTGTTTGGGGGTGTTGTGACCCCAGCCCCGTGTGGGGCGGTATTTAGCCCAGTGGGGTGTGCGACCCAGGAGGAGGGTCAAGGGGCCAGGCACGGCTACGGGCCACCTGAGCCCCGAGCGCGGGAAGCGTAAGACAGGCCCCAGAGTGGGCAAGCGAGCATGGGAAGTGCGAGGCATAAGCCCCAAAGGAGTGGGGGAGCCTACTAGGAAGCCCCAGAGAGGGGCGTGGGCCAGCATAAAAGCCCGAAGTAGGGCAGAGCACGCAGTTGGGAGCCCGAGGCAGGGCAAGTGCGCGATTAAGCCTGAAGAAGGGCGATTAGATGAGTAGAGACCTGAAGTAGGGCAGAGCTCGCAGTTGGGGGACCAAGGCAGGGCGAGCGTGCGATTAAGCCTGAAGTAGGGCGATCGTACGAATAGGAGCCCGGAGACGGCAGGGCGCGGAACAGAGCCCAGAGAGGGCAAGACGTGTGGGACAGAGCCCGTAGAGGGTGCATACATATTAGGGAGCTTGGAGAGGGCCTTCATCGAAGAGGTGCCTGTATAAGGGTGCATACTTAGAGCGCACCTCGAGATATAAGAACGTCCGGTACACCAGCGAGGCTTGGGGCATGCTAAAGGGGAGGTTGGAGGCATGCGTAGCCCATAAGGCTGGGGGCACCAGATCACTGCATAGAGTAGGGCCAGTACGAGAGCACCGTGTCCAAGGGGACAGAAGGCAGCCTCCCATATAAACTGTATATAAAACCAAGACGTGGTGGGCGAGAAAGAGGGTGCGTTTGAGACCCAACTTGGCACGGTAGGGGCACCAGGGGAGATCACGGCCGCTCCTGCACCCCGCCCTGTGACACAAGCATTTGCAGGGCATTGGTTGCCCTACAAATGGTGTGCCTGATCTAAAGTTAGTTCACCTCAAAGGTGATGTAATATTAGATTGGCCTGGGTTAACCTGATCTAAAATGGGTTAACCTGGCCTGATGAATGTCTGTATGCATTCACAGCACAGCCCTGGGGCTGCGAAAGTCCAGCCACTCACCACAGCCCCAGGGTTGTGCCGTTCTTATCCCCCAACCCTGACCAAGCTATTTTTAGGCCTGTGACTACCTCCCTCCAACTGCAGACCTGCCAATGCCCCCTAATCTCCCCTGTCCCCCACCCAAGTTACTTACCTTGGGCTACCCACACTGCTCCCACCAAACAGCAAATGACCGCACGTGCCACTTCTGGTTTAGGTTTAGGGAGCAAATGTGTACCTTTAGATGCCTACGAGTTGTTTAAACTTGGCCATGTAGCTGAATGTGTGGTTGAAAGGGAAAGATGGGTAGAAAGAGAATCTTGAAGCTAAAGAATGATTTATTTTTATGAACTGGCTTCCAGTTTAGCTCTAGTTGACATTCATATTAAAGAAATACAACCAAGATAATAAAAATAAATGAACATCCTGGTAGCAACCATGTCCAAGCCATTATTTCTCCTTTGTGGTCAGAAAGGTAAATATTTGGCTCACAAAAGAGCTGCTGAACAGTGACAATTGCTATAAAGGCATGACACTTCTGTAAAGCCCCATGGGGGCACACACTACTTCTTCATAACAGGATGACAAAAACTACATTCAAATGAATTTCAAAGCAGTAAGAGCTGACATTTATGTGGGGTTTTCACCAGTAATTTAGCATTTATATTTTACAGGAGGAAAATAGTACTTTAAAACAAGCTCTTAAAACCAATTATTCCACTTGGAGTAAATTGGAAGATCTGGCTTATTTAATGTTTTAAATTAGTTAATTCATTAAATAGCTTTCATTAGTTATAATTAATAATATTTTAATTCACTTAATTTAATTATATATTTTAATTAATAATAGCGGATTATTTACACATATTTAAGGTTTGTCTGTTCTGTGGCTTTCAGAAGACTATATCTCTTTTTCAGATGTTCCATTCTTGATATTGCATGTTCTTCCCCTATATAGCCCATAACACTGTCACATGATATATCACTGCAGAGGAACATGACACTTTTGCCCCTGGCAAATCGAGTGGAATGAGACTGGTAAGGAAAAACATAGGATGCTTTTGTGATACTAAATCTCTCAAAACTTTGGAAAGGATTTCAGCTTTTCTGTTTTGTTTACCCTTCCTGGCTACCCACAATTACCAGGTTGTCCCATTATCTCTGCTTGCAGTCTGCGGGAACAACTGGGTTTCTTAGATGATGGAATTCCTTCATCAAGAGGACAGATTTAACAAGATGAAGTCCATTATTCTTGACACTGTCTGTCTGCAGTTGCCCTGGCTAAAGTAATTCTTTAATTTTGATTGAGCAGAACAATATCATCTATGGTGATAACATTTCATAGATATTTCATAGATATTTCATAGACATTAGGGCTGGAAGGGACCTCGGGAGATCATCGAGTCCAGCCCCCTGCCCAAAGGGCAGGAAGTCAGCTGGGGTCACAGGATCCCCGCAAGATAAGCATCCAATTTACTCTTGAAGGTGTTCAGTGTAGGTGCTTGAACCACCTCCGCTGGCAGACTGTTCCAGACCTTGGGGGCTCGGACAGTAAAGAAATTCTTCCTTATGTCCAGCCTGAAACGGTCTTGCAGGAGTTTGTGACCGTTCGACCTCGTCATCCCTTGGGGCGCTCTGGTGAACAAACGTTCCCCCAGATCCTGGTGGTCACCCTTGATAAATTTATAGGTAGCCATCAGATCACCCCTGAGCCTATGCTTTTCCAGGCTAAAGAGTCCCATGGCTCTCAGCCTGTCATCGTAAGATCTGTTTTCCTGACCTCTGATCATGCGCGTGGCTCTCCTCTGGACTCTCTCAAGCTTCTCCACATCCTTTTTGAATTGTGGAGCCCAAAACTGGACGCAGTACTCCAGCTGCGGCCTCACCAAGGCCGAGTACAAGGGGAGAATGACATCCCGGGATTTGCTCGAGAAGCATCTATGAATGCAAGCCAGTGTTTTGGTCGCTTTACTAGCTGCAGCATCGCATTGCAGGCTCATGTTCATCTTGTGGTCAATGATGACCCCCAAGTCTCTTTCTTCTGTAGTGCTAACCAACGTAGCACTGCCGAGCCTATGAGGATGCTGCAGGTTTTTCCTCCCAAGATGGAGAACCTTGCATTTTTCGGTGTTAAACACCATCAGGTTCTCGTCTGCCCATTTGCTGAGCTTGTCCAGGTCAGCCTGGATCACCCGCCTATCTTCTGGCATGGATGCTTTGCCCCAAAGTTTGGTGTCATCGGCGAACTTGGCCAGTCCACTCCTGACTCCAATGTCCACATCATTAATGAAGGTGTTGAACAGGATGGGTCCCAGGACAGAGCCTTGAGGGACCCCACTGGTCACAGGGCACCACGATGAGTGACTGCCATCAACTACAACCCTCTGGGTCCGACCACGGAGCCAATTTCCCAGCCAGCGGATCGTGGTGGAGCCAAGGCCACAACTGGCCGGTTTGGCCAAGAGGTGATCATGAGATACCAGATCAAAAGCTTTTTTAAAGTCAAGATATATGACATCAATCTCTTCTCCCTTGTCCAGGTGATAGGTCACCTGGTCATAGAAGGAAATGAGATTGGTCAAACAAGACCTACCCGCAACAAACCCATGCTGGCTATCCCTTAGAATGTTAGCCTGGGCCAGTCCCTCAAGGATGGCCTCCTTAATAAACTTTTCTAGGATCTTCCCCAGGATAGAAGTCAGGCTAATGGGCCTGTAGTTAGCCGGATCCACTCTCCTCCCTTTCTTGAAGATCGGCACCACATTGGCCTTCTTGGGGATGTGCAATGTGTCTTCGGGCACTACACCAGAGCGCCAGGATTTTTCTAAGATCCGTGCCAGGGGCTGGGCTATGATGCTCGCCAGCTCCTTGAGTACCCTGGGGTGCAGATTGTCAGGGCCGGCTGACTTGAAGGTATCCAGCTTCTCAAGGTGTTCCTTCACGAGGTCAGCATTGATGGAGGGTAGGGGATCCCCCTCACCCAGATTTCCCTGTCCCATAGCAGGCATGGGCATCCCATGTGACTGATGAAAAACTGACGCAAAGTACCTATTTAATAGGTTGGCTTTTTCCTGGGCGTCAGTTGTCAGTTGCCCCATCTGGTTTAGCAGGGGTCCAACGTTGCCCTTGCTTTTCCTCTGGCTCCCCACATATCTGAAAAAGGACTTTTTGTTGTCCTTGATGCTTGAAGCTAGTTGGAGTTCAGTTGCAGCCTTGGCTTTCCTGGTTTGCTCCCTGCAGGACCGGTCCAGCACAGAGTAATCCTCCTTGGAGGTGAATCCCGTCCTCCATCCTTTGTAGGCTTTCCTTTTTAGCCACAGGAGGTCTGCTAGGTCCCTGGAGAGCCAGGGGGGCTGCTGTGCCTTCTTGCTGCCTTTCCTTCGTGTTGGGATAGATTTAGCTTGTGCATTGAGGATCGCTTCCTTGAGAAGCAACCACTCTTCTTGAACTCCCATCTCCCTGGGGTCATGGTCCCTGAGGGCCTGACTGACTAGCCTCTTGAGCTTGTCAAAGTCGGCTTTTCTGAAGTCAAGGACTTCTGTGTTGCTGACTGACTTGCCAGCTTTAAGGCGGATGGTGAAGGTGATCAGCTCATGGTCACTGTCACCCAGCTTCCCATCGATCACTAGGTCGCCAATTAGGTCGTCCCCCGTAGCCAGTACCAGGTCGAGCAGCGCTTTGCCTCTCATATGGTAAAGTCAGCGCTTTACCATAGACTTCTTGAGTCAGGTAGAGGTCATCCACACATGAGAGAAAGCTTTGCGACTGCTCGGATTTTGCTGAGTGATCTTCCCAGGAGATATCCGGGTAATTGAAGTCACCCATGACAACCAAGGTCCTGGAGCAAGCGGCCTCAGTACAACCAAGGTCCTGGAGCAAGCGGCCTTCATGGTTGAGAACATCAGTGCAGAGCTACAGGAGAATCCCCAAGGGGGTCTAGGAGTACAGAGGAGTAGAGGAGTTCAGTTCTGCATGCATCTAGTTCATATTAGAAATACTTTTTATTTCTTTGACAATATCAGGCAAGTGGCAGATTGGTCAGTCCAGAAACTCAGTGTAAATTGGGTTCTTCCTAACCACAGTGAGGAAACCTCTACAGGCCTAACTCCACTGTTGAAGGTTTGGCAGATACAGTCTTAGGACATTTGCCAAGGAGTTGTGGTCTTCATCAAATAAGTCATCACCACTTTTGGCAGCATGAGAACACTCCTGTTTAAGAGAGGGTTACATCTGAAGAGTACAGAAGTATATTTTTAAACCAACCAAGACTGGTCAGGCTGGAAAGAGAGGTGGAGAAATGTGGTACTCCTCTTATTACAGCTGCCCCAGCTGTGGCTTACAGATTAAAAGAGGTTTTGGGACATTGATTCTCTCCATCCCACATCACAGTCTCTAATATGGATACTAGGTAAAAATGGGGAATACTTTAATGGCGCTATAATGCTTTTGAGGTTACAGCATTAAACAACAACAACAATTAAAACCTTCCTAAGGTCTCTCTCAGCAAAATTCAGCATCTCATCTCCTCACATTATTAGAAGCTCTCACTGTAGCAATATCACTGTTCTCTGCTGTCCAGGAGTGAACTCATGCTGTTGTTGAAGGAAGCTGTCTTCTGAGCTACTCCATAGAAGTCCCCCTCAAGACCTAAATTAGAGGCCAGTCATTTGTAACCACATAAATTAGTTTGAGTTTAAAAGATTTTTTTTTAGGAGAGAAAAAGCAGCTGATCATGTCAGGATAGCCGGCCTGAGCCTGACTCAAATCTGCTTTGCACATACCTGGTGTAGCCACTTTCAATTCTGCAGAGTGAGTGCTAAGTGGGAGGAAATTATTACTACCATCCTCTTCATATTTACTGCAAAGAAGTAAACCACAGCAGTAGAGTGGAGAATCAAACACGTATAATACTGTATATAAAAAAGAAATTTGATTTGGTTTCTGTGGTGAAGGGTGTTTGTAAAGAAATCTTTTATAAGACCAACTAAATAGTTGAAAAAATTAATCACATCTACCCAAAGAACCTTGTTTGCCATTTGGTATCCCTGGCATTTACATTACCTGCTTCTGTACCAATTATGCAGTCCCTATGTGCCAGTACAACTCTTGGCTTCATTCCATGCAGCACTGATGAATTTCTCTGCAGAGGTATTTGTTCAAAACTGTCTATTTGCTTCCCTTAAATTTAATTTAAATTACGAAAGGTCAAGGCATAAGGGGTGGTCTCTGTGAAATGTTGTTGACTTTCCCAATTGTCCAGGAAGGCACTGTTAATTAAAATGCAGTGTTACTGGGAGGAAGTGGGAGTTAAAAGCACGGATGGAGTGAAAAAGGCTTTTCCCAAGCCACTAACTGGTGTCTCTTTCTTTTATGTGTTCCGGCCTGTGTACATGAGAATTGTAAAGGAGTCTCATTTTGGCAATAACTGCCCTGACTGCATCCCCTGTACAAGTGTACAGATTTGGAGATAGATCCCCAAAGTAGGGCTTTTGGGGGGAAGTTTGGGCAATTAATAAGTTCAGAGCAATTTAGGAGCATAGTGTCAGAGAAATCTTGGCACCAGGTGAGTATGGCTGTGCCAGATTGCAGCATCTGTTGCAGGCATCTAATTTTGGAGTAAAGGGAAAGCAGACCAGCCAGCTCCTTTCAGACCTAGACAATGGGAGCACTGGGCTTCTAGTGTGTTTTCATCTCCTGTCCCTAAATACATGAGACAGAAGTTCTCGGGAATGGACTGTGACTCCAGCCAAAGAAAGACTCAATCAGTGGCAAGAATAGCAGGGGCAGGTGGAGACCAAGCTAGCCAGCTCCTTTTCCCTGCCATCACCTTCTAGTTTCTGCAGGAAGGAAAGAGCAATGTGAAGAAAAACTATACTCTTCATTTTAGCAGTAAGACAAGAGGTAATATAAAGAAAGACTTAGAAGCCCTTTAAGACTCAATGATGCTCTGATACTGTGGTTTCTTCCCCTCTATTCTATATACCAAGAGTGTCCTCATTGGTATTGTAAGTGTTACCAATATTTTTACCCTCCCTTATTTTCCAACCTGTAGAGAGAACACATGCAATGCAAATGTATTCAAACCACCGTTTCCACTGCCCACCGTGCATTTCCGACCCTGCACTCCCTTCCACACACAAATGTTTTAGGGCACTTCCATCAATGCAAACACTGATTATTCTTTATATTAAGCATCAGAGCTGCTAGCTGATGACAGCCAGTAAACCATAAACTGCTTTCAGGCTTGTCTTCCTATCGGCTCCTGCTGCTGGGTGATGTGGGTTTCTTCCGCCATTGAAACTATTAAGTTGCTGTAGTTTGTTTGGTTTCAGCTTACCATAATTGCTGCCATTTCCACGGCTGATTTGGGCTATGTTTGAAGTTGACGTATGATACAAAGTGTGCTGCACATGTTGCTGTTCTCCATGTGTCAGGAAATTAGAGAGGGAGTGTGTGTATATATATGTGTGTGTATATATAAACATCTTCTGTGTAACTGTCTTCTACTTATGTCTTTGAGCATTTACCGTATCAAAAGTAACTAGATGAATTAAAGACTTCCTTAGTGATAATCATTCAGGTTACTGCTACTGGGCAAGTTAATTTATGTTGGATGAGGCCAGAGAATACATACATGAAATAGGTGTGGGTAACTAGCAAAGTGTATTTCAAAACGTATAAAATACTAAGTATCAATAACACACAATAGTTAAAGGCTATTAGGCACGAGTTTTGAAATGAGTAGCCACATGGAGATCTAAGGGTGTTGGGGTGCTCACTGTAGGCACCAGGCTTTGACTACCTCTGAGAGTTATAGTCTTAATTCAGTGCTAGTATCAGATAACGGAAGTTGACAGAACTGAATTTAGCTGATTTGTTGAAAACTCTGAAAGAGTGAAAGAAACAAGAAGTCTGATGATACTTTGAAAAGCGGAGCACTCTTGTGCTTTGGACCGTAGCCAGGCACAAGTCAGTCACGTAAGCATGCGTCATCAAAAAGTCTTCACTATAGAGTTCTTGTGGGATTTCAGGCAAGTCACTTAATCTCTCTGTGACTCTTTTACCTATTGATACATGAGAGGTAATAGCATATCCATCTCCCACTAGGGCAGGAACTGTCTCGTATGTGTAAGGGCATGCTTGCACAAAAGATCCCTAACCTTGATTATGTAATGCTAGCACCGAAAGGTTCCAAATAAAAATAATAGTGATGATCATAGACAACTGGTAGAGGGTGCACAGCTGACACTGATGCTGTCGGTAGGGCTGGTGCCCCCCTGACCGGGCCGCCACCGTCAGCAGCTTCTGCAGGTGCCCTGCCAGATTCAGGAGTCACTCATGCTGATGATAAAGCAAACCCCATGTATGGGACACATCTGACTTTGTAAAAGTACAGGACGAGAAATAAAAATTGCAGAGTCAAATGTTATTTCAATAACATGGCAAAGGTGCCTTTCTGTGGGCCTTATCTCCAATTACCCTGGCTTAAAGACAATGCAAATCAGGATCTTTGAGTCTCTTAAGAATGTTACAGAATTCAGGCAGGGAGGAATGAATGGCAGCTGTTCCTTTTTGAAAATCATCCTAACAGTAGGGAAGGAGTGTGGGTGGAGATGGGGATATACAAGCAAGCTGCCTTTTCCTGTTTTTGTGTCCTATCCTGGACCATATCCTATATCCCTATTTTTGTATCCCGTCCAGTGGCCGCAACACATCTGATAGGGCCAGTGACATTCTCCAACAGTAAGAAATGTAAAGAAAATAGGTGACGAAGGGAGAGAAGGGGGGTTGGAACGTATAAAAATATGATGCCTAGCGACTGCTTTAGCCACATAGTTTAAGTACCATTTCCCCCACACTCTGAAGGATCTGTCCAGAAGGATGAAAGCTGCTGTTAATGGTCTCCACCAAACACTTTTGCAAGAAAAAGAACTATAGCACTGAGAGCAGATGTCTATTTGTTGTGCTTGATATACTCATGTGTATCCTGTATATCAAGCATGTACTCGTGTATACACACAAATGCCCCATTCTTCTTGTAGCAGCTAGGATGAGTTGCATGTGCACAACTGCTGAATGAATATACACCAGGGTTTTGGAAGACAGAGTTGTGACAAGTGTCCAACAACTGCAACCATATAGTTTTAATCTGAGGGTGGAAACAGATGTCACCTGACATCTTATTTGTGCCACTGTTGTGCCATCAATACCCTTTGTGATGCCACATGAAAGGAATATCAGTGGTGCAACAAAAGGTAGTAACAGACCGTGGCAAAAAAGATCTAGTACCTCTGTGGAAGAAAAGTACAAGCAGCCTGAGCTTGTAGGAAAGAGATATTTGTCCCTCAAGCCCCAAGAACACCTGCCCACTTTCTCCGCTTACGTAGTAGCACCCCAGGAAATCTCAGGATGCCTCTCCATAACTGGGAAAGTCAGGGTTCCCCAGTCAGCCAGACCTGTTCCCCCGATTGCAGAGGAATGGGTCTGGCTGGGTGGAAAAAAGTCCTATTTTTGCCGTTCAGTCAGATCTGTCCCTAGCGATGGGTATGGCTGAGCAGAGAGATCACATCGCCTTTGTCCTACACCGTCAAGGATGGGACAAGGGGAGATGTGTGTTTTCATCCAGTTGCCATGGCACATAATTGTTTTTGTCATTATTTAATCTATTTATTTTGATAGCACCCACAAACCCTAATTGGGGTGACCGCTCCATTGCAGTGGCTTCCCTGTGCCAAGAGAAATAGGCATGGTGTCTTTCCCAAAGCAACATGTGAAGGAGACAGAGGAGGTAAAGGATATTTCTTAGATTTATTTTTGTTTCTTGTTTTAAAATTTTGTCTACATTTTCCCCACCACTGTTTTTGTCTTTTTGTCCCTTCTCCAGAAAAGTTAGTTCATGATTTCAGGAAGGGGCTAGACACCATTTTTTACAGATCCTGTTAGCAATGACCTTCAATCAGCCAGTAGGAAACTCAAGAGAAACTCTGAAAACTTCTTGCCTAGGCACTGTGCGCAGTGCCTTTCTAGGATGCTACAATATGGAGAGCCAGAATCTGACTTGATATCAAAATAACATCATAGTGGATATCATGTAGGGCGGTCTTTAGGAAGGCATTTTGAAACACCTGTGAGATACCACTGCTGCAATGGTCTCCTTTAGTAAGTCAAGAAACCTCAGTTCTGTTTCCAAATTCTGTGACCCGGGGCAAATCATTTTACCTCCCTTTGCTCAGTTTCTGTTTCTGTAAAATGGGGATAATGATATTTATGTGCATTTATAACATGCTCTAATATCTGTGGACTAAGTGATCATATAGTAAGGAAGGGAAAAAAAATTGAAGTCATAGTACCAGATCAGTTCAATTTACCAAGCAAGCAAAATGTAGATGCTTCAGAACATACTACGAAGGCCCCCCTTCTCCCCTTCCAACACATACACACACACCAAGGCTTTTCTATCCATCAAAAATGCTAAGATAATCATTCTGGCTCCTGGAATTGCTCCACTGCCTCTACATCTTTCCTTACATTAGATTCACATTTCTTCTCACTTTCTAGGCCAACATTCCACCTCTCCCTGCTTGCCTGCTTTTGTCTTTTCCATCATACCTTGCTTCCTTTACACTGTCACTGAATAAAGACTTAAGCATCCAGATGTCTGCTTCTCCCGTTAGGGTCTCTGCCCTTTCTTCCTTAATGCACAGAATGCCTAGAAATAATCCATAAGACAACTATTTTCTACTCATTCAAATGCCACATCAAGCCAACTGTTGATGTACAGCAAGATCAGTCAACCAGTGATGTTCCTGGTTGTTTTCCAACCTAAACAACTGATTTACAGACATTTTGTATACCATACTGCTGATTTGGATTCTTCAGGCTTTGCAACAGCTAAAGTAACCAGATGAGTTTCTGTTACCTTTGTCCCCTCCCAGCTTGGATCCACTCGCTCAGTGACCTGTCTCTGATCCTAGTACCAGATAGAGAGTCAAAAACAGAATCTAATTCTCCAAGACCAACTCCATTCCCCGAGTCCCACTTCCTGATTCTTGGTTAAATTTTGAACACGTCAGAAACCATGTCTTCCTGTGAATCTGGAGAACACTTGACACCATGGGAACAGGACCCTGAAGTTTTGTGTTTGCTACCACAAATACTAATAGTAACACATGATTGTTATCATTTGTTGAACTGTGACTTGGGGCATGGAATGATGTGCCTGTGGAAATCCTTTCTGTAACTAAAGCTAGTTGATTCATTTAGTCTTCTTACCTTGTTTAAGAAATATATGTGTGTGTGTGTACGTGTGTGTGTATATATATATATATATATGTATAGTAAAGCAAATGCTAATGTAGGCAGTAAAAGGCAGGGGTTCAGTGCCTTGTTGTTAGCAGTCTTTGTTAAAGTGAATGAAATAGCAGGTTGCAACAGTTCTTTGTTTTTTGGACCATTTTCAGACCACACATTTTTGACCCATTAGTCCTCCATCCATGCTAACACATTTCTGGAAACACTACACAGAGACTGGAGACAGTGCATTTGCTGACGCCAACTGTAATCAGAAGCATTTCACAGGGACGATTGCTGGCAGAAGTGGTGCTGACTGTGGAAAAGAAAACAGTGAATGAAAAGAAGTTACAGTAAAAACAGCCAAATTAAAACAAAACCCCAAAACTCCTCTCTTGTTCATAACAGCTTTATAGCTTATATAGGCACTTCTGTTTCCTGCAGCCCTCCTACTCCTGGTCTTCTTGCAATGGTCCCTCACAGCTCCATGAAACCTCATTGCTCAGGGCCAGATTCTCAGCGACAGTGTAGGCTGCACAGTAGTGGATCTGCAGACAAACAGAACCTGAACTGAAATTAAAGAAGGTGAGGGAAGGTTGCCAGCTTACTTTACAGATGTCCCATAAAAATCCTCAAAACCATTCACTAAACCTTGGAGGAAAGGCATTTTCCCCTAATAGCAGGCTATGGAACTTACTCTAAGTTTTCAGGTGACTATTTTATTTTTTAATTAAGATTCCAGTTGAATGATACCTTCCATTGTCACAGCAAAGTATGGACAAATTCTTAGTCAATCCACAGAACAGCAGAGAGAATCTATAGATGTAACTGGAGCACATTCTCCTGATGCCCTGAAAAACAAACCAACATTTTCTTTTCTAAAATGCAGAAAAACTGTCCTCTCTGCATCAGGATTGCACAAAGAAACTCAGAAAATAGAACTGAATATGAGAGAACCAACTTCCTCAAGATATAAATGCTGGAACTCTGTGGAGTGCTGGGGTTTTTGTTGTTTTAAAGACTTCAGAGGGATGTGCCCAAAAAGCTACATGGGTGGAGCTCTAGCCTGCCATTCTGGTGCAAAATGCTTTGGACCATATCCCCCTTCCTTGGAAGTATTTAAGAGGAGATTGGACAAACACCTGCCTGGGGTCATGTGACCCCAACACTCTTTCCTGCCCAGGGAAGGGGGTGGGACTCGATGATCTAATAGCTCCCTTCCAAACGTAAAATCTATTAAATCTATGAAATCTATAACTAGACTTCTGGCAGCCCTGGACAAACTGTTACTATCAGGCCCCCCTTCACCAGAGATAATGATCATAATATTAATAATAAAAATTACCATTTTGGGGCCCCCTTTCTTTCCGGGCCCCAGGTGGCCACCCAGTTCACCCATGCCTCTATCCAGCCCTGCTTTGGATGGCTCAGCCTGAGCACTTTCTGTTGTAAGCCATCTTTTCACCTCAGAGAAAGATGGCAATCTAGGCCTAGCAGCAGACCATCAAGACTACTCCCTGATTGGCTCCCCATAACACTATGTTTCATTTGATTGGGCTAGTGTGAGTCCCTACAATAGTTTTTGCAATGGTTTTGCTGCGTGTGTGTCTGGGGGAGTGTGGCTGACTGTGCTTGAATACAAGGAGAGAGTCTTTGCGGGAGCTGGAGAAAGAAGGAGCTCTGGGGAGGACAGAGTGGAGTCCGAAGAAGGACACAGGGAACTGTAATGGCACACTAGAGACTGTTTGTTTGGAGCTGAGGAGTCTGCTGTGCTGCTTGGGATGTCAGCGCTATGACCTACCCCTTAGCCCCCTTTTTGAAAAAAAACAACACAGCCCCTTTCCCCAGAAGCTGAGCAGAGAAGGAGCTTGCTGAGCTGGAGGGATGCCATCTGGGAAAGCCAGAGACAATGACAAGTCAGGGTTTCAAAGCAAGAGATTTGCCCCTTCGAAACCATGCCTGGGGGTCCTCCAGGAGAGGGAGACTGAATAAGGCATCTTCTTGGGGACTCCTGAGGCAGAGTTATCCCTCAAAAGCAATGGGATCCATGATGAAGGCAAAGAAGGAAACTCCAAGTTTTCTTCTTTGTTAGACTTGATGATGCACTTAAAACTTCTCTCTCTTTGTGGGAGAAATGATAAACAAATATAAACACAATCAACTGGTTTTGACTCAAGACTACCTGAGATGAAACTGTGGTTGGGGCAAAGAGAGTAAGATTAAAACCTAGGAAGAGTACAGCACAAACCTCTAAACTTGGAAACTCCCAAGTCTAAAATATGCCATCTTAGGCTTCACAGCCAAAAAAGCTTTTTTTTAGTCTGAGTGGAGGCTATATGGGATAATTATTACCTCAAAGTAGCCAAGGCAACCTTATACTCCCTTCTACCTCCAGTTTGTCTCACCTAGATATACTAAGGTAAAAAAAATTTCTGTGCCTTTTCTGTCTTAGCCTTTAATGGAAAGATCTTGATTTAAGACAGATGACTCAGGCTAGCTATCTCTCTGTAAAAAAACTCTTTTTGGCAGAGAAGTCATAACTTAAGACATCTTACAATTACACATTTGGTGAGAAAGTCTAGGAAGTCTAAATAAATGTAAAGAAGTCTGACATGTCATGTTGCTAGATAGGGAGGAATCTAAGGTATACCTTAGCCTCATAACGTGTCCAAGGTAACACTGCTTTTTGCTGTGCTATGATTTTGCTTTGTGTTACCTTGGTGGTTTTCAAACTTCCTAAAGTCAAGGAGCCCTTTCATATCCCTTCTTCTGCTGCTTTTATGGGCTATGTGAGCTGATGCGAAGGGACCCAGACCAACAATGGCAGTACACGTCTTCCCAACCTGCTCTGCCACTATCCCAAATCTTTTTGTGGAAACCCTGATGACCTATCATGGAATCCCAGGGCTCTACAGAACACAGTTTGAAAATCACTATGTTGGCTAACAGGGGGTAGAAGTATACTTTTTCTCCTGTGAACCCTGTATATCAGAAAGTCTAAATTAGGGTAAAGGGATCAAACTTACACCACCCTAAACATCTCTTATGAATCTGTCCTAAAGGATACATATGCATAAGAGAAGAAAAAGACCAGCATATTATCAATAATGAAAGAAAAGCAAACTGCAAACATTTCTAATAAATTCCATACAGTGGAATATAAAGTAGTTTCTTATAAATGATGCAACTAAAAGTGTCAAAGATTATACTCACACAAGTGACTAAAACTGAATGAATGTGAATATGATGTTAATATAAGGATCCACTAAAAGCTCCACTTCTCTTTTAAGGACAGAACACTTATATCATATTTCGCATTCTTTCTTAAATAAAGTCCGCAAAAATCAGACTGGATTGTAAAACAAATATGCATCTTAATTATGAACACCTTGACAGATGTAAGGCTAAGAAAATCTGAATTCTGCATGACGACACTTGGGATCAAGAAATAAAGATAAATCCTTCTTCTCCAATGTCAGGTGGATTGAGTCATGTCTGGAAAGAGTAAGTTCTGAAAAGAACATCTGGCTATGTCAGCATAGCTTAACTATCCAATTCATGTCTGTAGCAAGAATAAAAACAGCAATGAGACGAATCAAGAATATATTTTTGAACCCTAATGAAGGTGTTAATGATGTCACCAGGAACCTTTCCTTTTATAAAAAAAGTTCTCTCCGCTGTTGCAAATGGAGAGAATTGTTTAATAAAACAAAAATATGTGGGAAGAGATTAAGAATAAGTATTTACAGACTGAGTCAGCTGGTTTGTTGGAGAGAGGTAATTTTTTATTTTAAAATTACTAAAGCAGAATACCCTCCTCCTTTTACATTAGCCATCCATCTATGAGAGCATTATTTAGTGATACTACATGCTTCAAGGGGCCCTGAACAGCTAATATGATTTTTTTTCCTGCAAGTTACCCACCTTTGGATCATATCTGAGCTATGTTTGATCAAAGCAGAAACTATATGGAATTAGAGGCAGTAAAAAATTCCTTAGTCTTTGCTCACACATGAGTGCAAATTGCAGTGGGAAAAGCACCAATTACAGACCACTAGAAGCATAATCATTAATTACCTTGATTTCAAATGTAATTGTTTGGTCCTAACTAGATTCCAGTAGGTTTAAAGGACTGGCTTAGTTCCTTCCATCACAGTGTCAAAACACAAGTGTTGGCATCTGTCTGGGTGGCCCAGGAGTCTACCAAAATAGAGAAAGAGCCTTTCTAATTGGAACAGATATACTGTTAAACTGGCTCATTATAAGCAAAATTATTGGGGTTGTTGTTATTACGTATTTATATAGACAGCAAATAATAATTTTTGTTGCTGATTGTGGCAGGACACTAGGTGTGCCTGCCACTTTAAGGCCCTGGAACTGGCAGCCTCCAGGTGCCTAATGAGGGCAGCCATTTTAGGCTCAGGGCTGCCTATATAAACAAGGCAGTTTGGCTGCTGGAGGGTAGGCAACAATGTTGCCTGGCCTGAGGGCTGCTGAGTTTTATTTGGAGGTAAGGGAGGAGCTTTAGGGGATGGTAGGAGGCTCCTGGTCCTGGGTACAACCAGAAACTACACCTGCCAGGAGTGGGGGGCCTAGTGGGGCTCCCAGTGATGTGGGAGCCCCCAGGAAATGCCAGGCCAGTGATCACCCCGGTGAAAGGTGGGTTGGGGTGCCTTAACCCCTAGCCCTCACCTTTGGGTGGGTTGTGTACACCGAAGGTAGTTGTGGGGGGGTTTGAGACCCCGAGGAGGAGAGTTGGAGGCCAGGTGTGGCCAAGGTTGCCTGATCTCTGCAGGGGTTCAAGACCCCAAGGAGGAGAGTTGGGGCCAGGCACGGCTGTGGCTACCAGAGCCCACCTGTAGAGGGAAGCCCTGAGACCCCGAGTAAAGGGGGTGTTATGAGCAGTGTGGAGCCCCCAGTGTGAGGGGGGCAGTGTGTGGAGCCCTGTGAAGGGAAAGGGGGCTCAGCCAGAGACAGCTGAGTCCTGACCCCAGTAAGTCCTCCAATGTGGGGAGGCAGAGTTTGGGTCAAATATAATACTGGTAGCACCATGACCTGCTGCCCAAGGGGGGGAGTGAGAGTCCTCTGTGAGACCCTGAGGCACCAGTTGTGGTGTGAGGTAACCCTAGCTCCCCATGCCTGTGGAGGGGGACCCTGGGATAAGAGTATGGGTCATACATCAAGGTCTGCTAGAGCTTCCCCTGATTGACCCAGGTGGGGGCCAGGACCCGGAGGGTCGGAAGGGCAGGGAGGCCCACCAAAAGGGACACCTATGAGCCAGGGGCCTGGAGTCCCGACTGGCCTGGAGGTGGGCCGGGGCTAGTGTGAGCCGAAGGTCCCAGTGAGGGGACCACACCCGAAGGGGAACCAGTGGCAGGAAGAGATATGGCCTGGTATGAAGGCAGCAGAGTCCACCTGAAGGGAGGAACTCAGTTGGGGGGTCCTACAGCAGGATTCTGGGCCCCATCGTGGTGGACTGGCATGTATGAGAACATCAGGATGTCATCAGCGAGGCTTGGGCTGCAGTGTAGGGGAGGAATGGAGCCACAGATAGCGCCCCCTAGCAGTGGGGCAGAAAACGGGCAGCCTCATGCCTAATTACATCTATCAATTAATCAATTAAGACCAAGGCATGATGGGCTAGAAGGTGGGTGGTTAGCCCAAGAACAGGTGGGTGGGCCACGCAGAAATCGGCCCCAGTAGGCCCCCTGTTACACTAATATAACCTTTTATTCAGTTTACAAATACTGTTAACAGACTGAATTTTTGTCTAGCTTCAGTTATATAAACAGCAGTTTATGCAAGTTATTTATGCCTTAGTCAAGTTGCCTATTTAGTTCTTATTTTTGGCACATAAATTGCAAATAATGATAATAATCATATTTTATTTTCATTGTTCTCTGCACTTGTATTAGGATGGTCAAAGACAGACCCATTTACCATCCATACTGGTGTCAAGCAGGGCTGCATCGTTGCCCCAATCGTTTTTTCAATCTATCTTTCTGTGATTTTGATTCTCATCCATGACCGCCTTCCTCCCAGAATTGGTGTTTGAGTATCAAATGGACAGTCAGCTTTTCAACCTGCAGCACTTTCACAGCAAAACAAAAGTCACCAAGACTTGCATCACCAACCTTTTAATACACTGACAGCTGTGTTATTCTCGCATGCACTGAAACCCATCTGCAGTCCACCCTTGATCTTTTCTCAGGTGCCTATCACAGCCTGGGACTCTCCCTTAACATCAGGAAGGCCAAGGTGTTACAGTAGCCTGCCTTAACACAAGTTGCCCTGCTCCCCCCACAAATTACTACTGATGGAGAACCCCTGGAAAACATTGATCATTTCCCATATATTGTCAGTTACCTCTCCTAGTCAGTCTTGATCTAGAAATCGAACATAAGATGTGCTGTGCCAGTGTATCCTTTGAAAAGCTGCTTTGCCATGTCTTAGCTGACCGATATCTGCAGATGGAAACGAAGATCCTGGTCTACAATGTAGTAGTTATCCCCATGCTCCTCTCCAGGTGTGAGACGTGGGCAACCTACGGAAGCCATCTTACGTGCTTGGAATGGTTCCTTCAGTGTTGCCTCAGGAAGATCCTTCACATTCGATGGGAAGACCACTGCACCAGTGCCGGCATCCTCTCTGCAGCTAACATAACCAGCATGGAGGCAAAGATCATGAAACATAATTTCCTCTGGGTTAGCCACTGTGTGCAGATGGCTGACACTTGTCTCCCAAAGCAAGTCCTCTTCTCTCAACCTAGTCATGGTAAGAGACTCATGGAGGACAAAGAAAGTGCTACAAGGACACCCTGAAAGCATACCTTAAGAAGGGTGGCATCAGCCCTACAAATTGGGAGGTGCTGGCTGGTAACAGGTCTCAGTGGTGCTGCACTGTGCATCAAGCTACAGTCCACTTTGAAGAGAACTGTCTTTCTCAAGAACTGAGAAATGGCAGAGGAGGAAGGAAAGTGCCCAATATCCTGGCCAACAGTTGTACCCTCACCCCCTCAAGGCACCACTTGCCCTATCTGTGGAAAAACCGAAAGAGCATGGATTGGACTCACCAGTAATCCCCACTCTCAACAGACATCACCCTCATATGATTAGGATGGTGCCTAGAGAGCCCCATCTGGTCAGAGCTTCACTATGATAGGCACTGTACAAACACAGAGTATGAGATCTGTCTATGTGGTATGCGTAATGTGACAAGTAGTAGCACTCTCTGAGGAGGGCCTTCTAATCCACGCACAAAGTAGCCATGTACAGGAGGCACGGCCAGTGGGTTAACTATTAAGGGGCAAGCTAACACTGTCATTAGGCACTGTCAACTCAGCAATGTCATTAATGTTCAATTTTTTTCCTGTTCAGGGAACAGCCTGACAGTTTAAAAGACACAGAACACAGCAGTTGGTTAGTTGTCATTTGGTTGCTTGATTTTTATTTTTTTTTTCTTATAACTTACCCCAAACCATTCTTCCATGCTCTGTATAGCATTGTGATCAAAAAAGCTCTCCTTTTAACACAAGATTGTTTTAAAGTTTGTTACTGTTTCTGCTCTGACTGGATGACCGAAATATTTTAACAAGGAGTTAATCAGTGATTTATTGACACACCCTTCTTTATATATGAATAGAGGATCTTAATGAAAAAGAGTCTTTCCCTCAAATCTTACCATGGACATAATCCATTCACAACAATGATCAGAAGTAAAGAATAAACAAAGGACACAACTGTGTCTGAATTATTCAGAATTCAAAAAAAAATGTTTGTTTTCCAAAATCTGAATACTTTTAATTTTAAGGATCCTCTGAACTTCCTGGCCTATTATTTATTTTGGTCCCATGATACTATCTGCTAGAAGGAATCAAGCTCAGATAAAACTATTTCAAATTCCCAAGAGAAATAACTATGAAGTTTAACTATATCCAACTGGGACCTGTGCACAATCTAGTTCTAGATTTCTCATTGTTCTAGTGGTAATCTGATGTACCATTGGTATCTTGACTACCTCTGATGGATCAAAGTGTGCTTCAGTTACACTGCTGTAATACAGGTATAATTTAATTAATATAAAAGGAATTAGTTCTGACCACAAGCAAGGGATAGACAATTTTTCTCAAAAAATTGTTCTGCCTTTTGGCAAAAAGCACCAATTTTGAAACAACAAAACATTTCACAAAAATGCAAAAATGTTTTAATGTTTTAAAACTTGAGAAAATGGTTCATTGACTCTGAGGTGCTCCCAAGGCTGGAAGCGTGGATCAGTTAATTGACTTACTACTTGCCAGTGCAGAGGGTGCCTGGGATCATGATCTCTTCCCCCACCCCCCAACAATATGGTGCAGTTGGGATCTGATGTCTGCTCCCACAACCATGTCTCCTGACATACATGGCAGAAGGCATGATTGCTGCAATTGCATATCACATCCCATTGCACTTTTAACTGAATGTCTTCCAGAGACCTAAGTCAGGGCTGTCCAACTTCTAAATGGTCAGGGGCCACACCAGTGTGGTCTGTGGGTACCTGGAGCCACATACCACTTGCCAACCCACCCCACATGCTCAGGCACTGCATGCTCAAGGCCTCCTTCCTCCTCACTGTACTGCAGGTGTCCTATCTCACCCTAAGGTCTCTGCCTGTGGGGTCCTCTGCCACATGTAGCATCTCAGGCATCACAGGCCTTGTGCTTTTCCAGCAGTGTGACCTGTACTGCTCTGTACTGCCCTGCCTCCTGAGGTATGAAAGGGGAAGCTGAACAGTGATGGCGCTCAGAAGCCCTGATTGCTCCTGCAGCCGGAGCAATGGTGGGAGTAGTAGCGGCCCACGAGCCACAGTTTAATCCCTTGTGAGTGTCATGTGGTCCATGCAGCGTTGCCAACCCTCCAGGACTGCCCTGGAGTCTCCAGGAATTAGGTATAAATCTCCAAGAGACTACTGAGAGTCATCCAGCAGATAAATGATAGGGCATTCATGAAAATACATTTTAAATGTTGAATCTGATTTATACAGTAGTCCAGCAGGGTTTTACAATATAATAATGATGTGCATGTTTCTTCCTGACATAGTCTATGCACCGTAATCTGTAATTGATATACACAAGCACGTGGGCACATTTACAGTGTGTGTCATGGGCATGTTGGTGTTCTGGAAACTTCCCAGAATAGATTCAAACAGAGTTGGCAAACCTAGGTTCATGGGCCACCACTTGGACAGCCCTACTCTAAGCAGTACAGACCAGAATGATTCCTGTTTGCAAAGCGAGACGCTCTCATGTGTCTACTTTGGGGTTCTTGCATCTTCTTCTGAGGCACCTGGAACCGGCTACTGTCAAAGACGAGTTACTAGACTCCAGTCTGACCCATTGTAGGAATGTCTGTGTTCCTAGTCAGCTGTCTCAAATCTCTTGGCAGTACTTTTTTTTTTTATACTAAACCAAAGCTTTTCCTTTCTTGCCTCTTCACTCAAGCTTTTGGTACAACTCAGTCTATCATCTAGCATAATGCAAGGCAGATTTTTAAGATCATAACAAGAAGAAACACTGAGATGTAATGATGTTATTCATCCAACAATCCTGCTCTTTTCCCTTTTATATTAAATGTATCAAATTAGGAATAACTTAAGCTGTCTGGCATTCATCAAGTTTTGGTTATCAGGATATTATGTTAAAATGAACTGAAAGATGCATTCATTTCATGTTGTTTTAAATCCTGCAATCTCTCTAATAAACATATTAAAATGACATACAATAGCAATCTATTTTTAAATCCCTGATTGTAGAGCTTTCATAAAGTAAATCTATGTTCAAGATTAGCTGTGAAGAACATAGGGCTCAGTCTTCTGCAGAAGTAAATTGCCATAGCTCTTTTGACTTCTTTGAAGTTAACCTGTTTTAAATTAGCTTTGGTTCTGACCATCAGGTGTAAAGAATCTACATGAGGATATAATAATTATTCAGGATGTAATAAATATTTATGTATCCTCCTATTTTAGTAACCTCATGACTTCTTGTACCTTAATACATGCTTGTGACAACTAGGCAATTGATTTCAGAGTTTAGTTGCTGTATTAAATATAGTTTAAATATATCTATTGGGCAGTCATAATCAAAGTGTTCTCTTCTCTACTGAAATGTAATAGCTGGATGTTACAAAGTAAAATTTTGGTTCTCTCTCAACCCAGAGGTGTTCAAAGATCATCAAGCGGCAGGTGTTTGACTGCTTGTCCTGTCCTGCTATAACATTTTGTTCTAGTAGAACATTTTGTTCCAATAGAACAAAATTCAAACATTCCTTGGAAAAAACTGCTGAAACTCTCAGCTGCTTTTAAGGAGCCATGAAGTTAAGGAACCATGAAGGCAATTGCAAAGCTGCCCTTAGACATACAGTAAAGAGATGATTAACATTGCATGGGTAAGGGTGGGGATGGGGGTAGTTATATGAGATGCTTGGGAGAGAAAAAGCACACAGCAATGCTGAGAATCTAAAAAATGCCTCAGAGATATGGTGTAGACTGCCTGTGTACAAAAACGAACTGTTAAGACATAAGGCTATTTATTTCACCGTTGACTGTAATCCACAGAAAATGGAACATTATGTGAGTACTGAGGACATGGACATTTTATGAATGCTGTAAACTCATAGAGGACTGGTGGCTCAGGGGATTAGTAATAAGAGAGGGACGTCTTTTCCCCCTCCAGGTCATTGGCTCAGCTCCACTAATTCCAGCCAAATCTGGCAGTGTTTGAAAGCCGGTATCTTGTGACAGACAGGCAATGTGCACCATACATAATGAATCGGTGCTTCAGTGGATAGACACCTGTCCTCCCGTTATCTCGCAAAACCCTCCATGGCTATTGCAACTTCTTGGCCCATTTGTTGACAGATTCAGTGGAAAAGCTGAATAGACCCTGACACACTTCCCTCCTGGAAGGGGGCCCTCCATGTCTGCATTGGCTTGTTAATAGATCTGTTGGGAAAGCTTGCAGTGATGTAGAGACTGTCTCTCTTCTAGGCTTAAATACAGGGGGCCAAGCCTCAAAAGGCATCCATTTCTTTTTATCAGCACTTCAAGGAAAAAAAAGTATTCTCTAAAAATAATACTTTACCTACAGTACAAAGAATATAGTTTCATTATACAGCCTATTATAAAGCCCTCTTAGTTTATACAGTTTCTGTTGTACGTTTAAATAATGCTGTTTGCTTGTCTTTGAAAATGCAACAAGGATTCCACCTCTGTTTCTCCTCTGTTTCATCTTGTCTTTTTCAGGCCAAGTACTGGGATTGTTGCTTGTGTTTCTCACCACCTTAGGGGATTATTTACATCAAAAGAAAGAAAGAACAAGAAAGGAAAACACTGTGATCAGCTAAAAGTGTTAATGAAAATAATTTGTCCAATTTAGATTTTGTCATCATCCCCTCCTTTTCTTTTGCTTGGGTATACTTTCACAAAAAATATCTCTACACTAGTTGTCAGTTTCCTCCTTAAGACATCCTGCTTCAGGATATCAGGATGTGGATGTGAATATTTGCAACAAAAAGCATCCATATCATTGACACAAGAATCATTTTTAGTCTTGTGTTTTTTCCTGCTCCCTGAAAGGTGGGCAATAGGGCACATATCTGTTACTCAGTCTTAGAGGAAGGTAAACTGTGCATTTCCTCTACAAACATGTGGAAGCTGGCCAGCCCAGCAGAGTTCAGCTGGAATCAACTGGGGAAATGCCGAATGAACCAATTAAGACAGGAAATAATAAAGAGGAAACCCATGTCCATCATTATTAATAGTGAGGGATTTGTTTTGGGAGAGGAAACGTCATGAGTTGTAGAGAGAGAAATGAGGCAGCTAGCAAGACCCTCCCCCATGTCTGCATAAAGAGCAGCATAACAGTATATAACTAAGGAGGCACAGTGTGGGGACTCCCTCTCCAACTCAAGCGAGTTCAGCAACTGAGTGCAAACACAATTATTATCTCATATTTATATTACAAAAACCTGGTACTTGATGTTGTACCAATAGAGACAAATGCAGATTTTCCATCAGGGCCATATAGTCTTCAGATGATAAAGCAACATACTGCAGAGGCAGGAGACAGTGAAATAGAAATATTTTTTACTTGTGCATCACTGTCCTGGAAGGAGAGAGACACATGTGTTCTGCATGCCTTCACTAGAAAATAACACATCCTTTGCCCCCTGTACAACCTGCCTGTATCACAGTGATGAAACAGGCATTTAATATCAAGCAGAATCCACAGGACTGCTACTCAAGTCTTGCACAAGTGAGCAGCAAGTGAATAGGCAGCAGGGGGAAGCAGGCAGAGCACAATAGGCACTTGTACACATGATGGTGGTTTAGTCCTCGGGGTTTTATTCTCTGCCCCCTAAATTGAAACAGTTTCAATTTTCCATCATGTTAGGGCAAGAGGCCCAATCCTATTTTCCTTTTTTTGTCGGAGCCAGAGCCTGCCTGAGGCCAGGGAGTGAGCTGATGGCAGGCTGAGAGGCCCCTGATCCTTTCCCCTGTGGTGGCAATGCCCTCAGGGCTACCCAGTCAGGCTGCTAGCAGACTGGGTGCTGCCCCTACTTGGAGGTAGCACCCAGCCCAATCCAACTTTTCCTGAAGCCTGCCTAGGGAGCAGTGCCAATTGGGCTTCCAGCAGGGATGCTTAGGGAACAGTTGGAGCAGGCTGGGTGCTGCCTCTGAGCTGGGGCAGCACCCACCACCCCAGTACCAGCCCGCCCAGATGACCCTGGCAGCTTCTGCTGCTGCAGAGGGAAGGACCAGAGCCCCTCCAAAAAAATAAAAGGATTGGGCCCCTCACTGCTTCTGCCTTCAGCAGCCACCTACTGAAGGCAAGAGTGGTGAGAGGCCAGATCCTTTTTTTCTGCAGTCTGCCCAGCTCTCCCACGGAGGGAGGGAGGGAGGGGGGTGAGCTGACAGCTGCATCATTGCAATTTGCAGTGTTGCAAACGAAATTACATCCAGATGTAGTTTAGTCTGAAATGATGCAAACTCATCTAAGCCCCTCCCCAAAACTGATGCACATATCGTATGTGATGCTATTACGCCACACAAATGACATTTTTGTCACATGTACATCGATCAAGTGTACTGGACCAATCCAGAAAAGCCAGCGCTGAATGAAAACTCATGTGTATGAGATACAGGCCTGGCAAGGATTAGTAGCAAAAGGATAAAGCAGACTGGAAGGTGACTTTCACCACCAGGTCCCATACCACTTTCTAGAGCAGGTCATCATACTCTTCACTTGCTTCAGGACTTGTGGTACTACCGAGCCCAAAATAAAAAGGATTTTTCTTTTTCCTTATTAGATCCATGTTTCTGGATTTTTTTTCTTTAAAAAGAAATAGAAACAACATTTTCTGCTTGAAAAAGTCAAGAAATAGTCATGTTACAGTGGCAGCCACATTTAAGAAAACCTTATACATTATTGACGCATTTAGTTCTGTCTAGTTGCCTTGCCTTTACCTTGAGATGTTCAATAAACCCTACTGCAAGGTCTCCTTTCCTTTTTCCCACAGGCCCTGACCTAAAAGTGAATTTAACACAAAATAAACCTTTAGGGTATTTTTAAGCAAAGCTGTTCATTACGTCTGCTGGAGATCATCTCCACTAGGTTTTTATACTCCCTTTACCTTTCTTTCTCCTCCCTCCCCCTTCTCAGGAGAAGGTTTTAAAATGGTAAATGGCAGGATTCCAGATGTTGTTACTGCCAAAAATTAATTTGAAAAACAAAAGAGAATGTAGGCTGAAAAAAGGAGTGGGAAGTCTGTTGGTAAGTAGCCTTCCCTCAGCATCTGGGAACGTAAGCGTTGGAAGAATAACTGACTCCAATTTACCTTTAAAAAATGGGGCCCTCAGCAGGATCTTGGATTGCTATGCCTCTGTGCTAGAAGAGGACCTTGCATGCTGAATTTTCTGTGGGATAGGAGAGCAAAATGCCATGCAATTTAACTGGAGGTCACCAGTTTCTAGGGAAAGGCTGCAAGATAGTGTATGCACTGTAGTGGGACTGAAGTTGAGAAATAAGGTGGGAAAGTGCCTGGGCTCTTAAGAAGATGATCTTAAGAAGAAACTGGATCTGTTTACAGAAGACTGGACCGCGGTGCTATGTAGCGGAGTGGATACTTTCAACAAATTTACTTCTGTTTATTTATATAGACTTACCCTCACATCCACTAAAAAGGAGTACCCTTTTCTTAGGCACTCCCTGACAAATCTTAAACAAACAGCCAGGGAATAGAGCACTCCTGTAGCCTCCCTTCCACCAAAACCAATAATAACTCAGCAGCAAAAAAACATAGTTAAGATCTGCTAATAGAGCCTTTCCATTCCTTCTCAGGTCAGAAAAACAAATGGGCCTTTCAGTATGCCCTGAACATCAATAAACTAGATTTTTGCAAAGCCAGGGCAGGAACACACTCCTATGCTGAGAGACTCTACAGAGACAGTTCTGTCAGCTGCCCCTGCTCTCATAAATGGGTAAGTCTCCAACTTGAGTATTGCTTCTCTTCTTCCCTGTGGTGCTCTCCACATAAGGAGAGATAAAATCAAGCAGGTCCCAGTCACCCAGATTTATAAGGCAAATTCTGCTCAGTAATTGGTAGGTAGCCAATACAGATACAAAAGCATTTGCATCAGGAGTTCCTGCAAAGATATGCTGGGTTAGGGGGACACAAAATAAAACCAATTCTGCACTGATCTCAGTTTCCAGATCAATTTGAGAGAGAGCATTTTGCATATGGCAAAAATCTAATCAAGCGGGGAGTTACAAGCTCTGTCAGAAAAGATTGGCTGCAATCCCTTACCCAAAACTAGATGTCAAACTGTGAGATCAAAGCTCCTGCCTGATTTTCTAGGAGTCCAATCAGATGCCATAACAATCTGGAGATGGCAACAGGACCCCTTCATTCAGATGCACATGAATAAGGGCTGCAAGATAAGGTCCTAAGGTTTGCTTGTTTGCTTTTAATTAGTGTGAATATTTATTTGTACTGTAGCAGCCCATAGAGACCCTTAATGAGCTGAGGTTTCTATTGTGTGGGGTGCTGTACAAACAAACAAAAAAAGAGACAGTCCCTGCCCTGTAAACCTAGGAGGCAGGAAGAAAAAGGTTGCTTTTCTTTTACATGGAAATTAAGTTGCCACAATGTGCTTAGGGGTGTTTTATATAACAGGTTTTGTATTTGTTCCTGAATTGATGTAAGCCTTTCCCTGTGATAATATTTCACTTTTCTGTTTTCCCTGAAGATCCTATAATGCAAAACCTTTAGGCAGTGTTTTGGTTGCATTCAGAATGTTTTCCTTTGTTGCTCTTTTCCCCTACTCTTGGATCCAGACTTAAATACACATTATTAATAAAAGCCTCACATTCATTTGACATTTTTTTTTAGACCTGGCCCTGCAAAACAAGGATTTAACTCTTTGGTTACACACTCATTTGCTTAAACCATAACCATTTGCTTAAGCCATAACCATAGTATAGCCACCTTTCCAACTCTAATGTGTGATAGCTCAATTTGCTGAGAAATACTTACTCAAAGAGCAACAAGTTAGTATTTTATTAGTCATGGTAAAATTGTTGACCCATTAATACCTATGGAAATTTTGCCATTGAGATTAACAAGGTTAAAATTTCATCCCTAGCTATTTATGATTCTCATAATAACTTTTACCATCATAATATCTGTGTTCCTTCTAAAATACAATAAGTTAAATCATGACAGGCTTATGGACCAAAGTCATGATATTAAAAAATGTGTGCCCAGGTTCGATGATCATAGAGACTTTATGTAGAGCAGTTCCTTCTTTCCTTTTCTTTTTTCCTGCCTCTTCTAGTATACCTTTTTTCTTTCTTCTCTTATTTGCCCCCATCTCCTTTATGACTTCTTCTCCCTTCATCTGTACTGTTTTGAATTGTTTCTATGAGCAGACTGTTGGAAGTAGTGAGCTTTAAACTTTATGGCCAGGGACAAAAATTGTGCATAAACTGGTATAAGTGATCAGAAACCAGTTCTAATCTGTAACACAGCAGAAGTTCAGTGCACATCCCCACACCTCAGCAGGGGTTCTCCCATCCTGGGCAGGATCCAAGCTCTGCCAGAGAGGGAATCCCCCCCACCTCCCACCCATCAGCATGGTCCAGCACTGACTGATGCCCACTGCTATGGGTGTAGGAGAACAGTCCCTCCAACCCAGGGCTCCCATGCCTCAGTGGAGGTTTCCCTGTGAATTAACTTAAGTTGGGAGAGGATCTGGGACAGAAGTGCAATAGATTAGTTTAATATAAATCAGTTAAGTTAGACACTGCATTTTGAAACCTGTTTATGTGCACTGAACTTCTTTTCTGTTACAGGTTTAAACTGGTTTTCATTCACTTATATTAGTTTGTGTGTAATGTCTGTCCATAAGTGCTATGTTATAATTTGCTCTGTAAGGAAATATTGTAAGAAAGTCTTGTCTCTCATCCGTCCTATACAGACTTTAGCCTTGAAGTTAGTAGTTCCATCATTCCTGAAAAAAGCAGCTGTCAGGGAAGGTCACTGTCAAACTCTCTGGTAGCTTGGGCCAGTTTTATTAAGGACTCTGAAAATTAACAAAAAGGACCTTGAATTTGACTTAGTATTTCATGGAGAGCCAGGGAGTATTTTATGGGTGGAGTACCAGAGTGAGCTGCACTTGGGAACTGATGTTACTTAAGAGAAGAGCTGCTGTATTTTATTTTTGACTACTGTCACCTTATCTGCTGAAATGCTTATTTGTACTATTCCAGCCTGCAGAGATAAGTCATTTGTACTATTCCAGCCTGCACTAGATAGGATGGACACAGCCCCTGGAGGAAAAGTTCTATATAGAAAAGCCTGGAGCAGGGAGAATGAGCAGAGGACGAGCCAGTTACCAAGAAAGATGCACTCTGGAAAGTGTTGCAAACTATTGTTTTATTTACCCTGCCTCCCTTTACGGGGCTGGATTCTTGGCTGGGCTGAGTTTGCACTTGGAGTAGAGGAGTAAACAATGGGATATCTTAAATCCAGCTATGTGCTGCCCTAGTCCTAGATTAATAAAGAACTGAAACTAGCTCTGGCATAATTTACAAACTCTGCTCTAAACTTTTCTGGCTGAAGTGGTCCCATAGGGACCACTCTTCTCGCCCAGAATCAATGGAACGTGTTCCACTCTTCCCAATTCCCCCTGTTTTCAACTGAGACTTAAAAAAGGTTAAAGTCACTGACGAGGGTTGCCCCAAATGGTGAAATCTGGAGAGGAGAGTGTCCTTAAACTACATGATCATTAATGCGCTTTTGCTACTGCGCATTAAATTTAATGCCTCTAATGTGAGGTACTAAATAAAATGCACATTAGGCTGCCCTAATGTGCAGTAGCAAAAGTGCACACTTTTTTAGTGACACTTAATGTTCAATAGCCTATTTTTACTGTACCTTAGCATATTGGCATGGTTTTTGATGTGACACTTCAATGTGCAGTAAAATAGGTTGCTGTCCTTTAAATCGCACATGTAGATGCACCCTCAGATGTGCAAACATGATTCACAAAATAAACCCAGAGCTTCCAAATAGGCATTCATAGTGTTATGAAACATTGTGACCTATTGTGGTGTTTTTGAGTTCTTTGCACTGAAAGAATTGCTCTATTATTTTTCTGTACTCCAAAAACTTGTGAAAGCTAAGAGCTGGCATTTTGCAACGGGCTACCTTGAGTTTAAAAAGAACTAGGGGTGTACGAAGCAGACCCTATTTGATTCAGATTTAGCCCAAATCAGGGACAGTGATTCGATTTGATTCAGATCACTGTCCCTGATTCTATTCAGCTGAATCCAAATCTGAAGATTTGATGCTCCAGTTGAAGATTTGGAGAATCAGTGATTCGGACATAGAGACAGCTTTAAAAGTTTTTTCTACATACCATGAGGGTAGCAGGCATGGCTCATGAGCACTGCGATGGTGGGGTGGATGGAGTATCTCACAGGAGTATGGGGGCCCCTCTATGTGCTTGGCGGCGAACCCAAAATTGGATGAGAAATGCTTCCGGTTCACATCCAGCTTTGTCAGGGAGTGCGCGGGGGGCCCCTGCTTCCCTACCCCAGCTTAGTGGTTAGCCACAAGGGGACCCCATGTGCCCCCCACCCCAGACCCAGGAGGCACCAGGCACTGAGCCAGGGGCAGCGCAGGGGCCCCCCCCTAGAATGCTCCCTGGCAGACTGGAAGTGGACCGGAAGTGCTTCTGGACCACCTCTGGGTCTGCTGCCGAGCGTGCTGGGGAGCCCCCCATTCTTCTGTGGGACACTCCATGCGCCCTGGTATTGCAGCATTCATGAGCCCTTGCTACCTAGAGGTATGTAGAAAAAAAAATTTAAAGCTGTCTCTATGTCCGAATCTCTGAATCTTTTTGAATCTCTCTGAATAAATTCCATTCAACTTGGAGAGATTAAATGGTCCTCTGATTCAATTCAGAGATTTGGCCACCAAATTGGGCCAAATCTCCACCAAATTGAATCAGGGACCGAAGCTTTGTACAGCCCTAAAAAAGAACCACTGCACTAAAGGTAGCCAGACAGAGGAGCAGAGGGGTGGAAAATGACAGACAGGAATAAAGAGAGAACACCAAAGGTTTGCTTCCCATATTAATGCACATTTCTCACTTCCCTGCAGAGGTTACTATTAGCACAGTATCTTTTAATTTTATCAGCAATAGTTTATTCTGACTGTTTGTTTTTGCAGAAAAGGGAAAAATAATAGGAATGCTACCCTCTGCATTTGGTCCTGTTCATTTTCTGCCTGAAATTACAATTGTCTCCAGGTTTCTTGAGTACAAGTGAGTAGGAATAGCACAGAGGTGCAATATTACATTAAAAATCTTTCTGTTTATATAGTGGTTTATTTTCCTGTAGTACCTCCAAGCAAGTGTCAAAAAGGTCAGATAAAAAAACTGTGTTCTTTGAATTCCCAGCATGTTCCTCCCTGCCTCATTGCAAACACTGTTGAAGGACATGATAAAATTCTCCTGACCTGCCCAGGCATCTTTCTTCAGCAAAAGCAGAACTGAAAACAAGATCTTCTGGAGCCATTTCAGCACTTTCACTGAGATCAAGTGTAACCCAAATACGAACAGGAGGCAAAGCACAAGAATGCCCTATTTGGTACTTGAGAGAAACTGACTTTGCACGTGGTTTTTCGGTCCTCTTCCTATAACACGAGAGAGTCTCTCATCAGTGCATTCCACGGCATTTTAGTGGTATGCTGTGCTCTCACATCATTAAGTTGATGGAGAAGATACTTCAGCTGCAGTCTCCAGAGGTGTGGGGAACAGGCTTGAAAACTGGGTGGGATGCTTTTCTTCATTGTAGTTTCATTGAAGTCAATGGTGCAGTGTCAATTTACAACAGCTCAGGACTGGGACCATTGTAACAATGTAAATGGGATCCCAATGTTTGTACTTGTTCTCCCACCTACTCATATCCTCTAATTTCATGCATATTTAATACTGTTTTATACACATTGTAGGTTCAGTCCTGCAAACCTTAAACAAGTCTCCTCTGGGGGAGTTTACAGCAATATACCCTGTCTTCAGCACAGGATTTTCAGAGGGATTTTAGGAATCCATGCAGAGGGAAAAGATGGGAAGATCAGGAGGAGAGGTCATGTAACATCCTTACACTGATAGTTCTGGGGATAGCTTTGGGGATAAATGCAGAAACAAAGGTAGCCTGTGGCAGTAAGATATTTTGCTAGTCCCTCCCTTTATAGGGAAACGAAGAGGAGTCTGATGCAGCTGCTGGCAGCAGGGCCCTAGCAGTGCCATCCTCAGCCAAGCACGATGTGCCACTCTGTGTCACTCTGCAGCTCTCCTGGCTACCCCAAAAGGCAGGGATAGACATTACATATAAACTGGCTTAAGTGATCAGAAACTGGTTTAAACCTGTAACAGAACAGAAGTTCAGTGCACATACACCAGTTTGAAAATTACTGTAACTGGCTTGAGATAAACCTGGTTGAATGTAGTATCAGACTTAATTGATTTGTGTCCGACTGGTTTATCTGTTCAAGACCCCTTCCTGGGTTAAATTAAATCCAGAGCCCCGCCCAGATGCTTTGCTGGGTGGGGCTTTGCTCTCTGCTTCAGCCCAGCAGGGGCAGCCCCTCCCCTCTGCTCCCTGGCCGCAGCTCCAGCAGAGACTGCAAACACACCAGGATCTGCCTGGCTTCCTTCTGCTCCTCCTCTTCACCACTCCCTGCTCAAGCTCAAGCTTCCTTCTGTCCCCTGCCCCCTCCCCTCTGCCTTAAACAGACATACAGCATTAGCTAGCAGACCACATGCTGGCTATGGTCCTTGCTGTGACAGACAGGACAAAGGCAGACAGGGCAGTGTCAGCTTAGGGCTTTTTGGAGCTACTCAAATGGAGCTGGTAATGTCCCTCCATTCTTTCCTTAGAAAAGCTGTTTAAGAAGAGCTTGAACTAAGTTGTTTTCTTAATCAGCTGATAAAAATTGTGTTAGCAACTCCCTGCTGGACAGCTTACAGCGGGGTGGGGGAAACTCCCTAATCAGAGCTGCCTGAGGAGGCCTGGTCATGTGCCCCCCACCCCTTCCAGCTCAGCACTGTCGAAGGGAAGAGAGGGCTGCTCTAGCTCCCCCTGGCTTCTACCCTGAGCCACTACAGGCATGTGCTTGTATTTTTTTCAGTCCAGAGGGGATGTCTCTGTGGTTACAAACAGGTTTAGCCTAGCCAGGTTAGACTGACCTACAAAGATTGAATCAATTCAGGCTCAGGCTTTTTGAATGTCTGTCCCTAGCCCAATTCTACAGGGAATGGACCCAGCCTAGACCTTGCTCTAAAGAGTGAGCAGAGGACAGCCTTCTGATTCTACCTCTGGTGGCATAATTACACAGAAAACTTCAGGAAGGAAATTTATGCTTTTACTCCCTCTTTCAGGATTTTCCACTGGAGGAGGCGGCTAAGTCCTGAATAAGGACATCTAGCATTTAGCATTATATTAATGATTGGCATTGAAGATAGACCTTCAAAGCAGACCGGACCCACATTAACTTGCAGAAGACAATGTTTTCAAAGGAACCCCCAAAAAATAGCTTCCCATGAATGTGATATGAGCAGTCTTCCTGTTTGTGTGCATAAAATCTCTTTGCCTGCACAAGTCAGCTGATTGCAGACAAGAGCTGGGTACACAAATGCCATCTGTGCATATTAAAGTGTGTGTTGCGTAAGTAGGTATCTACTCATGCATCAGGACCTTTTAAACATGTGCTCCCTCCCTCTGGGTCTAATGTTTTAAGATGCCTCCCTCCCCTCAAAAAACAAATTTAAAAACCTGGCCGGGTCAGTTCCATTGCAGAACTCCACTTAACAGGTTGCTGCTGCTCATTAGAAAAGTAACACAGTATCCCCTATGGGAAGCCAGAGCAGTGAGTTAGTTGCAGAGAAGAAATTACCTTCTTTAAGTAACACATTTTTTCAGGCTTGGTGGGTTTTCTTTAACAGATTGGATTGCTGTGTGTATTAATTGCTTAAGTGTCTGCTCTTTTTAGATTATAGTAACTCTTCCGTGGTTCATTGTGCCAGACAAAATGAACTGTCCTTGAAAGTAAAATCATCTTGCCTGTTAACTCTTCCCTACAAATCTTGTCAGTCATGTGTATAGTAAAACCAGCTTTTAGTTTTTGTACATTGTAGTGTGCTGTTGCCAAAGCATATCCCAGTTTAATGTTTTGTTCGGGGGCAGTGGGGGAGGTGGTTAAGTTTCACACTTTTGTGCTTCTTTGTGAAAATATTTTAAGTATCTCAGCAAATGACTCATTACAATACCTTATTGCACTCAGCAAGAGATTCCCTGCCCCAGACAAAGGGCAATCTTTCCTAGTACTTCAGCAGTATTTCACAGGATACAGAAAAGCCTTTGCTGATGCTATGTGCGCTACCTTCAAAACTGAAGGCAACATAGCTGTGTTAGTGCAGTGCTGTGAGCATGCTAAAAAGCTTTGCTTACACATAATTATGCTGCTTCTGGTTCTGGAGCTAGCACACACACAGCTATCATGAGGTATCTTTGCAGGGTACTGCCTTGCACTATAAATATGCCTTAACACAGGGATGGGCAAAATACAGCCCATGGGCTAGATCTGACTGGCCAAATGATTTTATCCAGCCCACAGCAGATCCCTCGATCTCATCCAGCCCAACCCATGCCATGGCGCACAGCTTGTCTGTCGTACCCTTACCACTGGAGGCAGTGGACTGGACAGGTGGGCAGGCAGGCAGGCTCTGCATGGAGACTGGGGCCATGGGCAGGCAGGGAGCAGCATCTGGGAGCAAGATAGGCAGGTGGGGCTGGGACCATGTGACAGTGTAGAAGTGATGCCCATTGCATGGTTAGCAGATCATGGCTGTGCCCCATGCCGCAGCCCCATGTTGTCACCGTCCCATGGCTCCAGACCTGGCCCTAGCCCTAGCCCTAGTCCTTCCTGCCCATCTTGCTTCTGGATGCCACCCCCTGTCTGCTTGCAGCCCAATCCCATCCGCCCAGCTAAGCATGCCATGCCCATGGGGGTCCTGAGTCATTCTCCATGGCCACCCGCCCACCCGCTCCATCTGGCACCCCCAGCAGTGGGTGCAGGGCAAACAGGCTTGGGGCTGGATAGGATCAATTGGCATCTCCCTACCCCCACCCTCCACCCACCATACTGGTCGGTGTAAACAGCTGTGAAGGGGGCCAAGGCCAGTCATCACCACCCAACCCCAGCCCTCAAGAGCAATCTAAAGTTCCTTAAGTGGCCCTCCAGCCCAAATAGTTGCTCACCCCTGCCCGAATATGACTTCGAGGATTTAGGTGTTTTACTAAACCTGGAAGGATTTATGCAGAAGTGCCAAACACACCTCAGGCCAAAATGAGCCAACAGAGCTGTATGGTCTTGCCCAGGAGGCCTCCAGCAGGGCAGGGAATTTGGGAGTGAGGAAAGCAAGGGCAAGACTCATTGCAAAAATCTTTGGTATAGAGCCTCATTAGGTATACAAGTTGACAGTGGCGGGTGAGTGACAGCTGCATTAACCCACCTAGCCACTGCTACTCACCTGAACCTCTGCTGCTAGGTCCAGGGAGGAGGGGTGAGTGTGGGTTGACTTTGGCACCCTTGTTTAAATGCTTTGCTAAACTGAGACCTTGGAGCCTGTTTTTGCAAGGTCCTGAGCACCTGCACATCTGGTGAACCTCAAAGAAAATGAGCATTCAGCATATGTGCAAGTACTTGTGCACTATTTTTTTTAATTTGTAGCGGGAAGCCTGACAAAAAGAGTTCTGAAGGCTTCCTGCATGGAATCTATAAAATGAAGCAGTACAACAGAGACAGAATACTTTGAGGCATAATGCTTATGGGAGTTCTTTATACTAAAAGTCCACCATTTGCCAGCCTGACAACACCTGCTGTTACGAATGAGTTCTTATTTACTGGAGAGTTAGTTATACTTCACAGTCATAGGTCTGCAAGTAGCCAATTGATGTATAATTACATTTGATCATGTTCATCACATCTGGAATGTTGTATCCTACCTCACTACCATGCTTGCTGGTATTAAACAGCTTACGACCACCCAGCCCCTTCATGGAGATGCGGTAGTATAACTAAGTGTGGTGACAGAGGCAGCTGCTCTGGGCACCCACTTTGGAGGAGGAGGGGCCTAAAAATAACAGCTGCTACAACTGCCAGCTACCAGTACTATTGCCACCAGCAGCCCAGAAAATGCAGCTGCCCCATGCAATGCCACTACTGAGGGCACAGAGTTTCTCTGCTATGCCTCTGTGAAGATGCAACTGAAACCATTTGTGAAGCTCTGTGTCACACCTGGTCTGTAACTGTACTCAGACAACTGAATTAGTAAAAAGGCTTTGTACGATGATTAGAATCATAGAAAAATGGGGCTGGAAGGGACCCTTAGGAAGTCATCTAGTCCAATCCCCTGCTCTAGGCAGGATTGTCCCCATCTAAACCATCTCAGCCAAGTGCACTTAAAAACTTCCAGTGGTGGAGATTCCACAAGCACTTCAAGTAATCTGTTTAACCGCCAGTGCTTAACATTTTCACAGTGAGCATTCTCCCTAATATGCAAACTTTACATTTTAAGATCATTAGTACTTGTCCTGTCTCCTGTGGAAACAAAAAGTATTGATCAAGATTCTCTTTATATCTACTCTTCAGATATTTGAAGACTGTTATCAGATGACCCTTTAGATTTATCTCCTCCAGATTAAATTATGTCAGTCCTTTCAACCTCTCCTTGGAATTAATACTGATTAGTCAGTGGACGGTATAGAGAAAATTGAATGATAAATTTGGTATGACAGAACAGGGGTTTTCAACCTTTTTTAACAAGTGTACCTCTTCCATCTCAAAGTTTCAGCTCATGTACCCCTTTATATTTTTTCTTGTTTTTAAGGTGGGAGGGGGAAAGGATTGAAGTTACCATGGTGAGGGAGGGAGTAGGGCTGGGGCAGGGGCAGCTGCTGCACAGCTGGGGTGGAGCACAGGATGGAGCTGCGAGGGGCTCCTCCGGAGGGGTGTAAGAAGGGGGGGTGGCTCCCACTGCTGCAAACACCCTGGGAGGGTATGGGGGGTGCATGCTCCTGGATCTGCACATGGGGTGGGATGGGCTACAAGCTGGGGCTGAGGCTGCACTGGACTCTTCCCGGCTGGGGCTGGGCTGGGCTCCACACAGGGTGGGCGGTGGTGGTGCTGGGAGGAGGGCTGCAGGAAGGGCTGCAACCACTCCAGAATTTGCTGTCACCCCCCACCCCTCCTTCCCAGCACTGCCATCGCCTGCCCGGAGCACAGTCCCTGCCCAACCCCCCTGCCAGGAAAAGCCCAATGCTGCTCTGTCCCCAGCCCACAGTGGCAGCCCACCCTCGCTCCGTGTGCAGATCCAGGGGCACATGCCTCCTCCCTCCCATATTCACCCATGGCTCCATCCCATGCCTTGTCCTGGCTGGGCCATCTCTATCCCTGCCCCACTCCCTCCAACCTCCCTCACCTCTGGTGGGGCCTCAATCTGCCTCCCTCATGGCCCTTCCTTCACAACAGACTTACCTGTTGGACTGGGCTGCTCTCCACACTGATGACCTGTGCTCCTGCATGTGGCATTTATCAGCCACATTATCAGCCACATCAGTTCTGTATACCCCCTATGATCTTTTTTAGTACCCCTAAGGGTATGTGTACCCTTGGTTGACAACCACTGTGACAGAGTGAGGGAGAAAAAGAGAAAAGAAGGAAGAGGTCTGTAAAGATCTCGAAAAGTCACATTGACAAACATGAAAGGAAACACTTTCATAATCAATTTGGGGCAGTTACATATTGCTTACATTGAACAATCATGTCTGAAAGCAAATTAGGGGAAAACTGGGTAGTTTTCATTTAATAGTTGTACCCGGGCTACATCTGGCTTGCAGGACTCCTGGGCAGATTTACAAACCGTCATCTGTTTGGAGGGCAAAGGGAAGGTTTCTCCGCTAGGCTGGGGCAAATATAAGTAGAAATCATGATGTCCACTGGCAACTGCAGCTAAACTATGGCATGTTTCTGTGGGATGGGGGCGGGGGGAATATATATAATATAAACCAGCACACAAACACACAGAAACCAAATGAAAATGTCAAGTAGTGCATTTCAAAGGTTTTCTGCTCCATTTCCCTGTATGGTCAAGTGTAACCAGAAACTGACTACTGCATTTGTTAAACAGAATGGACCACAAGTGATAAATAGGGAGAGAACTATAATTTTATTGAATTGCACTCAATAGTACTCAGAATGTGTTACAGTAATTTTATCCCTTTTAATTCTGACAGCCATGTTTTATTCATTAGAGGCACCGAGTGCAGATTCATATAGAAGGCTCTGTTATGATAAATTATTTCTGATTTTGGGTGATATAATGAGCAGTAACTGTTGCACTAGAATCATAGCCACTTCTGCTGATTTATCTTTTAATTCCAAAGGATGGAGGGGGAGAGACTGCTTAGACTAGCTTGCACATTCTTGTAAACTGCACACCCAATGCAAATTACATGGTAAAGTTTTGAGAGTCATAATTTGTTTCACAAATAAATAAACAAACACCATTTGGTTCCCTCTGTGGCTACTACAGTTATAATGAAAGTCTAAAAACAACTGTAATGTTTTTTACCATAAAATTATAAGGCAAGAAAATGGATTTAGATAACTGTAAGAGCCATAATTGCATGTTTGTAAACTTTCAGACAAGGCTTTTACTCAAATTTAGCTTTAGCTCAAATACCATAGCACATACAAAACCCACATTCCCTTTTTCCCCTGTCTCTTTCCATTTGTGTCTAAGTGGCACACCATCAGATACTTCCATACTTGCCAAGAGGGCTAAAAGACATGATTTATTTTTTTTTACAAAGCCATCACTCCACAGTGGATATGAAAAAGTTACTTATTAAGGACGTAGGTCTGTTCAAATACTGGGATGCCAATTTTTCATACAACCCTATAACAAATAAGAGAGCCTCCCTCAAGGTAAATTCTTTGCTAGAATATGGTAGGTGATATTCGGACTGAAAAAGACTGATTCTGGAAAAAGGTCTGACCAGTTTCACACAGCAAAGGTTTAGCACAGCGTATCAGAGTCTTTAAAAATAGTTATTACATTTCAAACTGGCAGAAGCAAACGCCCTTGCCAAGCCCTGTGAATTTAACTGAAGCTGCAGAAAAAGCTTATATTGATCTTATCTGCTAAGGAATGAATTGTTCATGTTTCACTGCTTTTAAATGTGTCTTGATAGCTTTGCCTCAGCTAGCTTACATTTTTTTGGGTTAGCTGTCATCCCTATACCCCTCAACTCTTTAAGTATAGCTTCTATGGCTTGGAGATGTTGTGCTGATGAGCTAGAATAAATTACTATATCGTCTATATACACAGCCACAGATGATGTGTGAAGTAAGTATGTGGCCCATGAGCCTTTGAAATGTGGCTGCCGCACCATGCAGCCCAAAAGGCATGCGTGTGAATTCATACAGCCCACATGGAGTCTCGAAGGTCATTTTAGCCTGATCTTCCCTGGCCATTGGAATTTGCCAATAACCTTTAGATAGGTCAGTGGTGGAAATGTATTTAGATTCACCAATGTGTTCAATTAACTCCTCCATATGAGGCATTGGAAAAGCATCAAATTTGGCTATGACATTGACACATCTAAAATCTGCACCCTAAGGGATCCATCTGCTTTAGAAACTAGCACCATGGGGCTCCTCTGCAGACTACATGAAGGCGCTATAATCCCTTGTTCTAACTGTCAAGGAAAAATCTTAAATTTGGTGCTGCCATCACAGGGAGTTGAAACTACAGACAGGCCCCCAGAATGTGCCCTCTGGGTGACCTGGAGGCTTGTCAATCACAGAGCATGAGGTAATCTGATCTAACACACATGCTCAGTTCACTGACTGCATGATGTAATTTGACTAGAAATTTCTCTGTGAAGAGCAAATCTTATAAAAGGTTTGTTAGCCGCCACCCAGGTGTGGTGAGGTAGTGTGTGTGTGTTTTGGAGGAGAGACTGTGCTCGATCCTGTGAGCAGAGGCTGCGGACTACAGGGTGGAGTGACTCGTCTTTTCGATCTCGGTTACGGGACTGTTTGGCTTTGATTTTGACTTTGGCTTACTTCGTTCTGGCTTCTCATCTCCGACCTCGGTTTACGGACTGTCTTTTGGATTGGCGTCATGACCCCGTTCCTCGATTCACTACATTACAGTTTTTGTTGTTTGTTATCCCGTTCACGAGCTGTTGACCAGCCCTGGGACTAGCTAGTGGGCAGCTGCACCTATCCCTCAGGGGGTAGAGAGCAAGGGCTCGCTAGTGAACCCTGTAGGCCAACAGACCCCTTTGTTGTTCGCTACACTGTAACTGAAGAAATATCTGAGCCTCCGCTTCCCAAGCGTGAGTAAATAAATCATCTTTATTTAAACTTCCCGTACAGCTCACACTCCACCGCCGCTAATCCCACCTGTTCATATTCCAGTTGCCACCCCGGCCCACCGTGACCTTGGGGCCTGATTCACTCGGTGTTCGGTTACCCCGACACTAACATGTTTTTAAACTTGTTACATATGGCATGATGCATATGGTGAGAGACTGATCACCACCGCTCGCATACAACAGCTCCCTTGAGAGTATGTATCTCAGGTCTTATGCCTCTGTCTCTCCCTGGCCTCTCATCAAACACATCTCTAAACTTATGGACTAGCAACCTCAAATCCTTCTGCTGTTTGCATGTTAACTTCTCTCCCCATTGGACCATACTGCCCTGCATCCCTTCCTCCTTTTGATTGGAGATTTCAGGACCAAATTCCTCTACCATTCTCTCAGGTGTGGCCATCCACCCCTCCAGGTCTTTCCATGCCCTTAATAAATTAACATGATAGATCTGGTGTTCTCAGACATGCCCCAGACAGAGAACCTCATAGTCCACTGTCTCTGCCTTTCTAATAATCTCAAATGCGCCCTGCCATTGTGTGAGCAACTTATTATTGAAAGTAGGTAGCAATACCAACACTTCATCCCCTACCTAGAATTCCCGCTTGTAGCAGGGCACTAAGGTGCCTGCTACTGATAATGGTAATATGGGCTTGGCTGCCACTCAATAGGGCAGCACAGGTGTGAGTTGCTAAAGCAACTGATGGTGTCAGCTGGCCGGAAGGGGGCAGGGCCTGGCCTTTATAAACATGATGCTGAGGCCAGAGTTCAGTTCCCCTCTGGCAGCCTAAGGAGCAAGAGCTCTGCGAGAGTGAGCAGGGCAGTGTTCTGTGTCAGCGTGCAGGTACAGGGTGGAGAGGACCCTGACAGGGATGAGAGAAGGTTAGCCAGGTTGGCTTAAGATTTACGTTGTAGCCGAGCGGCTTTGAGTTTCTGTTTTTGGGTTGATAGTTGTAATTACGAACCGGAGGACCGGGCGAGGCTGTAGGGGTGGAGGAGGCCTCATTAGGCGCTCCCCAGTAAGGTGGGGGTGTTCCTAGCACCACAGGGGCTGAGTTTAGTGGGGTATCCCGACCCCAGCCCAGCGGGGGCGATATCGGGATGAGCCCCAATTGGGAAGAGCCCCAGTGGGGCATAGGCCCAGGAAGGCAGGTCTGGGGGCCAGGTGAGGCTAAGGCCGCCTGAGCCCCAATCCTGAGAAGCCTGAGTCGGGCGCAGGATCCGAAAAGGGATCCGGGGGCCAGGTAAGGCTGAGGCCGCCTGAGCCCCAATTCAGGGAGTCGGGCATAGAGGGCCCCAGTGCGGGCAGGCGCGAGAAGCGCAGGCATAGAAGGCCCAGCGCAGGTAGGGAAGCGCGAGGAGTGCAAACGCAGGCCCGAGTACAAGCAGGGGAGTGCGAGAGCACAATCATAGGCCCCAGTGTGGGCGGGCGCGCGAGAAGCGCGGGCATAGCAGGCCCCAGTGTGGGCAGGCGTGCAAGAAGCGCGGGCATAGCAGGCCCCAGTGTGGGCAGGCGTGCAAGAAGCGTGGGCATAGAAGGCCCGAGTGCGGGCAGGGGAGTGTGTGAGGCGCAAGGATCTTGGAGCAGGCCCCGGGAGAGTCCGTGTACATTAAAGCAGGCCCTGGGAGAGGGCGTGTATATTGGACATTGGGTAGGCAAGGCGGCAAGGGCGCCAGGGGAGGTCACGGCACCCCTAGGGACCATCCTGCCACACCGCTCTTTAGCCCTATGATCGTATCTCTCTTTCTGTCACTATTGAGTGAGGAGTCATTATAGGCAAGATTCCCCCAGAGGAAAATACAAATTATTTCAAATGAAGAAAAATAAACACTGGGAGAATCAGCTGCACACACCAGCTCATGTAAAATATGAATGTGGGCAAGGTTTGTGAGTCCAGGGGGAATCCAACTTTGTGAGCTTACCGCACAAAAATGTAGGCCCCTGCTTGGAACTCCTATAAAAGTGCTGGAATGAAAGAGCAAAGACCTTTCTGAACATGACCAGGGAACTGTATAAATGTTTGTAGCCCGTAGCCTGTCAAGCAGAACAGTTTGTTGATGGTTACCTAGGTTGTGATGCCCTCGTTATTTGTCTGGCAGAAGATAAGATAACTAAAATATGTTCCCTATCAAACACTGGTACAAGGGAAAGAAATCTCTTGTGTGTTTTGTTTGGCAGAGAGAATTGTGCCAGACTCTGTTACAATCCCATATATCTGATGCTAGCTCCACATATTATTAAAACTTCGCGGATGACTGCTTTCCACGTTGCAGTATTACTAGAGCTAGGAGAACATAGGAAACCCTATTTGGTCAGCAAGATCTTTTTTATTTAAAAAAGAATTGCCCAGATATTTTTTACTATACCAGTCTGATTGGACCGGGGTGAGCTGAGGTCCCATCAAAGGAAGAAAACAAGACTGTTATGAATGATATTACAGAAAATCTAAGGCTCAGGCTAACATAACTGTATGACTCCTGAAGGAACCACGCCGCCATTGGCTGCTTCTTTTCAAAAAGAGGTGCTGTGAGAGAGAATATTACCTGGTGCTAATGCTCTGTAGCAGGGTCCTCTCTTGACCTACTTTGCGAACGGCAAAATTATGAACAGACTTGCTGCTAGACTCCAGCTGGGTCTTTGCATCATGTAGGGCTCTTTAGCTCCTGCTTCCTTATAAGAAAAGCATGGGGGTCTAGGCTGAAATGTAGGAGGAAAACAGTTGCTCACACTCATGCTCAGGGATGTCTGCCCTGCAAGCAAATAAGCAGGGACTAATAGCAGTATCAGAACAGAGTTCAGCACGGGCTGCGTGCATAACTAGTTTCTCAAGTAGATGATATAGCCCATGCTGCACCCCAGACTGCTACATCTACTACACTACTGTAAGTATGCAAGCTAGTTAGTTTAAAGCTAACTCACCATGGCATCTCAGCTTGACTCCAGTGTTGTCATGCTGTCAGATTTTCTTGGAGGACTCATGTGGGTGAGAGCCTCTTGTCTTTGTCCTTTTCACTCACTCATTGACCTCAAAATCCCTTAGCTGTAGACCTGTGAAAGTAGGGCTAAGGAGCTTCCATGAAAAGGGGCAAGTATATCACAAAACTACTGTTCTAAACTCCTGTTCATGCACTGATCAACCTGTGACCCTGCTTTCCTCTGTTCACTCTGCTGAAGGTGAATGCAACACTTTATCTCTGGGTCTGTCTGACAATTCTTTTGCAGTCCTACTCTTAGGGGATAATGTGCTCTCCCAACATTATTACTCTGCTCAGAAGTGAGCAGTATAATTCCTAGTGTACTTGTAGCTCAGGGGTGGGCAATATGCGGCCCATGGGCCAAATGCGGCCTGCCAGGTCATTCTATCTGGCCCATGGGTCCCCTAAAAAATTTAGAAAATTTGTATGTATCTGCCCCCAGCTGCCTGTCATGTGGCCCTCAATGGCTTCTCAAAACTCAGTAAGTGGCCCTTTGCCCAAAATAATTGCCCATCTCTGTTGTAGTGTGATCCTCTGCTCACTACCGGCGTGTCCAGAGCCATGCATGCATATGTGAGACTAAATGAAGGCCCCATTTCTGTCTCAATAGCACTTCAAAGCTCTTATTATGAAGGCTTTTATTTACAGCACTTTCAGTCCTAGGATTCAGAAATGCCTGTAGCAAGTAAAGGAAAAGGGGATTAATTTACCTTGTGATTTACCTAATGTATGTACCTTGTGATGCTTGCTTTCTTGTTTCGTGTAGGTAAAAAAGGTTATATTTTCTCTCTCTAGTTCTTACTCCACAAAATGACAGTGAAATAGCAGCATAAAGGACAATATTGGTCACATGTAAATAATAAAAAAAACACATGCTTTTTTTCTAGGCACAGTTACCACATCATTCACCAATGTCAGATCTTGCTAGGGGCAGGGCTGCAAATTGGGGTGGGTGCAAATTGGGGCGACTGCCCCTGGCTCCATGCTTTGGGAGGCCCCATGGAGCTGGGCTGGCTTTGTGTCTGGCCGCTTGCCACCTGTCACCCGCCCCATCGTGTCTGGGCCCCACACAGGCTGATTTGCCCCAGGCCCCAAACCCTGCTACAGTCATCTGGCTGGCTGTGGGTCCCTAAATGGTTCCTTGTATTATAGTATGATACACATTTTTTTATCTTTCAAGTGTTGAAGGCACCAGTGTGTTGGAGTGTTTCACTTATCCGTGGTCTGTATGGTGCAACCAAATAACCACTGTGTATTAGCATCCACAAAAAGATCTCAGTCTTTTGCCTCATGAATTTCAAAAGAGCCAAAACCAATAGCCCTTGCCCAAATCACCTTGATTTTGAATGTATGAAACAAAAGCCTGACCAAAAAAGTTTTGGAGAACCCCTTGCCCATTTATTTTTGGACTAGAGATTGACCAAGTTATCTGTTGCATTTCCTGTTACATGTCAAGGGTTCGATCATCAGCTAATGACAAATGCAATGGCCCCATTTATGGCAATAGAATCACACTGTGTTATGCCCTCAGGGTAAAGTACCAAAATCAAAACCACTCACAAATTTGCACATCCCAAATGTAAACAGGTAACATTTCTCTCCCACACACACAGGGCACACTCTAATTCTCTTTCTCTGCCATCACCTGCAACATATTGAAACAACTGTATAGTTGATATTTACAAGATGCACCCTTGACTTTGTCTTAAAGATTCAACATTTTTATGAAACCATTTCAAAACTTGCTGATCATGAAAGAGTAAGGGCCAGATTCATCACTGACTTCTACTCAGTGCAAAGTGAGCACAAAACACTACCATCCTGGTTTTAAAGCATTTAACCCTGGCTTTGCATCGGTATCAGTGTACTCACAAGCACAGTGTCCTAGGGCTCCTGTAGACATGTAGCAAGGCTGTTCCGATGTGCTGTAAATCCAGCACTCAATCAAGTCTGCTGGAGTGTGGAAATCAAGTCTGTTGGAGTGTGGAAAAATGGCAGTGGTGCGCTTTAAACTAAAGCTCGTTTAATGAGTTTTCGTTCAAAGTGCCCCACCACTATTTTTCAGCATGGGGACGCTGATACACATGATGCTTGGGCACTTTTAATTAGCGCAGCTCACTAATTAAAGCACCCCTTCCACCTGCTGGAGCACATCTATAAACGCCCCTAGAATCCAACCTAGACCCTCTTAGGCAAATCTTCAGTTAGCAGGATGAATCAAGTGACTTCTTTACACCCACAGCAGCCAGAGGTTGAGGTCCAGGTTCTGTTGCTTCATACACAGTCGTATCACTGTCTTTATGCAGACAACTGCAAATCAAGGATTAGGTCATATTAGTATCTGGCGCCCAATCCAAACTATGGTAAAATTGATGGAAAAACTCTATTGTTTTGGCTGGCTTTGGATCTGGGTCTTATGCATCTAATTAGACCCTTGTTTGTGTAAATGTCCAGTTTTCTTGCAGAAGTGCACCTGACCTTTCATGTACAGACGATTGATCTCTATCAGAGAAAATATGGCTCTGAGTTTTCAGCAATAATGTATATATTTAACTATATTTAATATAATAGCACATAGTCATTCTAGCACGTTACGGCCATAGTGGGTTTTTTCTGCCCCCTTTAGTCCCTTTATATTGTTTTGCAACTTTACTTATACTCTGTTATCTGCAGCGTAATGAATGTAACCTACCTTTCTTAAAGACAACAATAGAACTGGCACCTTGCTGGCCACTTCTTCAATTTCGATGCAGGTGCCTCTAGAAGTTCTGTTCATGTTCAGTGTTTTTGGACCATTATTTGCTCCCAGCTTTACCCATTTGGCTGTGCAATTACAATTACTGTGCTTTAATATGATAACTACTGCCATTATGATTGTGTGCCATGCACCTGTTTGCACAGTATCAGCTCTCCAGTCATTTGTATAAATCTATATATGATTTAACTTCTCCTTGCACTTAGTTGCTATATTAGGATTCTATTTATTAGAGAGGACTGGAGCAGAAAAAGATAAGGAAAGACTACGTATGATGCATTAAAGCCATTAACTTCAACAGGAATAAAATAAAACCCCAAATGAGTTTACAAAATATTGCATATATATTCACATTTTAACCTTCTAACAGCATCAGAATACATTTGGTGAAGGATCACATCTTCCACAGAAAAAAATACAGCCTATCTGGTAAGTGGCACTTTTGTTTCAGGACACTTCAATCCTAGTCATATTCAGGTGGCAAGTTGGAATGAGTTTCAGGATCTCAGTCTTGTCTCATCTACTCATTTTCTGTCACAAAACCTCAGTTCAGCTGTCAGCTCACTGAAAGAAGCCCCAGTGGCTAGATAGCAAAGGTTTTACAAAACAGAAGAAAGGCATAAATTGCAATGGTGAGGTGTCTCTTACTGTTTTTCTCCTTGCCAGGGCTGAGCAAAATTTTTCAGCCTACTGTTTCATTCACTGAATAACACATATCTGGGTCATTGAAATTATTCACAACTCCATGTTGAATGCATCAAATTATTTTGCCTGGAATAAATGTGAAAAGTCCATTTTATTTTAAAGTTGTTGAAATTGAATATTTCAGTTCAACATTTGGAAATTTAATTTACATTAAATTCTTTTGGTGGGGGTGAGAGGGTGGGGTGTTTGAAATCAGTTTAGCTTTTCATTTCAGACAGAAAACTGAAAAGTCAACAATTTGCATTGCTGTCTTGTTTTCCATCTACTACCTTAATTTTGAAAAAAGCAGAAGCCCAAAGTGTCCAGTCACCTTTCTGAAAAATATAGAATAATGAAAGTATTGACCTTGCTGACAATGGCTATAACAGCACACAGCCTGCTCTGTTTCTTGAATTTTACAATCAATTACAGATTATCTAAATGATTCCAGCAATGAAAAATATTTCCATATACCATACAAAAATGAAGGTTTTCCTGAAGTGTACAACTGAAATAGAAATAAAACCATATATCTTCTTAGCAGGTACATAAATAATTGGCTTTTATACTTGTTAAGCCCTCCCAAATTGAAACAAAATGTACAATATAATAAAAACTCATGAATGTTTTTCATTTTCCACTTGGTCATCTACACAGCTATTATTGCAGGGGGGGGGAAAGGCTCCCTTGGAGAAGTCCTCTCTTGTTTCTCATCAATTTCCTTTGTAAAAATTCCTATATAGAATATCATATAATTAGAGTCCAGCAGCTTACACTGCCTCAAACTGTATGAGTATTTTCAAAAGTTTTACATGCCATAAATATGTTCTCTGGTCTCCTTTTTTGGAAGATGGGGGTCTCACCTGGGTAAGAAATGTTCTTTACAAATTTAAAATAAAATGGTTTTGTGACCTTAAATGTACAGAGGAGCAAAAGAAAATAAAATATTTTGTTCCAAGCTTTTTGCAGACATCTTAAGCAGATCACATTTTACAATGAAATTATCCAGTTCTTCATGTGGCTGAACAAATCAGGGTATTTTAACAATGCAATTAAATAACCAGACTTAAGGAATAAAATTAAACTGGACCACGTCCAAAGTATTTTGCCTCAGGAGAGCAAAATCTTGGGCCGCTGCTAACCTGCTTTTTTGAGTAATTACTGACTCTTGCAAGTACCTAAGTTTTAGAACTGTAAATGAAGGAAATACATAGGCCTCCTTTGGTTACATAGCACTCCTTCTTACTTCTTTTTTCTTCTTCTTCATCTCATGTCCTGTTGCCATGTTCAAATTTGGATCCAAAAACAAGCACATACTCGATCTGTAGCCTTAGCAAGGTCTTTGTTGGTGCATGGTTCCAATATATGTGGGTAAACCAGCAGGTGTTCTGAAAGCTTCCTCCACATTCACACGTGGTGTTTTTGCAACTGTGGAGTAACCCCACAGTAGCATGCTAACTTTAGTCTGGCTGAACTCTGTTTGGAGGAAGTTCAAGCTTCTCCATGTTGGTCAGTCAAGCTCTGTGCCTGCACAGAGATGTTCAACAGTTTTAGTATTCATCCTAACTCCCTCCTGGGTCATCTCTAGTTGTGGTTGCTGCATTTTTATTCATGTGACGGTTGGTGTTTCATCCAGTGGCGGCATCATAGAAAGTTTTTCCAAGATTGTGGTCTACTGAGAGCTGTAGTATGGCCATATACACGGGACTAATCATGTTAGCTAAGCCATTGCTAATTAGTAGTGTGAATAAATGTATGAAGAATATTGACCTATAGCAAAATGTTTCTCTCTGCTCTACACAGTTGATCTAAACTCTTATTTTATTCTCTTTGCACACAGTTGTGCTGAGATCAGCAATATTGCACTGTCTACTGTGCAGATCGGGAAGCAGAGAGCCCTAAATGTACGTGTTTGTTCTTTTGAGGCACCATTGGTGTGATATATAGAAGGAACTCTCCATCCCTATTCCCAGCCAGGGGCCCCAAAAAAGGCAAAGAATTTCATACTCTGGACTTAAAAACTATCATAATAAAATGTGGTTACATAGCAATATGGTCTGGTAGAATGGGTTCTGGCATGTTCTACTGTGTAACTTTGGGAAAGTAATTTCATTTCTCCCTGCCTTATTTTCCTTCTCCTTTTTTAAAAAAAAAGAAAAAAAAAGGATAATGATTTCTTTGCAAAGCACTTTGAGGCCTACTGACTCAGCCTATATCAGGAAATGGACAGACATAACCCTTAAGCCACTATTAAATTATGCCTCTATTAGCTGTTCCAGTTCAAATATTATGTTTGTACAGAGGCATAACTAGTACAAAAAGAACAGACATTTGTCCTTTGGTGGAGGGGGGCAAATCTTAGACTGGGTTCTGCCATTTCTAAACCAATCTATGTGTGCAAGTTTCTGTTCTGTTACAGATAGAGACTGGTTTTGTGTGTCAATTTTCTGTTCTGTTACAGGTATAGACCAATTTCTGATCACTTGTACTGGTAAAAGTGTAATGTCTGTACCTGGATCTAATGTTTGTGCCCTGGAGAGCAGAAGTGTACCTGATAGGGTTTGCACTCGGGGTATCAGAATGGAGGCAGAAGGGATCAAGGCTCCATCCACATGGAGCAGAGCAGGATAGGGACAGGATGCAGGACAAACTAGTCAGAGAGGACCAGCAGGCACTGGAGGAGTCCCTGTTCCCCCAGGCACTACCAGGAATGACCAGGAATAACGGTCACAAGCTGGCAGAGGGTCGATTTAGGCTAGATATCAGGAGGCGCTACTTCACAGTCAGGGTGGCTAGGATCTGGAACCAACTTCCAAGAGAAGTGGTGCTGGCTCCTACCCTGGGGGTCTTTAAGAGGAGGCTAGGGGTTGTTTGACCCCAGTACTCTTTCCTGCCATGGCAGGGTGTCAGACTTGATGATCTGCTCAGGTCACTTCCGACCCTAGAAACTATGAAACTATGCAACTATTACACAGAGATAATGCATTGTCACCAACAGCCAGGTTACCCCTACCATGGCCCCACAACCAACATAGTTTTGTATGGTAAGGGTCTGTGCAAAACCCCCAATTAAGTGATATCTGAAGGCCAAGAAAGGGTTAACCTGGTTGTTAGTGATAACCCTTGCTGTCTCCCCTGTCCCCACTCCACTCTACTCTGCACAAAGCCTCAGCCCTCACTGCCTCCATTCCTCTACTGAGTACCTGGAAATCCCCCACCTTTACTTATGCTACTGCATCTGTCAACTCCTGTCATGGTATAAATGGAACTAAACCACTGTGAAGTTAAACCCATTTCATTTAGCACTTTAGCTCACTTATTCTGATATAGGAGCAGACAGAGGTAATAGTTGAATTCCCAAAAAGTAGATCCACTCTTCTCTTCTAAAAAATATTTAAAATTACATCTGCCCACAGCCTCATAGTTCATAAATTTAGACATGCTGTGTACCTATAGAAGTCTAGCTAAGAATTATGCTCAGATATTTTTAATAAAAACATGGTCCTATTGAAATGAAAAGGCAAAATCCCGTTGATTCAACAAGGCCAGGATTTCACCCTCTATAAATACTTGTATAACCTTCACTACAGAACTATCTGAGTGCTTGAATATCCCTGGAGACAGTGATTTTCCTGTGAATTATTTTTTACAACAGATGATAGCTAACTGATGATACCTGTGCTGTTTGAGAAAGTGGGTGCACTTCTGAGCCATTATTCTTTTCAAGTTTTTTTATTCTCAAAGTTTCTAATATTACCTATAGTTTTGATTTCCCCTCGCCTTTTTAATCAAAATAACTAATATTGGAAAGGAAGGTTCATGCAACTGAAATTATAGAAAGAACTATTTACAATGTGTAGGGGGAATCCAATGTCATCTTAACTCTTCTGTGGGAATAAGATATTTATGTCCTTCATTTTGGCCTCTGCCACAAATTACATCCCACAGTTGGACCTCAGAAGATAAAACTGTATGACCTTGAGGTGTCCTTTTTCTTCACTAAAGTTGAATAATAATATTAACTGCTATTGCATGGCCTGCTTTCTAATTGACTGAACACATTTCTATCTTTTACTGGATTAGGGCCTCAGAAGATAGAACTGTATGACCTTAGGGTGTCCTTTTTCTTTACTAACATTGAATAATAATATTTACTGCTATTACATGGACTGCTCTCTGATTAACTTAACACATTTCTATCTTCTACTAAAACTGCAGCTGGCCATTTACAATCCTCAAATGTCAGTGAAAATCATACAGTTTCTAGAAAACAAAAGTAGATGATGCATTGTATATGTGTTTATGTGTATTATAAATGTATTAATAAATTACAAATAGCTGTTACAAAATGAATAATGTGTTACAGATGGTTATAAGTATATCAATAAATGTTACATTTAGTCATAAGCTATGACTAAGAGCAACTTATTGCCCTGATGAATCCCCTATAATAAAAAAAATAACCATTTCTTGAAATGCCTATGAGTCATTGATACCTACTGTTGATATAAAGAAGATTTTAATAAAGTGTGACCCAAAATAGCTAGGGTATATCCCCTAGAAAAGCAGTTGTTTGTCATTCATAATAAACTGCTTCTGTACAGAATCCACAAAAGCTGGTCGTCATGCAGAATCAGGTGATTCTTGGTTAATGAAGCACTAATGCTACTGACCCCCCTAAAATTGGATCAGAGAGAGATTTATAGTATCTGTAATCTGTGCAGCAGTGCAGTTCTGAAATGCTCCTACAGCTGCAATTGGCACAATTGCCCCGATGGCCCCACCTCTCACTGCTGATTGGCTGCATGGGCCACCTGTCATCCAACCCCACTCTCTCCGCTGATTGGTATAGAGAGGCAGGGCAGCAGCCATCTTGCTAGCAGCCCTTCAAGTGGCCAGATCCTCCCTCCCCCCTTTTCCTGCCCCCACGGGCTGCCACAGTGCTCTGAGGACTGCTGACTCCCTCTGGAAAGTCAGCATTTTCTTTTCAGTACTTTGGGGGGGGGGCTTTTCCGTGGATTTTGTGGATTTTGCGGGCATTGCCGAATTTCATGGGCAATTCTGGATTGCACAAAATTTGCAAAATCATGATTTCTGTAGGTTCCTGTTTATAACATCCCCTCTCAGTGGATAAAGGATCACTGTTTCAGCCAAGTTTCTCATCATGATGATACAGATTTCCCCACCATTTTTAATCTGCTTTTACTAAAATCAAATCAAATAAAAAGCTCGTATAAACTGTGTTATAACAGCACCCTTGAGTCTTCCTTCTTGGACACATACATATAGACTTCCATGAACAGACTGCATTTGCACTGATGCATAGCAGATTTGCATACCCTGCTGTGTTATGCAAAAGGGATCTAGACCTGCAGATACTAAATAAAGTGTTACGGATAATGGCAGCAAAAGCCTTCATTTTAAATTACTCTGCCTGTGCCAATTTAAGTTAGAGCCTTAACATCCAAATATAGTTATTTCCTTTGTAAAGTAGTGGCAGCCTAAATCTGCGTCGCTTTGATTGTGCGTATGTTGGGGAGTTCACTTGAAATTTTAGCTCTCCTTGCTTTTTGTACCCTGAAACCCCCAAAGCCAAGTAGTATAGGGTCAAGTTGCTCCTTTGTTGAAATGACACCTTAATCCATTTTGCTAGGGCCTGGTAGAGGGCTAAGATGACAGCATGTTCTCACATGCCCAGTTGAGGGTTTCATCTTGCTGAGAGCAGGGGCAGCATGTTTTGTGGATAAGCAGTCGTGATAGGCCATCTTCAGCCTTTATGCATAACAAGTAAGCCTGAATAAAACCTGAATTGATACTTCCCAGGAATAGGAGTAATGCCTGCGAAAGTGCACGGATGCACCACATTGCCAAATGCATAGTATATTTAGCTCATCTGTTTTCAGTCTCACTCATTTCCTACTCGTATCCTGGCATCTTTCTGTCCTGTAGACTTCTGCATAGGAAACTGGATGCACAGGGATGTTGGGGTTTGCTGTTTGCTCTGCAGAGGACCACATATTTAGCTTGGTTGTCCATACACAATTGCACTGCAACACAATGGCCTTGCATACCCAGCTGTGTTCAGCCCAAGGCCTTGCAGGATCCCTGCATATGCTGCTGGTGCCCAGCATGAGTTATGGATAAAATCAATGAAAGCCTTGATTTTGATTTTCTCTGCCTCTGTGAGCTCAAGTGAAAGCTTTCGTAGTACATAAATATATTTTTCTTTTGTGATTAATTGTTTAAAACTTAAATCCTCTGCATTTGCTGGGGGGAAAAATCCTGCCTTCTTAACTCTTATTAGTAACAAGAACAGACCTCCTTTCAAAACAGATTTCTTCAATCCACAAAGCTCTGTGCATTTCACCTGATTAATCATATCGGAAATCAGCATGCAATATCCCCCAAAGTCTAATCCCTACCACAAAACTGGAGCTCCCTGCTGGTTCTGTCTCCTTATTGATACTCATGCTGAAGAGAACATTGTAACTTGGAGGAAATAATGAACTGCAAGGGAAAAGAATAGGAGCTGATCCTAGTTAGTGGGCAGGTTGGAGGTCTCTGATACCTAGGGAAAGAGCAGAAAACTTCAAAAGTAAAAAGATAAAGATCCAAAATACGGCGCCGGAGTCAAAAAAGCTTGTTCTAGTTCATTACATCTTGTAAGAATCTTTCCCAGAGAACAATCCTTATGACACTGACAGGAAATCAGGGTACCCTATTAAGAAGATAAAAAATAAACATAAAATTATTATATTCAGAAAAAATTCTCCTATGTCTGCTGTGCAAAACAAACATGCAAAATGCAGTGTTTAATTTACAGAGCAATGACCTGAAAGAAAAGCTAGAATCATTATCAATAATGTCTGGAGATCGTTCATCATAAAACTGTGGGAGTGGTTGCTAATGAAGGGCACAGACAGACATGACAATTTTTGCCCAATCTGTCCCCAGAAAGTGGCCTACAGCCACAACCAAGCATAAGTGAATGGCTGCAGACGACTTTAAAAGGGCCCGATCCTGCAACAATCTGAACCCTCATTACATAAAGGCTCTCCAAAACAGAGGGCCTTCACTAATTTCTTTCTGAGCATGCCAGGAGCAGAGCTCGGCTGAGGCAGGCCAGCTCTGCCCTCCTTGCTGTTTTCAAAATGGGAGGAGGAATGGGAGCAGAGGGAGCTCATTCTGGGGGTTGCCCAGCTGGCTGGGGGGGGGGGGGTTGTAGCCCCTCTTGAGCTGAAGAGGGTCCAATCCCCCTCCTCCCCCTAAACAAGCTCTCTCCCCTGCCATCTCCCCCCTCCCATCTAGACACAGCAGTGGAGCTGTGAGATGGGGGGCAGAGCTAGGGGAGAGACACTGCAGAGACACAGCCTCTCCCCCTGGATCGGCCCCCAATTGGAGCCAATCGTCCACTTTCCCAACCCCACAACTAACATCTGTTGGCTTCTTAGGAGGATCAGTCTAACTTGTGGCGCTTTCTGCAAAGCACCATGAATTAGACTCAGGAACTACATTTCTGTCTGTGTCCTAAAGGCCAGATCACTGATGCAGAGTGAGCTGGATCACTTCATGAGCTGGATGCAAACAATGCTACATATTTCAGTATGTCCAATATAAAATGATATATCTAGGACCAAAAAATGTATAGGCTGCACTTACTGGATGAGGCACTCTGCCCTGGGAGATAATGACTCTGAAAATAGCTGAGGGATCATGGTGGATGAACAATAAAAAGGTGTTATCAGTGTAGAGATAAGGGACAAATGCTTCTCTTGGATAAAAAGAGGTGAACAGGAAGCAGGAATAGGGAAGTTACCTTCCCTTTGTATTTGGCACTAGTATGACCACTGCTTGAACACTGTGTGCAGGTCTAGTGTCCTATGCAAGAAGGTTGTTGAAAAAATGGAAAGAAGTCACTAAAATATCCTATGAGAAAGATTAAGGGTTTGGAAAATATGAATGAGACTGAAAAGTTCAAGGAGCTCAGTCCATTTAAGATGGTTACAGGGTGACTTGATCACAGTCTTTAAGTATCTACATGTCTTCTGAGTATTTAATTTGATAGTAGAGGCAGGAAGTCAGACCAGATTATTGCAATGGTCCCCACAAGCCCTAATAAACTTCCAGTCTATAAACTGGCCATCTCAATAGTCTGCTCCTTATCTCTTCACACATATAGGAGTCCCACTGAACTCAACAGAAGCTGGGGGACCTGATGCATGCAGGATCTGGTGCTCAGTTTGGGGGAATATTAAATGTGGTACATATCTGAAACTGCTGTAACCTGATACAATTCTATATATTTAATCAGACCAATCGCATACCAGATTAGGAGCTGACTCATCTTTTCTCGATCATGTAGAAACATGCCAGGAAATTACTTACTAATTTGTGGGAGACCATAAATGACCAAAACAAAAGATCAGGGATAAAAGGGCTGACGTAAAGGGAAAGATTAAAGCACTAAATAGGAATCGCTTGGCTAAGAGATGGCTAGGACAACAATCTATAAATATTTTAAAGAGTCTAAGTACTAAGAATGCCAAGGAATTGTTTGTGTGGAAAACTTCAAGGGTATAAAGAGATGAAACTAATGAAGGGAAAATGCATACTGACTGAAGTAAAAAATCCACAAGTGAAAGGCATTAGGTTCAATTTTAGATTGAAGTAAAATGACAGAAGTTCTTGAGACTTTTACTTGACATGGAGAAGTCACTAGAAAATATACTGCAGGGAACAATCCTACTTTGCAGCAAGACAGGTGGGAACTTCAGATAGTCTTTCAAGTGTATATGATCCTATGAATAGTTGTCTTAGATGTAAATGGGAATTATATGTGCAGAGGAACTGAGAATATGGAATTAGGGCTATGTTCTTCACAAGAAGAGTCTATTCTTGTAACCTTTTCTGGTGAACTTTTCAGGTGAGAATGTAAATCTGTGCAGGATATAATAAGGACTGCCTTAGAAAAGGTGAACTGGAACAGCTACATACAGTAATAAAAATGTTAAAATTTAGGGCTGCAGTTATCAGCTAATGAGAACATGACAAACCAGTAGAGAGGTCAAATACCTAAAGTATGCCAAGCACATCCAAGATAAGGAAAGAAAATAATATGTGAAGAGACAAGGAGAGTATGTCAACAAATCATGATAATCAGTGCTGCTAATTCCAGCCTTCTAGACAGTAACTGTACAACCTGCACTTCAGGTACAGTAGAAGCAGAAAAGTTATATTTCATTAATGATTGCGGATCTCAGAAAAGAGAGATTATTCAGATTATAATAGTCTAGTGCAGCTCTTAATTGTGAGTTTCCCATTTGAGAGTTTGGGAAGGATTCCATTTGAATTTGAATTTGGCAGGAAGGCCTCACTTTAGTCCTAGTTGGTGTGAGGCGAGTACAAAGGAATTGGAAGCCACACATCTACCGGGTGCACCAAGTAGTGCACTTACTTGGTTCTGTTTCTGGAAGGTTGAACACAGAGAATTTGGGGACATACTTACAGGTTAGAGTTACAGTTACAGTTACATAGTTTGGTAGCATATTTATTAACTGCCATAGTCCAACTATATAAGCCTTCACAGAAACAAGTTTAAAGGGAGGCTTTTAAAACATGGTCAGTATCAGCTAAACTTTGCTTCTGTTGAAGGCAATGGCTATTCTTCCACACATCTAAAGATCTACTTCTTCATAATATTTTTAAATATGTCTTTATAAGTGAGTAGGTAATGCACTAAGAAAGAAATCATATTCATTAGGGCTGTGTGAAGCTTCAGTAGCCGATTCTATTCAGAGTCAATTTGGCCTGATTTGATGGCCGAAACTCTGAATCCGAATTGGATCAGGAAACCAATAAAAAGGTCTGAATCAAATCAGAAAGGATTCAGTGCCGCTCTGGAGATTCAGACATAAACTAAACAGGCAGCAGTCCTCACTATGCTGGACACAGCTGCCTCCAGCTAGTAAGTCTGTTGTGGTGGGCGAAGGGGAGAGGAAAGGGGCGTGGGGGAGGCAGGGATTGGGGCTGAGACAAACTGCCCAACCAGGGTGGGGGGGCACAGTACTTGGAGAGTGGGGTGGGCATGGGATGCGGGCACAGCAGCACTGGGAGCAGGGGGCTATGCTCTACTGCTGCTTGCCCAGCCAGGGCAGGGCTGCGATGCAGGTATGGCTCACTTGGGGCAAAGGGGGCTAGTGGCAGCAGGGCATAGCCCCCACTCCCAGTGCTGCTGCACCCACATCCTGCACCCTCCCGCCCCGGTTGGGCAAGCAGTGGCAGCGCCTGCATCCCATGCCCCCCTGCCCCGGCTGCCACCGCCACTTGCCCAGCCGGGGTGAGGGGTGGGTATGGGATGCAATCACTGCTGCTGCTTGCCCAGCTGGGGCTGGGGGACGTCCCAGCCCCACCCCCAATCCCAATCCTTCCTTCCCCCATTCCCCTTCTCTACATCCCTCCCCCATCCCCCTTCCCTCCCCCCTCTGCCCACCACAACAGACTTACCAGTTGGAGACAGCTGTGTCCATCGTGGTGAGGACTGCTGCCTGTTTACTCTATGGCCGAATCTCCAAAGTGGCTCCAAATCTTCAGATCTGATTTGGCTGAATTGAATCGGGTTGATGGTTCGAATCTCCAAATCGAATCACTGTCCCTCCAACTCAGCTGAATCCAAATCCAAAGTGATTACTTGACATTTCACACAGGCCTAATATTCATCCAAGTCTGTTATATCCTGAGAGTTGGTCAGATCAGATCCAAGCACCTCCCACAAACAGCATTTCCTCTAAGCTGTGTGGCATGCTTGGCTGCGCAAGCACACCTGTGCAGGCATGCCTGGCAGCATGGCATGAGCACACCTGCGTGGCCATGCATGCCATGCAGCTTAGAGGGAATGCTGCCCACGAGCCTTACTGAGGCTCCAGTTCCCCATTTCAGACTCTGAAGCTGTTTATTCTCATTTAAAGGCAGTGCAAAATGCTGCCATTTGTAGATAATATGGCCAGAAGGAACCATATTGACCAGTGAACCAGACCTGCTGTAAAACAGAGGCCTTTTCCAGGAACGCCTACATCTAGCATTCTGATTTTGATAAAAAGGAGAAACAAACTGGTGCTCAGAAAAAATGATTGGATCCCACCCCCGCCCTCTGGAACATCGTAACACTAATGTCTCTAGTCATTAATAAAAGAGAGGTGATAAATACACATAGACAATGTGATCATAATGTTAATGTAAATGTAAATGTTTCTGGCACAACCTGCAACCTGTAGTATTAAATGTCAAACTAAAATGTAGGCGGTCATGGAGGCTGACCTGAAAGAAATTATGAGCACATGGAGCAAGTCATCAGTGACAGTGGCCTCACAGTCGAGGATGATCATTGATCACTCCCATGGGTCAAGTAAAGGGTTGTAGGTAAGTCAACTGGTGGCTAAGAAGTCCAGGAAGTATGCTCTATTATAGATGTCCATACTTAAAAGGAAAATAAGCAGGTTTGAAACTGGTGTGTGTGTAAATCAAATATTATTCCAAAATAATATTTAGAATAGTATGGATTGCCTGCAAAATGAACAAGGATTGACTAATTATTTATAAGTTATAAAAACTTTGCAAAAAAGCAAGAAGCAACACATATGGGAATAAAACAGAAACATTAAAACTGACAGAATGAGGAACAGGGACTCTAAAAAGGAGACAGAGAAAACCGAAGGCAGAAACAAAATTCTCCCAGATCCATCAAAGCCCAAAAAAGTCCCCCAAGCCTGTGTAAACTGTCATTGCTTGACATGGGGTTATACCAATTTACACCGGCCCCTAAGAATCTGCCCCTGTAATAGAAAAAGGTTTCCCATTCAACCTGTACAAAGTTATTTCTAGGAATGTCATACAGTGATGTAGAAACACTGTTCATAAACCACAAGTAGCTACGTATTTTAGGTCCTCAATAGAAAATAGAGTAGGAATTGGCAGGGCAAGAGCAAATACCGCTTATTAAATCCAATACTGTAGTGCTGAAGAGTTGTCCATATCACCAAGATCAGTGTTCAAAGAAGGGTGAAAGTACTGGAATTCAACATCAAGTACAAAACATATATTTACAAAATAACAGAAACATCACCCATAGGAACAGTTAAAACCACGAGGGAGATGTTTGCCCTCCAGTGGTTCTCCAAAGCAAAATAGACTAGAAAACTTTATAACATTGTTTCACACACACACAAACGGTGCTTCTTTTAACTGATTATTTTTCCCTGGAGCACACATTTATTCAAAAACGGCTCGTTCTTTTACTTTGTTTTTAACAGAGGAGGTGCCTCTGTAAAACAGATCTGTTTCTCTCTCTCTTTTTTGAAAACTTGATGGGATGTTGGCATTTAGAAGCTGGTGACTGGTGTGTTATGAGAAACATTAGTTTCTCCACAGTTCGGGTAGTGATTCTAACTTTCCTTAATAAACCTAGTTTGTGACAAATTATTTTTCTGTTCTTAGCAAATCAGCCTAATATTATACACATATACATCTGACAGAAGAGAAGTGTGTGCGTCTGTGTGTGTGTGTGCACGTGTGCGTGCACATGTACACATGCATACATATAGGAAGATTGTGGGGGTTGGACTCTGAAATACAGTTTTGTTATATCAGTGTATTGCTCTGTATTTTCTACGCTGTGAGAGGCTATGAAGAGGTGCGAGAAGATCAAGTGAATGCCACAAAAACAGCCTCAGTGGTCAACCCCATCTATAACTGTTATAATGCTGGAGAAAGTAGACACATATGGAGACAGAGAACGCCCAGTATTTCTCATTCCCATTAATAAGAAGGTGAGTGACAGTAGCTTGCTATCTTGAAGACTGCAGGGAAGAAAAGGTACAATGACCTTAGTCATCTCCACCTAAAAGACTGTCAATCACCATTTGGGAAAAACAGACCCCTAATATTAAGCTAAAGTTTATTGCCTCCATCATTTATTCTCAGGTTTCCTCTGGAGGTTTTTATGGGCCTTAATTACATTTGTTATCAGCATGTCATGCACACCCAACAAAGACTCCACTACACAGGCATTTCCTTCTGTCTCAGGCATATGTCTCAGGCATACACTTTATTTTTATATGTTTTATATTTTATTTTTGTACATATGTACTGGAATAGATCCTTGCAAGGAATCCGGCAGCTTTGTTTTAACAAACTCACTGACACAGGGAAAATCTACTGCAAACTTGCTGTAAACTGTAATCCCAGGTAAATTCTAAAAATGCAGTTAAACATCCTCAGAAGGAAAAGGGTGGAGGTGTGGGTGGAAAATTGATCCCACTCTCCAGATATAGCAACTAGCACTAGTTAATGCCTTGAGAAAAGTGTGTTAGACCTGGCATAGAGTCCTTCTAGCAGACATGGAGAGAATAAAGGTCAGATTGAGACATTAGACGTATACACACCATCTAAGAATCACACTAGGGAGTGCTACAATAGAACATAAATTCCTGTTCAAGTGTGCTATAACCCAGAATAGATATTATATCGCCAGCCTTAGTGTGGTGTTGGGCACACAATAGTAAGTGGACTCAGGGTAGAGGGTTTGTGGCTAGACTGCATACCTCCCTGGCACAGCCCCTTGATAAGGTACACGTGCCCATAGTCACCACCTGCCTTTGGGGCTGCTCCTGGAGTAGTGCAATTAAGGGTGCTACAATGATCACAGCAGATCATGAAATCTTCTCCTAGACAAGCCCATAAAGTCAGGCACATGTTCGCCACAGTCTGAGCCTAAGGGACAATAAGTTTCTTCTGTAGAAAATAGCAGGGCATACTTTGTTCACCCTCAACCCAAATTATGTGGATCCCAAGCTTCTCCAGACATTAGAATGTATTGGGAATTTCTTCTCCTTCAGCTCCAGATTCATGCTTAATTTGTCTTGATATATTTGCGACTAGCAATTTGGTAACAGAGCCAAGCCAAGGAAGCTCTTCATATTGTTTTTCAAAGAAAATCTGTTTTGATGAGGATCTGTGGCATAGAATCATGCTGAACATATTAACCATATCCATCAAACTACAAAGTCGTCATTAAAGCTAGAAATAACAGCGTACTCAAAGCAGTCCAATTTGTTGATGATGCACAATGTGTGTGTTGCACAGAGTGGGAAAGCAAACAGAGAGGCAGTAGCAATTAAAAGCAAAAGAATTTAGATTTACGTAAATGGGGCTTGACATATGGCAAAGTATAGTTCCAAGCTTGCAAATGTAAAATCTTTGTGCTAAAGTCATAGCTAGTCTTCTCTTCCTCCTATGCTTTACAAAAGAAGTTGGCAACCTTTCTCTTAGCACAGCTTGATCCCAAGGCAGGCCGCAGTGTTAAGTATTCTTCCACTAGATGGCAGTGGCACATGCTCATGCTAAAAATACTAAAAGCAGGGTAATAAATGTATGTCTTTTGTCATGAACTCTATGGGTAACTGTATTATATCAGAGGATGTAATACCAGCATACACATTTATACTCCTGTCACATTAAGGGAACCCAATTTGCTTTGTCATTACTGAATAACGGAATCATGATGGCTGGCAATTGTGTTAAAAGTAGCTAAAGCATAATATTTTTTCCAGATCTCAGGTAAGTTTTTAGGTCCACCAGTTTCAAAAAAGAAAAAGAAAATCAAACTAGAAATGATATTTGGTAGCCAGTCATTGCTAGAGAATTAAAAAATTGAACCTATTTTGTGTTTCTACGATTTGTAAAACATGGGTTTTTTTATTACATCTTTTTTGAACCAACTATATATTTGGGAGAGATGTAAGACGAGATTACTGATACAAAGTGCACGTCTTCCACATTTTATGGACCACCGTGGCTACAACAACACTTCAACTCTACCATAACATCTAAGACTGGTGGTATTTCAGAAATGCTTTAGTTGCTATTGTAACATTTAATCTTCCAGAAAAAAATAGCCTGATTTTCAAAAATCTGATCCACATCCTTTGGGGATTTTTGTGCTCAAGATCTGGGCTGGGCCTCTCATCATGAGGATGCAGCATTGTTCGTCTCACAGGTAGAAAGAGAAAAAGGTAGCAAAATATGAAGGAGAGACAAAATAACAATAAGTCTGGCAGAAGAAAGCAAAGACATGTATTTGTGTTCCCTTGGGATAAGTCGTGTCTCTGGTTTAAATACCAAGCCAAAGTAGTTCACATGCCTAATAATTAAAAATTACCTTTGCCTATTATGTCCCTTTGTAGCAGATATGAATGTAATGAGAGTTTTTTGACTGACACAGTGAAAATTGAGTAAGGGACTTCCTGAGCTAAGCTTGTGAGTTATAAACCCATAATGCTGTAGCTGGGGGCTGTAACAGCTGCACCTACCTCCATGGACTGATGCGGGGGGGAGGTGACATAAACAAAGCTGACTTGACCATCTCTTATTTAAGATGTGCTTGTCCTAGAGCAGTGGTCTCCAAACTTTTTTGATCGCGTACCCCTATCAGTAAAAAAATGTTGAGCATGCACCCCCAATATCTGTATATTTATAGAAATAGAAGTTCTAATATTTTCTTCCCGCACCCCAATGAAATGTCTTGCGCACCCCCTGGGGTGTGCGCAACCCACTTTGGAGACCACTGTCCTAGAGGACGTCCACCAAGCACATGCACGCAGAACTACATGGTCGCATGCATACATGCACCCACACTTCACAGGTACAAACCTAAATCCACACACTCCAAAGAACTTAAAATATGTGCATACACTTTAAACAGCTTAACACCTGTGTTAGTAGATGGTTTCTAGTAGACAACAAGCTATTGCATGTGTATTCATAGGTCTTAGCAGGCAGGATAAGGAAAGAGGGTATTTGTGGTTTGTAAATTCCATAAGACCCCAGATGGATTCTGAGACCACACTGACAAGGCTGAGATATAGGTCCTTCACTTCAATGCATTCATGTTCTCACGCAGCCCAGCCAAATTCCCCAACCACCAAAGCTTAATCATAGCCTGCATCTGGCAAATAGAATATAGACATGAGTTGCCATGTCATGGTCCTTACTCAAGGGGCAGTCCTTGACTCCATTTCCCCTCTCCTTATGGGGAATGATATTGAGGCACTGTGTGTGTACACTGGACCAGCCAAACACCTGGAATCAGGTAACTTGTTTGAAAGATCCTCTCCACCATGACAGCATGGAAAACAGATGACCCTCAAGGTTCCTTCTAACCCTGTGCTTCTATGATTCAAGCAGGCACAGAAGGACACAACCCCCCTACCCCCCTGCCCAGTGATCCTCTCCCTGCCCTACACAGTAGGCACATCTACCCAAGATGCTGTCCAGTGGGTACTGCTTGTTTATTTAGTATTTGTATAAGCAAGTACCAAATAAATGAACAGTAACCAGAGTTACTGCGCAGTAGCGCCAACTCATGTCTTTTAAGTGATGCTATTGTTCAGTAACCTATTATAAGGCACAGTAGCGTATTAGCACTGTCCATGCTGAGATGCAATAATGTGCAGTATTATATTTAGCTACTGTGCAGCCAGCATCTCATGGAGATGCACCAGTGACCACCAATCTATGACATTTTCCCCTCACCTAGATCCTGCCCTTTCTCTTCTCTTTCTGCATGTTACCTCAAATCCTCCCTTGTCCCTATTCCTTACCAACCCTGGTCTTCCTCTGCTTTTGATGCTCAGACAATTTATGCAGCACTGTGAGAGGATGTGAGCCCTTAACCAAGAATATTAAGGACTCAGAATAAGCAGGCTGTGTGATTCATCTAAAGCCAGCTCCCATCCTGAAGGTAGTGACATTTTTACGCACACAACAAAAGCCTCCATAAGTGTCGGTATGTTCATGACTCCAGAACATTGTCTTTTTGCTTGGGCTTTGGTTTAATCTAGAAAGTTATCAGCCTTGGATTTCTGCCTGCCTGGGATAAAGAGATAAATGTTTCACCCAACTTCATTTCTGTCATCAATCCACTGCTGTTTGGGATTCAGCCTCTGACTAATATCATCTGTAGTCAAGGAATGTGATTGCATGTCTGCTGTTGGCATGGTTATGCTTTTTTGACCTTTACTATCCAGACTGTAGCAACTTACATAATAATTGTGAAGGGCAGCTGCCAAATGAGTTACCAGAGGTATGCTTTTAGCTCATCTTTTAGACCTTTAGTTATACTAGAAATTTCCAAATATGAACATTGGTAACTCTTCTGCTCACTGACATATTAGAAATATTTGTCTTTTCATTTTACTGTTGTTGACAGAAAACATACATAGGGCCATAAACATATACAGAGCTTTGCAAACCTAGAAGAAGATACATTCCCTACACCAAAAGAGGATTTAAGTTACACATGGCAAACAAACACACACATACAACACTTCAGCCATTAATGGCCTCATTTTCAGAGTGCTCTACAAACACTAACTAAATAACTTTTTCAACACCTTGCTGAAAGGCCACAGAGGGAATTATTCAGTGTTTGGATTAGAAATCAAGCTTTCTTTTATACCAGGATTAGGATCTGACCGACAGCCCACACCTTTCTCTCTACCCAAATGATTGTGAATTCAGAGAGGTCCTGAGTGTCAGGGTTATGTCTCGAGGTGGCTCCAAAAAGGACAAAATAAATTAACTTGAAAAAGGCTGAATAAAACCAGACATTTGGGGTATTTAGCCTACTTGTAGATTCAGAATAGACAGTGGAAATGAGAATAGCCTACAATAATAATAAATATTATAATAGTCTTAAGTCTTTCTCAGTACATCTGCCTGAAACTGACTGTATTTCAGTTAATAACTACCTGCATTTCATTAATTGTGGCCTTGTGTCCTAAGAACAAGATTATTAAATGTTCCCTGGTAAAATCACACAAAGATGTTCCCTCCTATTGTATTGGATCTATCAGGGTCATTCTCAAGCTACTGGTTAGGCCTTGTTTGAGTTGCTATTTCTCCCATATTTATACCCACTAGGCACAACAAAATAAACTATGAGGTCAAGGGCACATACTCATGTTTTTTAGTGGTTTTACTTGTTTACTGGTAACCTTGAGGATTTGGGATTTGATTGCAGTTGCTGCTTTTGATTAACACCATATATTCCTCAGGACTATGCAGTGGTAGCCAAATCTAAGAAATGTGAATGACATTTAACTGGCAGAGAATGTATTACTGACAAACACACAACACACTGGCTATATTGTAATTGTACCATCTGGGAGAGCAAGGACTGAAAGGAAATAAGCACAAACAGGTGTTAATGTTAGCCCCTTAAGGGTCATTAATGAAGTAGGGTGACTGACAAATACTGAAAAAGCCCACACACAAATCTGGGCAACTATTAAGAAGAAGGGGTGAGTCCAGCGAACATAAGAGCATACTAATTTAAAATGCAAATAGCTCTGCACAATCCTGCTCCTGACTTCATCTCAACTCCTCACTCCCCTCCTTACCCCACCACTTCTAATTACCTTTTGAGTACTCCTCTTCCTCTTACTTTAGTCCTATTCCTCCAGCCTCAAAATCCCTCTCAATGCCAGTGCCAAGACACAACTTTCCCAAGAACTCTGTACTTGCTTTACAATCTATTACCTTCCACAAAGAAGGGTTTCTTCACGTAATCCTCTGAAGAGCAATCCTGAATCAGTTTGAGATGAATTTACTGTCAGTCACCCTGTACATTTTGGTCAGAGTGGCATTTGTTTGTTTAGGCTTTCAGCTCCTCAAGGCATTTCATTCTATGGCAAAAGTAAAGGGCATTGCCCTGAAAGAGTTTGTGGTCAAAGTCCACTAAATCTCCATATCCTTAATCCTGCCCTGACAGGTCCCTACGGAGCTCCTGGTGGAATTCAAACTTGCTTAACTTGCCCCAGAAGGAAATTCTGAAAAAGAGCTGGTGAGAGCAATACCAGTTGTCTTTCACTGCAGTGACCTCTCCCACACCCAGGGTCCAGAGTGGCCTGGGGAGCTGCTATTTTTACAGCTCTGCAGCATCAGGGCTAGGGACAGAAGTTACACATAAACCAGTTTAAGTGATCAGAAACTGGTTAAAAACTGTAACAGAACTTAAGTTCAGTGTACATAAAGCAGTTTCAAAATGGCCAAAACTGGTTTACGATAAACCTGGTTGAATGTAGTAGCAGACTTAACTGATTTGGGTCAAACCAGTTAATTGAACTTCTGTCTCAGAACCCTTCCTGGTTCAAGTTAAATCAGAGTCCCCCAACATCCCAGCATGCTTTTCAGCCCTGGGCTAGGCTGGGCTGGGTTGGGCTGTCTGCTCCAGAGAGCAGAGCTAGCCCTGTCCCTCTCCTCCCTGGCTGAAACTCCAGCTGGCTGAGAAGGCGATAGAGACTCCAGGCACAGCAGCATCTGCCTGGCTTCCCCCTACCCCATCTTCCCTCTTCTCCCACAGCAGGGACCCCAGCAGCATAGCAACACTACCCACCCACATGCTAGTTAATGCTGAGAGGTGTCTGTATGTGTGTCTCCAATTTCACTGGAACAAAGGCGGACAGAACAGTGTCCACTTAGGACTTTTTGGAACTAATCAAGAGGTCAGCTGGTAATGTCTCTCCGTTCTTCCTTACAAATGCCTTGGAAAACGCTGTTTAAAAAGAGCTGGAGCTAATAACAGAGGCTTTTGTTTTCTTGATGACCTAATCAGCTTTGTGTTCTGACAAGCTCCCTGCTGGCTGTCGGCTTGCTTCAAAAGCCACAATCTGTCAATATTCAAGAGGGGACAGAGAGAGGTGTGAGAATGACCTGGTTTGCAATGCGTGAAACCTGTGAGTGCCGTCAGTTTGCTGCACACAGTATGAAGAAGCAGGGAGAGGGAGATTGGAATCTCAGTATCATGGACAGATTCATGTACTTTACACAAGCAGTCCTCCCTCCCCCCACCCTCCCTTTGCCTAGGGTGCTAGTAAGGGTCGAAGTCTGGCAACACTCCCCGCCTCTTGAGCAGCAAGTGGGAGAAAAGCTAGGCAAGGACTGCTTCCCCCTCCCTCTTCAGGCACACCCCAGCTGGGGACTGTGAAGGCCAGGGTGGGGGTTTAAACCTCTCCTTAATCATAGTATCCTGCTGGGGCCTGCCCATGCCCCCCACACCTTCAGCTCAGCACTATAAAGGGGAAGGGAGGGCATGCTCTTGGGCCCCACCCCTCTCCAGCTTCTAGCCTGAGCCATTGCAGGTATGTGACTGCATTTCCTGAATCAAATGTGAATGTCTATTCACTTGAAAATTGGTTCAATCTCTGCAGGTCCCCAGCCCCAAGGTTGATAACAGTCAAATCCCCAGGCCAGAAAAAGTGCACCTGAAGGGTGATTACAGAGAAGATGTAGATAAACTATTCTTTGTGACTGTAGAGGACAGGACTAAGAGCAATGGACTCAAACTGCAGCAGAGGAAATGTAGGTGGGAGATTAGAAAGAACTTTCTGACAATGAGGGTGGAAATTTGGCTGGGATGATTTTTAGTCAGGGATGATCCTGTCTTGAGCAGTAGGCTGGACTAGATGTCGTCACAAGGTCCCTTCCAGCCCTATTTTCCTATGATCCTATGATCTTGTAATGAGTGATGTTTTCCTTACCTTGTCTAAGTTGAACACAGCTAAAATGAAAATGTGGGGGGTTTATCCCCCTTATATCATGTCACTGAAGATACAAAGCAAATGTGTTGGTATTTAACACGCAGAAATCCAGGAAGGCATAATAGTTTGTGGTTGCTGACTGATCTGTCTCTGTCCTTTCCAGTAAGATCTATCTTGATGGACTTCTCTGCAACTCTTACTTCCAAAAGGAATGCAGTCACCAGGCTCCTATGCCACAGCTATGGATGTCTCAGCAAAAGCTAAAAAAGACGAAAATGAAACATTCTGGAGAGAGAAAGAGCACTGACATCTATGTAAGTCAGAGACATAGCAACGTCAAATTTCATTTTTAACAGCAAGCAAGTGCAGGAAAATTGGAAACACTCTTAGTCAGAAGTTTTAGCTGAGTTGCACCTGCAGAAAAGTTAGCCCCACGTCTCTGGGTCTTATTGAATTCCAAGCACCTTACTGTGACTAGGCTGATAACATCCACATACTTTTTTCATTTGTAATCTTATAAACATATAATTAAGTAATTACCTTTCAGCAAAACCTTAGCAGTGCGCCTTTAATGCCTTGTGTAAACCATAACTGAACAAAAGACTTACAGGAAAGTAAAGAAAAATTAGAGGCAACCATTATATTTTAATCCCTGAGCAAGAAGCTCTGAGACCTGGTTGATCTCTTTCTATACTGTGTTTTTTTCTCTACACAAGATTTATGATCTCTTACACTGAAAAAGTAGATTAAAGAACATTTTAGGATTTCAAAGACAAGTGGCTCAGATGTAAGAATTTCTTTTTGTGCTTTTCCATAATCATACATTTTTTAGTTACTTGATCATGTCCTATTTCCACAGAATCCATGCCTTGTTCAGGAACACATCAGGGTTCTATAGTGAATGAGGATGCACTTTGTTGGACCCCAGCTAATTTGCTGCAGAACTTGGAAAATATGTAGAGGTGATGCGATTTATGGAGACATTAATTTTTGTATTTCCTAACATTCAAGTCCTTAATTTTCCCTCTTTAGCTTCCTTTCACCGTTGTCTTTGGATGTATTTTCCTAATTCAAAAATTAAGAGAAAATAGAAGTGTCCTCATAAAGTGTCCCCATCCTGCTTCATTATAAAGGTTCACACCAGAGTATTTCAGCTAAAAATATAACTTGCTGCAGCACCAGGGTTATACATGTTATACATGATGGGCTAAATTTTATTCCCCTGTATGTGGTCAAATGGCAGTTTTCCAGCCATGAAAGTGACACCTGCAGTTTGCAAGTCTATTATCTGTGCAGTGTGGATGCATGACTGTCCACATGGCCGGACAGTTATATGGCTATGTAGCCACATACCAGAGTATAAGTCTCGAAAAACTCAAGAGGGGGAGGAGAAGGAACCCCAGCCTGCATTTAAGCCCCAGTAGATGCATGGTGGGGGTGCTTGCCCAGGAAATGCCAGATCTGGATGTTAGGCCTCCCTCTGCCAGAGGAGGTTTGCATAAGGTAGCATTACTGAGTGGGGGGCAACTAGGGCAGCAGCTCCAAGGCACTGCCTTTGTAGGGGGCACAAAAGCAGCTGTTGCTGAAGCTCTATGCAATCACCACAGTAGGAGCCAGCACTTCTCCAGGCACCATGTGACTGCCCCAGGTGCAGATCTGTGCTGTTCTACCTCTGGGGGTTTGAACCTGTATCTCTCTGACTTCCCACCATAGTACTCTCCAAGCTATAGGTTATGCATTATATATTTCTTACTTCCAGTGGGACAGAAAATTCCCTAGTGCACTGCTCTCTATCCATTTTATCCAGTAAACAATAAATTCAGGATACAGTAGCTTCAAAGACTACTATTTTGACCAAGCGTAGGCTAATTTTTATGTCGGCAAAATGCACCTCACTGACATAAGGGCAATACTCCCCACATCTAAATTATACCTTTGCTGCAAAGTGTACAGGCACAAGACCTTCTCAAGAAAACTTTTAACAAGAGTAAAAAAAATGTGTTTTCCTCTAAATTCGTTGTCACAAATGGAAGAACTATTATAGCTTAATCTTATTATCTTATATATATATCAGCCTGAGGCAGACAGCCTGGAAATTTTCAGTCCAAAGAGTTAAATTTGGAAAATTTACAGGCAATTGAAAAAAAGTATATATAATAAAAAGTGTCAGACAACTGTTAACTACAGGCAACTCAACCAGGTCTACCTACTATGAAATGTAACTGAAATAAAAACAACCGTTCCAAAGAACAGCTGTGAAACGTCTGGTCTTATAACTGATATATGTTATGTTTTATAACTGGTAGAACTTCTGAAATGTCTGACTTAATGAAACCTGTTCTTCCAAATATTTATAAAATAGTCATGATTTGCCCAAAAGAGTAAATTTAAAAAACAACATTAATGACAAGCCAACAGTATTTGGAGAGTTAAATGATAGATGTGCCAAGTACAGAGACAGACATCATATAATCTTTCTTACACACTGACAAGAAATTCCACTGGCAGCTCTCTCCCTTTTCATCATTAGATGCTCAAGTGTGCTTTGGGTAGTTTTAACTAGCTCTCATACAGGTATAACCCAATATGCTTCTCATAATCTCTGAAAAGCTAGGCAAATAGTGTGCATTCTTGATTTATTTAATTGGTACAATCAATTTCCCTTCTTACTAAGTATGTAAGGTATCTTACTAGGTATCTTATTCCATATTCTAGAAACAGCAGAGGTAATAAGGAAATTTGAATTAGAAATCCATAATCTATGTACATCTTAAGTCTCCAAGGTTCGCCACAGAAGTAGTCAATATTATCAAATGAAATACTCTTCTACATTGCGCATTCTCTTCAGATTATATTTTATAAAAAATTAACCATTATAAGCCCAAGGCAAGCAATGGGCAAGATACTAGGGAAGAATGATTCCCATAAGAGTGGTCGTACCCTTTCATGTCACTGATCTAGCCTTCTTTATACTTTTGAGACTGAGATTTAGTGCTTCTCTTTTAGAAAAAATCAAGACGCTCCTCTTTTTGTAAAGATCATTTCTCCCTTTTTTAACATGGCACTTAGAGATCTGGAGTGGATCATTCAAAAGAAGAGCAGTGTAGACCTGCAAGGACTGAATTATTATGGAAGTTTAAAAGAGTTTGACTTTTGCAAGCTACAGCCAATGAAACAATGCCCAAGCCAAAGTTTGGATAACAGTCTACAAATATAGCACAGCTATAAAGACCAAAGGAGAAGAGAGGCAAGGGTTGTTTATCTTTTACTTGGATCAGTTGTATTCAATTGTGTCTTCAACTGCTGGGAGAGATGGTAGACAAGCTTTCAAGCACAAAGCGCTTTTCTGCAACTCTGGGAAAGAAGCAGACACAACTCAAGCTAAATAGCAGAAAAAGCAATGGCTTGTGTATATTTTATTGTGCAACTCAGTAAAAAGTATTACCAAAAAAGAAATATTTGCTTCTCATATATTTCCTTGGCCATCAGAGCTGTAGCACTCCAGCCCTACTACAAGGTAGAAAAGGATTTATTTAGAATACTACAGAGATATGTAAGTAGGAAAATACTATAAAATTAAGAAAGAGAAAACAGGATATTAGAAGAAGACATTACCTGATGGTGAAATGAATTAGTCTACGGATTAGTTGCTCAAGGGAAATGGCAAGGGAAATGGCAAATATTTCGGGCATTTAAAAGGGTGGACACTTAGTTCAAATTGTGATATGTAGAAAGTCTGCTGTACACTTCCTTGGATGAGCTAAGTGTCCATGATTTGGTTATGAGTGTAACACATGCCTCTTTTAAGCCCCTTTACACAGCCAATTGCGCATGTAGTGGTCTTGGTATAAATGACATCTGGGACCTTTAAAGCCAATGTAGATGTTGAAAACTGGACAAATTTGAGAAAATATATTTACTGGAGATAATTATGACAGAGATGCTTGGAATGCACTCTTGATTTCTTTCAAACTGATCCATACCACTAAACACCCTCATTTTGATTGGTTGTTCTTTGTGGCAATATCACAGGAGAGGCCACAGAAAATGAACCCCTGAAGCATTCGTCCTGAGATTCTGTAATGGCAGACAACATGGAAAACCTTGACTAGCTGTCACCTGTGCTTTCTTGCTCTGGGGATAATCAGCTCTGGATATCAGTCTCCAGGAAATCTATGCACCAGCTTAGGAACCTTAAAACTGATTTATAAGAAGCAAAAACAAAGCAACCAGTAGAGCTGACAAACTCATCTCGATACACAGAAAACAAAACAGTAACACACCAACACACACAACCAGAACAGAGCCCTTATTGTTCAGACATACTTAGCATATGGAAAATAAATTTGTGTTAAAAGAGTTGGCCTAAGCTCTGTCCTTCATTACAATGCCACCTGGACAATAGTTTAGTTAAGTTAAACAGGCCAGAGAAACATCTGTATCCGGCTTTGGTAAATCCAGAATATGGCAATAGCACCACTGCGTGGTGGATTTAGAGAGCAACTACTTCGCAACAGTACATCGTTTAGTAGGAAAGAAAAACAGTAAAAGGTGGCTCAAACAGGTGGAGATAAAGAAATACAAATAATAACATTATTTTACAATATTAAATTATAGTAAATGGATTATATCCCGTTCTCTGCTAGACTTGCATAAATCCAGTTAAAGAACTCCCTCACTTTAGACTAGTGTAACTGAGGTTATAATTTGGTTCACTTAGCACTCATAAGAGGTCTGGTCCCACTCAATTCACATACAAAATTTCTGTTCATGTAACTGGGAGTTTCATATGTGAAGTGAACCAAGAACAGATGCCTTGCATTGCACCAAAGCATAGTTTCAGCTCTCCAAATCAAATCTTTGATTCACATCTGCAGCTCCCATTAGCAGCCCAGGCAAAATTAGAAAGGGACAGTTCAAAGGTCAGAAATAAAGCACAGAATTTCAAATGCTTACTTCAATCCTTATCTGAGCCTCTTGGCTCTGCAAGAGCTAGGCTAGAAAGAACAGGCTTTCTGGCAAGATTTCCAGTACTTCCTGATGCTGGTGAAACAAGAAATTATGACTTAAATTTAGAGTTTTAAAATCTCCCCAGCTGAGTGACTGGCCCCAGTTAGGATACATCTGCCAGTTGGCTGGACTCAGTTTTGACTTAGGTGTCAGTACTACAGCTAGTAATCCACCCTGCTGGAGCATTCAGGGGTTTAAGTAGCCGCATCCACTTCATTTCCTGCTCCAGCAACTTCAGGGACCCATTCCACATGAAAGGAGTGTGATGGTATGTGCTGACTTTCTGAGTAGATTCCCACAGGACAGTGAGACCATCCCAACAATAAGAGATGGCAATAAACACTATCAGTGTGTGCTTTCTGCACAAAAAAAACCCCCCAACAACTGAATCAAATGTGTGTTCTGCAGATGTGCAGCTGGTGTGTATTTTTAATTACATTGAAGCTTGTTTCTAAAGTATTTGTGCCTTGTAGACCAAGCAGCTCTACAGGCAGTAGTAGCACAGGAGCCTCCAAGTACAAAGAGGCAGTATGCCCACAGCTATTCCTCTTTGTCCAAAGCTGTTCCATTCACTCAATTCCAGTAGCAATGATCTAGCACAGGTTGCGAATTCGGGTGTAGTGATTCTTAGTGTTGCCACGCCTCCACTCATCCTGTCATATATATAAAATTCTATACAGGTTTCCCTCAATTTATGCAGGTTCTTTATATGCAAATACACTTTTATGCAATGAGCATATTTAGACCCATAATTTGTTATATGCAAGGTAAATTCACTCTTATGTGATCAGTATAGAAGCCACCCCTGCCCAAGCAGGTAAGTCTGTGGGGCAAGGAGAAAAGGCCGTCACCACAGCTCCAGCTGCAGCAGTCCAGGGAGCAGCTGGCACCAGCAGCCTGCAGCCTCTCAGCTACACCTTGCTCCACCTGTCCCCCCACACCTGGGATCTGTTCCCACTCACCTCTGCTCCTGGGCTACACCATGCCCTGGTGCAGGCAACTGGTGTTAGCGGCTCCTGGGGCCACTCCAGCATGGGCTGGGGTGAATTCTGCGCCCTGTGCCACCCAGGGTTCTGCTTGTCCACGCTCACCCCAACACATGCTGGAGTGGACCTGGAAGCAGCCTGCACCAGGGCACAACACAGCCCAGAATAGAGGTGAGTGGGGACAGGCGGAGCCCAGGCACGAGGGGACAGGCAGAGCACAGTGCAGCCCAGTGGCTGCCAGCTCTTGTGGCGGTCGCTCCCAGGGCCGCTGTGACAAGGGCTGGGGTGAGTGCCTCTCTATTCCTTCTGCTTTGCTGCCTTGTGCACCTCCACGAGTGGCACCCTTCCCCCCACCCCTTCCCTAGTCCCAGCCTCACTCCCTCCCTCTCTCTTTCCCTCACCACCATGGGAACCTATCCCTATTTGTTACATTATAAAGTGGGTTTGCTTTAGGCAAATTTGATTTATGCACCATTTTCTGGGAACACACGTACCTCATAAATCGATGGAAACCTGTATATATGAAAAAAAATTATGGACTTTCCCAACTCCCTCTGCCTGTGTATGTGTGTGTGTGTGTGGGGGGGGGGTGTATGCGCACACATACATACAGTATACATACATATACATATAGTGCCTACTACAGTTGGGCACTGGCCTTTTGGTCCTGACACAATGCTGCTGATAACAACAACCCCTCTACCTAAAAGTTATTGAATCCTTTTCATTTGAAATGTATGAATTTCCTCTCAGATCACACATCGCTGAAGACCAAATGGAATGAAAGCCCCGAAAATGCCATAGAACATTTGATAAAACCTTAGCAATTCAGTTTCCACTTCCAAGAAGATCAGAGTTGTGTTAAATAAGGAGCTGAAGGCAGACATGCCATATAACCAAACTATTCCAACTCTCTAAAATAGCACTTGGTTCTGGTTCAGTTGAGTATTCAGGGGAAGGTTTGGGTCATTTCCTATTTTACTCCAAATGGTACATCATCCTTAGATAGGATGACAAAACGACATGATTTTTCATATCCCTAAGCTCCTCCTCTGAAAAAAGAAATGTGTCAAGTTTGACATTGTATCAGACAGCCAAAATGCCTTTGCTTTGGATATGTATGATCTTCTTGTTTGTTGAACAGCTGGACAGCTTTCATCAGGGTTCACATCTTATTTGATCTAATTCTCATACAAAGAGGTGTCACTACTTTCTTTCTTCAGCACTTAGGAGGAATGTAAGTAATGTTGCCAATGCCCCTTCCTCTCCCCCTCCAAAAAAATCAAGGGAGAAGAAATGGAATGAAAAAAAAACTGCTATCCGAAAAGGAATGAAATGCTGTATCACCACTAAGTATCTGAAAAAAATAGCAACTTTATTGCATCAGAAAGATTGAGCTGCATAATAAGAATTCAACAATTTAAAGTCTAACTATTCAGACCTTTGAACATGAAATTATGAATAAAACAAAGAAACAGATTACAGATATTGGTCTGCTTCATAGTTTCATAGTTTCTAGGGTCGGAAGGGACCTGAGCAGATCATCTAGTCAGACCCCCTGCCATGGCAGGAAAGAATACTGGGGTCAAACGACCCCAGCAAGATGTTCATCCAACCTCCTCTTAAACACCCCCAGGGTAGAAGCCTGCACCACTTCTCTTGGAAGTTGGTTCAGACCCTAGCTGCCCTGACCGTGAAGTAGCGCCTCCTGATTTCATAGATTTCATAGACATCAGGGCTGGAAGGGACCTCGGGAGATCATCAAGTCCAGCCCCCTGCCCAAAAGGCAGGAAGTCAGCTGGGGTCGTAGGATCCCAGCAAGATAAGCATCCAATTTACTCTTGAAGGTGTTCAATGTAGGTGCTTGAACTACCTCCGCTGGCAGACTGTTCCAGACCTTGGGGGCTCGGACAGTAAAGAAATTCTTCCTTATGTCCAGCCTGAAACGGTCTTGCAGCAGTTTGTGACCGTTCGACCTCGTCATCCCTTGGGGCGCTCTGGTGAACAAACGTTCCCCCAGATCCTGGTGGTCACCCCGATAAACTTATAGGTGGCCATCAGATCACCCCTGAGCCTGCGCTTTTCCAGGCTAAAGAGTCCCATGGCTCTCAGCCTGTCATCGTAAGATCTGTTTTCCTGACCTCTGATCATGCGCGTGGCTCTCCTCTGGACTCTCTCAGGCTTCTCCACATCCTTTTTGAATTGTGGAGCCCAAAACTGGACGCAGCACTCCAGCTGCGGCCTCACCAAGGCCGAGTACAAGGGGAGAATGACGTCCCGGGATTTGCTCGAGAAGCATCTATGGATGCAAGCCAGCGTTTTGGTCGCTTTATTAGCCGCAGCATCGCATTGCAGGCTCATGTTCATCTTGTGGTCAACGATGACCCCCAAGTCTCTTTCTTCTGTAGTGCTAGCCAACGTAGCACTGCTGAGCCTATAAGGATGCTGCAGGTTTTTCCTCCCAAGGTGGAGAACCTTGCATTTTTCGGTGTTAAACACCATCAGGTTCTCATCTGCCCATTTGCTGAGCTTGTCCAGGTCAGCCTGGATCACCCACCTATCTTCTGGCATGGATGCTTTGCCCCAAAGTTTGGTGTCATTGGCAAACTTGACCAGTCCACTCCTGACTCCAATGTCCACATCATTAATGAAGATGTTGAACAGTATGGGTCCAAGGACAGAGCCTTGAGGGACCCCACTGGTCACAGGGCACCACGATGAGTGACTGCCATCAATTACAACCCTCTAGGTCCGACCATGGAGCCAATTTCCCAGCCAGCAGATCGTGGTGGAGCCAAGGCCACAACTGGGCAGTTTGGCCAAGAGGTGATCATGGGATACCAGATCAAAAGCTTTTTTGAAGTCAAGATATATGACATCAATCTCTTCTCCCTCATCCAGGTGACAGGTCACCTAGTCATAGAAGGAAATGAGATTGGTCAAACAAGACCTACCCGCAACAAACTGTCTGTTTGTCCCTTAGGATGTTAGCCTGGGCCAGTCCATCAAGGATATCTGATATCTAACGGAAATCTACCCTCTGCCAGCTTGTGACCATTATTCCTGGTCACTCCTGGCGGTGCTCGGGGGAACAGTGACTCCCCCAATGCCTGCTGATCCCCCCTGACTAGTTTATAACAGGCCACAAGATACCCCCTCAGCCTTCTCTTTTGGAGGCTGAACAGGTTCAGGTCCCGTAGCCGCTCCTCATAGGGCCTGCCCTGTTGTCCCCTGATCATACGAGTGGCCTCCTCTGGACCCTCTCCATGTTGTTGACATCCCTTTTGAAGTGTGGCACCCAGAACTGGATGCAGTACTCCAACTGCGGCCTGACCAGTGCCGCATAGAGGGGGAGGATCACCTCTTTGGACCTGCTCGAGATGCATCTGTGGATGCATGACAAGGTGCGGTTGGCCTTCCTAACTGCCTCCCTACACTGCCGGCCCATGTTCACCTTGGAGTCAATGACGACCCCAAGAACCTTTTCCACCTCCGTGCTGACAAGAGGGGAGTTCCCTAACCTGTAGATATGGTGCCGGTTGTTCCTCCCGAGGTGCATCACCTTGCACTTGTCTGTGTTGAAACCCATCCTATTCTCATCAGCCCACCCTTGTAACCGGTCGAGGTCGGATTGTAGCCTGTTGCATCCTTCCAGTGTGCCCACGTCCCCCCCCCATCTTAGTGTCATCAGCAAATCTGAACAGGGTGCTTTTTACCCCCTCATCCAAATCACTGAAGATGTTGAACAGTGTGGGCCCGAGGACCAAGCCCACGGAACCCCACTGCCCACGTCCTTCCAGGTTGAGAAGGACCCATCCACTACCACCCTCTGGGTGCGGCCCTCCAGCCAGTTGGCGACCCATTTGACTGTGTGGCTGTCTACACCACAGCCCCCCAGTTTCTTAATGAGAACAGGGTGAGAGACAGTGTCAAAAGCCTTCCGGAAGTCCAGGAAGACTATATCCACTGCTACCCCTGCATCCAATGATCTGGTGATCTGATCGTAAAAGGCCACTAGGTTGGTCTGACAGGACCTGCCACTGATGAACCCATGTTGGTTGCCCCTAAGCATGCAGTCCCCTGCTGGCCCCTCCTGGATGTGTGCCAGAATAATTTTCTCGAACAGCTTGCCTAGGATCGAGGTGAGACTAACTGGCCTATAGTTTCCCGGGTCCTCTTCATTGTTTCTAGCTGTGCGAGGTCTAATTAAAGCCCACTGATACCAACTGACATCACTGCTTTTGATAGGCTCTGGATGAAGACCATGTTTCCTCATGCTGATCCACTTCCTGTTGACTTAGTTTTGAGATAAGATCATGCTTCTACTAATATGTTGTGGAAATGGGGGAAAGTCTAGAGTGCCATGTCCCAGACAGAGTAGGTTGGATTTCCCTTAGTTTTGATAATAGGTATTACTGAGCAGAGGAACTTTATATCTTTGCCAAAACCAGACTCTATATTTGGATGGGTAGAGGAGAAAAGGAATTTGAATATGAGAGAGCAGACAGCTGTGTAGTCATTTATTGCAGTGATGGGGTGCAGTCAGTTAAATATACATTGTTTGGTTTGATATCTGTTTCAAGATGACAATATCCTTTTACTCATACACCACCTCCTTGAGATTTCTGACATGAGTGCTCTGTTTTGTGGGTTTAGAGGGAAGGATTCTTGGGGCCAAATCCCAGCTGAATCACTGGTTTATACTGTTACCTTGTATCAATCACAGCTTTGAGTCTCTATGATATAACGGAGAAATTATCTTAATCTATGTGTTTTATCGCACACCAAGCAATTTAGTGCAAGAGATCAAATAGAATCATAGAAGAGTAGGGTTGGAAATCATCTAGTCCTACCTTCAGTTCAAATGCTCCTCTACACCTTTCATAAGCAGTAGCAACTATGAAGCTGAATATAGAGCAGGATTCTTCTAATAATGAGATGCTGTATCTAAACTGGTAAGTACAAATACTAATACTAATTTATTATTTTACAATATTATTCTACACATCCTTTTATATAAATAATCCCAAAACATTTGTAAACACTAGGCACATATACATGAGACATTTACTGTGGAACTGACTAATTAGCTCTGCGGTAAACCTTCAGCATCTACATGTATGATGCTATTAGGCCAGAGTAAACTAATTTACTCTGCCACAGGATAGTACTTGTATTTACAAGTATTATCCTGCAACTCTGAACTTTACTCTTCACATGTAGACAGCGACCATGCTGACTGGGACACAAGGGTACTCCAGTGTCTGGGCTGCCTGTCAGTTAGCCCTGTACTGGAGCACCCTCGTGCCCCTGACAGCCCCTCTACAGCACACTGAGCCGGGTTGGAGCAGCCCCGGACTGCTCGATATACACAAGAATTTATTACTCCAGATTAATAGCATGTGTAGACATGCCCACTGCACCCTAATTCTGAACCCATATTCGTCTGACTAGACCTTGGTTCACAGATCTGCAATCGCATGATCATCCTCATGAACAAGGCCTACCCATTCTATAATTAGGATTATAGAACCAGGCTACTGTTTTACTATTAAAACACAACTACTCTGGGATTGAAAGACAAGTGTTAAATGGAGTACTTTTCTAAAGCAGAGCATGCATCATGAAGGGAGGAGAAATCTGGGCTACAGGCAGTGGAGCAAACTATTTTTGAAAGATGTCACAGGATCACTGGATCCATATGAAGCACATCAGAACTCAAACTTTAAAGTCTTAACCATACAAAATTAAATCAATTAAACTAGAAAGTATAAAAATGCCTGTCTTAAAGGATGAAGGATTGTACTGATACTCCGAGGATATGAATATGCATTTCTACCTAAAGGGTGGTTACAAAGAGGATGGAGCGAGACTGTTCTCAGTAGTGGCAGAAGACAGAACAAGGAGTAATCGACTCAGCTGGTAGCAAGGGAAGTTTAGGTTAGACATTAGGAAAAACTCTCTCACTAAGAGGGTAATGGAACAAAGAGGTTGTGGAATCTCCATCCTTGGAGGTTTTTAAAACCAGGCTAGCCAAAGCCTTGGCTGGAATGATATAGTTGGGGATAGTTGTGCCTTGGGCAGTAGGTTGGACTAAATTACATCCTGAGGTCCCTTCCAGTCTACCTAAAGGGTGGTTACAAAGAGGATGGAGCGAGACTGTTCTCAGTAGTGGCAGAAGACAGAACAAGGAGTAATCGACTCAGCTGGTAGCAAGGGAAGTTTAGGTTAGACATTAGGAAAAACTCTCTCACTAAGAGGGTAATGGAACAAAGAGGTTGTGGAATCTCCATCCTTGGAGGTTTTTAAAACCAGGCTAGCCAAAGCCTTGGCTGGAATGATATAGTTGGGGATAGTTGTGCCTTGGGCAGTAGGTTGGACTAAATTACATCCTGAGGTCCCTTCCAGTCCTAATTTCCTATGATTCTATGATTTTAGGGAGTTTAGATCTTATAGAACAGATGCATAAATAGCTAAGTGAGACCCCTAAAGTAAACGTGTCAAGGAATGCTGGAAAGAGTACTAGCCCTAAACAGAATCACATTTACTGCGCAACACAATTTTGCCATACTACTACCAGCAACTCCATTACTTCTAAGATTTCTGATAGAGAAGGATTGTACTGCCATCTGAAGGTCCTTAGCTGACAACAGATACTGTAGTCCAATGCTTACAGTCTATATTTCCTGACCATGTTAATAGTTTTCTTACAGCCATCACCAGGTAGCCTAGTAAAATAGGGAGCTGACATGTGATGCTAATTATTGAAACATAATGCTGAAGACTATGAATACAATTGAGATTATGATTTGTAATAATGAATCATTGAAAGGAGGCCATCCAGTCATACAAAATGGTTTTAGGTTTTAGTGTTTTGTCTAGACTAGTTTTAAGTATCATACCTGATGGGACCTCTAACACTATTTGTGGGAAGCTATTTCATAGCCTGATTGATCCCACTCTCAGGAATAGTTTGTTGTTAATCAGCTACTGGATTAATAGCACCCTTGTAGTCCCAGTAAAAATTCTTAATATTACCCAAAGTAATCCCCCCTTCAAATAGCTATAGATGTTTCTGGTAAAATCTAGCTCTATTAAAATCAATATCAAAATTTCCATTTTCTTAGACAGAGCCTGGATTTCCCCCTCTGTGCCTTCCCCCTGCTTCCCCTCCACACACACGCAGCATGGCTGTGTCTTTCAGCCAAACTGTACTTAGCTTTCTAAATCTTTCCTCATAAATCAGTTCCTCCAGCAGCCAAATTAGTTTTGACATTCTTCTCTAAACTCCCTTGTATCTTTCTAATAAGGAGGTGCCCAGAAATGTATGCAATATTCCAGGTGTTGTCAGAGACTATTAGCATCCTGTTCTATGACATGACACCTCTGAATGGAGCAAAAAAATTACCCTAACCTTTCTACAGTCTTGTCATTTTGCTGTCATTCATTTTCCCTACCACTCTAATTTGCACTGCTTTCCAACTCTTCCTCCTTTGGATATTTTTAATATGGAGCCTATTTTACCCAGTTGTCCATGTGCCCATATTCCCATTCCCATTGTTTTCTGCAGTTGCTACTTTAAAGCTATTGTGTTTGTGTTTATATGTCCATACTGCTATTATACTCTAATTGGGTTTTGTGGATGTAGACAGAATGATAACGTTTTTATATTATGTCTATGTCCTCCTTGGTGGTTGTAATTCCTTTCTATTTAATATCATCAATTAATTTCTTAAAATGCTAGAATAGAGAGCATGCTTTAAAAATGCAAATGATATCAAGCTGGGAGCGGTTGTAAAATGTTGAAATGCAGGATTAGAATTCAAAATAATTCTGATGAACTGGAGTAATGGCCTGAAATCAGTGAGATTACATTCAATTAAATGTATTCAATAAATAATTTAAAATACTTCACTTATAAAAGAGAAATCAAATGCACAAATATAAATTGAAGAGTAATTACTTAGGCACTTGTACTAAAGGAAAGGATCTGTTAGTTACAGTAAACCAAACACTAAACACAAGTCTCAGAAGTGGTGCTATTGCAAAAACAGTAAAGATCATTTGAAATTATATTCACAGGAGTATTGTATGTTAAGCACAGAAGATAATGATTCTGACCTTGGTGCTGGCGAAGCCTCAGATGTCCAAGTTTTGGACGCCACACTTCAAGGAAGATGTAGAGAAATTGGAGAGCATATAGGAAAAGAACAAGAAAAAGTTGTTTAGAAAGATGACAAATAAAGAAATGTTGAAAAATGTGGTTTGTTTATTCATGAAAGGAGAAGAATGGAAGACAACAGTAAGTGTTTGTTAAAATAAACGTGCCCCAGGGTGGAGGATAAGAATTAATTAGCTTAATTTGTACCAAGGAAGATTTACATTAGGTGTTCAGAAAAGTGAGCTAACTATAAGGAGAGTTAAGTATTGGACAAGATTCTCTGTGGTGGTTATGGAATTCTTCTCATTGGCATTTTATGAATAAGTGAGACAAACACCTGTCAAAAAAGGTCTAGGAATAACAGATCTTGCCTTAGAGCAAGAGGATGAATTAAATAATCTCTTAAAATCATGTCCAGCTCAACATTTCTATAGTTCCATTATTCAAATTTCAAAGAAATTGTGAGCTATGAACAGGCAAGTCATTGACAGAGAAGAAAGTGAAATTCATGGTTTTGGCTCGAATTCTATATTTCCCTAGTGTATTATCATCTTCACACCACTTTCTTAACAAGTATGTGCTAAGATGTGAGATCCTTATCTTGATGAATTATAAATCACATATTCTGTCTGAAGGAAAAAAAGATTATTTTGCCTGAAAAAAAATTTATAGCTTGTCTATTTTATAAGCCTGATTTTCACTCCTGCTTATCCTGCGCTTCAGTTCTGCCCATTTTTGTTATCCATGCCCAGCTCACAGAATGTTTCTCTCCACTTGGGCTTATGCACATCAGTAGCAAATAGACCAATTCCTTTTCACTTGGATGAGCTGATGTCAACAGGGACTCTTTCAATAGTCCTTGCACCTTAGAAACTAGTGGTTCCAAAGTGCCCCAGGGTTTGCAAACAGAAACCATGTGGAAAGCCTTCTAAAAATCAAGGTGTTTGTATGTAGGAAGGTATGTGGTGCCCCAGAACTGTTGTGGAAACAAGACTTGCAACTCATGAGATTTTCCCAGAGACGCTTTAGCTTCCCTACTGAGCACTCACTTGCAAGCTGGCTTTTCCTCTGAACTCTCCTAAGAAGAGTTCTGTGTTAGATCTGACATTATTCTTCATATGCCCTGTTCACATTTGTCACATGAGGTTATTCTCTGTTATGGGATACTTATTCTATATTTGGCTTTGCTTATAACAGCCCTGCAGTACTACAGCACTCATTCATCACAAAGGCAATCATCACAGTACTATCTTTGGTTAAATCTCCAGGGATATATGGTTTTGTCCTAATTTGTAATTCCTCTCAAACAACAACATTTTAGGCTTCCTGGAATTGCATTTCATGATTATTTTATTCTTTTTTGCTCCAGTTATTGCTTATGCAGTTCAGACAGAAGATTTTATATTTCATCAGCTGATGATTTTCCAGTTTTGTGTCAGCTTCATCAGTGAGAGCCCCCCTTTGACTACAATGAAATTATTCTTCACATGCATAGATATAAATGAGAGCAGTATAACATTATACTGGTAGCAGTAAAAACAATAAACATTTTATTTTTGATCTCACACACACATACACGAGTGTATATGAACGATTTCGACAATCATTTATATATAGAGATGATTGTTCAGAAATGAAATGTCATGTTTACACTGTGTAAATTAATATGGATATCCATGGGGCTCTTTTTTGATTTTAAAATTCATTAATCACACCTGAGGCTGGACATGATTCTACACTGTTTAATTTAATTAATGAGGGTCTTGTGATTGGCCGCAGTGGGAGCAGGCAGGATTATGACCTTAAGGAATCACACCCATCTAATTAGGAAACAAAAGCATACCACATGTATTCAGTCACAGGCAAGCAGCACAACCTCTCTTTCACATTAAACAGTCATAACACACTGAATATGAAAAACATTGTTGGCAGGAATTATTGTGGATATTATGTTTCTGCAACAAACAGAAGAGAAAAAAATCACAAGCTGCTGATACACAGTAACAGTAAATGTGAACAAAAAGAGGTGAAATTCATCTGATAAATTATTCATTATTCAGTATTTACCCTGCTTTACCCAGCAGCCTCCTCCTTTCTCATCCTCTCTGGCCCTCCTGCTCCTATCTGCAGTGCAGCCTCAGACTGTGGAATTGACACCACAAAAGTCATCTCTCCTTTTTGCATTCTGGTTATCTGCCATCCAGCTCCTACACAGATCGGCAGTTTTCATGCTTGTTTGAGGACTGTGAAAAGGCATTGTTGCAAGTATATTGAGAATGATGGATAAACTAGTCACAGCTGGGAGCTGGATGAGGCCCTTAATTTTATACTTCATACAGGGCTTTGTAAAATACCTGGCAAGACATGGGTGGCAATTGCCAATTGCTTATTTCTGGCATTTACTCAGCAAGATAATTAAGCACATCTTGAATTTTAAACTCATGAGTTGTTCAATTGATTGAGGGGGCTTAAAATGTATGCACATGCTTTTTTATGCATTGCATATGCTTGCTGAATCGGGGCCTATAATTTTCAATAAACCAGAAAAAATAAATCAAAGTCTTTGGTAAATCCTATCAAGAGAATCCCTTTGCCCTGTTTTTCAGATGCTAGAAGGTAGACTCAATATTTCAGAGTAGTTCCTGGATGCCAGTAAATAGAGAGGGAAAGCATAATATAGACCAAGCTGGGGCAAAGCCAGATGGTCCAGGTCCTCAGAGCCAGTCCAAGGGTAACTGGAGCCCTAGGCAAACTGTGTACCTCGGCACCCCCACCACTTCCAATATAGAGGAAAATAAGAAGTCTAGAATTAAATTTTACATGTACTTATTTGAAATTCAAAATGAACAATAAAATAATGAAAACAATTTTTTTTTATTGATTGTTTCAAACTTTTCATAGACTTTCATAGACTTTCATAGACATTAGGGCTGGAAGGGACCTCGGGAGATCATCGAGTCCAGCCCCCTGCCCAAAGGGCAGGAAGTCAGCTGGGGTCATAGGATCCCAGCAAGATAAGCATCCAATTTACTCTTGAAGGTGTTCAGTGCAGGTGCTTGAACCACCTCCGCTGGCAGACTGTTCCAGACCTTGGGGGCTTGGACAGTAAAGAAATTCTTCCTTATGTCCAGCCTGAAACGGTCTTGCAGGAGTTTGTGACCGTTCGACCTCGTCATCCCTTGGGGCGCTCTGGTGAACAAACGTTCCCCCAGATCCTGGTGGTCACCCCGATAAACTTATAGGTGGCCATCAGATCACCCCTGAGCCTGCGCTTTTCCAGGCTAAAGAGTCCCATGGCTCTCAGCCTGTCATCGTAAGATCTGTTTTCCTGACCTCTGATCATGCGCGTGGCTCTCCTCTGGACTCTCTCAAGCTTCTCCACATCCTTTTTGAATTGTGGAGCCCAAAACTGGACGCAGTACTCCAGCTGTGGCCTCACCAAGGCCGAGTACAAGGGGAGAATGACGTCCCGGGATTTGCTCGAGAAGCATCTATGGATGCAAGCCAGCGTTTTGGTCGCTTTACTAGCCGCAGCATCGCATTGGAGGCTCATGTTCATCTTGTGGTCAACGATGACCCCCAAGTCTCTTTCTTCTGTAGTGCTAGCCAACGTAGCACTGCCGAGCCTATAAGGGTGCTGCAGGTTTTTCCTCCCAAGGTGGAGAACCTTGCATTTTTCGGTGTTAAACACCATCAGGTTCTCATCCGCCCATTTGCTGAGCTTGTCCAGGTCAGCCTGGATCACCCGCCTATCTTCTGGCATGGATGCTTTGCCCCAAAGTTTGGTGTCATTGGCAAACTTGACCAGTCCACTCCTGACTCCAATGTCCACATCATTAATGAAGATGTTGAACAGGATGGGTCCCAGGACAGAGCCTTGAGGGACCCCACTGGTCACAGGGCACCACGATGAGTAACTGCCATCAATTACAACCCTCTGGGTCCGACCACGGAACCAGTATCCCAGCCAGCGGATCGTGGTGGAGCCAAGGCCACAACTGGCCGGTTTGGCCAAGAGGTGATCGTGGGATACCAGATCAAAGGCTTTTTTGAAGTCAAGATATATGACATCAAGCTCTTCTCCCTTGTCCAGGTGATAGGTCACCTGGTCATAGAAGGAAATGAGATTGGTCAAACAAGACCTACCCGCAACAAACCCGTGCTGGCTATCCCTTAAAATGTTAGCCTGGGCCAGTCCATCAAGGAAGGCCTCCTTAATAAACTTTTCTAAAATCTTCCCCAGGATAGAAGTCAGGCTAATGGGCCTGTAGTTAGCCGGATCCACTCTCCTCCCTTTCTTGAAGATCGGCACCACATTGGCCTTCTTCCAGTCTTCGGGCACTACAGCAGAGCGCCAGGAGTTTTCAAAGATCCGTGCCAGGGGCTGGGCTATGACGCTTGCCAGCTCCTTGAGTACCCTGGGGTGCAGATTGTCAGGGCCGGCTGACTTGAAGGTATCCAGCTTCTCAAGGTGTTCCTTCACAAGGTCAGCATTAAAGGTCTTTGTCTCCTTACTGAACCAAAGGTCTTAGACCAAGGTAGAGCTGTAGCTGACCAGGGCTGTTATTTAGAATGATGTTCCTGTTTTTTTGTTTTGATATAATTTTGCACCCCCCCCCCAAATTTTTGCACCCTAGGTGACCGTCTAGTTCGCCTAATGGTTGGACCAGCCCTGCAGGTCCTCCTGCACTGCCTCCATTACAGAAATGGGGCCCATGTCATCTCTTTACCAATTTTGCTGCCTTTCTACTGCCTGAGACTGAGGATGGCTGGCCTCCTCTTCACTGGGCTCCTGTGAAACTATTCAGTATTCAGTCTAACAGGCGAGCAATAGAGAAGATATATTCTCCAATGAGCTTGTTGTGGGCACTAGGAGAGATATCATTCCATGCTCTCGTTATAGTAGTGCTGGAGCTCCATGTGCCTACCTACAAGTCATACCAGGTGGATTCAAACACATGATAAGCTGGTTTTGTGTCAAACGGTCTAAATCTTCTGTTAAGTATAGCAATGGCAGCCATGAGGTGGGCCTATTGATCTCCCAAGAAGTACCACTTTTCCAGAGGGATTCTTGAACTATTTTCCCGTTTCTAGGCAACCTACCGAGGGAAGAAGATAAATTAAACATTGTGCTAACAGATTGACATATCACTTCAACAGCTATTTTTAACAAATGTAAATCTAAATTACTGCACCCAACCACTTCATTCAAATTCAGTGATCTTGGCTAGCATAATACCGCTAATTAATTTCTTCTTGCTCTTGTATCAAATCTGCAATCCCACACAAAGCAACCAAACACTATTATTATTTACACAGTGCTATGGGTAGAAAAAAATAAAAGTGACAGGTCCTTCTGAAGTCTGAATCTAAATTTACTGTACAGGTGTGAATCATACTATGAGAAGGGATTTTCTTAGATAGGATTGCATCAAAGAAATACTTGGATCATACCATCCATAGCTCCACTTCCATCAAGAGGCAGAATACCTCATATTTACCATGAGCTGAAAATATGCATACAGACAGTTATCAGTGAGCTAAAAGTTCACCCTGTAGCCTACCTCACAATAAGTTGTGCCCTCATTTCCTGAGTAAGCTTCTATAGCTTCCTTACACCATTTTGCTGCTCATTTTCAAGACAAAGAAAATATTTTTCTGCTTTACCACACCTTGGGCAATCATTTAATACAGTGCAATATGAGTGCAGATGGAGTTCAAAATGCTCAAGGGGCAGTTTACTTAATAAATGAGTGGGATACATAAGAATGGTGATAGAGGTAGTTGTAATGCCTTTATATTAACCATCCTCATTTGGAATATGTATGCTGTGCTGGGCACCTATCTCAGAAATGATACTTCAAAACAAGAGTGAGTTAAAGGGAAAAATCTCATCTCTGATCTTTGATGATGATTCTTATCTTTCTATGTGTATAAAATGCTACTGAAGAAAACTGGTAAGACTTTATGCTAGTGTAAATGACTCCATAAGGCCAAGAGCAATGGGCAATCAGGCCAGGTACTCTTTCTTGTTTTCTTTTAAGATAATTAGCTCCATCAAGGAGTGGAAAGTGAGACCCTGACTCTGTAGAATCGAAGCAACAGGAGCTGCAACTATCCTTGAAACCCTGGCTGCAGAAAGAGCCCTGTCTTTTTTTTAAATTTCTTAAACCTCTCCTGACTCCTGTTGCACAAACCAGCTCCTCTTTGGTTGCAGAATATCAACTCATTTTAAATTACTGGCATAAAAGAAATATGAAAATACTGCATCACCACAGGCATTCTACAAGGGCTCCTGAAAGACAAAAAATGAGCATGGACTCTCTTGTATTGTTGGAAAATTTCCTCCTTCTCAAACCACAGTTTTTTCTGATGAATAGCTGATCAAGAAAGGATCATCAAGAATAATCTACACCCAGTATCAACAAGGTGTTTCTTCTCTGTATAGTTATTTAAATGCAAATGACCAGGACTAAAATCAATGGGCATGATCCTTCAGTCTTTGAAATCAGTGACAAAACTCCCATGAATTTCAACAGAAGCAAGACAAGTCCTTAGGTGAGTTAATTAGCATTTGATGATATTCAGTCTCTGCTGCAGCCTGATTTGCATAGCTTCCAATCCCAAATAAAGAAGGGTAAAATAATTGCTGACTACAAATAAGCTTTTAAAGATGTTTGGGTGGAGATAATAATGAAGTAATGTGCCTAAGACTCTGCTAATCTATGTACAATAAAGCCATTGTATGAATTTCTTTTCTATTTTCAGTTTGTTTTTTTTTCTGTAAAATCCCTGGGGATATTCACTATTTAAGAGAATGCAAATATTAGTTTACCAAAATGTGCAGTGTTTCTTATACATTACAGCTGTCATCTATAAAAGCTGTCCATCTTGTCACATTGACTGTGTTTTTATTTGGTTGGCATTTCTTTCAGTGCTCCCTATCCACACTATATACTAGAGTAACTAGACAATACCACAGGTATCAAGGTAAGCCCCAATGGGCAGAGCTGTCACCTGCCCTTACACAGCTGGTCAGCATGGCAGAAGAAAGCTTGGACCAGCCTCCTGTCTCTTCTGTAGCATCTGGAAGAACAGATCATAAGGACTAGATCTACATCTGATGTAAATCAGCATTGCTGTACTGACTTCCTGTATACCACTGTACCTCAGGCCAAAATATTTGTTCCCCTCCCACCCCCCACCTCCTCTTTTTCCATCCTTGTAAGCAGCTCCTTCAGTGTATCAGGCTGTGGTAACATTTTGTTTTTCATTTGTTCCCCTAACCTTATGGAGACTGCTTTAATTTAAGCATCTCTAAGTAACATAATGAATGGGATAGAGTCTAACGTGACTATCCTCAAAAGAAATATGCTATTCATTACCCAGAGAAGGAACCACAGAGACATCCATTTACCCTGGAGAATTTCAACCATTAAATAAGGGTTAATTTGGTGGCTATGGAAACTAATTATTTACCTTCTAATAAAAGGGATGCACCAAATCCTGCTGTTCAGCCACCTGACTTGTTACAAACCAAAGGTCATCACAGCTTAATGAAGGCAGAGCAGAAGTGTGCAGCATACATGTAGGATACCCTGGGGTAGTCTTTAAAAACTGCAGGTGCTCTCATTGGATTTACTGAAATAATAATGACACTAATATCCAGTGTATCTTTTGTGTAAAGCTCAGAAAGCTCCTTCCAGCAGGGTTCTTCATAAAATCAGAAGGCCTATAGCTCAAGTGATGAAGTTCAAGTGGTAGTTCAATTGGTGCATGATGGGAATTTTTTAGAGTTACATATTGCAGAATTTCTTTTCAAGGCTGTCAGCCCCTTCTGAATGTTGTGTGCTAAGCACAGAAATTACTGGGCACAAATGTATGGCCTAGGCTATGCCAAGAAGTCAGACGACAAGATCACAGTGTTCCCTTCTGGCCTGAAGATCTATGAATCTATGAATTGCTCTTGTAACCTATCTGCCAGGCACCAGTCAGCAGCAACAAGGGCCGGGTTCAATTTTGGGGTTCTAAATATATTTTACCTTGGCTCGAGCCCCAACCAAGACCACCTGGAAAGCACTAAATGAATTACTAGGGTGTCCTACATAAACAAAAAAAAAACATTTTCACAAGCAATGAAAATACAAAAGACAGATTTATTACAGAAAACAGAGGAAAATACTGAATGCAATTTAAAACACTACTAACTACAAAACATAGCCTATGGGTTGCACCGTGCCAGGGAAGCTGTTAGAGAGCATGGGTCCCTCATTGCTCTTGGAGGAATGGTAGCGTGCCAATCTTTGCTGCCTCGGAGAAGCTGCATGTGTGTGGGGAGTGACTGTGGCTCCAGACAGCATGCACGCACCCCGAAACTTCTGGGCTGGATTATATGGCCTGCTAAAACAAAACTGCAGGAAAAACTCCAACAGGAGCCAGGTTGATTAACGGCTACAGCCAGCCCAGCCACACAGCTTGACTGGGGCAACAGACCATCAAAAGAAACAAGGGAAAAGACCAGGTCTACCCTCTAGACCTGGGCTGCAGGTAGTTTGGGTCACAGCTTCGCTGGGAGCAGAAAGCTGCAAACCTCAACCCTGGCCCAAAAACTGTCAGGATTAGAAACTCCCAGGTTTCAACCCTGTTTAAACTGCCTGGCCAGCAAACCCAAGGAACCAATATTCTTTTCCCAGTATTAATCCCTTAAAACCTCAAAAGAACAAAGGGGAAGAAAAAGGAGGAGAGGGGAAATCCCAGACACTGGGACAATTCTCCCTCTCTCCCCTCTACTGGAGCTTCCCTGTTCGCTCTTTGCAAACTCCTTCTCCCTTGGAGGAGACTTCCCTCTTCAACATTTCTCCCTGCCAAACCAGCCTAGCTCACCTTATATCCCTTTGCATGATACCACCCTGGCCTTGTCCAGTCAGGGAGTGCCACACTCCAGTTCCTCTCCCAACCAATTGGCTTGAAGAATCCTCTGCTTCCCCTGGCCAGTGAGGCCAGAGGGTTTTACATATTCGTGTCGCAAAAGATTGCGGTTCGTTTCTCCGGAGGCACGCGAAGAAATCTCAGACACACACTTATTAGCAGCACAAAAGGTGTATTTGCAAATAGGGTCGGAGCAGAGTCAAGGGACTCAGATTACTCCGAACCCCTGAGGAAATTCTCAGCTGGTATTTTATCCTTCCCCTCCTGGGCACGTGTGCAGAAACAGGAACTCTTACAGCTCATTTCCGTTTCATACAAACATGTATGTGGCTACGTCACTTCATCCATCGCATGTATATTATAATTAACTACTTAAGTATGCAGGGCGGATAGGTAAATATGCATCAGCTAATTGCGCATGCTCAGAAAGTTCTCTAGGTCACCAAGAGTTTAAATCCCCCCACCTTTCAAGGACACAGTCAGTTGAATTCCAACTTCTGTAATCTGCATGAGAAGGACCAGGGGGAGTGTGGGGGAGGGAGTGATTTAGCATAAGAAAAACTGTAACAAGGCTGGCCAAGGAAAAAAAGTCCTTGGCAGTGTTTTTTCTTATCAGGTGCGAGATGCAAACTGTGCATTTCTAACAACACTCCATTTCTAACAATATTCTAACAATACTCCATTTCTAACGTTCACATCAGATACAGGTCCCAGCTTGCCATGTGCTGAGCCCATGGCCACAACACAGGAGCCATCTTGTCCACATAAAAAACATACCCAAAAATACCCACAATATACAACCCAAGTGTGTGGGGGGGTTACACTCTTAATTCTTTTTTTCTATGGAAGAATTATACAAGCTTTCCAAACATTATAAGAGCACAGGGAGAGGTAAGGAACAGGCCAAATGCTGGCCTTTGATGGTATCACTTTAATGTTCAACACAGGAAAAACAATCAAAAAAGGGTTTGTACAGAAAAAAGGTAAGTTTTGGTTAGTTGTCTTCACTTGAATACAGGCAATAGACATGCTTTCCAATACACGGTAGCTACTTTCATTCATCTGACATTAACACATTGATTGCAAAGGCTAGAGCAAACTTCTTAATTTATAGAACTCCCTTCGCTTACTTTCCTGTGCTACCACTCCCAGCTAGGTAAGTCAAATCCAACCCCAATTTTTGTGTCATTATAGTCCTAGCCATTCTGTTGCCTGTGTTCCTAAATGCAACCCATGCTGTCATACTCATTCTGCCAAAAAATAAATCACAGATCCCTTTAATGTCACTGGCAGCTGCAGGTGTCCAGCAACTTTAAAGGTCAGTCCAGTTGTTTAGATCAGAGGTGCTCAATCCTTGATTTAAACAACCTCAGAGGCCAGATCCAACCCCTAGCGCCATGTTATCTGGCCCACAGGGCTCCCTACAGGTCCAAAAATTTTGTGGCAGAAATCTGCTGACAAATTTACAAACCCAGGGGGATCCCTAAGGGCCCAGGGCGCTGCATGCTAGATCCAGGCGATCGGGGCCAGTCAGTGGTGGCACTGGGCCCCAGGGCCTGATCCTGGCACATGGGGCCCAAGGTCAACACACAGAGCCAGGCAGGGGTAGCACAGGGCCTCAATCTCACCAGGTAGAGCTGAGTGGGCATGGGTGGTGTGGAGTCCAATTCTGGTGTGCAGGGCTGGGCCACAGGAGTATCGTGGAGCTAAATCCCAGCATTCAGGGCCAGACAGGGGTGGCCAAGGTACACAGACAGCAGAGGTCTTGACCCCAGCATGCGGAGGTGGGCAAGAGTGGTGCAGGCTGCCAGGACCCAATCCAGGCATGTGGGGTTTGATCTGACCTGCAGACTGGCCCCATGATACACATCTGGCCCATGGGGCCAAAAGTTTATAGATTTATATATACTAGAGTCAGATGGGACCTCAAACAATCATCAAGTCTGATCCCCTGCCAGTGGCAGGAAAAAGTGTGATTCCAGCCAGGTGCTTGTCCAGTCTCCTCTTGAAGACCCCCCCCAAGGTAGGGGAGAGCACCACCCCCCTTGAAACCCATTCCAGATTCTGCCAACCCTTACTATGAAGAAGTTCTTTCTGATGCCCAACTTAAATCTACTCTCTATCAGCTTGTGGCCATTGTTTCTGGTTATTCCAAGGGATGCTCTGGTAAACAAAGCATCTCCTATTCCCTGCTGTCTCCCCCCTGGTGAATTTGTATACAACCACAAGATCCTCCCTCAACCTTCTCTTGCAGAGGCTGAAAAGATCCAGGACCCTCAGCTTTTCCTCATAAGGCCTTCCCTGCAGGCTTCTAACCACACGAGTGGCCCTCCTCTGGACCCTGTCAAAGTTGTCCACATCGTTCTTGAATTGCAGTGCCCAGAATTGGATGCAGTACTCTAGCTGCAACTTGATCAGTGCCACATACAGGGGAAACATCACTTCCCTGGACCTGTTTGTGATGCACCTACTAACGCATGACAAGGTGCGGTTAGCTCTGCTAATTACTTCATCACCTTGATGACTCATATTCATCTTGGAGTTGACAATGACTCTGAGATCTCTTTCTGCTGCTATGCTGCTGAGAAGGTCATCCCCCAGTGTATAGGTGTGCTGGTGATTCCCTCTCCCTAGGTGCAGCCTCTTGCACTTGTCCTTGTTGAACTGCATCCTATTATTCTCTGCCCCACTTCTCTAACCTGTCCGGGTCTACCTGGATTCAATGTGTTTCAATACCAATGTGTTTGCTTTGCCCCATAGTTTGGTGTCACCTGTGAATTTAGACAGAGTGTTTTCCAAGCCCTAGTCCAGGTCACTGATGAAGATATTGAACAGCACCAGCCCAAGGACCAAGCCTTGGGGGGCCCCACTGCTCACAACTTTCAAGGTCGATACCGACACATCCACCACCATGCTCTGGGTACGACCCTTAAGCCAATTTGCCACATGACTGTGTAATCGTCTATGGCACAGCCATTCAATTTCTTTATAGGATGGGATACCATGTTGAAAGGCCTTCTTAAAGTCCAAGAAGATGACATCTACCTCAACTCCTGCATCTAAGCTTTTAGTGACCTGGTCATAGAAAGAAACAAGGTTAATCAGGAGGATTGACCTGCTATGAACCTGTGTTGGTTGCCCTTCAGCATTATATTACCCCCTGGACTTCTACAAGTGTGATCCTTGATCATTTTTTTAAGGATTTTCCCAAGGATAGAGGTGAGACTAAGTGGTCTATAGTTACCCGGATCCTCCTTCCTCCCCTTCTTGAAAATAGGGACCACATTGACCCTTTTCCAGTCCTCTGGGACCTCACATGAGCACCATGAGTGCTCAAACAGATGTGCCAGTGGCTTTGCTATGACACTGGCTAATTCTTTCAGCACCCTTGGATGGAGCTCATCCAGTCCGACTGGTATAAACACATCCAGCCCCTCCAAGCGTCTCTTTACTATGTCAGTGCTGACAGTTGGTGAGCTGGTGTTTCTCCTGCTTGTGTCAGTAATGCATTTGGGAGATTTGTCTAGATCCAAGTAGAAGAATACAGAGGGAAAAAACTCATCAAAGAGCTTTTCTTTGTCCCTCCTATCTGTGACCAACTACCCTTGTCTATCCTGTAGGGGTCCTATGCTGCCCTACATCTTCTTTTTGCTCCCTATATACCTGAAGAAGGACTTTTTGTTGTCCTTAATTTTTGCCACCAGCCTGAATTCTAATGCTGCTTTGGCCTTCCTGATTCCCTGCAAGTGCGAGCCAAGGAGGTATGCTCCTCCTTGGTAGCTACCCCCTGCTTCCACAGCCTGTATGCCCCTTTTTTTCCCTCTTAGACTTTCCTGGATTTCCCTGTTTAGCCAGGAGGGATTCTTGGCCCCTTTGCCCCCTTTTCTATGCAGTGGGATTGCCTCCTTCTGCGCCGAAAGGATCGCTTCCTTGAGGAATGACCACCTTTCCTGGACCCCCATTTTGCCAGTGCTCTTGACTGTGCTTTAATGCCCCACTAACTAATCTCCTGAGCACACTGAAGTCAGCCTCTCTCAAGTCTAGCACTTCTGCCCTGCTGGTTACCTTTCCCACCCTTCGTTGGATAGTGAATTCAATCAATTGATGGTCACTATCCCCCAGGTAGCCTTGTACCTGCAGATCCCCCATCAAATTATCCCCTGTAGCCAGCACCAAGTCCAGCAAGGCATTCCCCCTAGTGGGATCGTATACCTCTTGCATTAGGTGGAGGTCCTGTAAGTGGGTTAAAAATCTATGTGAACGATTAGTTCTAGCTGACTGATCCTCCCAGCAGATGTTAGGGTAGTTTAGGTCACCCATGACAACCGTATCTCTTGACTGTATGGCCTCCGAGAACTGCTTGGAGAATTCCAGGTCTAGCTCATCCTCCTGGTGTGGTGGTCTATAGTAAACCCCCACTACCAAGTCCCTTTCCTCTTGACCCCCTTGTATCCTAACCCACAGTACCTCAGTTTGGCCCTCCTCTGAACCCATCTTGATTATAGAAGATGTATATTGCTCCTTAACATAGAGAGCAACACCCCCCGCCTTTTTCCCCCACTCTATCCCATCTGTGCATCCTACAACCTTCAATGCCAACCTACTGCCCAATCATTAGTAGGGTCCCACCAGGTTTCACTTAGCCCAACCAGGTTGAAGTTGTTGCCTGCAAGCAGGAATGCAAGTTCCTCCTGCTTGTTCCCCATGCTTCTAGCATTAGTGTATAGACATTTAAGCCTCCTATGGGTGCCCTTCGTACCCCTTGTCCTGATGTCTATTGGGTCCCCTAGTGCTTACTTGGGCTGATCCATTGCATGGCTTGTTGTTCTCTGAACCCAGGTTCTCATTGTCCACTGCATCCCCATCCCCCGACAAACAGTAGCTTGAGTGCTACTGATTTAGATGCATAAGTACAAATTAAGTTGTTGGCCTACTAAGGTGCTGGGTGCCATGGGCCATGTATAGACTAAACAAGGGACATGCATGCTAAATGCTTTTGCACTGCTTTAATGGTGTCAGTGTTTGCACACTTCGGCAGTGTATTGCGCATTAATTACAGACACTAGCAAATTCAGCAGCATAATGCACCTTAAATGACTTGGGGCACAGCAAACTAAGGAGTTTTAGTTTGCTGCCCTACCAGCCGCAGAGCAAAGCACCGGGCTCCATGCAGCTTAGGGGCTCTGCAGGAAGCCCTGCAGGTAGCCTGGCAGCAGCCTGGGAAGGCAGGCTCTGCCAAAGAGAGGGAAAAAAAAGCAGTGAGCCTGATCTTCCCCCTCCCCTCCCCTACCTGCCTGAGCTGCATGGAGGCGCAGTGTTTCCCTCCAGGGCTGTGGTGCCTCCTGGGACCACCCAAGCTAGGTGCCTGCAGGCGGGTGCCACCTGGGGGCAGGCCACCGTTGCCACAGAAGGAAGCACCAGACCCCCGCTCCCCCTCTGCAGCCCAGGAACTGCTCCACCCACTGGCGGCTCACCACACCCCCAACCCGCTGCCAAAAGAGGCAGGTAAGTGGGTATGTGCAGGACACGGGGGTTTAAAGGGCCCTAAATTGAAGCAGTGTTTTTAAAAACCCACTGCTTCAATTTAGGGCCCCCGTTTCATCTACACATGCCCATGGACACTAGTGCCCAGTGCTATGGAGGTGTTGCCTATGCAAGCTGATGGCTCTCTGAACCAGTTAGTGTCTAAGTGTCCTGCCACGGTTTCTGCCTGACTTCAGACTAATACAGCTAACTACTTCTCTCTATTCATAATCACTGTTTCACTTCCAAATGATCCACAGGTAAAGTTTAGCCTGCCACCAGATGAATCAAACACTGCCTGTCTGCTCACTTGCATTACTGATATATTTAAAGGATGTGTTTTCTATGATGGTATAAATCGACAGACTCTTGTCATTGATAGACAGCGCTCTTCTGGACAAAACCTAGCAATATGCTGTGCTTCTGTCTCCTGTGTTCTGAAGCTTTCTTTTTGAATTTCACATTCCTTTTCTGGACAGCTTCATTCATGATTGTTCAAATGGTATCTGAAGGGCCAGCATCACTTCAGAATTTAACAAGCAAAGGAGTTTCACACCGCAAGCTGCTCTAGCTCACTCGGAAGCAGATATTTTGTAGTAAGAGAATTCTGAAGTAAACCTTAGACTCTCTGCATGCGGATATAAGGAATGTGCTACTGGCCCACGTTCGTTCTTATAAGAGAAAGAGAGGTAACCATAGAGGGGAGGAAAGCACTCTTCATTTGTACTATACTCACATTATTCTTATGTGAGCAAAAATACATAAGACTATTTTCAGTTGAGCAAGTATAAATTTACAGTTTCCAAATCTGGATCTGAATCACACCCAATTTAAATCACATCTTAAATCTTATTATCTTGTACACCTTCTTCACCTTTTTATAAAATGATTGCATGTTTAAATGATATTTGAGTTGATAAAAAAAGACACTTCTGCTTCTCTGCATCCTTTTGTCATGCATCCAAAGGCATTATGTAAGTAGACCAACAGGTGGCAGTGTAATACACCAAAGGGTATAAATGGACCAAAGGAATAAATGAGGATCGAATTAACAGAATTTCTCAAATTAAACATCTGCCCAATTTAGCTGAATGTTTGGAGTTCAGATAAAATGGTGTCAGGAGCTGAGCCTTCAGTTTGTTTGTTGATTATGCCAACCCACAGCCTTACTGACCATCCTGCTTGCAATATAAAATTGGTATTACAACAGTTTCAAAATACATTTCATATTTCTTCCTTTCCTATCTAACCATGCCCATGAGCTGAGAAGGTATACTTTATCATCTTTTTAGGATCTGATGTACAAGGGACTATATGATGATGCTTAGACTACATCTTCTGATGTTTATGTGCCACACAATGAAGAAATCCAATACAGCCAGTTTCCCAAAGTGGTGTATGTAGCTAAGAAAAAGGATACGTTGCCTTTCTGGTTTCTGTGTGATGAATAGGGCTGACTGGCTTTTTTTTTCACTGCAACTCTCTTTGGAAGGAAAGCTAGTAAGCTAAAGTAAGTGCAACACTTCACTGACAGTGTTGTTGGGTTTTTTCCTCCACACTTTTAATTAAAAATTGAAACCCCAAACTGATTTTTTGGATTTCAGCAATTCTCATATTTTCATTTTAGGAAGGGTCCCCCCACCACCACCTTTTAAATGAAAAGTTCAAATTTTCCATTTAAAATGTCTGAAAGGGGAAAAGACCAGCTTGTATCATCTCTAGAATTAACTTGTAAGTCCAAAGGATACCCCTTCCACCCCCATTTTAATAGAAGCATCTGCCTTTTCATGTCTCAAATGAGAAGAATATCACAAAACAAATCATCGTGCTCTCAGTCACTCTCTTTCATGAAGTCTTCACGTGTTCTTCCTTTGTTTTTTTTAGCCTGAAATGTAAGTCATCTACCAAAAAGATACCTGTCCATCTTTAAGAGAGAAATAGGACAGAGAAATGATAATGATAGGTGTGCTAATCCTTGTCATGGAACATATATAGTATTAAAATAGTTATGGCTTAAATGTTCTTTTAAAAAAAAAAAATCAGCAGAAGCAAGTATCTATGATATGCTAGAAGCAGGGGTTATTCTAGCCTTGTTCTGAAAAAACAGTCAGCACACACTAAAGAGAATCACAACACACCTCCTCTCATGGCTTTATCTTATTTACTGCAGAGGACACAGATACATGCAAATAGTAAGGTCCTGGTGGCAGGGACCCTCTTTGAGCCTGGTGTTTCTACAGTACCCTAGAACAGTGGGATGCTGATCCAAGACTGGGCCCAGTCACTATCACAATACAAACACTCTCTTAGTCCAAGCCACATTTCCAACCTTAGCGGTTCTAGGCCTTCCTCCTTTAAGAGAGTTCAGCCTCAGACTTGCACCTTGCTTAAAAGTCAAAGCAGAATTTATAGCTGCCACAATGGGTATGTCTATACCCAGAAGCATCAAGGTTTTTGCAAAGGAGGGCAAAAGCTGTTCCCCCAGCTCCCAACCTTTCTTCCCTCTCCAGCTTCAGCCAGGGACTTTTTAAATTCCCCAAAGCAGGTGAAAATTCCCTTCTATTTCCCCCCCTTCCCTGGCTGCCACTCCCACTGTTCCCACTGTCCCACAGGGTGGGGAAGGCTCCAGAGCTACTTCTGCCCACTCTAGCTGGGCTGCACAGTGCTAGACTCAGCCCAGGAGAGTGGTGCTGGCAGGAGGGGTTCCCCCTCCCTGCTTCTGCTTCCAGGCTCCCAGGGAACACCTGAGGGTCCTACTGCTGTCCCAGGCTGAGCCTGGCCCCTGTACAATCTGGCTGGAGCAGGAAGCTTGTCTCTGGAGCACCCCACCCCTGGATCCATGGAAAAAGCAGCAGCAGGTATGGGGCAGAGGGGAGAAAAAGGGAAAGGATGAGAGGGGAGGGGAGTGGACATGCCTCTGAACATAGAGGGGAAAGGAGGGGGGAATCTTACCTGCTTTGGCACCTTCAAAAAGTCCCCAACTACTGTTTCTGCCATGTAGTCTGAAAGGGGGCGGGGGTGCTACTGCACCCCCTTTGGATCCACCCCTGTGAACACTGCTGTATATGTGTGCACACGCCTGGCCTCGAACGCCAGGTCACGCACGGCTTTGGCCCGCTTGTTCGCTGGTGTTCACCTCACCGTCCCTGGTGGTCCGCCAAGTGGATATTTGCTTCTGGTGTGGTCATCCCCAGTCTCGCCTGCCATGACTTTGAATCTTATTTCAGTGGTGGGTCCAACCACTGGAGGTCTCTCAACAGGGGGACATCTATCTGCAAGGCTCCACCTCCCCTCAACCTCGCCCTTACACCCAACCTTGACGGGTCACAGCTGTCCTCCTGGCCAAGCTCCCAACTGTTGACCCCCTGATTACTTTCGCCAGGGCAGTCCTCCCTTCCAATGTAAACAGCCTGTGGCACCCTACCTGGGTTGCGAGGCTGCAGCCCTTTCCCTAAGCCGAGCAACCAACCCTGAGGCTTAAATAGCAATTGGGCTCCACGAGCTCTGACCCTCAACCCCTCCACCTGTGGGAAACACAAAATACACAAGAAAATCACTAGTGGACTCTGGAGGGCACAACTGCCTCTTGGTCAGGCTCCCTCCGCCAAGTCACTAACAACCCGCCCCAACACTCTGGGTTGGTGCTAGGCCCTATATGTGACTGGGGTGACCAACGGATTCCACCGCAATTCTTCTCCCTTGTTGCCCAGCCTTTTGTCTCTTTGGACCACCTGTGGTCCTCCGGTGGACACTGAGCCCCTCGTCACCCACTGAATTGGCACTATGCCACCAAAAGCCATGTCCAGCAGTCCTTCATGCTGCCCCTGTCCCCTACCTGGTGCGCCTCTTCAGCTTTCCTGGTGCCCTCAATGGTCCCACCTGGGTAGGTACCGACACTTGAGTTGGCCTCTCCAGCCCCTCTGCTGTAGCCACACGCATTGGGGTCTTTCTCTGCCCCTCTGCCCTTTTCCCCAGGTTCCTGGTCATGAGGAGCCCCCTCCAGCTCATGGCTCCTTCTGCTTCTGCATATACAATGTCTGACTTGCTGCAGGCATCGAGGCGCCCTCCCCCGCCGGGGGAAGCAGCTTCCAGCTCCCTTCGCTCCCGCAGGAGCTGCAGAGAGACACCTCCTGCTGGTGCTCCTGCCAGTGCTGATCTGCCCCTTTCCTCATTGCTGGTGGCCCGTTTTATTTCTGCTGGCCAGCGATCGTGGCTGACATCACCAGCTGGCCACAGATGCATAAAGACGTGGCTGACGAGCTACATGGGCTCCTTCGCATGTTCCAGCTTCACCGCGGGTCCCACTGCAGGTGAGTATCTTTATTTACTATTTTTTTCTTTCCCCTCTGGGGGTTCCTGACCCCGGGGCACCCCCCTGTTACTTTGGGGTCTTCCCCTGTGACAAAAAGCACTACCAAGAAGCATGTCCAACACACTTGCTCCCATTCCACACCTACCAAACTGTGAAATGAGGTGGTAAAGCCAATCTGGGGCACTCCCTGCCACCATTCTCAAGAGCATCTGGTGTTCTCAACAGCAGTAGCATGTGACACCCCCAGAACAGCTTCATTACCTCCTTTTTAGTTTGGGGTATGCAGAGCAAGAGCATGTGAGCAAGAAATGGTTTTCAAGAGCAATGGGGAAGGGTTATAATTATGTCTAGGGAGTCAGAAGGTTACAGTAGCTCCTAACCACAGTCTAATATGTTACTAGGATGAGGCAAAAGCAGAAACAAGCCATCCTCTTGCCTTTTTATTTTAGAATGCTGACATGTGGGGTGTGGCATATACAGTGTAAAATAAAATGAAAACTCACCACCAACAACTAAGGATTACATCTAGGTGTTGTGGAGAAGAGTAAATTGGAAGTGTATGGAGGTCACTGCAGGGTATGTGTGTGTGTAAACCAAGAACTAGACTCTCTCGTGGAAAGAAGCAATCCCAAAGCCCACAGTTCAAGACTGTATTAATTACTTCTGTAGTACTGTGGAAATGTATGAAGATCTGAATAACTCTCCTTTCCAAGGAAATACTTTCCCACCACCACCATCCACCGCTCCTCACTTACGATTCTTTATCTTTTCCCTTCAGTAACCATCTCAAAGCACCAGGAAAGTTTAAACTAATAAACATTAATAGATAAATCCAGAGACTGATGTAAATAATCCCACTGATTTCAGTGATGCTACTTGTATGAGTCAGATGAGCAGGATGTTTGACTTCGCCTTTATAAAAGCACATTTATTAAAAAATGTTTTTCCCTTACAGTGTTGTTGAAACTCCTATTACTTCCTGAAAAATTTATATAGCTTGGGATAACCCCTGTATTTTTTTATTTAGAAGATGAGTTATAGCGCAGATTGTCATAGTCTTATTAAATAATAGGAATCAGATAGGCTCTCACTCAGGAAGGTTTAGCCGCATGTAACAACCTGAAGCACTTTAAAGAGTAATAGATTAGATATTTATGCTGATAAAAATGCACCCAGGAACAAGAAGAATATATACAAGGGCCTAAAACTGGGAAGCATGTCCTGTTGGCAGGGAAACGGGGTGATTCAAACAGGAATAGAAGCAGGAGAACATAAGACTTATTGTGTACTTTCTTATTGCTGAGACCCTGCCACGGCATCTTGTGTGACTATATCAAATTCCTGGAAACTTGTCAGCTTACAGGTGATAGTTTGCTTGGAGTTAGATAGCCCATACATCACACTATTAAAGGCCAGAACACTGTGATTATCCTGTAGTCTTTCAGAAAGTTCATTGAGATCATTATTTTCTTCGTGGAAAGACAACAGAAATAGCCAGGAAGGACTTTTGCATAAGATCCCATGTAAAAGATCACACCATAACCCTACAGTAACTCCTGTAGGCTCCAATAAAATGTAGCTTGCTGCGTTGCCTGTAGAAAATACTCCTAAGCAATGTCACCCCGGTGCAAGAAGAATAAAGCAAAGAAATTCCATTTGTCATCATAAATCATCAATTGGCTTCTGATGTGTGCCTAGCTAAGCAATTCCTGCAGCTCTCATCTAAATGACTTCAATACAAGGTTTGCATTTCAAGGTTACCAGAAGTCTTTCAAATAAGACATTTTATTCTTATAATTATTGTCATTCCAGTCATCCATGCATGGTAGTATCCACTTACTGGTGATATCGAGCTTTCTTAGAAAGCAGCTGAGCATTGAAAAAAACTGCTATGTATGAAAATGAGGCCACAGTGAGTCCTCTGGTTTTCTTTGAAGGGTTTCTCCAAGAAACATCTTAAGATTTAGATTTTTTTTTCCTGGAAAGAAGCAAGCAAACATCACTTTTCAAGGAAAAAAAGCCAGTCATAAATAATACAAAATTCAAACCTAGAAATATGAGACCATAAATAATAATTTTTAAAAAGGAAACGCTTTTGATGGTATATACTGAACTGTATGACCCACTCATATGACCATATGACTCAGCTCAGTGATCCCTCCAAGAATGGCATCTCTGTGGGAGAACCTGCACAAGTAATACATATTAATCACCAATTAATTTTTTAAGGGGACAGTTTAAAAAACACATTTTGATGTTCTTGCCCCAGTAGACTTCTCCCTCTGTCACTCTTAGTAACAAATCAAATGCAGTAAGGCATAGCTGACTTGTTAAATAAGCCCAGGGGAAGGATGCAGGGAGGTAAGAGCTGCAGCTGATGTTGCTTTTGTGTTAGTTTGTTTGTATAAGAAAAGCTGGAAACCCCAAGTTCCTGTAGCTGTAATCAGAGAAGGGCTCACAGTTATTCAGTGACCCAGATATCACCTGCTGGAAGTGTCTGCTTTTCAAGAGAAAGATGATGCAATTAAGCAGGACTTTGACCTTTGATATTCCAGTAACGTTAGAGGGCCTTTGAAATACTGAGAGCAGGGAGGGTTTAGTTTATAGAGCTATAGGGCCTGATCAGATTGACTAGAGTCCTTTTATGCCATTCAGTTGGCTGCTCTTTAGTACTGCATCACCAGTGCTTTAATGTAACCTAAATCAGACCCAGAGAAAAAGAGAGAATCTGAGAATGACAGAATACAAGCAGCAGCCAGGGATAACAACTTGCTACCCAACATTATATATTTGTTGACGCAAACATGTGTGCTGAAAACTACCAATCCAAAGAAAGCAAACCTCTCCAATACTCTAATGCATTAAAAAATTACTAATCCAATATCCACAGTCATTACCAATAACAGCAACAATATGTTGTCTTGACATTTCATCATTACCGTTCTGCCTATTGGGTATGCAAGGATTCAGTATAAAAATGAAGCAAAAATATCTTAACATTTGGCACACACACAGCACTTTCCATCTTCTAAGTGCCGGACACGCATTCACTAACTAATTAACCCTTACATCACTCTTTTAAGTCAGTAATGGAGTTTTATTATTTCTGTTTAAAGAGTGGGTTAGCTAGAATTAAAATTCTGCTAAGAGGCAAAGAGCTTAGGGCTCTGGTTTTCCCAAACATGTGCACGCCCAGTTTGCTTATGCAATTACCATGCTTTCATGTACTATCTCAATCACTCCACGCAATAATAGAGTATTGTAGCAAAACCTCTAGTTACCACGCATCTGCACAAAGTGCATGCTCTGAGAATATGGCTCTGTATGACTCACACTTGTCTCTGGAAAAGCTGGGATTAAAATTCAGAAATTCCTGACTCCTAGTATTGTACACATTCTTTTAGCATTCAGACAAATGTTGTTCTCTCTCATATAATAAATATTTTGTATACCAAAGATGATCTTATGTATTTTCCAATAGAGAGAACTGCAGAGATGAGTGACATAGTAAAACTGCAGGAAAAGAAGAAATCCGTTACAGAATGCTCTTCCCCTTTTAGTTGTATTCTTACCTTATTTTAATGAGAATGTGCAAGTATTTTCTAAACTTCCCCATTCACAGTTCTGACAAGCCAACAGAATTTTAAGTAAACAAAAGACCTTTTATATTCTGTTTCAGGAAATTTTCAGTAAGGTGTCTAGAGACTGTTGGCTAGTTAGACAGTAATATTTGAAAGAAAAAAAAATCATCATTGTAGTAGCATACAAAACAGCTACAGTGCCTTTTGACAGCTGTAGAAAACGGGTTTAAAGTCCAGGTGCTGATAAATGATCAGAGAAATACTGTCCTCAGAGGTAAGCAAAAGGAAAAAAGGCAGCAAGAGAATGTGAGGAGCCATGAGAAGGATAGCCATTTTCTAGAACCATAATCCAATTCTGATTTCTGCAGGGCAGGCTAGAAGCTGAGTCCCATTGCTTCAAATTTGAATTCTAATATCCAGGGACTAAATTAACTTCTTATTATTTAGCTTAATCTCCTTTTTGTATTTTTAAAATACAGAACCAAAACAGACAAAGGTACATGTTCCACCAATACTTCCACTTGTATAATCTGCTGCTCTTTAATGTCAGTATGCATTTCATATAACCAAGAGCAGGAACCCAACACATTTTAAAAGTTCATTGTCAAAGTAAAATTTATTTGTCTTAAAAAAGATAAATAGATAAAAGGCAGGACAGTCTATCTTTTAGAACTGTGCAAAATTTTCCTGAGCTGTATAACATATTAAACCATCTAATTGGTTCGGACCGTGTTCTTGTGCTACACCAAAGCAGCAATATATTCAAACCAGACATTTCTGAATCAAGCAGATTTCAGAGGACAGAATTTTCTGAAGTAGTGTGAGCTGTAAATACATAGCTACATCCATTAATGTGTACAGTCCTAATTTCATCACTAAACATGGTTTCTCTAAATTATCAAGATCCAGGCGCAGCTTAACTTTGCTTTTTGTATGTTTGCATGGCTCGTGTTTCTCCTCAGGCCCTTTTACTTGAGGTGGGTCTTGAGGATATATCATTCAAATATTATCTTTTAATACTCATCTTCAGTCTTCATCTTCCCTTCTCCCTGGTAGTGCCATTCTGGTAACTTCCTTTGCCACGTATTCTTCCAGACTCCTTTGAACATGCCCATACCATGCCAGTCTTCTTTCTTGTACTTTCTTAGATGCCTCCACTACCTTCATCAGTCCTCTGATACAAGTATTCCTCTCTTTATCCATCTTTGTTATGCCATACATCAATTGTCATATCTGTCACATTCAGTCTCCTTTCTTGAGTTTTCTTCAGGAGTCATGTCTGTACTCCATACAAAGCACTGGATGTACACAGGTCTTGTAGACTTTCCCCTTCAACTTCACTGATACTTTCCTGTAGCATAATATTCCTGTCACCAGTTTCCAGTTTGCCCACCCTGCTGTTATTCAATGATTCAGCTCTTCATCTAACTCTGCGTTCTGCTGAACGGTTGACCCCAAATATTTGAACTTGTCAACTTTTCAAGCACTATCTTCTAATACTGGTGATTGATATTGCAACTGGGGAAAGGCAACCAGAGCAGCAGCCCCAGGATGCTGCCTTTGTAGGAGGGCACAAAAGTAGCCACTGCCTCAGCATGGCAGCAGCGAGTGCTGCTCCATGTGTCATGAGTGCCCAGGTGCAGAGCTGCTTTGCTACACCACTGCTGCTATTGACATGTGCAGCAACCCCAAACAGGATGAGAGATCAATGGGTAAAGCAACATGGAATTACAGCCTTGGTCCCAATGATATTTTATGTTGAAAAAGGGATCCACAAAATCCAAGGACTGGCAAAGTAAAGATGCAAGGTGCAAGTGAAAACTACTGTACCATACATTGATCTGGAGTTCAGTGGGTATGCAAGATGGGTATTATTTGAGGCTGAAGGTGTGGTAATATGTTTAACAAGAAAAGCAGAGTTTTAGAGTATTGCATGTAAAGCAGAGGGCTTAGAGATGATGGTAAATTGACTGCAAAGCTTTTTTTCACCTTCATCTTGCAGTTTAATAAGGAAAAAGATACATACATATATACATATACACACACACAGAGTTATCTGTGTGTGTATATATATGTAAACATGTATACACACACGCATTATATACATACACACACATACACATACACACCAATAACTCTGTATATATACACACATACAGTTGTATATGTGTATACACACACACACACACACACACAGAGTTATCTGGCATGAGTGGGGAATGGGGGGTGCCTGGTATCTAAAAATTCCAGTTACCTGAGCCCAGCTGTTTTCAGCCAGATACAGAGGGAGGGGATGGGGGTGGCCGGAGCGGTGGCAGCACAGAGTAGACGTTTTGGCCAGATATAGAGCAGCAGCAGCAGCACAGGGTGGTAGGTGGTGGCAGTGGCTGCCATGTGCAAGCTCCTCCACATCCAACCGGCTCACCAAAACTCTGGTTAATAGAGTATTCCAGTTAATCAAATGCTGGATAACAGGGCTTTTACCATGTGTGTGTGTGCGCATGCATAATTTAAGTGTGTGTGTACAAATTCATATTCATATAATTTAAAACATCTTAAAGCTGTAGATCACTTTCTGCTTGACACGGATCTTATTACCTTCTGAAAGAAAACTTTCTTATACCTACCTTTTATCAACTGTATGTAGACAGGATTTTGCTAACAACATAAACAAGCCTTTACAGCTAAATATTCAGAATACTGCTTTCTCCTTTCTATTATATTTTTAAAATTAATATAATGCTAGGAATAGGTGTTAGACAGCCCTGAATGAAGTCCCTGATCCACTGAACATTGCTTCTCCTATGTCTTTACGTATACTTAGTAAACAATGAATTGCAAAATGAATAGTGCCTTGTGGTTATAACTGTATGCAGAATTTTGAAAAGATTCAATAACATACAGACAAATCAATTTCAGTTCTGGAAATAGTATAAAGAAAAGTAGTCAAGCCAAATATCTTGCCAAGAAATATAGTAATGTGTACTCTCTTCATGCACATATATATTCATTAGCCAAAGAATTTTGCAAATGTGAAAGAGTTTAAAAATGTTCTGTCATCTTAGTTAAAATGACTACAAGGGATAGTCTTAGTTACTGTTACTATGGAACTTGCTATATTACTAGGGACAATGTGCTGCAATGCTTTCACACCTTCAGGCACGCCCTGTCAAGATGGTCCTGGGGTCTGCTACAACTCTTGGGAATAGTACCCAGCCTCTGGCATTGGTGTCATAAGGAACTAATGACTAGAATCATATGAATGCAAAGTAATAGCTACCAATATGTATCTCCTTCTCTCTTACTATTTTGTGTGCATCTTAGGTCCTGTTTTCTCTATACTGGGTGCATCTACACAAGACACTAAAAGCACAGTAGACTCATTCTACTGCGCATTAGCATAGCATGGTGAAAACCAGGCTAATGTGCTAATACGCAGTAGAATTAGTCTACTTCATATAAACTTACTGCGCAGTAATTATGAAGCATTAATGCACATGTAGATGTGCCCTCTGTGAAATAGAACTAAGTAGCTAGAACATCTTTCCACTTACAGTTAATAATGATCTATATCTATGTACAGAAATATCAACAGGAAAAGATGGGGCCAGAACTCAGGAGAAGAGTTATACGAGTCTATCATGATTCACTTTAAACCAGCTAGAAGTGGCTGGAGCCCCCACCCAGAAATCTTGGATCACTAAATTTTCCTGGGGTGTCCCACAAACAAAAATCCCTCCTCAGAAGCAGTGTAAGCACAAAAGGATACGTTCATTACAGTAAACAAAGGCAAAGAAAGCAAAGGAAACACCAAATGCAATTCAAAAACTGTTAACTACTAAGTAATCTCTAGTTCGCACCCCTTTTTGGGGAGAATCCACCCATGCCCAGGCAATCCGAGATGTGGGGGCTCACCCAAAGGCTTATCTCCAGGGGCCTGCACCCCTATACCTGCTACTCAGCAGGAGAGTCCTACGAGCTGCTCTTTGGTGTTTTGCTGCATCTTGGAGAGTGGCTAGAGAGCATATGTCCTTCTGCCATGCAAAGGGCCCCTCATTGCTCCCTGGGAAGCTGTAGGGCAATGATCTCCACTTCCACATGGTGGCTTTGAGGGGATGACTTGCAGCTTCAATCAGCATACCACACCCCCAGAATTCCTAGTCTGAATCCCCTAGTCCCAATCTGCTAGGGCAGAAAGCTGCAAAAGAACTCAAAGAAGGGAAGCCAGGTCTATCCTGGCCTGGGCCTGAACATACAGCAGAGCTCTGCTGCAAAACAATAAAAGGGCAGGGGCCCAGGCCTATAATGCTGTGGGCGTGGACCAGGCAACAAAAAAAATAGCCAAGCCATTTTGCTATGGGCGTGGACTAGGCAACAAAATGTGCTAGTTCCTCATCCTGGCCCAAAACATGCCAGGCACCACCCTGGCCCAATTCTGCCAGCAAAACTGCCAGGCTCCAACTCCAGTTGGGAAGGCTTCTTGCTCCTGCTTCTTCTAGAACAGGGGTTGCCACCACTGGCCACTACTTGCAATTTAGCCCCCACCTCAGGCTTCCCCCCACCATCACCCCTGCACTCCCACTGAAATCAGAAGAGGCTGCAAAGGAAATCTATGAAACTATGAAATAGTTAAAGCAGGAGGCACTAGGACCCTAGAGATAGCTCCCCTGCTGCAACAGAGAGAATAAACTGAACTCAGCACTCGTTCTCTGCTGCTGTGGCTGGCCTGTGAATCCCTGAGCTGCCATGGGTTGAATCCAATTTCTTCACAGCTAGATTCGGCCGGTGGCCCATAGGTTTTCGACCCCTGTTCTAGAACAAAGATGAAGCAAAGAAGAGTGAAAATCTTATTGGTATATGGTCCCAGCAAAAAAGTTTGATTGGTACAACGCAAAATCACACCTATTGTTGGACATCATGGAGTGTTTTCCTCATATAGTTTCGATCTATAGGAGTAAATGCTACTTTGCAGACAAAATAAGCTATAAAGGCATTTCTGGATGAATAATTGGATGTACTAGTGTGGTCCCTGGTATCCCAATGCAATTAGGTTACTGAATAGAGTGCCAGTGTTAAGTCTAACACCAATGTCCTTATTAACACATAGGACTCTTGCTAAAAGGTTGGCTCTATCACTGAAAAGCAACTCCATTTCCTGTTCTAGAGGCAAGAACTAGGAGAGAAGGAAAGCATCAATGGTAACCAAGTATTACAGGCCACAGAACAATGATGGATAAAATAAGGACTCTCTTAAAGGAAAAAGGACAAGTGGTATGAACATTCCCTGTGTCACATGGAATAGAAGGTAATGTTTATCAAATGCAGTGCTGTGGAAGTGGTGTCTAACACAGCTGCTGATATCATTCTTTTTTTTTTTTTTTTAAGCATCCATGGGAAATGAACTTGGCTCTTGAATTAAATAACTTTTGTGACAGCGAGGAATAAAAAAGCCATCTCTGTGCACATTAATTATGCACCTTAAAATAAATTGCTCTCCTTGGATTATTGTTCAGGAAACAGTTTTCAGGGGGAAGAAATTAAAATGTCATGCATATTTCAAAAGTGTACTTCATATGAAAATACAAACAGTTCTAAATGAGCCCAACATACTGGTAACGTATTGAACAAATGGATTAAATATGCCTTGTTTTAACTGGAAAACAATGTTTTCCCTTAAATATCTAAAGAATATGCACATAAAGATCAGAAAACAAAGACACTTTTACTGCTAAAGTAGTCTAACACCTTTGGTTATTCACATTATTTTACAATAACAAGTAGCAAATATATAAAAATGCATTTCAAATACCTTATATTTTATAGCAAATCATACTGCCAAATATCTGAGAACAATGTTTGAATTTATTTAAACTACCTCTACCATTTATTTTATTTTTATCTATATCTATATCTTTTTTTTTTTTAACTAACCCCTGTTGTTCTCAGAGAATTCAGGAGTCTGTAATCTCCTGGAAGGATTACAAATAAATTAAAGTATGCCTGAATACTAGGTCAGATACAGTGCTCTTGTCTGTCACTATTATGACAATCAAAAGGCCTAAATCACTTAACTCCTTTTAATGGAACATTGATAATCAGTGTGTAGTCCACAACATGAATATACACAGAGTACAGAGGAAGCTCCTGGCTGTAACATTCATTCTTATTCAAATATCCCTCCTTAAAAGGATTAATAACTCAGAAGAGCAGTAGTCCCAATCTCTTGGACTGTAAAAAAAAACAAAAAAACAAGTTCATTTCATAATGATGCTCTAAAGAACTGGCCTGTGAAAGTATAGAGAATAAATGTCAAAAGATACTAAGAGACAAGGATTTGCGGGGAGGGGAGGCCCTTTCCTGGTGTTCTTGTCACAAAGTATTTATCAGAATTCACAGATTCGTTGGAATCTAACAGGGCTGCTTCAAAGAGGGAAAATCCATGTTTTTCCACATGAAACAGAAAACCCAGATCCCTGCTAATCACACTGCATATTAGTGGCTAAGTGTTATTAGGCAAATGCACAGTAAGCATCACAAACTAACCATACACTGGTGCTACTGCACAGTACATCTAGTTACTGCGCATTTAGTTAGGTCTTTATTAGCAAGTGCTAAACTAAATGTGCAGTATCTAAGGTGCATTAATGAACGTGTAAACATACCCAGTGTAGCCCAAAGGAAAATGGTCAGGGTTCCTCCCCACATCTCTCTTCTCTTTTTACAGTGCAGAAAGCTATGAAATTAGGACCTATAGGCCTAGTTACTTCAGTTGCTCATGGGTGAAGGAAGCTGGACACCATTACTTGGAGCAGTTACAAGGAGCAAAAATTAATATAACGGTACGTGGACTTCTGTGTTTTAAGTCTTTACTGTCTGACTTGTTTCTAATATATAAGGGTTCTCCTCGTTTTTATGACCCTTGTCCTTTTTGAGTAAGTGGCCTTGGAAAAGAGAATATACAGGGTGCTCTCTGAAAAATAAACTGACCTCCTTTACCAAAAAGGGCTTTTTTTCTTCCTAAAGAGACTGTGTCCTAGGATTCAGAAACTGACTCCTATCTCAGGGGCCTGTTTTTAATTTATTTAAATTCTTTCTTTCATATCATTTTTCCTTCTTGAGTCAATTCTTTATAACCCTGAATAGGTGTATAATATTGATAGTCTGCCTGACTGTTTAAAAGGAAAAATGCAAACACCTTTGTGGCAGAAGGTCTGAAATGGCAATTGCAGAGATTCCTTCAGGTAATGATTGCCTGCAAACTTAGGGAGCTGGACACAATGGCCTAGGAAGCCCTTTCCACTCCTATGTCCAGTGTTTAAACCTTCTTTCCTATATTCCACGTTTATCTAGAAAGCCAAAGCCTCTTCCATGTGTGCAATTTTGAATCTGTGTTCTACAGCAAAAAAAAAATATCCAAAAGAAGGGTAGAAACGAATGTTGATTTGAAACTTCTAAAGGATGTTCCCAATACAATAACCCTGCCCAGATCAGCAAGGAATTCATCCCCAGCAGTAACGCAAGGTGAGATCCTCCTTTCATGGATTTCACTCTGCCTGAGCAGAACGGTGAGTACAACACACTGCTCCAGAGCTCACCTACCCTGATATTTGGTTCCAGGTTGTGCAACAGAGGAGGAGCCCTTGGCTGAACAGACTGTTGCCTCCCTCGGGCACATTGTGCCCGAGGGAGGCAACAAGACAAATAGAGCATCATTCCCTCTTCCCCCATAGATATTCCAGCACCACTAGAAATTGCTAAGAACATGGCTCTAGTAAAATGTCCACCAATGGCCAGAGTTACTGCAGAAACATATGGCTTCTTTATGAATGGTTGGTATCTCCGTTTTGCCAAAATGGCCAACGCCTTTTTCGGAAAACACTCCCAGTGACTTCAGTAAGCCAGTCACTGAAGTAAAGATTCAGGATTTGAACCTATAAAGTTTCATTTGAAAAACAAACCAAGACTTGAATAAGATTTTCAAACCCTCTCAGAGGCCTAGGCTCATCTTACCTAAATGTAGCAATTCTATGACTAAACTCTAATATTTAATCCAAAGAAATCTTAATAGTTTCTTTGTCTTCGTAAATATATATACACATGGGTACTTTGTTCCTTACCCAGTAAATTTAATTTGGATCCAATTCAGCAAAGAATGTAAGCACATATTTAACTTAAGCTTGTGCTGAAATTCTTTACTGAATTAGATCCAAGGAGCTGACTACTCAGCTATTTGAAAAGACATTCTAGCATTGTAAAGAAAAATCCAACCAAACATATAATGCAGTTTATAGGATGTACTGATATAGATCTAAGAATCTTTAAGTAATCTTTCAAATACTAAATAATCTCGTCTCCCAACTTTGGACATATAATTGTACCTAGTTCAATTTATTGCACTTAGTTCTTAAAAGTTTAAGTTTCTTCCAAATAGAAGCTCATTTAATTTTGAACTCTAACTTAATTAGTTTTCCAAAACATTGCTCTGGATTTTGCAAGTAAATACTCAGTTTGAAATGATAACAATGCGAAACCGACAAAACAAATCTACTGCAGTGATAATGAAAGGCTAAAATGACATCTAAGTCAAAGTTTAATACCACAGAAACTGTGTATTAGACCACTGTGGCCATGAAGAAGAAAATGCATAAACTCCACCATCAGGGAAATGTTTGGATTTTGCTTCTGATATTCAGTGAATATTTAGTGCTTTCAAGGTGCCTAATAAAGTCTACTCTCTCATGAATGTGAGATAATCAGATGGGAGAAAGTTACAGCCCTAAACTACCAAAGTATATCATCATTCATGATCATCTGGCACCCATTTTTCGTTATTTATCAGTGTGTTTTGTTTATTCAAGTAGATTTATTCTATCTGTTAAATGAGCGTGCCTGTTATTTCATTACCTAATGTTATGATGACGGTTTTTCTAACAACATTTTCTGAACAATATTTACATTACTCTTAAAAGTCAAAACAAACAATCTGGAAGTTATTTCACATTCCTAGGTAATATTTCCTACCCTCTTTCATCCCACCTAAAAAGCCATTTTGTCACTATGACAGAAATGCTCCTTTGTGACCTCACCATTACTTTTTGAAAGGGCTTCATCATCCGAAACATGGCAGTGCATGTTTGGGAATATGGAAGAATTACAAGCTTTACATTGTAGACCTCATTAAGTCACTTTTCATACAACAGAAATGATCTGCTGGCAGAGTTTAGCACTAAATGATCAAATGTGTAGGAATTTGCAAAAACAAATCTCTTTCAACCTTCAGTTATGCATGGAGTTGCCAAAAAAAGAACCCACTCAGAAGAACACTGAACAATTTTCATAAAACACTGCCACCATCTATCAGAGGATCTTAGAAACTGGTAAGTGAACAGTTTATTTTTACCTGCCTACATAAATGAAATATATTCAGCATGATGCTCTACATTTTCTCAGGCTTGTACAATCACAGCAGGGTTTTCTTTTATCAAAGGAAGTACAGATTTACCATCCTGTTTTATGCTACAGGCAGTAGGTCACTGAGCAAACCTAGTGACATTCTTGAAATATATTGAAAAGTGTCATTTAAAGAATTGCTAGGGAAAAAGACTATAATGTTTATTAATGCTTTACCCTTCCCCTCTAGAAAGCCAAGTGCAAATCTATCCTTAGGCTACAAGTGAAAATGAGGTTAGTGGTCTTCCTCATCTGCGCACATCACAAAGCTGTTGCACTCAACATGACTTGCAGCCTACCTTTAACAGTGGCTGGAGGCTAGAATAAAAAGGATGTTTTTAAAGGCCAGGATGTAGATACATCCAGAATGAGGAGGCAGGATAGATAGAAAACTTATAAATAGCAACTTATTCCCCCTGTACCTCTGACAGGCACTGTGACCCTGTCTCTCCTGAAGAACAAAATTCACATTGCTTTTCTTTTTTAATCCTTTGAGCCACACATGGTCCTGAATAATCTGTTCTAATGGCAAATATTATAAACTATTTTGGATTATAGACATTACAGTAGATTTCCTTTCTAATTCTGCCTCTCAGCATTTAACTATTGCAAACAAGAGGTCATATGATCTTCCTGCATCTGGACCTCTAATACAGTTTTGTTAGGAATTTGCCTGAGAATATCAGTGTTTTGTCTGCATTCTTTTTTTCACAGAAAATCATGGAAGAAGGATTCATATTCCAGTAGTTCAGAAGCCTATCTGTGGAGCAAGCTAATCAGTCCCCAAAGCTTATATTTTCATTGCAGAAGTGACCATAACCATAAAAAAATAAAAAGAATGAAAAATAAATCTGACGAGTTTATTTTTCTATTTTCTTTGTTCCTCATTTTCAGTACTGGGAAAACAGTCATCTACACATGTTCTTCTTAGACCTAGAGACAACTCTGGAACAAGTGCATCTGATCTATTTAAATCGGTCTAATAAAAGAGATCAGATTCACAAATAAATATTGTCTGCCTGATCTTGAAAGCAATCCTAGACCCAGCTTGTACTACCTTGAAGACGGACCACCATGAAATTCCAACTGATGCAGGTACAAGCCAAGAAGTTGTGGTCAGTCAGTAGGTTATAGACAAGATTATAGAAACTGAATAAGTGACAAAACTTTATTTGGCCCCATCATTGCTCCTGAGCTGCTTGATGAGATTAAAAGGAAGGAAGACTTCCCTTGATTTCAGTTAGGCACCTAAATACTTTTGAAGATCTGGGTCATAGTGCATGGAAAACAAAAAACTGGGAAGCTCGCTGAGACTGGAGAGTGGGACTCTGGGCAGAAGTGGTTAGGTAGGTGCCATTTTATAGGATGGTTTAGCTAGTAAAACAAACTATACTTTGAATATACTTTGCAAAACTAAATGTAAGTAGAAGGCATTCCTCACCTGCTTCTGAAGAATGGCAGAATTTCAGTAATCTAAGTCATGCTGAATCCCTCCATATACACAAGCAGTGCCACTGACTTCAGAGCCAGTCTGGAGAATAAAGTACAACTCACTGTAGAGGTGAATTAAACCTAGCCTGAACTACTCACATTCAGTGCAAGATCTGACTTACTCACCTTCCAGGAGTTTCCTTTACTGTTAAATAAATTACAGAAACACATACATCTAACACACTGTCTCTTGGTCTACCTATTCATATGGGTTTTTCCCTGCAACCCTTCACTGTCTTTGTCTCTCATTTCCCTGCACTTCCCACTGTTTTATGTGCTCCTGGATGGAAGTTAGACACACCTGATCAAAAGCATAAACAGCTTTTTATTTCTATGAAGAAATCAAGTGCCTGTCATCACGTTGACTCAGTTAATGACTCAGCTAAGGAGTCCTACATCTTTCTATAAAACCCTATAAACAACAGGTTTTTAAACGCTGTCCCATGTAATACAAAAAAAGTCTACTACAGTTTAAAACCCCCTATGCCCACATCACATGGGCCAGCTCCACAGTCACTAAACAAAAGAGGGACCATGTGAAGACAGCTAGAGTTTTTGGAAACCCCAAGCATTTATGAGGCACTATCCAACAGTTTCTAAGGACCCACATGTTAACTGAATTTCGACAGCAAGATAACATGGTGGCACAGAAGACAACTCCCACAGTGTGCACAATCCATCTGTTCTTTCAATGATGATTGCATCTTAGTTATTTTTAATCTTTACTGTGCAAGTGCTTTGGGATACCCAAAACATAACAAACAAATCAAAGTCTGTAAAAGGAAAGTCAAAATCTATTTTACTTGCATCCTTGCCTGTTTATAGCAAAACATCTTGAAATATAGAGAATTTTAGCAAGCAGGAGGAAAGGAGTTTTTGCTGTTTGTTTCAGGGGAGGATGTTTGTCTACCTAAGTCCAGATTCTGCTGACTGTTCATTCAAAGTGTTTTGTTCCACCAAAGTCTCCTTTTTCAGTTGGAAAATTCCATTACCATAGGCTTGACAGGCGTAGGCAAGACAAGAATGATTTCACCCTCCACCACTGCTATAGCATAGGACTGTAAAAAAATCTCTGTGCCAGAAACAATATTCAGCAAGCTGCCCACTACCAATGCACTAAGTCAAAGGTTCTTAAATTTGTCTGTGAAGGATAGGTTGCTTCTGTTCATCTCCATACCAAAGCCAACTGAAGAAGAGCACACCATGTACCACCATGAAGACAAGGTTTTGGATACATTTTGCATGCTGCAGGATGTGTCTTCTCTGCTACTGTGTTACACTGATATCAAATTTAGCTAACGTGGGCAGCTAACTGCCCAGTATTTTGCAGCTGTGGGCAGCACTATGTGCCATCCATCACACTTTGCACCTTCCCTGGTCTGCCTTCAGCTCTGGCACTGGTTGCAGCAACAGAGAAGACAAAGAAGCAGTATCAGTACACAGTGAAGGAGCAGCCTGAGATTCATTGCTGGAAGGAAAGGAGATGTCACCCCCTTCTTTTGCCGCTGAAATAGATGTCAAGCAGCCAAAAAAAAAACGCTGGTTTTTAACAGTAAAAAAGGGAGTGACGTCTTCCCCTCCTCCCCTCTGCTCCAATCTCACCAGCAGCAGGAAACCTCCTACTGCTCCTCCACCACACACCATTGCCATCTGGAGCCAGAGAAGGGAAAGTGCAGGGCATGGGAGGGATGGCAACAGGGGTGACACATAGGGGGTGCATGCAGGTGCACGTGCACCCCCTGAGTATAGCTGTGCCCCCCCTGCAAAAAGGTGGTGCTTGCCACCCTGCCACCAACACTACCAGTGGCATCTGCAAGCAGTCAGCATTCCCCACTGGACACTGCCAGCAGCACCTGCGGGTGGTCACTGACACCTGACAGTGCCAGCAGCATTTTGTAGGAGCTCCCCACCCACTGCCACCATGCTCCTGCTGCTGCCACCGCACTCCCACTGCCTGCAGCACAGCTGTGCCTCACCAGCCGCCAAGGGCACATGCTGTTCATGGATGGCAAGTTGAGAGCATGAGAAACCACTCCCCCACTGCCCACTCTATTCCAACATCTTCTCTCATGCAGCTAGCAGGGCTTATACCCCACTTGCCAACCCATTTTTGTGCTGTTGCATGTGGGTTCTACGAAACTGGGAAAGATGGAAGATGAACATAGCAAGCAACAGCTGAACAGCATTTTCCTTAGAAGAGTTATAATACCACAATGGGGTCTACTAGCCTGAGGGTATGCCAGTAAAATAGGTCCCAGGATAAAGAACAGGGGAAGGCAAAATATGGCCTGTGGGCTACATCCAGACTGCCAGGCCTTTCTATCCAGCCCACAGGGCCCCTAAAAAAAATAGTAAATTAATTTTATTTGCTCCTGGTTGCCTGTCAAAGCTGACAGTAGCCAGGGGCAGTAGGACCCAGGGGGAGCCCTCAGCAGAACTGAGCAGCCCAGCCCCACCCATTTCACTCTCTTCCTACCCTCTCCCTGCTTTGGCACCATGTGGCTCCCAGCTGCACTGCTGGACAGGGAAGCATGGGGCTGCACTGGTATGTGTGTATATGTGTGTGTAGGCAGGGGCAGAGTGTCTGTATGTGTGTGTTCATAGGGTGAGTCCCACATGCACACCCCCCTCTCACTGCCATACATGCAGACCCCCACACCCCCTCATACACCCCAGCCAGCCTCCCCCCACAAACCCCACATGCCCACACAGCCACAGCCCCGCACAAACCTATACGCACCTCCCACAATATACAAGAGTAAGACCTAATTTTAAGCTATTGTGCAATCACCTCTATGTACACTATACAAACACATGTAAATCAGGACAAAAATATTTTTTGAAATCAAATTAATGAATACTGTAGATATTTGCTTTTTAGAATATTATTTGGTGTCTTTCTGGTTCCAAGATGGCAAAACCTCTTGCTGAAAGGAGTACTTCCGGGGGCAAGGGGAGGGACTTTGGGTGGCAAAGGTCAGGGGCTGGGGGGCAGGACCTCTGGTCACAAGATGGAGACCAGGGGGCAGGGCACCCGTCTAGGGCTGGGGCTACCCATGCAGCCCTCAAAAGTTTGCCAAAACTCAGTAAGTGGCCCTCTGCCGAAAATAATTGCCTGCCCCGATACAGGGTTTGCTTCAGTCAAGAGAGAGGACCATAATATAAGTGAGAATACCACATAGTTAATGATATTCAGCAACCCCGTGCCCAAGATAAAATCTAGAGCATGGTTTTCTGAAGGTCAAGTCAACGATGGCTTGTGATACTCCCATGGTTGCGATAGAGGTCATGCATTCCCAAGCTAGTACTGAAGAAACCCATACTGACATCATTCTGAAACATTTTGCATCTGCTTGTCAGTTCCTAAGTACTTCAGAATTTATTATTGCCTCATTGCATTTAACCTTAAGAGTGCATATAAATAACTTAATCAGGTAGAGTGAAGTACCATCTAATAATACTCTGAATTAAATAGGGGATGGAACAAACTGAAATAAATGAGGTAGAGATTTCCCATAATCACCTAATGCTTCATAAAGTTATTTTTGCTTCATGTGCTTCATCTTACCTTCCTTTACAGACAGTTACAAAAAGCACACTCTTCCCAGTCACTATGCAGCTGCTGACAGGCTCCCCACTCTGTGCTACTTCACCTACATGGGGGAACATTCCCTTTAGGAGGGATTAAGAAAGAGCCATGCTCTGTAACACATGACTGCCCAATCACACACACTGAAGTTGAGGTTGGCCAAGCCAAAATGCCAGGTGACTGTCTTTTTCAACTGGATTTCCTCTATCTAGAATCTTCCAAATACTTTGCATTTAAGAGATCTTTTGCCAGTCATATTACTGGGAACTGTGGAGATTGGCCAGCAAGTAGCCAACAAACAGACCCACAAGCTGGTTTAAACCTTTCCCTTTCCCTACAGCTTTTTAAAACCACAAGTCCCCTATAGACTTGTTCGATTCATAGCTTCATAAATGCTAGGGTCGGAAGGAACCTCAACAGATCATCAAGTCCTATCCCCTGCCTAGACAGGAAAGAGTGCTGGGGTCAGATGACCCCAGCCAAATGCCTACCCAGCCTTCTCTTAAAGACCCGCAAGGTAGGGTAGAGATCCACCTCCCTTGGAAGCCAGTTCCAGATTCTGGCCACCCATACTGTGAAGAAGTTTTTCCTGATATCTAGCCTAAATCTGCTCTATGTCAGTTTATGACCATTGTTCCTTGTTACCCCAAGAGGCTCCCTGGCAAACAGAGCATCTCTGATCCCTTACTGCATCCTCCTACTGAATTTGTAGGCAGCCACAAGATCATTTCTCAACCTTCTCTTGCAGAGGCTGAAAAAGTCCAGGTCCCTCAGTCTTGCCTCACAGGGCATGTCTTGTAAGCCCCTAACCATATGAGTGGCCCTCCTCTGAACCCTCTCAAGTCTATCAACATCCTTCTTGAAGTACGGCACCAAAAACTTGACGCAGTACTCCAACTGTGGTCTGACCAATACCACGTAGAGAGAAAGTATCACCTCCTTGGATCTATTTGTCATGCATCTGCTGACACATTGATGTTCATCTTGGAGTCCACTATGACTCTGAAATCCCTTTCCACTTCTGTGCTGCTGAGAGGGTCATGTCCCAGCCAGTAGGAGTGCTGGATATTTTTGCACCCTAGGTGCAAGCACTCTGCACTTGTCTTTGTTGTACTGCATCCTATTGTGTTCTGCCCACTTTTCTAACCTGTCCAGGTCTACCTGCAATTGTTCCCTACCATCTAGGGTGTGCACTTCATTCCACAATTTAGTATCATCTGCAAACATGGACAGAGTACACTTCACACCCACATCCAAGTCACTAATGAAGATATTGAAGAGTACAGGTCCAAGGACCGAACCCTGTGGGACCCCACCAGACACACCCTTCCAGGTCAATACCAACCTACCTACTACCACTCTCTGGGTGTGACTGCTAAGCCAATTTGCCACCCACCGGACCATGTAAACATCTATGTCACAGCCTCTTAATTTATTTATGAGAATAGGATGAGATACCATATCAAAGGCTTTGCTAAAGTCCAAGAAAATGACATACACCTCTACTCCTGCATCTAAGCATTTTGTGACCCTGTCATAAAATGAAACCAAATTGGTCAGGCACAATCTACTTGCTACAAATCCATGCTGATTTCCCTGCTGCATTATTTTTCCCGCTGGACTTCATAATCTTTTCAAAGACCTTTCCAAGGATGGAGGTGAGATTGAGTGGCCTATAATTACTCAGATCCTCCTTCCTCCCCTTCTTGAAAATAGGGACCACATTGGCATTTTTCCAGTCCTCTGGGACCTGACCCAAGTGCCATGAGTGCTCAAACAGCCATGCCAGTGGTTCTGCTATGACACTGGCCAATTCCTTCAGTACTCTCAGATGCAGCTCATCTGGGCCTGCTGACTTGAACACATCCAGTCCATCCAAGTGACTCTGCACCAGGTCAGTGTCGACAGTTGGTAGGCTGGTGTCCCTCTGGTGCCCATCTAAGAACCCATTAGGAGACTTATCTTGACCAATGTTCAGGAACACTGAGGCAAAAAAACTCATTGAATAGCTGAGCTTTGTTCCCCCTTTCTGTCACTAATTGTGCCTTTCTTTTACTTCCTACATACCTAAAAAAGACTTTTTGTTGTCTTTAATTTGTGTTGCCAGCCTCAGCTCTAGTTGCTTTGGCCTTTCTAATTGCCTCCCTGCAAGTGCAGGTCAAGTGGGTATATTTCTCATTGGTAGCTTCCCCCTGCTTCCATTGCCTATATGCCTTCTTTTTTCCTCTTAGGCTCCCCTGGATTTCCTGTTTAGCCAAGGAAGTTTTTTGGCTCCGTTCCCCCTTTTCCCTCATACTGCGATAGTCTCCCTCTGTGCCCAAAGGATTGCTAGAGCTTGGGCAAAGGCTAGCCTGCCCAACCTGCAAGGGGAGAGGTTTGTAGGGGAGTTGCCAAGCATCTTGGGATGCTGGGGGACTGCGAGTAAACTTGAATCTGGAGGGGAACTGGGACAGAAGTTCAATAAACTGATTTAACCTAAGTCAGTTAAGTCTTATACAACATCCATCTTAAACCAGATTCAGCCATTTTGAAAGTGGTTTATGTGCATTTAGCTTCTGTTGTGTTACAGATATGAACTGGCACCTATACTAGTTTGTGTGTAATTTCTGTCCCTAGCCAAGACTTCTTAGTACTTTGAAAAAAAAAAGGCCTGCTCTGCTTATAGTATTTTGAGGCTATCTGCAGGAGGTGGTAGATGAGAGATGCTCAGATCAGAATCCCCAAAGATCACAACCATCCTACCTTTCCCTTCCTGCTACATGAAAGGGAGGTTCTGAGTGAATGGTGATTTGGAAACATTCAAGCAATATGGTTCCACACTGAAATGTAGAAATCAGCATGAAAGTGAAGGCCTTTTTTGTTGTGCCTAAGCTTGTCGGCTCTTTCTATAACTGTGTTAAGACAGAATCAAATACTTCTCCTTCTGCAGCTGTTCACAGTACTTTGCTCCTTCATTGGGCTGCCAGATCTCCTGTAAAAAGTCTAATAATTGAAGGCTGAGGTTGCCATACTCATAGACTTTTTTTTTCTAAGCTTGGATTTAATTGTGCCTTTAGACATTTGGGGCTCTTGTACTCATGAGGAGGGTTTAGTCCCCTAAATGAACCTGGTAGATTTTTAATTGTCACAAGTAAAAACCCACTGTTCCAATTTAGGAGCTTCTGTCACTGTTATGATGATGGACCAGATACTTTTTTTCTTTTTTGTGGAGCCTGCCCACATTTCCCATGGCTGGGGCCAACTGTTGGTGAGCCAAGTGGCCCCTGAACTGCAGGGTGGCAGTGCCCCCTTGGCTACCCAGGCAGGCTGCTAGCAGGCTACATGCTGCCCCAGCTCAGGCTTGGAAAGAGTTGGATCAGGCTGGGGGCGGCCTCTGAGCTGGGGTAGCACCTGCCCACTAGCCACCTACCACCGTGGCCCTGGGTAGGCAACACTGTCATGGAAGAAAGGACCATGGCCCCCAACAACTCAGGGCCTACCCGGCAGCTCACCCCCCAGCTGTGGGAAAGGCAGGCAGGCTCCATGGGGGAAAAAAAAAAGGATTGGGCACCTCGCCACATTTCTTTTCCTGATGCCCCTGAGCTGCAGGAAGCCCCAGTCCTTCCCTCCGCAGCAGCAGCACCTTCTGGGGCCACCCAGGTGAGGTGCTAGTGAGCTGGAGGCTGCCTCAGCTCAGAAACAACATCTGCCACAAGTCTTCCCTGAGCCCACCTGGGGAGCAGCACCTAGCAGGCTTCCAGTGAGGAAGAGTTGGATCTGGCAGGTGCTGCCTCTGAACTGGGGCAGCTCCCAGGTTGCTAGCACTGTGCCTGGTGGCTCTGGGGAATGATGCCGCTGCAGAGGGAAGGACTGGAGCCCCCTGCAGCTCAGAGGCCGCTTGGCCCACTGGAAAGTTGTGCAGGCAGGCTCCATTGTAAAAAAAAGTGGCAAGGGGCCTGATACTTTTTTTTTTTGCAGCACCTATCCGCCTCTTCTACAGCCAGGGGGCGAGCTGCAGGTGGGCCCTGAGCTGCAGGGGACCCCAGTCCTTCCCTCCACAATGGCAGTGGCTCCAGAGGCCACCAGGGCAGGCAGCTAACCAGGTCGAAGTCAGCACCCAGCCCAATCCAACCAAGGCAGGCAGTGGCAGCGCTGGGAGGAGGGTTATGGCGGGGCTGCAGCCATCCCAAAATTCACCATAGCCCCCAGTCCCAGTGCCGCTGCCTAACCAGAGCGTACCCCAGCTCCAGCCCGCAGTGGCTGCCCACCCCACCCTGCACTGATCCAGGGGCTCACCGTCCCTGTACCAGGCACCCCCAGACAAGCTGCTGGGGGCTCCATACTGCACCCCCCCAGCTGTGCAGGGCAGGCCCTCAGCTTGTACCCCCTGCCACAGCCCTTTCCTCTCCCCTGCCCCTTTCCCCACAGACTTATCTGCACACAGGTTTAGCCCCTCCCAAATAATTTTTTCTCCTTCCACCTATAGGTTGCACTATGTATAAGTGGACATGTGTACACATGCATTAAGTGTGCCTTTGCTACTGTGCATTAAGTTGAAAATCTCTAATATGAGGTACTACATAAATGTGCAGTAGGTGGTGCAACTGTGCAGTAGCAAAGGTGCACAGTCTTTTTGTGCAGTAGAATTAGTCTACTGTACATTAAGTGTCCTGTATAGATGCTTGGCATTCCTTGTAGTGCCAAAGAGCTAAAGAAGATATTTTGCTTCCCTGAGCTGCTTTTGTAATAGTGTGCTGTGCAGTCTCCACTAGGTATAAAAGTGCTGCTTAAAAGTGTGTTTATGGCATACCAGTGCTAAAAATTGCAGCAGTTTCAAAAAAGGTAAACTGCATCAATTCTGGATGAATTAAGTCTAGGGATACCTAGGCATATTTACTTCAAAGTCAGTGTTTTCAAATTTGCCCCTCAACTCCATGTGCTCAAGGAGAAGGGAAGGAGAGGGGAATGGGGCTACTGAGGGAAGAAGTTGGGGGAGCAGAAGGCAAGAGGGCTACTTGACCCCAGATTTACTTTCCTTGCTATAGCAGTGGGAAAGGGACAAATTCAAGGAAAAGCACAAATAATTAGGTTCTATATCTGGAGAATTATAACAAATTTGTATATTTTCCGTATATGGAATCTAATTATTGGGGAGTTGTCTTATATTCAGGGTGTCTTATATTTGAGTAAGTAAATATGATAGGTCCCTCTAGGAGTCAGCAGTTCTAGCCAATGATTGATAAAATGCAAGTAGACTCTGGGGCTCCAAGCCTACTCCAAGCCCAGCACCAGTAGCAGCTTATCCCTAACTGAATGACTAATGCACATACCCATGTATACACACACATGCAAAGCAAGCCTACCGAGCCTCTACGTCAGAATATGTGGAGGAAGTCTTCCTCATAGCTCCAACAAGAGATATTCACACTTTTTTCCACAATGGTATAGGGTTAATCTGAAATATTTTTTCACCTAGTGCAAATTTGAAGTCTGATCTTAATCTTTACACTTCATTTTTGAACACTATATTCTGCCATACCAAATTTAGATGGGTGTCAAGAAGCTGCATTATATATCAAGGCTGCAAATGTTCATCCCAAAATACTCCTCACATAGAGGAGGGTGCACAAATATGTTTGAGTAAATTTGTCTACTGTCTACAGTGCCTCACCTGGTAAGCTTATAAACTATGAAGGCAGCATCATCTTTGTCTTTGCAAGAGTGTCTGCATTGCCATATATCAGAATCAATAACTTTTTCTAAGAAAGCAGCTCTTTTGACTTACAAAATGTTATTGAATGTTAAACCTAGAATTCAGGACAGTCATTTACCCACGTGGTTCCATATTACAGAAGACATTGTGTTTGACAGTCACATATAAACACCTTCAGAAACTTCATAGATGCTTGTTCATAGATTGCAGGCCAGTGTGATCTAGTGATGGCTTTCAAGCTTTAGAACTGGTTCTTTCCCATTTTTTTTTTCCAGAGAGCCAATTACAATGACAGGAGAGAAAATGAAATAAGCAGAAATTTATGACTAGCTAATCTTGTTCTGCTTAGTCACAGTGATGACTCATTCTTTGCTACCCTCCTAATACTTTGATCACCTACCAGCACAGTACCTGACAGCGTACTATATTATTTTTCTTTTAGGAAGATTATTAATGAGAACATTTTTCCTGGTATAGAAATTTTAGAGGCCAGACTGGTGCAATAATGGAACAAAGATTGCAAGCATAAAGACTTAATTTCTTAGGCACTGTGGTCTTTTGTTTTGTTTTTTCACTTCATTGATTTTTATACTCTTACAAGGCTATGTCCTGCCAGCCTTATTCACATTGTGCCTTTGCCTTCCTTCCTTACTAGGTAGAATGGGGTGCTGTCCCAATCCCCCTTTGTTGGCCTGTCTACAGTTTTGGTTCAGTGTGGAGTCCGGCCTCTGGTCTCCAGAATCACTGCAGTGAGATGAGTGGGCAGGGTGCAGAAATGGCTAGGAGACTGGGGCCATCCCCTTCTCTCCAGTTAGAGTGGCTGGCTTTTTGCAAAAGCAAAACCTAAATGCACCCTGTCAAAGGCCACAGTAATTTACTTTCTCCTGAGCTGCCCCTTTCTCAGAGGTGAGCTCCAAGGTTTACTCTTGCTTGCTTAGTGCAAGCAAAGGAGCTGCTCACTGAGTAAGATACTTAGTCAGTAAGTGTAACAGTAGCAGAATCTACCCCCTTATTATATTTTATCTTATTGTGTTAAAAATTGTAATTTTGGAAGGCTTTTTGATCAAAACAGACCTTTCTTTTGTTATTTAAAAAGGAATATGTTTTCCTGATATATATGTAACCTTATATATAAGACACAAACACACACAGAGACACAAAGTCAGGGGTAGCCAAATCCCAATTCTGCCACTGTTTTCACCCTGATGTTGATGAGACCACCTCTCCAGTTAGGTTCTACCTGCTCTCAAATAAGAATAGCAGAAAGGTGACCAATTTTTTAAAATATAAACAAGGCAGGGATGAACAGCTAAAGCAAAAGTGCCTTAATGGACAGAAACTCTGTCCTTTACTGCATCATACTGCAGTTATGACATAGGAATAATTCCCCTATTATCTGATATTACATATCAAGCACAAACACCAGAGTAATAATAAACGAGTTTGTCAGCCTTTGAACTGCACATAATACTGCAGCATTATCATCATAATCCTGCACAGTGAGACACCACAGTACACTAGACTGCAGAATGCATCTTCCAGCACTGAAAGAGGACTTGTTTGAAGAGAAAAAAAACTAGGAATGAGGAAGATTTTCTTCTCACGTTCACCAGTGTTTGCTAGAGTTCCTGCATTATATAAGTAGAGGTGCTCTATGTTTTCATGACCACATATGGGAGTAGATTTTGGCCTCCTCTGTAGATCTCAAAGGAATGACTGGTATGCAAGGCAGATTAAATGATAACTTTTAATAGATCAACAAATGGATTGTACTCCCTAAGCCTTGGGGCCTGCTTCTTTAAATGCTAATAGTTTAAAAGCCACTCTTCTTGGAAATCCCTATAGAATTTAATGGAGAATGATAATCTTGCTGTGGAATGTTTAAAACAACCTACAGAATGCTAAGGCAGGGATATAATTCTTTGCTGAAATTTATAGGCTTTTAAATTTATTTCTCTGGAATCCCTATTAAATTTGAGTAGATTTTTTTTTCTTTCAGAGAAAAGCCTTGAACAGGAAACTAGACTAGATGACCTTGTGAGGTCTCATCCAGCCTTACTTTCCTATAATCCTATAAAAGTAAAGGATTGCATTTGACCATTGTGGTTCACACAGATACAATACAGAGGAAATATATGTTGTATGATGGGATCTCAAATTATCATCATTCTTTTCTATTACATGCAGACTTTGAGGTGTTTGGTTTATATTCTCTTATGCAACAAAAATCTAATCCCACTACAGATAGTAAGCCTCCTTTTCTTATGCACACATCTGCATTAAAAGTTAATAAAATTCAGCCTGGGCACCCAGGAGACCTGGGAATATTCCACAAGGTTCTCATAGATGCATAGGAAAGAGATTTTCTATAAATACCAGTGTTAGAAGAACAGAGACTTATAAAAGAACCTCTGGGTGTGTCCCTATGAGCGGGAACATGCGTTCCCTGCGGACAAATAGCAGCAGCACATATTAGTGCCACTGTTATTTGTTCCAGGGGACACCCCTGCATACACGCTCTGACGCGTGGCAAATTGCCCTAGGTGCAGTAAGGGAGGCTGAGGCCAGCACCTGGGCTGGCCTTAGCAGCCTTACCTGAAGTCCTGGGGGCCTCCAGGAGTTCCAGCAGTGGCAATCCGGGTGCACGGAGCTTGGCCAGCAGCCAGAGTGGCTCTGGCAGGCCAGCCTCTGGTTTCAGGCAGCACATGCAGCCACCACGTGCACTGCTCCACTTACTTCTGGCACAGGTGTTTTTGACACCAAGATTTCCTGGTGTCCAAAAACCTTACTAGACTGCCCATTAACAGTGCAGTGAATATCTGCACATGCAGCATGGTTTGCAGCACTGCAGTCAGGTCTGCGGCAATGCAAACCACATGTGCACACTCATGGGCACGTGCCTTCTAGGGCTAGATTCATCCCTAGTATAATACTACCATGTTCGGATGAGTTGCACCATGAATGACAAATTTAGAATGAAAAGCCAAGTCGATTGCTCTAAAAAAAGATAGAAGGAAAAATAATGAATAGGAAGCCAGTACCCAAGCAAACGGAAAAGTTGTTTGTTTCACACTCCATTACCAATGCAAGATGTGGGATAGGGCCTGAAGACAATGGCAGACTTCAGAAAGACTAGGATTCCAACCTGAGTGTCTCCCATATTGAAAAATTAAAACGTTCTGTTTTTAAAAAACAGATATAAAAAGGACTGATTGGTATTTAAAAGGACACTTACCCTATGGGAAAGTCTTAGAGAATTTAGTTGGGATGAAACTAAAGCTTTTCTATAAAGATAAGATTATGTCAAGAGCCTAGTTCTAAATAAACAAAGGACTCTGTCCAGCAGACAAAGTCTCCACCACATAGTTCTTGACACTCAGAAACCTCTAAACCATTTTCTGCAGGGTAGCTAACTTATGTTTGGCTCAAGATTCTGGGAGGGGGGCAAAGGTGAGTTAGGGAGTAGTTTGGCCCTCTAGAAAACAAAATTAGGGCAGCTTCATTGCTGCTGTACCTTACAGCAGCTCCAAGAGCCCCTTGGGACTGGTCTGCCAGCCCAAGAATGCCAGAGCTCAAAATGTCCCAGATCTGCCTCCCTGGCAGTTTCTACATGTGCCATTATGGGGCAGCACTAAACTGTGGAGCTTATTGTTCCACAGTATATTCTCCCAGGAATCTCTTTGGCACATGTCTGCACATGTTCCCAGAGTGCAACGCATTGAGCCAGGTCACAGCAGCCCCGGCTGGCAGGGAGCTCAGGGGTCAGCCTGCCAAGCTGGGGCTGCTCCAACGAGGCTCAGTGTCCTGGGGAGGGGCTGGCTGGGGCATGAGGGAGCTTCAGTGCTGGGCTAGCTGGCAGGCAGCCCCCACACTGAGGCTCCTTCATGCCCCAGCCAGCTGGTCAGCATCTACACGTGCCGCTGCGCATAAAAAATTCCACAGAAATTGAACTGCTCCACAGAAACTGCTGCACAGTTTATTAATTTCATGCACCCTAATAGGGGCAAACATGTAGATGCTGAGATGCTTACTGCACAGTTAATTAGGTAACTGTGCAGTAAATATCTCATGTAAACATGCCACCTCTTACACAAACATTTGGACCTCTAGGTTTCAATGCTAGGCTTGCAGGCTTGTTTGATACCAAGGAGTATAAAGTAGGTGGCACAGAGCTGGTTACCCCAGGTAGCTGTAAAGCCTTTTACAAGAACACTGCATTCAGAACATTATAAAAAGGAGGGCTGAGAACCTGGCATGTTGAAGCTAATAGCAGCTCAGTGAAAGAATGTGCTACAAGCTCTTCAGCATCCATAGGGTGACTCAGTGAGTGCATCTACACATGCAATTAATGAGATGTTATAAACTCCAGCAGAGCTTATGCTAAAGAAAACTGCTTCTGAGCAGTGTTTACATGAGCATCCCAAGCTGCAGCACTTTGAGCAGGGGCAGAGCAGCCCTGGCCTGGCAGGGGACCCAGGGGCCAGCCCAGACTCCAAGTGGCAGCGTTGGGCAGCACTGGGGCTGGCTGGGGCATGAAGGTACTACAGTGCAGAGCTAGGCAGCAAGCAGCCCCCACACTTTGGCACCCTCGCACCCCAGCCAGCCCTGTCACCATCTACATGTGCATTTCAGCACACGTAAGTACTCTGGCGTAAGATAGTACTGTCCCCCACTATCTATAGTACTATCTTACAGCCAAATTAATTAATTTTGCACCCATTAAGTAGCTAAGTTACTCCACATCCCCTAATGCAGCCCCCATGGGCAACTGGTGTCGCCTTAGTTGGGGGTACACATACCCCCGGCAACCAGTCCCGCCAACCAGGGGGGCTCCCCCCTCAGCCAATCTCACTGCCCAGGAGGGGGGGGTCCCCCATGGCTGATCCCAAGATGGCCAATTACTGTGGCCTATTGCTGCAGCCGCTTCCAGGAGTGGCTGCAGCTGTTTTTGGGGGCAGCTGCAGTGATTAACCAGCACTTGCAGGGGGGGCACCAACACTCCCGCCTGCCCCCCCATCCATCACCTAAGCGGCAAGCACAGCCAGTCGGGGGCGCACCGGTGTTCTCTCCCTACACATCGCCACTGCCATCCCCATTCCAGGATAGAAACTTTGACTCCCCCTAGTTACATGGCTGCATATTACGTAGACACTTTTGAATTTCCTCTCCCAGAATATTCATCCCTGTCATTCCTCAGAGCAAGTCATCTTGCTGTTTGTTTCTCTTTTTAATTCTGAGTTTGCTTTGTTTGTGTTTCTCTCATTATATGAATTGTAGTTCCATGGAGAAGAACGGTATCTTGTTTATTTCTCTGCTCTTTGCTCTGGGCATATTGCCTTTCCTCACTAAATTTGTAATTTGTTTATTGTTTATTTAATGTTATTGAGATTCTCAGAGGCTTTTGGGCAGACAGCACAGAACATTTCACAACAGCAAGAACAAAGAGGCTCTCTAGCTAGGTCTGTGGCAGGATTAAACTAGTTTGGTGCTTCCAATAGGTAAGAAAAGAAAAATATTTAAAAGAACAGATTAGTCCCATGCTATTTGCAAGCATAATCAGGGCAGGAAAAATGTCAAATTGATTATAGCTATATGGAGCTGCAATATTGTGAATGCTGATCCAAATATGTGGCTGGTACTTACAGTAGTGCTGTTGTTTATCTTCTATGGAAAGTCACTTCTCTTGTGGTGCCCCTCACAGTGGTATCTGAGTACCTCTGAAAATGATAAATGTTACATATTAACATGCCTTTAACCCTTTTCCATTCAGTGACCAACTATGGTTTAGACTAGAGTATGTGTGTGTTTGAATGTGCTGTTGGCTAGGAATGTTGGTCAAAGAGGTGGGGGTTGTATTTTGCTCTGAAGGCTCTGAGATGTGATTTGCTAATCTCCCATGGGAGTTGGTTTCAGACGTATGGGTCAATCACTGTGAAAGTTTCACATCCTGTCTGCATACAGTTTAATTAAAAAGAAAACCAACTCCACTCCCTTTACTTATTTTTTGGTGAAATCCTGACCCCTAGGACAACTCCTGCAGACTGCCAAGGGCCAGCATAACTTCCCAAATGCTGTAAAAGTATAGTGTAGAGCATAGCCGGCCTTAAGCTTTTTTTAATGAGAGTTTAGTATAGAATTACTTGTCTCTGCTTAACCTATAGTTTAGTGAACAAGAGAAAAGGCAAAAGAAATGCTCAGGAGAGAGACAGCTTCATGGTGTGAACCATTTTAGAAAGCTTGAATAAGATGGATTGAACAAAAACTAGGGCAAAGGTTGTGAGATCACCATGCAGATGCTTAGTGGTTTGATGATAGTCAAGGCTATTTTTAGATAAGATAACACATACAGGTGTTAGAAATGGAATATTGTTAGAAATGGAGTATTGTTAGAAATGCACAGCTTGCATCTTGCACCCGATAAGAAAGAAACACTGCCAAGGACTTTTTTTTCCTTTCCCAGCCTTGCCACAGCTTTTCTTATGCTAAATTGCAGACTCTCCCCCAGCTTCTGCCTAGCCTTTCTCATACAGATTACAGAAGCTGGAATTCAACTGACTGTGTCCTTGAAAGGGGGAGGGGTTGAACTCTTGGCGACCTGCTGTAGTTTCTGAGCATGCTTAATTAGCTGATGCATATTTACCTCTCCACCCTGCATACTTAAGTAGTTAATTATACTATACATGCGATGTATGTAGTGATGTAACCACATGTATGCTTGTATGAAACGGAAGTGAGCTGTAAGAGTTCCTGTTTCTGCACACGTGCCCAGGAGGGAGAAGATAAATACTGCCTGCAAAATTCCTTTGTTGGTTCGGAGTAATCTGAGTTCTTGACTCTGCTCTGACCCTATTTGCAAATACACCTTTTGTGCCATCTAATGAGTGTGTGTCTGTGATTTTTGTGGCCTCCAGAGAAACGAACCGCTTTATGCATCACAGGGAATAAGAATAGTTATATGAATATTAATTAGAGTAGCACCTATTGGGAATGCTTTTATATTTTTATACCATTAAGTAAGTTTTTTTAATATTTTAGCCAAGCCATAGAATATAAAAACATAGGATATAAAAAAAACAAACCAACAACAACACTTTGGAGTTTTTAATCTTCAGTCTTTAACTACAGTTCTTGCTGAATTGCACACTTGCAAGTATAACCAGTTAGTACTATTAAGAGACTTAGTTTGAAACCTATCTTCCCTTAACAGGATGACCCATAGTGGATGTAAGCATGTAAGAAGGTCCTTCCCCTAACAGAACGGCCACATGTTAGAGGCTTTTTAAGACTTTAGGACTTACACACTTTATGATTACTTTGGTTTCAAATATTGATAAGATTGTTATGCTCTGAGATAAATGTGCATTTTATCAATTTTAATCATTTGCTTGATATGCCTTATCTATACGATTTCAGTCATTTATATTTTTGCTGCCTTTTGTTACTGAATTTGCTATTAATAATTTAGCTATTCTTAAATTGTATTTAATTTGATGGGATTGGCTCTTCAAACTTTCTTGGTTCTCAGAATCCATGTGAGGGTAAACAGTAGTCCCAGAAGTGATACTGAGAACTAGTGAGTTGATTTCCCAACTATATGAAAAGCCAATGACAGACACTGCATCTATGAATGCCATGTGCCCCCAGAGGCTGGGTGAGCATTGCCAAGCTCAGGGGGCATCCATGTGCACCCATGCGTACCCCATACGTGTCACAAATGATTGCACCCAAATTTCTAAAAATAAAATACAACCACAAATCCTTCCATCAGTGGCATTCTCTGGTGCCTGGAAAAAAGATCAGTCCTGTTACAAAATTGTTTCTGTCCTGCAGTTAACACCACAAACAAAATGGAGCGTATGCACAGAACCCCATTGCATATTAATGGGTCTTCCTGAAGATGTAAGGACAGAGTTAGGGCCGCTCTTTCCTAATATGGTTAACAATGTGATATGATGTTCATAACTTATAGTATATTAATTTTTTGTCTTGCCTATTGAAAGTCACAAACTTCTTCACTTATGCTTTTGACCACAATAAAAGTGGGTTGATTTTTTCATATTTTTAAAACATTTACAGTCTAGATTTGTTTTATAATCATTTTCCCACCTATAGGTGACCATCTGCTAAATAAATTGCGCTCTGAAGCCTCTCCTTCACTGATACCCTGGTGTAATACCCTGATGTGACCCTAGAAAAAAATCATAACTTAAAGATTTTCTGAGGTTAAGTGAACCTGAAACATACGAGTATTCTAGTGCTATTGGAAAACGCATGGGCATCATATTTATCTTTGTGCTCTTTATCCACAAAGGGTAAAGTTAAAACAGCAGTGAAATCAATGATTTAGGAACATGGGAGGAAGTAGAGGGAATTATGTTAGACATACGACCTAAAACAATTGACTAATTGGCTCCGTGTCTGACTGAGGAAAGTATTTTTTTTTCCCCCTGGCTCCTGAAGCTTCTTTTTCTCCTTACTGCTTCTTTGAGGAATGTCAGTGCTATGACAACAGACACAAACCTAAACTCTAACCCTCTCCTTGTTGTTGGGTTTTTTATCCTGTCGGTCTCCTTTTTACACCTTTTAATTCATATTTTCTTTTCAGAGTTATCAAACAGTATGGATAAAAGATGCATGCCATTTCAGTATGTTCTCACTTCCTCCTGTTTTATTTTTTTTCCCTAGACCATATTTATTGGTATACCATACTCACCTTTATTCTGAAAATTATCAGTAAAAAATGGGGGGAAGGACAGTATCTTAAGCAAGGAAGTTGATTCTAAAAAGTTTGATTAAAAAGGAAAAATCTTTTTTTCTTCCTTCTGCCTTCCCTAACCAGGTACGTGTCTTATATGGGAGCACATGGTATGTAAGTAGAGTCATCTAAAATTGAGGAGTGGCCATTTATAGAATGAGCTCCTCTCACAAGTAAGAGATCAAATGAATCTGGCAATGGAGCTCAGCCTTTTGCTGTAGGCAAGGCATCTCCACAAGTAAAGAAACCTAAGCTTTCTTTTTGGTACATTATCTGTATTACTGTAGTACAAATAAGTTCAAGACCCCCATCCATGTCACAAGTCATAATGGTTGAACAACAAAACAGTAAATGTTACCACAATGGAAACTTGGGTCTCAGCATAGGAAGACATATGGAAGGAAGCAAGAGGGGTGGAGTGGAGGGCTGATAATTGTTTATTATGGTCTGCAAGTCATGAACTGCCATGATTTATACTGAGAGAGGTAGTCAGCCATGTTAATTTGAAACCAGTCAGAAGGCAAAGTAGATATGCACTTTTATAGACTAAATAAATAAGATACATACAGAGAGCACAAACTTTCATGAATGGATGTGCAGAATGCAACCATTAATCACCACTCTGCCTTCTGCACATCCTGTCACAGCATCTGATAAGGTCAACTTTGGTTCCCGAAAGCTTGTGTGCTCGCTCGCTCGCTCATATATATATATATATATATATATATATATATATATATATATATATATGCGAGAGAGAGAGAGAGAATCTTAGTTATTTAATCTGTAAAGGTGCATATCTATCCTTCCTCACAAATTATACTGACCACTCAGGGCTTGGGGAATGAAACTTTTTAAGGACAGAAGTATTATCCTTCTATGCCTAAAACAACCACTGAGATTAATAGGAGAGAGAAGTGCATAGTAAAGGCAGAAATGAGCCTTAATACTTTTTTTATCTGTAGGCGGACTCCAGCAGAATGGGACTCATCACTTCCGAGACTCTGCCTAGCTATGTCATGCACATTTATCTGGCCTCATTTGGTCTTTCATCATTTCTCTGTGGCAGTGACTCCCAACCAGTGTGCCATGTCATCCTTGGGGTGCTGTGAGATTCTTTTAAGAGTTTTATGGAATGCTGTGCAATATTAGCACAGTGAGTCGCGCAAACACCTACATGCGATTCACAAGATAAACTGAGAGTCTACGTCTAGATGAGCACTGCTGTGGGCTATGTAGGATTGCAGACATGTCACTACATACCACACATTCAGGTATTCTCCACACTGCAAGGTAGCAGCATGGGGAGGGGTTGTGGGAGATCCCAGGGTCAAAAAAACCCATGCAATAAAAAAGTGGGGCAGCTCATGCAGGGACAAGCATGTGCTGCCCAAAATTGGAGGCTAGCTGGCCAGAGCCACACTACAGCTGTCAGCCAGGCTCTGAGTGGCAAGATAGCCACTGTTGCAGTCCCAGGAGGTTCCAAGGACTCCAGGTAAGGCTGCTGGGGCCAGCCCAGCACAGACCCCAACCTCCCCTACCCCATCCAGAGTAACTTGCTACATGCCAGAGGGCGTGTGGCACAGGCATTCCCTGTGGACAAGAAGCAGTGACACAAGGTGTCCTGCTGCTAGTTGCCCCTGGGGAAACAGACGTCCACGCTCATGTGGATGTAGCCAGAGACTCCAAATAGGAGTGTTGAAAACATTTTTGACATGTTGTTTCCTTTTTGGGTTCTGTGCAACAAATTTGTTTCTGTACATCAAAAACAAATGAAAGCTAAGAGCAGACATTCCACTAGGTACCCTGAAGGGTGTTTTGCATCTGAAAAGGTTGAGAACAACTGCTCTGTGGGAAACAATAACAATGTTTTTCCCTCATTTACAGTCAATGCAGATCTTAAATTCTTCCTCTTTCTCCCACAGAAAATGTAGACTTCCCTTCCCAGTCACCCCTCACCCAACTCAGGCTACTGTAGTTTTGGAAGTGAAATGTGGAAGTGGTGTCTCCTAATACTATTCACACTCCACTTTGCTGTCTCAGAAAAAGAGAAGTGTCTCAGCAATTGTTCCTTGCTTCTTTATAGTGATCTTTATGAGCCAAATTCTGCTCTCAGTGGATGCATCTACTGTGCAGTTGACTGATTAACTGTGCAGTAAATGTCTCAGCGCCTACACATGTGACCCTATTAGGGCATACAAAATTAATAAACTCCACAACAGATTAGTACATGTATATACAAGTACTACCCTGCTGTGCATTTTTTTCATGCACAGCAGCACACATGTAGGTGCTGACTGGATGGCTGGGGCACAAAGGTGCTTTAGTGTGGGGGCTGCCTGCCAACTAACCCCACACTAAAGCATCCTCTTGCCCTAGCTAAGCCATACACAGCACACTGAAACTGCTCAGAGCAGCCCTGTGGTGGCAGGCTAAACCCCAGAGCCTCCTACCAGCTAGCACTGCTCTAACCAGGCTCCATGTGCTAAGCATGAATAAATTTAGGAGCTGATTGCTCTGGAGTCAGTTCCTCTTAGGCGCACATTAAAATGGCACATCCAGGAGCAAAAAACTCCAGAGCTTTAAAGAAGCTCTATAGTTTATTCATGGGCACTAATTGCACATGTAGATGTGCCCAGTTACACCTGCACAAATCTAGAGGAATTCTAGCTATCAACTCCAAAGTAAATCTAAACAGAATGTGTAGCCTTAAGGAACATAAACTGAGAATGCCAAAAAGCTTTTTTTTTCTTGTGTCTTTATACCAAGTAAACATATTTAAAACAGGAGAGATTTTATGTTTAAGGTTTGGGATTTTGGCACCAATCTCTTATTTTTTGATGCTTTGGGTCCATACACATTTCAGTAAGAATTTAAATAAATAAAATACAAGCTAAGGGGGGAGGGTTTTTTTAATAACAATCTGCTTTTGTGATACTTTTATATTGAACCTTATTTTTCAAAAAAATCTGTTCTTTGTTGCCATAGCAATAGATTCCCAGGGTGACATTATATCATACTGCCTTTCTTTCAGGTTTCTGTGCAGTCACCACCCACTCCTCCTTCATACTGTCAATAACCTGCAACAACCTCCCCCCAACCTCTTGCCGCTTATACATCAGCATCCTTATAGTTTGGTAAGTGCTGGGGGGCGGGGGGGGTAGACGGTGACAGTGATGGAGAAAAAGGATGAATGTGCAAAGTTTTTATAGAGAAAGCCCAGTGCAGTGAGGCCTCAGATAATGTCCATGAATAATCTTCCACCCAGTGTCCTGCAACTGTCCTACTTCTAGTGTACAGTATACTGACCACCAGTTTGAATTGTGCCAGACAACATAGTAATTTGGTAACGAGGGAGAAGCAAGCATCTACATTAGTGTCACGGAGTGGGGCCTAGGGGTGGCCGTGATCCCTCTAGCACCCCCTACCGTGTCAAGTAGGCAATCCAGCACCCTCTTTTCTTGCCCACCATGTCTTGTTGGTATATATAAGTTTCTATGGGAGGCTGCCTCTTGTCACCCTGGACACCGTGCTATGCTTACACTATCCCCCATTCCATATGAAGTGACCTGGTGCACCCCAGCCTTATGGGCGATGTGTGCCTCCTACCTCCCCTTTACCATGCCCCAAGCCTCGCAGCTCTTCCAGATGTTATCAGGCCCTTTTCTTTTCTGCGCCCTGCCCGGCGCCCCTGGGCTTGTCACGCACTTGGTGCCCCTCTATCCGTTAGCCCTCTCGGGCTTACTGACAGTAGTCTTCCCAGCTGGGCTCAGGCAGCCTGAGCCTTACCTGGCCCCTTTGACCCTTCGGAGTCCCCACCACTGTGGAGCCCCTCTGGGACCCTTTCCAGTCCACACCCCTACTGGGGTTTCTATCAATAATATGTGCCTGCTCCTGGGCGTCTCTCAGTACACATGCCCGCTCCTGGGGCTTCTCTCTGCCCTCTCCGGGCTCTCTGTAATCACGGACTTGCCCTCTCCAGGCTCATCTCGCTAGTAGCACCCAACCTGGGCTTCTCTTCATGTGGCTCTCCCCTTGGAGCCTAACATGAGCCCCTGCGGGCTTCTCACTGGTACTCCTTGCCAGTGGGGCTCAGGTGGCCTCAGCCATGCCTGGCCCCAAAATCCTCTTTGCCCTTCTCAGGGCTGGGGTCTTATACCCCAACTATGGTGCCCTCACCGGCACTGTGCCCCTCCCCAGGGCTGAGGTAGTACACCCCGCAATGTAGCACCACACTCCAGTGCTGGGAGCATCCCCACTCTATTAGGGCGCTCCTAAATGAGGTCCCCTTATAGCCTCACCCGGTCCTCCGGAGTAACAGTAACAAAACAGAACCATAAGCCAAACGGCTGTAACACAACAACAAGCCTCCTGGCTATAACATGGGATCTAAGCTCACTTGGCTCTCTAGCAATGGCCTCCCAGTAAGGGTTCTCTCCACCCTTAGCATGGTGCAGCCCCTTGTGTGCTCAGGCCGCACCGCTCTGCTCTGCTCCAGAACTCCTGCACCTCAGGCTGCCAGATGGGAACTACTAACTAGCCTCCGGCCTGGGCTGTTTATAAAGGCCCGGCCTTGCCCCCTTCTGGTCACCTGACCAGCACAGTTGCCCCAGCAACCATCACCTGAGCTGCTCTTGTGATGGGCAGCTGCCCTTATTCCTTCCTAGGAACAGGGCACCTGCGTGACCCTGTGACAATTAGATTGACACTAACAAAGCAATTTCAGATCTGAAGTTGAACCATGGTTTCCTGAAGTGAAATGCTACTGTATTTACACAAAGAGTTACTGCCACCTTGTCCTTGCACCACAGCAACTTCAAAATTACCACATATATTACATCTACCGACCTAGCAGGTTTGCAGAACATCTCCCACGAACTGCAGGCAAGAAAAGAATAATGTTTATTTCAAAGTAATTGTATCCATGAAAATATTATGGGCCCCTATTTTATTTTTTAAAAGATTTATAGTTACCATTTCAGTATTAATTATAAGCTTCTACATCTAGCTGTAGCAACATGTTTTCAAGTCTCAATTCTTTTAGCTTTTCTCACATTAAGTAATACCTTACCAACTTACTGCATAGTTACTTCTATCTATTTTAGGACTACTTTTGAAGTAACACGTCTACATGTGCTATTAATGTGCATTAGGCTTACTGCACAGTAAAATACTGAACCCTAAGTCTTCCCCGTGAGCATGTCTAAATGTACACCCTGTTGGAAACAAGTTTGCTCCCATTGGGAGTAGCCTGGTACAGGGCTGCTCCCACCCAGCTCTGCCCGCCCTGCAGCAGCCAAGGGAAGATTCGGGCTCCTGCGGGTGCTAGCCTGGGGGATGGCAAGGGGCATGGGGCTGGTCCCAATGTGCACAGCACCAAGAGAACTCTGTCAGCTGCAACAGCAGCTGTCTTCTGGCCCAGTGCACATCAGGGGGAACTGATATGTGCAGGGCCAGGAGACAGCTGGCCCTGCAATGGCCACAGCTCTCCTGGCCCTGTGCCCGTTTGGATACATAGCTGCCAGCACAACCCCTGCCAGGTGAGGCATTCCTGTCCAGCAGAGGGTTTGCCAGAAGCTGTCCTGGTTATGGGGCAGCTGCCAGCAAGCTTTCTGCCAAGAAACAATAGGGCTCACTGGGAGTTGCCCTGCTTGGCTTTCCAGCCTGCAGTTGCCCTCCAGAGCTGCCAGCTCTTCACTAGAAACCAGGACAAAGAGCAGAGAGCGCCCCAGTCTTGGCGCTATTAGGCTTCCAGCTCCTGGGGGAGCCAGAAGCTGAGCAGCACCAGAACTAGGGACAGAGAGCTGCCTGTTTCTTCTGGCCCCCTGCTGCCTAGGCTGACTGGGAATAAATTTGCTCCTGGTAAGCTTCCACATGAGCTCTACTGTACAGTAATTACAGGTACTAGCATGTACAGGTACTAGCTAACTGCACAGTAACCTAATTTACTGCACAGTAAATACCCCGCACGTGTAGACAGTGACACTTTACTATGCAGCAGATTAGTCTACTGCACAGTAAAGCATCTCATGTAGATGTTCCCAGCTTGAATGAGAGTAAAAGAAAGGAACCTAGAATGATCATATGAATCTTGGGCATTGTTGACAGTCACAGCAAATTGAGCACATTTCTCTCCTCTGAGAATCAAGGCAAGCACCTACTTAAACAATTGGTTATATTAAATATAACAGTCTAGATCCTCAGCAGAGCTCCATTACTTCAATGCAGCATACTGATTTACACCAGCTGAACATCTAGTGAAATCTTTTTCTGATGTTTAATATCATAGGGACTCCTACATAAATATATATTCTTTGTTTTTTATATAAATATTTTTATATATGTTGTTGCCTTAAAAAAACCCTAACTTCTAATATATATTGTATTGCCTCTAAAATATTTAAATTGTTATATAATGTTCTTATTTTGTGAAACAAATCTCTCATCTAATGAAAAATAAATGTTTCTATTTGGTTGAAATATGATACATTATTACACATATACTTCCTAGGTACAATATTGCATGTTAGATCTTTCACAACTATAACTGAAAATCAAAAGAAATAGACTTTTCTCTTTTCAAGAGCTGCATGGTAGACCTGCTTTTCATTACTCATCAATTTAAATTTACTGTTAAACAGAGTACCAGGTACAAGACAGATCAATGCTACTGCATAACTTTTTTTTAATATAGCAACATTTAAAGCTAACAAGCTGTTTTTATCTTTCAATGTACATTTAGTGATTTTTATGGAGGTAGTGGAATCTCTTTAAGTGATTTTCATGTAAATAATGTATTGAGGCTGTAATTACCAGCAAGGCTATGCTTATTCTTTTTTCCTGAGGATCCTTAAAAGGCACTCATTTTCTAGTCTAATCATTTAAAAGGAAACCAAAAAAGATAGACAGGACAATTTATGTATCTAGTAACTTTACACCCATGTGTATCACAAATTCAGCCTGCCAGTTATCCATGGTGAACCTAAGAACCTCTGACATCAATAAGTGGGCATAACTCTTCCTATTCCCCATTACAGAAGTCAGTCAAACCTCATGTTTAGGTGCCCAAGTAAGGGGCTTGATCCTGCAAGAATACTCTGTTCCCAATCCAGTAAACACTTAAAATGCATGCTTAATTTTAATCATAACAGTAGTGCTCAACTGAGTCAGGGTATTCAGCATCTTAAAGGACTGAATCCTCAGTACTTTGCTTGAGGGGCCTATTTTTTTTAACCTGGCTACAGTTTTGTGCAAGTGTTTTCCATTCCAGTGGGCAACCTCAGACAACCACTATGGAAAATGAAATTTTCTGTGACAATAAATGACAGCCGAAATACCACTTGTCACACCTGTTCAATGTGTACCTGACAAGCCCTGAGGGTATTTGGAGAAGGAAGACCCTTACACAACTCAGGATATAAATGATGTACTAGGCAAGCTGAATGCATAGGTACACCGTAACTATTCTTCTTTTTGGGGGTAGGGAGAAGTTGCAAGCAGGAATAAAATAACCCTTTAATTCTCCAAAACATAAGAGAGGTTGATGCCTACATTCTATTAGGTGTGCTCCTGGGATGACTGGCCCAGATACATGTGAGACACAATGATAAATCAATTGTAGGCTTGTTTAGAAAGGGACATATTGGCCCAAATTTTCACTTTTAGCTAAGTAGGGAGAGGTTGTCAAATAACTTCTTATGACTCCCTGATCCCAAGAACCATATAGGCCAGACAGAGCAGTCTCATGCTACTTAACTGAAGCCAGTTGTGGTATGGGTTGTCAACCAGGGGTACTTGGGAAGGCCCTAGATGGTATGCACATGCAGATGGGGATGGAGCGCTGCCACACACCACCCCACACTGCTACCTTCCAGGAGCAGGGCCAGGAGCAGTGCCCCTCTGCATGCCCCATAGGTGCTGCCCAGCAGCCCGGATGCAGGGGGAAGGGAGCTCATATTTGGCAGCTGCTGCAGCCACCACCACCCACCACTCCATGCTGCCGCCACTCCATGTCCGGCCGTGCACCACCCCCTCCTCCCGCTCCGCATCCAGCTGCCGGAGGTACACTTATTTTAAAAGGTTGAAAACCCCTGAGTTATGGTATCAGAGAAGCCATATCAGAGAAGCCAAGGCAGAGATGGAACTGGGACTAGCTTCCCAGATTAAGGACAATAAGAAGTCCTTTTTTAAATACATAGGGGATAAAAAGAAGGGCCCGGGATATGGGGGCCCTTGCAGGACAACATGGGTAACTTGGTCGTCACACCAGACAGCAAAGCTAACATGTTTAACGATTTCTTTGCCTCCGTCTTCCTAAGTAGGGACCAGAACAGCCACCTCCCTGCTGGGCCTCCTTTGGGCCCCGGGGGAGGCACACCTGGGCCACGGGTTAGCGAGGATTTAGTTAGGGAGCTTCTGGAGGGGTTGGACGTATTCAAGTCAGCCGACCCGGATGATCTCCACCCTAGAGTTCTAAAGGAAATGGCCCAGGTCATTGCAAGTCCCCTGGCACAACTTTATGAGCACTCGTGGTGCTCTGGTGAGGTACCGGAGGACTGGAAGAGGGCCAACGTGGTTCCCATCTTCAAAAAAGGCAGCAAGGAGGACCCGGGAAACTATAGGCCAGTTAGTCTCACCTCGATCCTAGGCAAGCTGTTCGAGAAAATTATGCTGGCACACATCCAGGAGGGGCCAGCAGAAGACTGCATGCTTAGGGGCAACCAACACGGGTTCATCAGTGGCAGGTCCTGTCAGACCAACCTAGTGGCCTTTTACGATCAGATCACCAGATCATTAGACGCAGGGGTAGCAGTGGATATAATCTTCCTGGACTTCCGGAAGGCTTTTGACACTGTCTCTCACCCTGTTCTCATTAAGAAACTGGGGGGCTGTGGTGTAGACAGCCACACAGTCAAACGGGTCGCCAACTGGCTGGAGGGCCGCACCCAGAGTGGGGTAGTAGATGGGTCCTTCTCAACCTGGAAGGACGTGGGCAGTGGGGTTCCGCAGGGCTCGGTCCTCGGGTCCGCATTGCTCAACATCTTCATCAGTGATTTGGATGGGGGGGTAAAAAGCACCCTGTTCAAATTTGCTGATGACACTAAGATGTGGGGGGACGTGGGTACATTGGAAGGATGCAACAGGCTACAATCAGACCTAGACAGGTTACAGGGGTGGGCGGACGAGAATAGGATGGGTTTCAACACAGACAAGTGCAAGGTGATGCACCTCGGGAGGAACAACCGGCACCATACCTACAGGTTGGGGAATTCCCCTCTTATCAACACGGAGGCGGAAAGGGATCTGGGGGTCATCATTGACTCCAAGATGAACATGGGCCGGCAGTGCGGAGAGGCAGTCAGGAAGGCCAACCGCACCTTGGCATGCATCCACAGATGCATCTCGAGCAGGTCCAAGGAGGTGATTCTCACCCTCTATGCAGCACTGATCAGACCGCAGCTGGAGTACTGCGTCCAGTTCTGGGCGCCACACTTCAAGAGGGATGTCGACAGCATGGAGAGGGTCCAGAGAAGGGCCACTCGTATGATCAGGGGACAACAGGGCAGGCCCTATGAGGACGGGCTGCGGGACCTGAACCTGTTCAGCCTCCAAAAGAGAAGGCTGAGGGGGGCTCTTGTGGCCTGTTATAAACTAGTCGGGGGGATCAGCGGGCATTGGGGGAGTCACTGTTTCCCCGAGCACCACCAGGAGTGACCAGGAATAACGGTCACAAGCTGGCAGAGGGTAGGTTTAGGTTAGATATCAGGAGGCGCTACTTCACGGTCAGGGCGGCTAGGGTCTGGAACCAGCTTCCAAGAGAAGTGGTGCTGGCCCCTACCCTGGGGGTGTTTAAGAGGAGGTTAGATGAACATCTTGCTGGGGTCATTTGACCCCAGTATTCTTTCCTGCCATGGCAGGGGGTCGGACTAGATGATCTGCTCAGGTCCCTTCCGACCCTAGAAACTATGAAACTATGAAACTATATTCTTGTGGGGTGAGTCAGCACACAATGGTTAGGCCCCCAAGCAGAATTTGGGTGTGTGGTATGCAGGACCCTTGTATGACAGCTACATCAACAGAGTTTTCATACCATGGGAAACCTCAAGGGACCAAACCAAGGACTTTCCAACCTTTTGTTTTACCTGAGTACACGGAACAATCAGAGCACAGCAGAGAACTGAGGCTTTCCTGTATAAAGCATGGAGCAATATACAGTATCTCATAATCAGTCATCCAGAATAAAATGCCATTTAAACCATAGAAGCCTATTACACAGTTTTTGTGCCTACTAAATCCTCCAATTTTCATTCAAGTAGCTAGCTAGGCACCTACCTACCCATTTGTATGCCCACATAGAGCATATGATGCGAGTGTGCCATTGTAGTGAGTGGGCAGAAGAATTACATGCAAACAAAACTGAGTATAAGCTTCAAGTCTCCTTTTGGAAAAATAATACCATTACTATTTATCTGTTGCGTGCATGTAAGCAAGACCGGAAAATGGAAAGTCTGTACATGACACATGCCAAACATTATTACTGTATCTAAATATCTGGATGGTATCTATACAGAAATATTTACTGTGGAGTCATATTTAGAGTGTTTGCTTTAGAAAGCATCCAGATACCATAAGCAAATACCACAAAACATTGTTGGGCAGGAGTTTATTGATATGCTAATGATTTCCACATCAGAAGCATTTAACTAACAGCTGCTCAATACTCAACTTTGAAATTCCCTGAATTGCTTGTCAGGCTGCCTGGTTGCTGAATACTTGGTCCTATGCCATGATTTTCAAAATGCTGTCCTCAGTACATTGAAAATGGGACAATATTTTAAGTGCCTAGATAGCATGACTGTCCAACACACTAAGAGGGCAAAACAATGTCTCCACAATTTTCTCTGTAAATATACCTTACTGTCTCTCCCTCTTGTTTAGTCAAGTCATGTTTTATGGGTGAGTTAATGTGCCATGAAAATTGTGATGTGCACAGACAAGCACCACTATGAAGACAGAGTAACTAGGTAAAGCAATTTCTGGATATCAGAATTCTCTCAATTAATGCTCTTTTGTGATATATCATTCAAGGTTATCAGTATTTATAGTAGGAGTAGCAGTATACTATTATTTAATGTAGAATTAAAGCTAGAAAAGTAGTACTGATACAAAAGCTAAAGGACTAGTGATACTAAAAGGATACTAAAAATTTCAGATAACAATTTAAAACACAGATGTTTTTAAATATAAACCTTTGTGGAACAAAGTTCAAAAGGCACATAGTCATCTGAAGGTTCCCTGATACCCAAGAACAGACATAGGCAGTCTCATCTAGTGATCAGAGAAAGAAATTAAGAATCAGGACATTACCATTCTGTTTCTAGTCACACACTTGCAGTATGATCACAGACAAGATAGAGCCTACAAACAATCTGTCTGTAGCTTTAATCATGAATAGTCCCACTGGGTGTGTCTACATGAGACACTAACAGCGCAGTAGCCTAATAATACCACACTGTAACACATCACAGCACAAACAGCGCTAATACGCTACCATGCAGTATTACAGTATTAAGCTACTGCACAGCAGTGTCACTTAAAAGGTGTTTGCTGGTGCTACTGTTCAGTAACTCCAGTTACTGCACATTTATTTATTGCTTATACAAGTACTAAAGTAACTACTGTGCATGTAAACATACCCACTGACCACAAGGAAATTCCTTGTGAGAGTAAAGTTTCCTATGTACATGCTTTCAGAATAAGGCCCTTATTCTGTTGGTATGTCACTTTTCATATCTCACAAAAGCCTGCATTAAATGATAGTAGCCTTTTCAAAGATGGTGCTGTAACCCAGTGCTGTAAACAACCTGACTAAATAGGATGTGAACCCACAAATGGGTTGCCAGCTAGAAATCCAATGACAAGCAGCCCCAAGTTGGCTTCCTCAGACTTTCTTGCTCTTGGAGGGACAAGAAGGTAACAAACATGGTGTAAGAGCATGGGCTAACTCTGATCCTTATTCACACTGAACTACGGGCAACATGGATGGATCTCTTTGAAAAGCCAGAGCCATAACACAGTGTTGCTGTAACAAACCACTTGGAAAAAATAATTACTTCCAAAATAATTCTTACCAGTCAGGTCACAGACGTGTAGTGAGGCATAATTAAATTAACCAATGTTTGCAAAACACTTGGAATCCTTGAATGAAAGGCACTATATATATGTATAATATTTTTATTTACTTAGCTAACAGATGCAAAATGATGGTAAATGCGTTATTTTTTTAGCAATCTGTAGATTTTCTCTTTGGCCCATGCTCCAGAATGTAGAACCTTCCTTAGAAATGGTAAGAAGAAGGAACAAGCAAAAAAATAGCACAGAGTAAATTCATCCTGTCATGCATTACCTCTACAAGCTTACTGATCTGAGTAAACTTGTTTCATGGTATATATAGTATATTGCTGATAATGTTAAGCTGCTTGCTGTTCTGAGTACTGCAGTGTAGCGATGAGCTAGAGGAGCCTAGGGCATATAATATGAACAGTCTGTGTGAAATATATTACTGCATGATAATAATATCATCCTGAAGTGTTAACCAAATTAAAGACCTTAGTTCTGGGTGCTGTGTAAACATTCCAAGCCTCAAGTAGGATTTTCCTTTTTCCTATGATCCTCTGTTATTGCCAGTCTTTAAACCAATGAAGTAATTAATCTTTAGAGAAAAAGCCATAAAAATTGTTAGAATTCATATAAAATAGCTTTTTAACTTCCTCTTTTAATTGGAGGCTTGGAGAATATATGGTTTGGTGTTAGTAATGAGCAAAAATTAGTTAGTGTTTTTCTGTAGTGAATCAAAACTGTGTGGGTCCAAACTCACATGAATAATCAGGTTGCCTGATATATTATAAAAACTTTTCTGTCACACTTTTTGTAGCATGTTGCACAAGATTCTCGTGTGATGTAGATCACCAGAGTTTCATTGACTTCAGGGCTCCAGGACCTACTCTGATTTACACCAGCTGAGGACCTGGTTCTATCTGCTCTTCCAAAATACACTAAAAATAAAAGTATTATTCATATCAGAACATACCACTGGTTTTAGAATCCATTGGTGTATCATCACTAGGGACAGAAGTTACACATAAACTGGTTTAAGTGATCATAAACTGGTTTAAACCTGTAACAAGAACAGAAGTTCAGTGCACATAAACCAGTTTCAAAATGGCTGAAACTGGTTTAAGATAAACCTGGCTGACTGTAAGTCAGCCTTAACTGGTTTAGGTCAAACCGGTTTATGAAACTTCTGTCCCAGACCCCTTCCTGGTTCAAGTTAAATCAGAGCCCCCCAACATCCCAGCATGCTTTTCAGCCCTTGACTGGGCTGTGCTGTCTGCCCCAGAGAGCAGGTCTGACCATACTCTTATGCTCCCTAGCTGGAGCAATAAGGACTGGCTCACTGGCCCTCCAGTCAAACCCTGGCTCGGCTCTTTGGCCAGGGAGGGAGATTAAACTCACCTTCCTCTCAGTACAGAGTTGCCCTGCCCTGCTTACTGAGTGCTGTGACTGTGGACCACAAATCCCAGAGGTACCTGGAAGCAGGAAGAGGAAGTGATGAGCAACCCTGCACAGTCCTGCTGCTCTGATTCTGGACTGCAAACTGAAGAGGCCCCAGGGGCAGCAGAAAAGTAAGCAAACACACAGCTCATGCTGTGTTTGTAATTCTTCAGTTTATAGTTTTTCAGAGAATTAACTATTTTTGTTCAAGCTTCTATGAATGTAATGCCACTACCTTCCACCCACTTCCACCATGACCCTCCTCCCACACAAACAGAGCATGGGCTGAGGCCTGGCCACACCCCCTGTGCTCCAGCAGGGAGAGGGGGAAAGTCTTGGAGGGCTTTCTGTCTACCCCCCGCTTTGGGAGTGGCTTGCATGTGTCCTTATTTTCAAAGCAAAGTGAAGCTAAGCTGGTTTTTGAGGTCACCATGACAGAAGAAAGGACAGCTAAAGGGCAGTGCATACAGGACTTTGATAATCAGCACCAAATCCTTGAAATGGACTCCAAATTCAAACTCTGAACACATAGCTCCATTGGTGTCAATAAGATTATTCACATACTTAAAGTTAGGCATAGGCTCAATTACCTTGTTGATCAAGGACTTCAAGGAGGAGCTAGTGTAGAAAACTAGAAAAATTGGAGCAATGTGTGCTCAGTAGTGAGTATTGATAAGCCAGTAATGTGATACATTCTAGACTTGCTGTAGCTTCCTCAAGGCACTGAGCTATACTTAGCCTATCCTACATTGATATATTTTGGAGAGGTCACCGTTTACTATGTGCTTTAATGCAGCTAATTACAACATAACTTGAACTAATGAAATGTGAGATAAAAAAGAGCTACATTTAAATATCCGTGCAAAGATTTTAAAGCAAAGTATTTTATAGCCTTGCCATTGTGGCCACCACTGAACAACAAAATACACTTTTTTGACCAGACAGTTAGTTCGTTATTGATTAATAATCCTTGGGGCTGGATTCCCTAGTCATCCAAGTTTGCTCTGCACTACTTATATTAATGTAGCTTCAGTAAAAGGACGTAGCTTGGCAACAATGAAAGATCTGTCTCATGAAGATATAAATCTTCTCCTATATGTCAGCAGCTTAATTTGTCCGTTCTGTGGCCTGTGTGAAATGAGCTAATGCACTCAGTCTAATTTGTGATGGATAAGTGTCTTAATCATGAAAGCCATCAGCACAACTGGAATTCCTTTCTCAGCAGAAATTTCCTGGATTGAATGGGCATGAAAAATGAATGACTATTTGCATGTTAAAAGAAGCTTTCCCAAGCAAGAGTTGCCAATACTATACCTGTTGCATTGATAGGTAGATGACTTAATTCTATCACCTTTTACAAGTAGTACCATGGATTTCTTAAAAAGCAAATACAAATCCAAGAAGTCTTTGAATCAGCATCAAGAGCTGGATCCAGGTACTGTTGAAATCAATAGGATATTTTTCTGGTCAACTCAATAGGAGCAGGAGCAGGTCCTAAAAATGAAAAACAGTGCATGGCAAATAATGGAAAATAGATTTTAAATACATGTGGACCATACACACTGATCTGTTAACAATACTGGTACAGTATAATGTACTCAAGAAAAAACAGCCTATTTAAATATTTAATATTCTTTATGATATTTCATAAGCAACTAATATTTCACTATCATTAATAAGTAAGAAACTCAGTGACAGAAAACAACAGGAGGATAATCTTGAAGGAACTTTTCCTGCAAAGATAAAATTGATGTGCCTGTTTGTCTATTAAATTTATGCAAAAATGGGCATATAAATTGTGTATAAGTGTTGCTGAAGTGGGCTATATATTACTTGACTGCGAGAAATAATGGGACTTTTATTTCAGCAAACAAAGCTAGATGTGGAGGCTGTCATCAAAATTGAATTCTATATAATATTTATTAAGAAAAAGAATGCCAGTTTTCTTTTCCTAGCATATAAATTCCTGAGCCACTTGACATTGTGGGAAGGCAGGTACAAATCAAAAATGGTGTTTACTCTTTGGGAAAAAATATCTATTAGTACAGACACTGGGCCTGCATCTTGTCTTATTTATAGCAGATTTACACTGCTATAACTCCATGGACTTCAGTGCAATCACTTCTGATTTACTTCAGTATCAGTCAAAGCGTAATCATGCCCATGATGTTTTACAACTTCACTTGTATTAGAATAAACAAAAATATACGTTAGAATAAAACTCTGGATCCAGTGAAGTCAACTGGGAGTTTTATTAGAAGGGCCAAAATTTACTCAATACACTATTAAACCAATCAAGAAATAAAAATGACCATCAAAGAGATTCCAGAATCAATTACATTAATAATTCTTTTGAGTATGTAAATTACAGGTGTAGCCTAATGCTGGTCTAACTGCCATCTAAGCATTTTGTAAATATGAAGATAGAGCTATATTACAATCTGGATAGAAAGCCAGCCACAGGATAGATAGACTTTAGTAGTAGTAGGATTTACCCATGACATGCAGCTAATAAGCTTCGTCCATTTCTCATAGGAATCCAGATACTGATTTGGGGAGATCCTGTTGCTCTCCCAAATGTACCTCTGCTCTTTTCAGGTCAAATCAATGCACCTGTAGTCCTATTCAAATCCACAGCAAAATTCCAGTTGTTAAGTGGGAGAAGAATAGGGCCATAAGGAAGGACCTTGAACTGGGTTTTGATTCTATAAGTGAAAAAAAAGTCTTGCATTGATTAATTTCAGTAGTATAATGGGTATGAATCTTTACCTCCAATAAGGCTAGATCTCTGATTGTACATGCATTCATCCTTGCCATTTTAGTTGCGTCCAGATGAACACAGGAGTTATTTCCCTGGGAACAAGTAGCAGTAGGACACCCTGTGCTGCTGCTTCTCATCTCTGGGGATTGCCTGTGCCACACATGCTCTGCAGCATGGCAGCTAACCCCTGGTGGGGTAGGGGAGGCTGGGGCCTGCAAGTGCTGGCCATAGCAGATTTACCTGGGGTCCTGGGGGCTTGGGGAGCTGTAGCCATGGCACTCCTGCATCTGGAAGTGCAAACATCTGTCAGTCAGTCTGACTGGACATTTACGTCTAAAGGTGGAGTTTTCTGCACGCGCACCCTTGGGACTGGATGGTTTGACACAAGTGGCAAAATGCTATTGTGCAAATACTCTTTTTCACCCACCACACTTAATGTTTTGATACTGAAGAGAAGGAGAGTTCTTAACTCCTATGTACCAGGATTTTTACTCAGTTGTGTGATGCACCTTGGGGCTCCACCTCCCCTACACCCTGTCCTAGTGCCAACCCAATGTTGTCAGTTGCCATCAGGTAAGTAGGGCCACCTGCATGCCCACAGCATCCTCAAATACTTGGTGCAAGATATGACTAAACCAGTAGCCTCAATTCATCAGAGTCCATAGGCTATATGGCTAACTCTACAGTCTCTAGTAACTCAAACCGTTTTCCCCCCTGGACCTTTAAATACTTTGAGTTGCTGAACTTTCTACACTCTCTGAAGATGTGATGGGGAGAGAGAGATTTTTCTGCTTCCCTATTTCCTCTCATTGTTAGATGCCTTGTTCCCTTTTTAGGACAGCAAAAGACTCTTCAACAGCTCTTCAGGTCCAGCAACTGCTCAAGTCCTTCCGGTCACCACTTCACAGGTGAGTTTTAAAGCTCCTCCAAGCCTTCCTTCACAGGAAACCTCTTGAGGTTTCCACTGCTTCCCCCTTGCTGGGGCAAGCCCTTCCAGAAGCCAGCACTCTCCCTCCAGCTTCCGCTTCCACTCTGGCACTTCCAGAGGCAGGCACATCTTTATGACAGAAGCTGGTCCCTACCCAGCCAGCCAGAGCCAGCACATGTCAATAAAAGCATGCTGGGAGTGGAGCCAGGGTTTTTCCCAGCTGTCCAAATGCCGCATGAGCCAGTAAGCTGCCGGGCTGGGGTTCTCCCGGCACTTCCAGCTTATCAGAGCTCAGGGCAGCTCCTGTCTGGCTGCCATAGGGAGTGTGGCCAGGAGCTAGAGTACAGCTCCAATCCGCCAGACTCCAGTTTTGGGCAGCGCATGCTGCCACCACGTGGGCCACCCTGCTTTTTTTTGGAGTGTGTTTTTTTGACCCTGGGATCTCCTGGGGTCAAGAAGAAAACCCCATGCTGCTAAATCTGCATGTGGAGCACCATATACTGCACATCCATGCTTGTCTGGACATGGCCTTTAAGTACAGTGGTCTCTCAAGATAGCTGAATCTCTTCCACACTTTATTTTTGTCTGTTTTGGAAGCTGTAAAACTATTTTTTCCTCTCTACCTCCTCTCCCATGAAGCATTGGAACTGGATAGATATTTAGCTTGTACAAAAAAGATGTTATTAATTGATAAGAAGCACAAAGAGCAGGACTGCTACAAAACTTATTTCCGTTTTGACAGTTATCTAATGTGATTTATATTGAGGCACAGGTACTTCACTTGAGCTTATGCACTATAACACCAGTGACTTGGTATTCTTCTTCCTTCTTCTGGTGAAAGGTGTGTCTACACATGCGCTTTAATGCACATTAGCCTATATTAATGCACATTAAAGCCTCAGTAAAAACACATGCTATTTAGTTCATGCATATTAAAATAGGATAATGAGCATCACTTAAAATCCATGTTCTTTAGTTCATGTGCTTTAAGACAGGCTAATATGCATTTTAGTACCTCACAATGAAGGTACTAGAATTAATGCACATTAACTAAAGCATGTTAATGCACATGTAGACATGCCAAAGAGACGGATAATTCACTTGACATCAAAAGAATTAACAGTCCAATTCTCATTACCTACCACCTGTTGGAATCAGAATAGTAGCATTTTACACATATTTCTACAGGTGCAAATATCTGCACCAGGTACAAGGCAACAGCTATTCAGGTCCACAATGCTGTTAAACTGATCTATGTGAAAAGAGAATTGGGCCCCACACATTTAGAGTTGAAATGACTATTAGCTATCATTGTGCAGTTCTTCTTTCTGTATGGTATTAAAACATTGCTATTCTTTCCCCTAGAGGTGATTACATGTCAGCAGCAGATACAGTGATCCCCTAATTTAAATACTGCTAATACTAAAATAATTTAAATAATGCTGTAATATTTACAAGATAGCTTACAATGCTGTATAGTGAAGAACATTGTTAACCATGCAAAGACATTATTATTATTTGTGTTTCCTTGTTTTGGAAACATATCATACTCTTTTCTAGACCTTGTAGGGATTATATTATATATTGTTGTAGAGATTAAACTTTTCCTGCCAAATGCCCATATAAGATCGGCCCAGTGACAGGGCCATTGATCAGGCAGCCCATAAGTGTTGAACCTAGTAACCTGTCTGTCTTTTTCTAAGCATTCTGACACCTCAGCCTCTTGACAGTGATCCTGTCAACCACCATAATTATTTCTCATCTGACAACTGATTAAAAAACTAATCATTTTAATTATCACTTAGCAAGACACAACACAAAAATCACACTTCTTTCTCCAAATCTTTTACCTACCATCATTACAGGAAAAGAACTAAAATTATTACATGTATGCAGGTAGCAGGGAGAAAACAACATTTCCTTCCTTCCTTCCTTTCTTCCTGTTTATATTTTGGCATTTGGCAATACTTTGGCTCAAATAAATTCCCCTTTTAAATGGATAAATAGCACTTACATGGCTATAATTAACCACATAGGGCATTTTTATACAAGCTTCAGGAGTGGGGGAGGGGCACTTTAATTAAAACGGCTCCGAGAGCCCTCTAATTAAAGCACCTGGACCGTCTCATGTATTAGCATCCCTGTGCTTCAAAATGGTGGTGGGGCACTTTATCTAAAGCTTGTTAAATGAGCTTTAGTTAAAGCACCCATGCCGCCATTTTGAAGTGCAGGAACACTGGTACATGAGACACAGAGGCTGGCTGCAGCACAGTAATTACCACGCTCCAGCAGACTCAATTAATCGCCGTAATTACAGCATGTCAGAGCAGCCTCCCGGCTCATGTATAGGCACCCATAAGTACCATTACATGCATCTTAAATAGATTTTAGATCCTACTCCTCCTTGAAAAACTCCATTTGATCTTCTGAGCACACTCAGAAAGGATGTGATTCTAGACCTTCCTATTTCATGTGGGAAAGCATGTAACTAGGTTAGTTCCTAAAATATTAGTCACATTAAAACTAACAGGATGCATTTCAATACTGACAAGTGCAGGGTGCTGCATTTGGGCAGTAGTAACAAGCAGCACGCTTATAAGATGGGAAACTCCCTTCTTGAGAGCATGGAGGCAGAAAGGAATCTTGGAGTCATTATTGAGTCCAAGATGAACATGGGCCGACAATGCGAGGTCACAGTTGGCAGGGCTAACTGGACCTTGTAATGCAACCACAGGTGCATCTCAAGTAGGGCCAAGGAGGTGATCCTCCCCCTCTACACGACACTGGTCAGGCCACAGCTGGAGTACTGTGTCCAGTTCTGTGCGCCCCACTTCAGGAGGGATGTGAACAACATTGAAAGGGTCCAGAGGAGGGCCAGCCACATGATCCGGGGACAGCAGGGCAGACCTTACAATGAGAGACTGCGGGACCTGAACCTGTTCAGCCTTCACAAGAGAAGGCTGAGGGGGGACCTGGTGACCATCTATAAACTCACTAGGGGGACCAGAAGGGTTTTGGAGAGACCTTGTTTCCCCTAGCGCCCCCTGGCATAAGGAATAAAGGCCACAAGGAGAGTAGGTTTAGATTGGACATCCATAAGAACTTACTTCACAGTCAGGGCAGCTAGGATCTGGAACCAATTTCCAAGGGAAGTGGTGCTGGCTCCTACCCTGGGGGTCTTTAAGAGGAGTCTTGATGCCTACCTGGCTGGAGTCATTTGAGCCCATTTTTTTTCTCCTGCCCAGGCAGGGCATCGGACTTGAAGATCTACAAGGTCCTTTCTGACCCTACTTCTATGATTCTATGACTAGTGTCTATTTGATGGAGGAACAAGGAGGAAAACAGTGATGTCTTCGTATCTTTTAACCCAATGCCTAAGGATTAGGCCACCTGCAGAGGGAGTGGGGCAAATGGGTACCCACAGTCTAGGCCTTCCTCATTCTGAAGAATTTCAACCCCATCTCCCACTTGCATAACAAAGTGTCTCAGTCACCAGGCTACCCTTCCCTCCCTTCTGTTGAAGATGGCCCAGTGGGCAGACAACAGAAGTTACATAGGCTACAACAGGCCCGTTACTTGAGTGAAATAAGAACTGCAGAAGTTAGGCTGATAATGAAGGTATAAGGAGCCCTGTCACTTAAGCAAAGCAAGTGCAACTTGCAGGGAGGCAAGTTGCAAAAGGCAACAGATGCTAGAATTAAAGGGCTGAAAATTTAGTGGCAGGGGAGCAATGGCACCACTCTTCTGCTGTCAACTTTCTGAACCAATAGGGAGCTCTACCGGCCAGATAGCTGAGATCACAGAGGGCTGGATCTGTGAATACAGGCCAGACACAGGCAGTGCAGGACCCAATCTGGCAAACCAGCCCACGCCCCTCATTCCTCTGGCTTGTGGAGCCAAAGCACCATGGATTTAGATCAGGACCTGGGCCCTGTTGCAAGGGAATCAGGTCTGGTGAGGCCCAGTTGGGCCCAGATCCCCAGAAAGGCAGGAGCTCTGCTGAGAATCACAGAGTGCCAAGTAGCATGTTTCATATAAGTACAGGCAAAGGGAAAAACCTAGGCAAAGGCCTGAGTGCCCCAAAAGGCTGCATCCTGGGGACAACCAGGGGAACTACCCAGAGAACTCCCAGGCCCGGTGTAGCCTGGAAGTCAGTACAGACTGCAGACTTTGGAGAAAGCGAGCCCCACTCAGGTTAGGACATGAGGACTGGGTAGCCTGATGATGAGCAGGGCAGAGCAAGGCACTAAAGGCCAAATGCAGCTTTTCTGAAAGAAGCCTCCTAAGTACTTATTTACCTGGCAGGGGAAATACCATGACCACAGTGGCCTCAGGGGAAATCTCCTGATGAAGGTAATGCAATTAAAATGGCATGGTGTAGTGGAGGGTGCGCCCTTGTCTGCTTGCAGACAGGACTCCCTATGACAGCCTCATAGTTAGCCTCCCACTGGCCAGCTTCCAGTGGAAGGATCTTGGCTACATGCTGACTTTATGAAAATGGGAGACTCCTCCCTAGCTTGCTCCTGTGGCCATACAGCTGAGGGCAAGCAAAACTCAGGGGCATCTGAACCCCAAGCCCTGGACTTGGGCTTGCATGTAGGATGCCTGCCAAAGGATTTGGAAGTATCTGAAGCCTCAGGCTGGGGTGGAGGATACTTGCCGGTAGCAGGGCCACATATGGTTCTTGAATGTTTCAAATGGATTTGGGCCTGATCTTGCTAATTTGGCCTGGCACATGAAAAATTTTCCTTTAAAAAAAAGCCTCCTAAATATATTGAGCTTTACATCAAGGTGCGGCAGGTAAGAGGATGAGGCCATATTGGGGGAGCTGAAGCAGGGGAATGAGTGTTCCCACCAGGTGCACCATGGCTGCCCCAGGAGGTGGACCGCCTTAGATAGGACCAGAAGGAATTCAAGCCAATGTGAGAATTCAGGCCTGGCTCTGCACCTCATGGAGACATGCACTGCCGTGTGTTTTGGCCTCTCCTCCCCACGCTTCTCTTCATTTTATCTGATGACTGTCAAATGCAGAAATACCATTATAAACAGAGGTAAGAACCTAGGGTCCTGTCTTTTCTAGAGCAGGTGTCTATCTCATCGAGCCACACACAGCCAGGCTTTTTCTGGCTTGGTTTCCTTTCATCCTTGACTGTCAAAGTGCTGCTGTTGGAAGCTTTAAAAAGTGGGAGTTAGTCATTTTCAAGGTTGTTCTCTCCCCTCCTTTTCAAGAGATTCTAATAGTCGCTGTGAACCTACTACTATCAGTTTCCAGGCATGTAACAGCAGTCCCCAAACTAGGTAGCAGAAGCCCTGAAAATCACAAATGCTAGTCAGCTTCAGGACTGCTCATACCACAGCACTGACATGGCTGTGTCCTTAATGAGCATTGCTTGCATTAAGCCTGGATAAATGCATAGCCTTTTTTTCAGTCCCTAGGCTATGCACATAAATGGAATATACTACATACATTTCTGAGCTCTCTTCTGGGTAAGTAGTCTACACACTTCTACTCTTCAAAGGTAGCCCTATATGATTTGAAATTCGGGGATCCTTTGAGTTACACCATTTTACACCCTACATCAATTGAGGCACAGAGATTTTAAATGCTTGCCTAAAGTCACACACATGACTGTGGCAAGTCAGAATCCAGGCACTAGTTCTCAGTGTCCTGTCCTTACAAGTACCCCAGGCTGCCTCAGGTATTAAATTAAGTACATGTAAAAGCATATGACTGTGGTGAACTTGTCTTCACCTTTTGATGAGCAATTTTTTTTTTGAGAGAGAGAGAGAGATCTGACAGGTCAGATGAAGGTAAAAGCTATTCAGCCATCCAAGGTCATATGTTCCCTGAGATCGTGCACCAGAGTATACAGGAAATTGTAACAACTCGTACTTTAACACTTGTTTCAGAAGTTGAAATGATGGCCCCAGTTCTTACTTGGGATAATGCCAATTAATAACAGGCACCAAGATGATTGTTTCAAATTGGACACTGGTATGTGCAGATCTGAGAGAAGTTGATGAAAATCAAACATAATGGGAGAAGCCCTGCAAACACAAGTAGTTGAATTTCTCTCTCTCACACACACACCAAATACTGCTTGTTACTGTACCCTGGTATATCATCCTAAACACACCCAAAAAACTGTGATATACAGCCAAGTCCTCAGATACCACTGAATTTGCACTGAAGAAAACACCCAGGATTGTCACCTCACAAATCTTAAAAAGGCTTTCACCCAACAAGGACACTCCTCCAGAGAGATAGATCGTAAGTTTGAAACAGCCACCTGGATACCACGTGAAAAACTGCTGCAGTACAGAAGAAACCCCCCACAAATCGCACACCGCTGGTTATGACATATCACCCCTCCCTCAAACCTATATGGAAAATTCTCAAACAATTGCAACCCATACTAGAAAGAGACCCTACTCTTAAAAAGATCTTCCCAGAGCCACCCATCCTAGCCTTCAAACAAGCACTGAACCTCGCTAACCTCATCACCAGAAGCAAACTTCCTCAAGCCCAGAACACACCGAATGGATCCAGACCATGCTACAACAAGAAATGCAAAACCTGCCAACACATCTCCACCACCCCCACAATTACTAAACCCCACAACAGAGCCATCAGCATTCCTGGATCTTACAGCTGCACCTCCAGCAGTGTAATAAATCTCATCCAATGCACCAAATGCCCTGATGGAAAATACGTAGGAGAGACCAAACAACTGCACACCAGAATGAATGCACACTGGAAATCTATCATAGACAGGAATACCCAGTTACCTGTGGGACACATTTCTCACAAGAAAACCACTCTCTCTCCAATCTTTTAGTCCTGATCCTCAAAGGAAACTTACAAAACACTTCCCAAAGACGAGCCTATGAACTGCACTTCATCAACCTCCTGGATACTAAAAATCATGGACTAAATACTGACATTGGATTTATGACACATTATAACCTGCCTGACAGCTGACTCCACAGGTATCTCTCCACTATTCATCCCCCTTCTCTCTCTTTCCCCTTCCCCGCCGGCCTCTCTCTCACCCTTTGACTCCTCAATCTACATTTTCACTGACTACCTGTCTTGTATGCTTACCAGACCAGCCTCTGGCTTCTTTACTTTTCATTCCATCCAGGAAGAGCGCACACTAACTGCTGAAACTTCCTTAGCCTGATGAAGGGTTTTTGAATCCAAAAGCTTGCTTAATAATTGTTTTCCAACTATTTAAGTTGGTCTAATAAAAGATATCAGATTCACGCAAAGAGCCTTGTCAGACTTAAAATAGGCATTCAAACTTCAGTGAGCCATAAAAATATTTAAACATTTACATTTCTGTAGAGCATATGAGATTGTTGCTCTTTGTGCTGGGTCTGGTATGATTTTCACCACTGCATGCATTACCAAACATTTTTTATGCAGCCCTACAGAGAAACTGGGTAAAACCTGACTGTTGCTAGAACTAGCCAGAAAGATCATGCCTCAAGAGATGTATTTTCCTCAAGAGATGTATTTTCATGCATGGGAGGGAGGTATCTTCAGATGAAGCAGACTGTTCTCATTCAAGGGGTGCCAGGCCTGATGGGGAATGGTGAATGGCTCTGCCTCTTTTAGCCACCTTTGAGGTGATCACTGTGGAGCAGGCAAGTTTTAAGTTGGTGGGCAAGCCTTGCTATTAGTAGGGCCAGGCAAGAGTTGGTAGGAATAGACTTTAGGTTCCCCAACCTTCCATATGCCAGTTAGACAGAAGTAGAGCTGGAAGGGACTTTCAGTGGCCATCTAGTCCAGGGGTGGGCAAAATATGGCCCATGAGCCAGATCTGGCCCAAGAGGCCATTCTATCCAGCCCATGGGGCTTCTGGCCTGGGACCTCATGGCCTTTCCCCTGCCCTATGGCCAGCGCTCTGTGCTGCAGCCACTCACAGCCCACATGAGCAGGCATAGGCATCCCCACACAGGCTGTGAACGGCGCTGGCCACAGGGTAGGGAGGGGCCACATTTACCCTGTGCTCCGCACCAGCTTGTAACCCACCCATGCAGCCAGCCTGGGCCCCATGCTGGCTCTGGGCTCGCCCATGGGAGCTGCGCATGGCAGCAGCAGCTGCAGCCCCTCCACTTGCCACGCAGGGCAGTGTTTGCCACCACCGCCTCTGGGCTGCCCAGCGCATGAGCTCCAGGCAGGCAGCAGTAGCAAACACTGCCCAGCACGGCAAGCAGGGGGACCACTTTTCTCCACACCAAACAGCTGCTGTTGCCAAACACAGCCCTGATGGGTGAGCCCAGAGCCAGCGCAGGGCCCAGGCTGGCAGTGGGGGTGGGTTACAAGCTGGTGCTCCACCTCCCCGATCGGGCGGGCGAAACGGGCCGGTGGTGCACCCTCCGCAAACGGTGGCCTCGGGATCCCACCTCAGCCGGCGCGCGCCGGCCCTCAACTTCATTGCGGCACGGGCTTTCGTTCGAGCCTCTGACTCGCGCACGTGTTAGACTCCTTGGTCCGTGTTTCAAGACGGGTCTGGTGCATCTCAAGCAGGGCCAAGGAGGTGATCCTCCCCTCCTACGCAACACTGGTCAGGCCACAGCTGGAGTACTGTGTCCAGTTCTGGGCACCCCACTTCAGGAGGGATGTGAACAACATTGAGAGGGTCCAGAGGAGGGCCACCCGCATGATCCGGGGACAGCAGGGCAGACCCTACAACGAGAGACTGTGGGACCTGAACCTGTTCAGCCTTCACAAGAGAAGGCTGAGGGGGGACCTGGTGACCATCTATAAACTCACTAGGGGGACCAGAAGAGTTTGGGAGAGACCTTGTTTCCCCTAGCGCCCCCTGGCATAACAAGGAATAACGGCCACAAGTTGTTGGAGAGTAGGTTTAAATTAGGCATCCATAAGAAATACTTCACGGTCAGGGCGGCTAGGATCTGGAACCAACTTCCAAGGGAAGTGGTGCTGGCTCCTACCCTGGGGGTCTTTAAGAAGAGGCTTGATGCCTACCTGGCTGGAGTCATTTGAGCCCAGTTTTTCTCCTGCCCAGGCAGGGGGTCAGACTTGAAGATCTACAAGGTCCCTTCCCACCCTACTTCTTTGGTTCTATGGGGGAAAAGTGGCCCCACGCCCACCCTGTGGCTGGCACCGTGCACTGCAACCACTCACAGCCCACATGGGGCTGCCTGTGCCTGCTCAGGACAGCCCCACATAGGCTGTGAGCAGCTGCAGCAGGCAGCATGGGCCACAGGGTGGGCGAGGAGCTGCTTTTCCCCTGCACTCAGCACCAGCTCCTTCCCTGCCAGGGAGCAGGGGGTTGGGGCTGCATGCTGCCCTCCACCTGTACCACAGGGCTGGGTGGGGGGGCACTGTGAGTGAATGGGTGCGGGTGCACAGGGCCCGCACCGGTGGCAGGAGCACAGGATCCCAGCCAGCAGGGGCTCTATGGAGCTGGGCCAGCTCCCCCATCTCCTGGCTGGTGTAGCTCAGCCCAGTTCCACAGATCCCTGCCAACCTGTGCCCTGCTTTGGGCCCCACCAGTGCTGACCCTGGGACACTGGTCCCAAGACATTGGGACATTGTCCTAAGATGGTGATCAGGGGGAGGGCACCTGTCAAGGGGCGGGGCTACCCATGTGGCCCTCGACAGCTTGCCAAAACTGGGTAAATGGCCCTCCACCCGAAATAATTGCCCACCCCTGATCTTGTCCAACCCCTTGCCTGAGGCAGGATCATCCCCGTCCAAACCACCTTCAACCCTGACTTCAACACAGACCTAACACCAGAACTTGCCACAGGTAAAGCAAGGGAACCATGGCAGCCAATGTCCTGCTTCTATGAAATATTGTTAAGATATGTGCTCAAGAGATCCAGGTAGACACAATGTCCCCGCTACAAAGGATCCTCATAACTGGGTGCTTAGGTCAATTTGACCAAAACAGGCCAACAGCCTGCCTTGTTCACCTGGGGGGTACCCCCCCAAGTAGTGACACCCAAATACCTGGGGGGGAGGGAATATTTTGAGGAGCAAGCAGTGGAGGGTTGGTACTTTCTGGAGGGGAGGTATATCCTTCTCTTCTGGGATGAGGCTGAAGTTGCTTCCTTATTCCCAGTTCCTTTTTTTCAAACCTCAGCTTTCCACAATTAAAGGTAACAAGGAAGGAATTAGACACCCTAAAGTATCAGCATTTCATCAAAAAAAATGCATATTGACAAATACAAATGGAATATAAAGTCATGCCACTTCAGCCTCGTCTTTTGGGACAGGTTGGGTCAGACCTCTTGAGTGCATATTGAGAACATTTTATAGAAGCAGGATGTTGGATGTTGTGGTTCCCGTGCTTTGTGGCAGGTTAGGGTGTTAGGTATGTGTTGTGTCAGGGTTGAGAGTATTCCTAGTAGAGTTTAGATTATGGTTGTGTGGGATGGTTTGGAAAGGGATGATCCTGTCTCAGGCAGGGGGTTGGATTAGACGACCTTTGGAGGTCCCTTTCAGCTTGACTTCTCTGTGACTCTAGGACAGGGGTTGGCAGTTTTTAAGTAGTGCCCAAAACACCCTCCAATTGTGGTGTGCCTTGAGGGAGGGCAGCAGGGGGAGCTGCTAGGGGCCCAATCCCGAGGTGTGCAGGCCAAACGAAACACCTTTGGGTGCCACACTCTGGCATGCATGCCAGGAGTTGCCTCCCCCTGCTTTAGGCCAGCGTTTCTCAACCCACAGCTTGCGATCCAAAAGTGGGTTGCAAGAATATACGAAAGGGTTGGGGACAAACTTGAAAAATGCATCAGCAAACTTTGAAAATGGATTCTTTTTGAAAGGAGAAACACTTTTCTTTTCTTTTTTTAAAACTTGTATTCGAGGCCAAATTAGCCCAAACTAATTCCAAATCCAAGAATCAAGAACCATAAGTGGCCCAACTACTGGCAAACATCCTCCACCCCCACCTGGGGCTTCAGATGTTTCCAAAAAACTTTGGCGGGCATCCTACTTGCAGGCCCAAGCCGGAGGTTTGGGGTTCGGATGCCCCTGAGTTTTGCTTGCCTTCAGCCATGTGGCCGCAAAGCAAGCTCCCCTTTCCATAAAGTGGGCTTAAAGCCTCTGCACCTCAGCGGGTACTGAACCACGCCAGAAGACCAGTTCTCCTGTGAAGCGGTTCTGGAAAACTGCCTTCTGTGGCCACATACATGGTATTTCCCCTGCCAGGTTAAGGAGTTGCTACCTTGATCTGAGCCTTCAAGAGGCCAAGAAGCAAGAAACACGTGGGAAAGCCGGGCTGGCCGAGTTGTAGTCTGCCAGGGGCCGCGTGTGGCCCCACATACTGGGGGGCACCGGGCAGAAAATGCAGGGCACTGGGTTGTTTACACTGGTGTGTACAAACGGGCCCGGGTACAAAAAAGGCTTGAGAGCCCCCCCTGCCCTGCGACCCGCTGCTTCCTCTCCCCAGCCGGGAGCCTCCTCAGGGCAGGGGGAGGAGCGGCAGGACGCCGGGCTGATGGTGCAGCTCACAGCCACGGTCTCTCCAAACAGCTCAAGGCGATATCTCTCCCCGCCTCTGGTTGGTGCCTCCCCGGGGCAGAGCAAAGCAAGTCTCCTAGCATTTCTCCGCCGCCACAGGCGGGAGGAGCTCGCTCCCCTCCCCCGCCTCCCTGCGCGGCACCTGCCCAGTCCCGCCCTCCGCTGGGCGGAGCTAGGGGCGGTGGCAGGCGTGCCTCCATTGGCCGCCGCCTGCAGTCTGTCTCCCGGCGCGGCCCCGGGCGGTGCGGTGAGGTCCGGGCGGCGGTGGGGAGGCAGGTGGCCGCGGGCTGGGGGGGGACATGTCGCTGCCCAGGCAGGGGTGGGGTGGGGTTGCGCTGCGTGCCTTGCTGGCGGGGGTGGCTGCGGGAGCGGGAGGCTCGGCCCTAGCTCCTGCAGCCGCCCGCAGGCCGGGATCGCTCAGCCCCTCCTGCCCGCCCCAGCTTTGTTCCCCGGGGCTGCCCCGGCTCTCCCCGCCCCCCTGACTTCTCCTTCCGCGGCTCGTTGCAGGACGCCCCCGGCGCGGGCATGAGGTGCCAGGCGCTGCGGCTGGCACGGGCGGGCAGCGCCTGAGGGTGCCGGCGATCATGACCGTCTTCAGGCAGGAGAACCTGGACGAGCACTACGAGACGGGCGAGGAGCTGGGCAGGTAGGGGCAGCGTTTGCATCCACATCCACCGCCCTGTGTTTGCCAGAAGGCATCTGTCACCAGGCAACAAGAGAGCCAGGGCTTGTCTAAGGGCACAGGTGGGCACAGTTCTTTGGGTAAATGCAGCGTCTTTTATGAGAGCAACTCAAATAGTTGGACAAATTGAGCTTTTTGGGCATAAACGCCCTTCTTCAGTCATCTGCAGCAACAGCTTGAGGCATTTGCTGTGTCCTCCCCATGTGCCAAGCAGGTGGGAGCTGGAGGGGTGAAGGGCAGGGGCACAAAGTGGTGCCACGCAGGATAGCGGGCTCTTCAGTCCCAGCGTCACCTTACAGGAGACTGGAGTAAATGATATTGAGCTAGGTCTAGAGCCGTGGGTTGCTTAATCATTTTAGATCAGAGGCACCCCCCCCCCCAATGCTCCCCTTGGAAAATGCCAGCTCTTAGTTTTAACTCCTTTTTTCAGAGCACAGGAAACAATAGAGGAAGTCTGTTGTGCTGCACTTGGCTCTCAGCAGGGTGGGATGTTTTCACTGTTCCTCATTTGAAACCTCTGGGTTTGTCGTGAATCCCGTTTGCGCACCTAAGGGTGCTAATGTTGTGTGGCACAGCACCCTTGAAAGTATCTCTAGGCATCACTGGCCTAGAGAGTGCGTGCAGATTTCATTCCTCCTGTAGCATGGGCTAGAAAGAATCTGATCCTAAACACTTTTAAGCGTTGGGCTTGTTTTGGGGGGGGGTTTTTGCTGTTTTTAAAACAAGCGAATAAGAATCCTCAAAAAAGCCTAAGTAATGCCTTCTGATCTCCTGTGTATAGTACATGTATGCAGCTGCGTTTTTCAGATTTTAAATAGGGATTTAAAGAATTTCTGTTGTGCTTTGATTTAGGTCAAGCCAGTAACTTTGACAGTGGTTTGTCATATGACACAGATCCTTTTTGCATTGTAAGATATTGCTGTAAGGCTTCTTATTAGTAGTGTACCATTTTGATTTCAATAGTGTCATTGAAGAGGTGGGAGAACGTCTTTCTTTTTTTTTTCCTGCTTTCAGTTTAATGAAGATAGATTACTTGCAAGGTATCGTTGTTCAATGGTTTCCTCCAAGTCAAAAGTCAGATCAAAAGATTTATTGTGGTTAAGTGCTGTGGCTTTTACACTTGTCAGCATAAAAATTGTCACCTGATTACTACTAAACATTCTTCTACTTGTCATACCTTTGCAATGAAAATCCCAAACCATTTCCTAGTGGTTCTTTGGACTGTAAGCATCTCATTACTTAATGTTAAGTGATGTGTAGTATGTGTTCAAAGGAGCTTCATTGTTTGTTCTGTTTTTAAAGGCATTGGTTTGTCTTGGATAAGGCAAGGTTGTTTTAAAACACAGAATTTCTCCTAATATGCTAGTGATTAGGATTAAGTACTTTTACATGACTGCTCCTTTTTCTGAAATTTTAAAGGTAAACTTATAAAGGGATGTACATGGGAGAAAATATCTTCTGTCTGCACAAGCATAGGAATGCAAGATATTTAGAGTTATAAAAGGTATTGCTAACATATTTTAGAAAACTACTACACCTCATGTTTCAGGGCTTAAATCAGTATTTAAGTGTTGGGTCTTATCCTCATCTCTGTCTGGAACCGATGGCCACATATCTGCCTTGTGCAGACTTCCTGTACCTTTATCTGTTACCAGATAAGACTGTGCCACTGCTTTTGATCCTTGGGAAAGGCCCGTGCACATGTGCTTTGGCATGTTGCCCCTGTTGGGGTTGGGGAGGCTGGGGCCAGCGCTTGGGCTAGCTCCAACAGACTTGCATGGGGTCCTGAGGGCCTCTGGGGGCTGTAGCCGTGGCAATTCAGCAGCACAGAGCCTGGCCGGCAGCTGGAGTGTGGTTCTGGCTGGCCAGGCTCTGGTTTCTGGCAGTGCATGCTGCCACCCTGGTTTTTTAAGAAGTGGAGTTTTTTTGATGTGGGGATCTCCCAGTGTCAAACCCCCACCCCCTGCTGCAGATTAGCAGCACAGGAAACAGCTGCATGTGTGGCACTGCAGACAGATATATGGTGCCACACACTGTGGGCCCACGCTTATCTGGACACGCCCCATGACTTTGTGCTCTGTATTAAATTCTCTGTGGCAGGTTGTTTCTGTAGATTTAGAAGTCTGTATTATATATTGGTAACTCAACCAAATGATGTCATAAATTGGCCCTTTTTGTTTTGTTTAAAAAACCAAAAGCATTCTCTAGCGTGAGACGAAATGTTAGGTGTGTATGGTGTTGATATTTTGTTTGGCCTGCCTGAATGAAGTCACTTGACTTGATTCCTGTAGTCAAGAACACATACAAAGTATTCTGGATCTGAGATTTAAACTTCAGGACTAATAAGAAATAAGATCATGTATTAATTCAGTATCTACATCATAACTATTTTAATCTTTATTTCAGTGCAAGCACACTGGACCTTCCCTAGTCATGGTAAAAATTAACCACCTCTGTAAAATCTTTGAGGCTGTATTCTGTTGTTCTGGTTGTATAGGCTTTTCAGGGACCAAACAAGATCTGACTTGCCAGGTAAAGAAATGTTTGTTGTCCACATAAACATACCTTTAAAGGAAACTTGTCTTTTTATTCCTTTTAAAAGGAAACTGCCCACAAAACTAGGTCTCAAGTATAATTTTTTGTGCTAAATATTTTTTAAAGTTTCTAACAGGTTTGGTTTTTTTTATTTCCAAGGGAAACAGTAGCCTTAAATTCCTTGCAAAACTTGAAAACCAAACATTGCAGTTTGTGAAACTATAAATGACATTGACTCAACTTGCAGAGCTCAAGGAAAGAGAAATTCAGAAAGTAAATAACATAAATATGTAATATAAAAGCAAATTGAATTCTTTAAATAGTTGAAATGAGTGAATGTTATTAATATGTAATAGGATTTATTTAAAATGTTACTAATATGACATTGTTGTCTATTTTAAATAACTACTTTTTTTAGTTTTGTGTAACCACTAATTTTCTACTTGTAAATGATTCCTTAATATTCGGTTTGACATTTCTGAGTTAAATAAATGGAATCCTTATAAATGCTTAACTGAAGAGTTAAATACATGCAGTAAACAAGGCTGGCTGAGGAGAGGTCATGCAGGTGGTAGGTGCTACATGCCACACCATCAGCTGTATTTGTTTGTGTAAAAACATCCTTGTAGATGAGGCAAACTGCAGTGTTTTGTTAGGATTTTGTTTTAAACAATAAAATATGTTTAGAACATCGATTGAAAAAAAAGGAAGAACTAACTGTCCCAAACCTTGTCCTCACTGTCACACTGCAGAGATCCAGATCTGTACCACTGCTCAGTGCTCTTATTGTGAGTCTTGAGATAGCTGGCGTGTGCTTTTTTAAGTACAGGTTCCTGGAGTTAGATGCAAATTTCTGCTTTAACTTGTTTTTCAATAGGCTGCCAGTCCTCATGGTTACAGATAAAAACAGATGCAAATGTGAACCCAGAACACTCAAAAAAAACAAAAGGCAAAAACACCCCTTGCCTATTTTAACTCAATTGCATGATGTTTTGGAGGCTTGCTTCATAATTTAATACTTTGATTTGCCAATGCTGGAGGCTTTAGCGTAGCAAACCCCAGCCTGGTTTTCCCTTATCCCTTACTAAGAGGCAATCTGTGTAGCAAACACAGTGAATGAACAAGAGCACTGCTTTTAATAGCTCAGGTGCAGGCTGGTGTACTTAGTTATATGGATCATAAAGTACCTCTAAACTACCTTTTGAGAGGACTGTGAAGATGCCTACAGGCATATTGATTCAATCTGAAATTAAGGCCTTTACCAGCATTCTGGTTTTGCTTGTGAAATACTCTTGTTCTTATCCCTTAGAAATTTTCTGACAATAGCACAGCAAGAAAAAAAATTAAAGCTGTGCTATTTTCATGAGATGGGCCATTTAAAAAAAAATTACTTGGGTCAGATGTTAAGCCTCCTATACTAGCTGCAATATAAATTAACTTGCCATGTCATAAAACAGCTATGAATTTTAAGCAAACATAAGGAATAGCATCCTGCCTTGGATAAAAAAAAATACAAACTGATTAGTTTATTTGCAACCAACCACAGTGCACTTGCAGCAGAGCAGTCTTCATTATCCTACTGGTGCATTTCTTTATTTTCTTCTATCCTATGGAAAATCCAAGAACAGAAGATACCGGATAGTTTTAGGAGCATGTTTAATTGTTTCAGCTGTACATGATTTGTTTTGACACCTTTATGTCTACATGTTTTCTGTGCTGAGTGTGTGTGGGTGTGTACAAAAACAATACTGGGAGATATCCAGATCAAACATTTTCTTTATTAGAAAATATCTATTAAATTATGGTCTTAATCACTGCAAGTGTTATATTGCATGAAGTTTTGGTCTGTCTTGCAAATGTGAAGTAAGACACATTATTGCAGTGTTTGCTCACAACATTTGCATTAGCAACAGTCACCTAACCATGAAGTTTCATAAGGCCAATGCAGATTCAGTTCCTATTGGGGTGGAGATTAGTATGAAATTGCAGCAACTTTACTGTAGATTTTCTCTTTGGAATAGTTCTGCCTAGAGTCATGTTTTAAATACTTCCAGTGCTTTTACAGTAGTTTGATTTAGTTTGAAGGCTTTTTGCTTGTGTGCAAGACCAGATTATTGCATGTGGTTATTAGTGTAATTAGTAACATTTCTGGTAAAAATTTTAATATTATTGACTTGAGGACAGACTCATCAAAATGCTGTTTTCTTTCCCAAAATCATTTGGTCTTTGGATGTTCTTACAGTACCAGCAGTATTGCTTTAGTAATTATAGTGGCTAGTCACAGACGCACAGCTACAGTGTAGATGCATGTCTGTTTATATGAACTGAATCTGAATTATTGCAGAGTTTTATAAATGTCTTCCTCCTATAGGTTGTTTTGCTTTTTTGAGCATTTCCCCAAAAAACTTATTAGAAAGTCTTTTTTGAATAATTGTTGAATAATTGTTTGGCTCTTCAGTGCCTTGGAAAAAGAGGTCAAGTAACTGAAATTTCACTTTTTGACAAATGTATATCCTTATTTTAAAAAACCCAAACTTGTATTCTGTGCATGGGGGCTTCCCAGTCCAGTATTTTTAGTAAAATAATTATTTTAAATCAGTACAGATAACAGTAAATGTAACATGCCCAATAAGCATCTGGTAAAAAATAAGCCAGCATGTAAGATATACTATCAGTTTTTGTTTTTGTAAGTATACAAAGGCAACTACTGTATTTACTTGAATCCAAAATGAGGTTTTCTTCTGTGGCTGAGTTGGGGTCACAAGCTCCCTGCCCCTAGCCAGAGCTGGGGGATAGGGGGGTAGGCAGGTGGGAAGGTAAGTGGTGTGGTAGGACAGGTCCTCAGGTTTATGTGCAGGCACTGCAAAGAAGGGGCGGGTATCAGGGGATGTAGGCATGGGTGGGACATGGGGGGGGGGGAGTGTGAGGGGTAAAAGGAGGAGCAGGTGCCAGTGGGGACAAGCAGCATTAGACACTGGAACCATCAGGGAGAGGCAGGCATGGGATATGCCCATGCATACCCGAGCAGCTGGGTAGAGGACAAATTTTGCGGGGTGCAGGGACAAAGAGCAGTGGTCAGGCCACTTGACTCCCCACCGCCTATCCTCCCCTTCTCCCTTCCCTCCCCCCCCCCCCACTCCTTGCCCTGCTACAGTGGTGGGAGGGATGAATTTAAGACGACTCCTCCCCACCCAAAATTAGGTTCTAGGTGTGGAAAACGTTAATAAATTGATAAATCTTCCATGTTTCAAATCTAATTATTGGGGATGCTGTCTTAAATTCAAAGTCATCTTGGATTTGGGTAAAAAGAATGAAGAAAAGTAAGTATCTCATACACTGAATAATATCAATTACAGATGTTTTTGTTTGCTTGAAAAGAATGCATATATAAAGTTTTTCACATTTAAAATCCCTTTGAAGCTAAGGGCCTGATGCTTAAGTGCTAAGTGCCTTCACTCCTCTTTGATATCAGATGGTGCTCAGCATCTCTACTTCTTAAAATAAGGCAGTATTACCACTGACAGTGAACTGCACTTAAGCTATTTATCTAATAGCTTATCAGTGGTGATAGTGGAGTTGTTTATATATGTATCTTCAGAGTGCTACAGTACAGAAAAGAACAAGCAGTTGAGTGTTTGCAGCCTCTAAGGATACTTTTTAGCTCTGAATAGTCAGTCAGGGAGCTGTACACATACTCTTTCTGGAGAGAGTGTGAAATGTACTATTACTTTCTATAGTGTTAGCTTGCCTGTTATAACCTTATTGACAAAGATCTTGTTTTCCATGTTACGCATGCTGTGTGCAGGTCTTCAGACACATTCCTTTCTAAAATGGCAAAGGTTGCCCATCTTCTGTGTGCTTGTTTCAAGGACTATATTGCATTTTAATGTTAGACTTCTGTAGAAAAATTCTTGAAAAAATCGACTGACACTTTAACCTTCAATGATTTATCTTGAGACCTGGGAGCCTACTTTTTCCTTAAGCAAATGTACTAAAGTTGTGTAAGGATACTTGCAATGGTTAACTTTAATTATTGTAGAAAGAAAAGTATCTTAACTGCCTAGTAATAGTTTCAAATTGCCATATCAGGGTTTTGATTTTTTTTGTTTGTTTGTTTGTTTTAAGATTAAGTTATAATATCACTTGGATCTGGAAACAAAAGCAGTTTGGAGGCTAAGAAAGAAACCTAAAAACAGTAACAAAATGGGTGTTAGTAAGGGGCCATCTTTAGAGAGTTAGGAAGTGTTAATTTCAAGTAATGTCCTAGAACTGGTACCCTTCAAGTACTATAGATCAGGGGTCAACAACCTTTTAGCAGTGGCAGGCCAGATGAACTGAGCTTAGCCCTAAGGTGACCTGCCACTTCATGCTGATTTCCTTCCCCTAACCCCATCTCCCCTCAGGTACTACTTATTCCTGTAGTACTGAGTACTGCTGTGGGCTGGATGCAGTCTTTTCACAGGCCAGAACTGGCTTGGGCTGTAAGTTGCAAACCCTGGCATAGGTGAACTGTGCAGTTAGCCTTAGAAAATGTAATCTCTTGGAGAAAATGTTTTTCCTCAGGGATTGACTGCGGAAAAACATTTCCACCCTTTTTTTAAAAAAAACTGTAACCTAAATATAGATAGAGGGTGGGGGATGAAGTGGAAGAAGCATGATTGGAAGGGGGAATGAGAAGAGTTGTTTATTCTTGTGTCTTTCTGTCCCTCTAAGCCATGCCTTGAAATGGATTCTTCTTCACAAGTGCATAATAAAACTACCGGTTGTGAACTAGTGATGCATTACACTGTCAATGTACAGTACTACTTACTGATTATCTATTGCCTTGTAAAATGTATTGAGAGGTGCAGATGTATTTTTGAAATAACTGTTTGGTTCTGCTTGGTTTATTTCTCTCACTGAAGAAAAACGTCTGCTTTATCTGTCTCTTATGCAATGTAATTAAAACTGGCAATATAATTGCTATTCAGTTCCTTCACTTTAAGTGGCTGAGTCTGCAAATTTGTACTTTTTTGCTGGGGTAGATAACTGTTTGTCTTCTGATTTTTCTTTTTCGGCTCTGACATACCGTTGATGCAAATATAGGCATGTTAGTAACACACTGAAACTTTCAATTTTTTTTGTTTTGTTTTATTTTAAAGAGTCATTATATCTCTTTGTAGATGTTTGATTACAAGTTGTTTTAATAGCACTATACAAACTGAACAGAGCTTGGCTTTGGTCCCTTTTAGCCTATTTTATGAGGCTATGATTTCTGTACATAAATAAGGAGTACATTGTTAAGCACTTAAGTAAGTCAGGAGTGTCAAAAATAATCTGAAGTTCAGATCCAGACTACAGAGCCCATGGGATCCTGGCAGCCCAGGGAAGTCAGAGGATAGCGCAAGTGTGGGTGGGGTAACACAGTTCAGGGCAGTGGGGCCCCACTGGGCATGGCTGCTGGCAGCAGGTGGGGGTATGCAAGGATTGTGCTGACATAGCTCTGGTCACCCTGCTGCTCTGAAAGTGCTTGTACCAGGCCCAGATCCAGCCCGTGAGGAGCTCCACCATCTGAATCCAGCTCTGGCTTAAATGAAAAAGTCACATTTGTAGGGGTGCAGTGATACAGATTTTTGGGGCTGATACCAATAAACAGTTTTTAAGGAGGCAAATCGCCTGATACCGACCCAGCTTCCGATACCAGCCCAGCAGCTTGAAGAGCTGTGTGCAGCTGGTAAGTCTGGTGTGGTGAAAGGGGAGCAGAGAGGGAAGGAGTGTGGCTGGGGAGCAGATAAAGGGCCCAGTGGTAAGGGAGGAGTGGGGCTGGGGCAGGGTTTGGGGCAAGTGATGCCCAGCCAGGGTGAGGTGGGCACAGGACCGAGCAGCAGCTTGTTAGGCGGGGGGAGGTGACTCCTGCTGCTGCGCACTGCTGGTCTGGGAGCTGCTGGTTCAGCGGCTCTCTGGTGCTCACCTGACAGATCCTGCCACTGCTCCCACCGCTCTTCTAGGAGGGCAGAGTGAGGGGGCACGTGCCTCCAGGTCTGAATGGGGCCTGGCAGGCTCATTCCATTGGGGCAGGACTATGTGCAGGGCTAGCGGCAGCAGCTCTAGGAGGGGCCTACGTAGGGGTCTGCAGCCATGCCAAAATTTGCCATAGCCCCCCCCAGCCCCCCTCCCAACACTGTTGTCACCCTCCCTGCACAGCCCCACCCCAGATCTGAGGGCACAATGCCTCCCCGTGCCTGCCCTCCTAGACGTATGGCAGGAGCAGCGGCAGGAGCTGCCAGACGCACTGGACCAGGAGCTCCCAGACAAGCAGTACTCAGCGGCAGGAGCCACTCTGTGCCCCCCCAGACGAGCCGCAACTGCATCCTGTGCCCGTCCCGCCCCAGCTGGCATCTGGGCAGCACTTGTCCCAGCCCCACTCTTCCCTCACTGTGAGGGACCTGATCTGCCCCCATGCCCTTCCCTCCCCCTTCCCTTCCACCACACCAGACTTACCAGCTGTGTGCAACTCTCCAAGCTCCCTGGTGGTGCTCCTCACTGCCTATGTGCTGTGCTGTGGCTGCGCACATACATGAGCCATTTATTGGCTAAATTATTTCCCATGTCTGTCCGATTTCTGTTTATATCAATGCTGCTCCGATATCGGACAGATGTCTTGGTGCACCTTTACACATTTGGCATGAGAACAAATGGATATCTATTGGCCAAAAGCAACTTTAGAAGGTTTTGAACCATTAGAAGAGAGAGGTTCTAGAATAGCTTTTTTTATTCAATTCAAACTTATTTTAATATGATGCATGATTAGTACATGAAGGAGATCATCCTGAGATATGGCTGTTTCTAACAGGGGCTGGGCTTACAGTCTTAGATTGCTAGAATTTTCTCTCTCTGCGTTGGCAGCACTCGGGCAGCTTCACAAATTTACTGGCAGAACATCCGATTCCCTGAAAGGGTGTAAAGACGGCGTCTTTGTTTTCAGTTTCTGCTTCTTGCATAATAGTTTGTATTGCGTGCACACTGTAGTCGAGATTAGATTATACTGTATATACTCACCTACCACACGCTGCCAAATAATACATGCACCTTGTATTGGGAAGGGAGGATGATGGCAAAACATTTTCCCCATATCTTAACTGCCACAGCATGGGCTAAAATGCTGGACCCCAGCAAAAGGGTAGACCCCACTCTCCAGGATCACACGGCCTCTTAGCTGCAGCTTCAGTTACAGTTCTGCAGTTACTTATAGCTGCTAAGCTGTAGAACTGTAATAGTTTGAACCTAACGGTGACCCTAAAGGGTGCATCCCACCCCTCCTTTCTGGGCTGGGAGAAAAGCACAGCCCAGGGCAGCCATTACAGGAGGTCACTACATGGTAGCCAGTGCATGTATTAATTCTGGTGTAGAAAATCAGCTTCCCCACTGAAGACATACACCCCAATTGGGGGAGTGGGGAAGAGGCTGATTTTACCATACTTACTTGTATGCAGTGCAGTGTGCTAGGTTGTACTTAGCCAGTACTTGTTTGTAACTTTGGCAGGGCTGAGGGAAGGGTGGTAGATAAACTATAACTTAATCTTGGCCCGTTCTGTTCTCTTGCTCTTCTTCACCTTTCAGGTAGAGCTATTGATTCTTCTTCCCCTTTTCCCTCCCATAAGGCAGCCTGTATGAATAAGGCATATTGATCTTGGTTATTTTAGCAGAAGTTGACTTAGAAATGAGAACCACAGTAATACTGTGGGTTGGCTGTCTACATTATTGTCAACAGGGATTCTGTAGGGCAGAGATGGATGTGAACCCGTAATGAAAAGCACCTTTCGTCCCATGAAATCAGTTGGCCAGTTATTTTTCTTTGGTCTTCTGGCTGGCTTAAATTTGTTAATTGAATATGATCTTCTTAGTGGAAAGTGGTGGGCAAAGTGTGATCAACTCTGCAACTCTAAGACTAGTTAGTCATTAGGGCACCTAAATGTTCGTATCTAGCTTATCATTTTGCTGATTTAATGCATAGTAGCATGTAGCTGTCCTGGAAAAGGTACATTTAAATGGTTCAGTATGTGAGTGGGAGCAGGAATGGGAGAACATTCTCAAGACTGATGATACAAAGGAGTACCAGGAACTTAGTGTATCATGTAGTGTAGTAAATCTGGAATGTAAGTTTTGTTTCAGGTATTAGTAGTCGATATTCTCCTTTCAGACTGCATACCAAATTACCCTTCAAGCTTAAATAAGAAACTATAAATAGCAGGATGACACCCGGACCCTGAAATTCACAACTGGATAGATCACCTTGGCTTCATTTAATTGTTGCATAATGTGCTTTTATATGTTATCAGTTTCATGAAGTAGACAAACCTGTTTTTTCAAGAATTTTTTTGCAGCCTCAAGTGGTTTAACATCAGTCAAGGCTATGTTGTTTTATCGACCTTAGGAAAGATTTAGTGGTTGATTCCATATAGACTTCTTCCTTGTTGGAGAAATACCTTGGATGGATGTTTTCCTAACCACTTCAGCATTTGCTACTTGTATATAATCCTGTGCCCTGAAAGTAAGTAGAATAGGATGAAACACAGGGAATAGGATGAAAGTGGTGGGTGCTGCTTGAAAAGTTGTCTACTGTTGGAGAGGAATGTTCCAACTCCAGGTCCATTCAGCATGCATCTCTTCTCTTGTCAATTTAAGCACTGCCCATTTGGTGCATGTTATAATGCTGTTGTTTGGGCAGTTTCCTTAGATGACATCCACTCAAAGTTGCTGGTCTCAGATGCAGACAAGTCTAAAGCTCTTGTGGAAAGATGAGATGATGGTTAGGGGTGCACCAATAAAGATCTTTTGGGCTGATACTGATGGCTGTTACTAACCAGCCATATAGGCTGATGCTGATCTGATTGACAATTTTGTAAGCTGGCAGCTTGGAGAGTGGTGACTGGCTGGTAAGTCTTGGAGGAAGGGGTGGGTGGGGGAGGGAAGGAGTGGGGAGGGCAGATCAAAGGGTGAGGAAAGGAGTGGGCCTAGGGCAGGTGCTGTTCAGCCAGGGTGTGGGGGACAGTCGTGGCTAGTGCAGTGAGGGGAGTGGCTCCTACTGCTGTGTGCACCCCTGGGGAAGGCATGAGGGCCATGTACCCCCTGGTTCCGTGTGCAGGGCAAGGGCAGGTGGCCCACTGCATGCGGCCCACTGCATGCTTGGGGCCAGAGGCTACGTCAGACTCTTCCTGGCAGGGAGGGGGCTGGACCTGGGCTGTGTTCAAGGTTGGTGGACAATGGTGATACTAGGAGGAGGGCTATGGCCACTCCCAAAATTTGCTGAATCTTTTTCTCCCAGCACTGCCCCTATCCACGCTGAGTGCAGCCTGGGCCCATTTTCCCCCCCCACCCCTGGAAGAGGCTGATGCAGCCTGCCTTCACCCTGCATACAAATCCAGAGGGTACATGCCCCACCCCATGCTTCCCCCAGGGGTGTACACAGCAGCGGGAGCTGCACCACACAGATGAGCTGCAGCCCCACCCCAGCTGTATATCCCCGCTCTCTCCTTCACCGTGGGGGCCATGATCTGGCCCCATCCTGTGCCCCTTCCCTCTTCAATGCCCCTTCCTCCCCACACACTTACTGACTGGTTGCTGCTCTCTAAGCTGCCAGGCTGCATTCCTGGACGTGTGCATGCTATATCTGCACACAGCATTTAATCGGTGACATTATTGGCCACATCAGCCAAAAAAGGCTGATAAATGTCAATTTTCCTTTTTATCAGTGCGGATACAGCATGGATCAGCGCAACTCTAAGGATGGTCACAGCAGAGCCAAGGGAAAATGCTGTGGTTGAACCATCTCTTGTTTTGTTTGAGTTTTTTTGCCTTCTGAGTCTTCCCTCCTTTCAGTTACTTCTCCACCTTTTCATTTTATTCTCACCTTTTTTCCTAGCATGATCACTTTGGGGTTCTATATTTGAGGTTAGGTCAGAAAAGTAAATCAGTTCTTTTTTTCAGTGAGTTCAGTAGCTGTCCTTGTTTGACAAATTTTCCAAATTGCTTTCAAAAGCTTCTTCCCCAAGGTTGGTCACCTCACAGTTCCTGAGGAGAACATATCGTGGGAGTTTGGTTGGAACTAAAAGTTTGCTCTTTCTCCTTAAGTCTGTGGGCAGGTCTACCGTGCACTGAAAATTACTGTGCAGTATGGGCATACATCTACACTTGTGCACAGGTACTATGCAATAACTATGGTGACTTATGCCAATTTGGGAATAAAATTGCTACCTGCTTCATGATTTAAAAAAAAAAAAAAAAAAAAAAAATCCCAGCCTGGTTAAGTTCTTCTGTCAAAGAGCATTCTGTAAATAAAGACTTAAGGAGTAGAAGAACCAGACAATTAGTTCATTGTAAACAACAGCTGATACAAACATATAAGAGAAGTTACTACTATAGTAGACAATCAGAGTGGGATTTGAGTATATGGCACATTTTTTAATATTTTGTTTAGATATAAACAATAAATCAAGGAAAAAAGGACACATGCTAGAATCAAAACACTTCCTCATTCTTATAGTGGCTTGTACAACATTTGTAAACTGTGCTAGATGTGGAATTTGTGTGTGCATTAGTATCGAGTAAAGGTTTGCTTATGGATAAACAGCTTTTCCTCTGTTGCAGCAGCCATGAAAAACTAACAAGACACTTATCAGTTTCACAGCTTCTGTTCACAGCATCATGGGCAGAAACAAGGGAAGCCATCATGTGAGTTTCACTTGGGACCCCTTTCAGGAAAACCAAGCAATAACTGCACAGGCAGTAGTTTTCTTCCCTTACAAGTCCACCTTCCATATCCATCTATAGTTGCCAGATTTAGACCTCTGCTTAGTTGGCGACTGGTAAATTATTCAAACCCTGTCATCTGCATTTGTTCGTTTGTCTTTCACAGTTATTGAAGAACCTGTGAACATTTAGAGTAACCCTAAGAAAACTGATCTAAGCACCATAATAAAATGGTAGGACACACCATTAAAAGCTGCAGTAATGTACAACTGAAAATAATTCAAACTTACTATAAACTATATTTGCATATTTGGTGTTTGTTCCCATACTGTGAAAATTACATAAATCCAAGACCTGTGTGAGAATGACTTATTGCCCCTAAAATAACTATGCATTTGATCCAAAGTTGTAAAAGTGGAGGGATTTGGAGAGGTTAACAAAAAGGAAAGCTGCTCATTGCAGTAAAACAATGGGTGATGTACATGAGAACTGATCTGTTGCCCTAAATGGGTTCATTCTTTTCTGGTGCCTGATTCAACAATCATTGCAACGCTAATCCAGTTCCAAACCTATTGCTAAGATAAATGCCATTTGGCAGGATATTTAAAATGCTTTTCTTTATGAAATTAGAAACAACAATAGTCACCATGCATCCTGTTTTTAGCTCCTGCAAAAACAAGTTTGCTGGGCTCATTTTAATCTCCAGCACAAGTTCCTGATTTTTGAACTCCTGAACTACTTTGATAGATTGAGCCATTTTGTTCTGTTCTCAGTCAATTGTTTTATGTGAAGCCTTTAACATTTAGAAACAGCTTTTCTAAATTGAAATCTCTGCAGTATGTAGGCTAATGGGAAATTTAGGTTCTCATATACACATTTGGTGCAGATAAAAGCCTTGTAAATAGCAATATAAAAGAATCACATTCAAAGATTGTACTTTACCTGTTCCCTCCCCCCACTTTGCATGGTGCATTGTGTTTTGTATTACATGATGACATGTAGCACTGATTCTGCAAATCTTTTTTGCATATGCTACTTACAATAGTAACATGAAGCAGTTCCTGAATAGTGAAGTGGACCATGAGCATTGTTTTGGGGTCTTTAAAGTCTTGTGCTGTTTGTCATTCTTGATACTAAATTATATTGGTACATTAACTCTTCAGCTAGAGAGCTTTAGCATATGGTAGGTCTAATAAAGTACGTACTGACATCTTAGGGTTTGGTTCAGTTTTGCTTTACTATGCATTTACTAAGGGCCAGATTCAAAGGGCCTTAAAAGTTGAGGGAGCAATTAAATGAGTTCTCTTTTGATTACAGACAGTGTACCTCTTAAAGGTGATGTATCAATAGGGTAGAAGTGTTCTCTGTGAAATAATACAGAATATTAATGTTTTGGTAGTCTAACTGTATATTTCATTTATATGCACCCATGGGCAGATCCAGGATTTAATAAAGGGGGGTGCGTCACACTGTCCCTCATGTCACAGGGGGTGGGGCTAGGTGTGACCGGAGTCCTCAGGTTAGCAGGGAACTTTGGTTAACCACGCAGGGAGCAGGTCCACAAAGGGGATAGGACCTGCCCATCCACTGATACTGCTGCTACTGTCCCCAGCTGAGATGGGGACCCCAAGCCACTCCTGTCTTGCTCCAGCCAGGGACTGCAGAGTATCTGTGGAGGGAGCTGGGCTTGGCCTGGAACAATGGTAGCAGTGTTGTTTTCTCCGTCAGGTCCCTGCTTCCTGACCACCCTGGCCTGAAGATTTCTCTTGCAGCCTGGGAGCAAGTCTTGTTGAGCCCAGGTTCCTACGGCGCTGCACCCCTTGGATCCACCCCTGTATGTACTGTACAGGTTTTCCTCAACTTGTAGAGTTTAAACGATATTTAAATTCTTGAACATGTCAAGTGAAGTTAGAAATGCCAGTGAAATATTTTAAACTTCTCAGACTGCCTGCCTTTGATGCACTGACATATAAAAAAAGTCACATTTATAAAGCTTAGCAACAACTTTACTGTAACATACCAGTGGAGTCAGCACCGCTGACAGCAATTTGTCTAACTGAAGCAGTTCATATTATGTAAGAAGACATCCTTTATACCATATTTCAGAGCCTACAGTACTATCCTGATTATCCATTATACTGGATTTTACCTTTGTGCTGCACTTTTTTGCCTCTTTTTCAAAGGATCTTTGTTTTGTAGGATGTGCAAACAGAAGGATAATGCTGAGGCTGTCATTACCCTCTCACTTGGTATGTTACATTCTGAAACCTCGGTGTTATCTTAATGTAGACTTTTTTTTTAAAAAATGGAAAACAGATTCCTTAGAAAACACTTGCTTCAGCAAAATAAGAGTAAAGGGGGAAGAAAACAGAATCAGAAGGTAATTGCTCAAGGCCGGAAAGCTTAACAGTTCTTCTGCCTATGAGTCATTGTATAATCATGCACCCTGTTCACGTGCCATGTTCCTGAAAGGAAGCAAATAGTTTGGGGGAAGAGCAAGCAGCAACAGAAACTTGCTAGAACACTGTATCCATGGTGACCTAGTTTGTTAGGTTTGGGATAAAGGGGGAGGTCTTCAGTGTTTGATTAAAATATGGTTGTACTGCTGATGACAAGAACTATAAAGCATCATAAGTACTATACTAAGTGTAGCCTGTTCCATAAATCATAGTGAAGGCTACAAATAAAGCTCAATTGAAAATATAAGCTTAGTAATCTTAAACTTATCAGAGGCAATAAGGACACATTTGCCAAAACAGTCATTGCTATAAAAACATAAGAGCTCCCTTCCAACATGTGCAATGGCTTTTATTTGAATTTTTAATATTAGCAAAGCCTTTATTTTATCAGTGACTGACTGGTGAGCTTTGTTAATTGAAAAATATCTTAACTTCCAAGCTACTCTCTTGAAATCAGATGAGAAACATAATTCTTGCAGTTATTATTTATATTACTAAAGACACTAGCATCAGGAATCCATTATGTGTGGCATTATACACCAAACAAACAGTCTCAGCCTCAGTGGACTTGCAATCTTAAAGGAGTCAACAGTAAAAGGAAGTGTAAAGACAAAGGTCAGCATAATAAGCAGCATCATTAGCACACCAGGAACCTAGTAGCCTTAAAATAGTTGGATGAAGTTTGCTCTGATTTTTAAACTAAAAGCAAATAAAGGGATGACATAAAACATGGAAAGAAAAAAAGAGTTTAAAATGTATAATCTTGGGTAGGGGTCAGCAGTGTTTTTGGCCCAAGTGGCAAAAACATTCCAGCCCCTGACCCATGCCTTAACTTGACATGCCAGGGGCAGACTGTGAGGGGGAAGTATGAGGGGCCTTATGTCTCACAGCAGCTGCACACTTGCCTCCAGGCACAGGGCAGGGGAGAGGTCAGGGTTTGACTGCCTGAGCCCATTCCCTGTGCCCCAAGGTGCATGTGCAGTCACTTCTGGCACAGAGCCAGTGCTCTCTGCCCAGTATAGCTGTTGGCACCTGCTACAGGTGCCCAGAGCCCAGGTAAATGCCAGCAAGCAGCTCCAGCTGGGCTCCATGGTAGCAGCAGGTGCATGTGTGCCTCTGGGCAAACAGTGGGAGAGGTGCCTGGGGCAGTACAACTCCAGCCACTCCCCCACCATCTACCCAAAGATGCCTGTGTAGCCACTGCCACAGAATACAGCCAAGGGCTCCAGAGCCCAGTGCAGCTGGTTGCAACCTTCTGGCTGGCTGCCACAGCTGGCCTGACTTCTGGGTAGCTGTAATAGGCAGCCAGCAGGATGCAAACAGCTGTACTGAGCTCCAGAGCATGGTCATTGGCTCCGTGGTGGCGGTGGCTGCATGTGTACCTCTGCATGGATGGCAGGGGAAGAGCTGGGGTTTCACTTCCCCAGACTTCTTCCCCTACCATTTGCTTGGAGGCACACATGCAACCTGGGCTCCAGAGCCTGGTGCAGCTGTTTGCAGCCTCCCAGCCACAGCTGACCTGGGCTCCAGGCAGCTGTTGCCAGCCAGAGCCCAGGCTACTTGCAGCAGGGCTTGCTGCCACCTGGTCGCCTGCTGCAGGCAGCCTGGGCTCCATGGTGGGCAGCAACTGCCCACAGCCCAAGCTTGCTGTGGCATACCAAGCAAAATGGCTTAGTATGCCATGCTCCATCACATGTTCCCAGGGTTGCCAATCCCTGAGCATCGGTGTTTATATGCATTGGGAGTTGATGCATCTGTGGGAGTCACATATGCCAAAACTGGACATGTGAACTATTAACTTTCCCAGAGAAATTCTAATATTTCAGTTGGAAAATTTTGAAGATGAGAGAGGAAAATGGATAAACCAATTTTTCACAAGTGTGTATGATGAAATAACCATTTGCTCTTGACATGTGATCTGTAATTCCTCCTTGACTTCAACAAGATATGCCTGCTCGTTTATAATTGATAATGCCCTCTACCTTAGATGAAAGTGGAAAAATACTATGTCAGAATAAATCCTTTTGAGTTACAAATAAAGAAACTTGTTAAGGGAATTGCTGATCTGATTTGTAGTAGTGTCATGGAGTGGGGCCTAGGAGCAGCTGTGAAGCTCCCTAGCACCCCCTGCCATGTCAATTAAGGTGATCCAGCACCCTCGACTTGCCCGTCATGTCTTTGATCTTATGAGTTCAGTTATGGGAGGCTGCCTACTTGCACTTTTGACACCGCGCTGATGTTACCTCTGTTCCTAGTGGGGTGCTCTCACCCCAGCCTTATGGGCAATGCATGCCTCCTGCCTCCCCTTCAGCACGCCCCAAGCCTCGCAGCTGTTCCTGGACGTTCTTGAGTTCTTGCCCTTTGGCGCCCCTCTTGGGCCCACTGGCGATACTCTTCCACTCAGGCTCAGGCCGCCTGAGCCTTACCTGGCCCTCTCTGGGGCCTCGCTTCTCGCGCTCGTTGCCCCCTCTCTGGGGCCTCAACCCCTATACGCCGAGTGCCTCTACGGTGTCTGCTCGCCGTGCCCACTGTGGCACTAGAGTCTCCAGCACTAGGGAGCCCTCCGGGGCTCTTTCCTAGTCCTAACCCAGTGGGGCTCAGGTGGCTGCAGCCGTGCCTGGCCCCCAGGACCACTGTCTCGGTCCCTTTGCCCTACTAGGGCTTCTCTCTCGTCTTGCCCCACAAGGCAGGGGTCAACATCCCTCAGCATGCGCCCCATGGGCGCAAACAGCTGTGCCCGCCTGGCACTGCTAGCTGTGCCCTGCTTGGCACCAGGAACCCCCAGATTATTGGCGAGCTCCCGTGAGGCCTCCTCACACCCCTACAGCCTCACCCGGTCCTCCGGTTTGACCATAACAAAACCATGAGCCAAGCGGCTGCAACACAAACAAGAAGCCTACCGGCTTATAACACAACACTCACTCGGCTCCTTAGTCACAGTCTCTTATGGGGTTCACTTACCCGCATCATTGCAGCCCGTCAGGGTGGTCAGGCCGCAACCATTGACTCAGGCTGCTCAGCTTCCCCACAGTGCTCGTGCTCCTGCTCCTGCTCCTACAGCGGCCAGAAGGAAACTGCTACTCTGGCTCCGGCCTGGGCTGTTAATTAAGGGCCGGCCCTGCCCCCTTCAGGTCACCTGACCTGCCTGGTTGCCAGCAACCGGCATCTGGGCGGCCTTAAAGTGTAGCAGTTGCCCTTATTTCCTCCAAGACACAGGGCACCCAAGTGCCCCCGTGACAAGTAGTATTTTTGCACTGTTGTTTTGCCACTTTCATATCTAAGGGTATGTGCAGACAAAATGGGGGCCTTCAGGTGAAACAGTGGGTTTTAAAGAACACCACTTCAATTTAGGGCTGATTAAAGCCACCCCTGTTGTGCACACAGCCCGCTGACTCCGGTGCCTCTCTGGCAGGGAGGAAAGAACGAGCTGCTGGGGGGCGGAGCTGTCCTTGGGCTGTGGGGGTGGGGCTGGTGCTTCCTTCTGCTGCAGCGGGCACCCACCCTCAGACACCCAGCTTGGATTGTCCTGCGGGGGGGGCGCTGCAGCTGCAGAGGGAAGAACTGGGCCCCTGTGCAGCTCAGGCAGGCAGGCTTGGGGGAGCGGGGGAGGCGGGGCGGGGAGGTGTGGCCAGAAGATCAGGCTCACCGCTTTTCTTGGGCACAGCCTGCTTTCCCAGACTACTGCCAGGCTGTCTGCAGGGCTTCCTACGGAGCTGTGGAGCTGCACGGAGCTCAGTACTTCGCTCTGTAGCTGTAGGGGCAGCAAACTAAAATCAAAGGAGTTTTAGTTTGCTGTGCCCCAAGTCATTTAAGGCACCTTATGCCGCTGAATTTTCAGCACTGGCTGGAATTAATGCGCAATACGCTGCTGAGGCATGCAAACACTGACACCATTAAAGGGGTGCAAAAGCATTTAGCCCACTTTAAAGTGTTGTGTACACACGCCTCCTGTTTCTTCTAGGCATGGCCCAAGATGTTATATATATGTGCTTATAAAGGAACACTTGACAACTTTAGTAATCATTTTTTGTCTGATAATGTGCTTGTTGTAGAAAGTAACACCTAGATTATAAGACTTTGCAAAATAATATGATTAAAAAAAATCTTTACTATAGACATTGAACAGTCCTTTGGCTATTAGCTAGTTTCATGGCTGAGTCGACTTTTTGTGTTTCATGGACAGGCATGGGGACAGCATGCCTGCTTAGTGTTCCCAGACTTCTGCAAGAAAATATTCTGTAGGTTGCCACAAGAAAAGATGTGATTACCTAGCTGGGGTCATATGAGCTTAAACTTTACCAGGGGTCATATGAGCCCAGTATTCATTCCTGCCCAGGGCAGGGGGTTGGACTTGATCTGCCCAGGTCCCTTCTGCCCCTACATCTATGAACCTATGAAAACTGAAAGCAATTCTGTCTGGTATAAATACATAGACGAAGAGGTAATTTCTTGGTGTTTTGTCAGTCCACAACCATTCTACTGGGTAATAGAAAGTCCCTTACATAATTACAGGGATCCTGGTTTTCTCTCATAAATCAGTTGAACACAATGTTTTATTGATATGTTTATAATATGGGCAGTGCCCCCAACCCTGCCCCAAGGGCTCCCAGCCTGGTGGGCAAGGGCGCAGCATGTGCTTCCTCCCTCACTAATTCCCTCACCAACCTGCTGCCACTGCTTCCCCACCTGCCAGCCCTCCCCCAGGGCGAATGTCCTGGTGGACTTGGGCACAGTGCACATTCCCTCACTGAGCTGCTGTCTTAATCTCAGTGCTGTGGAGCACGGGGAACAAAGTGTGCAGCTTGGCTGTACCCAGTGCCCTGTAGAAGTGGGGTGGCCACAGCAGCACAGAGTTGTGCCCCCTCAGGTGTTTCCTATGCCCCCTCTCCCCATCTCTCACAGACTTACCTGCAGGAGCTTCTCCTAGCACCCTAGCTGTATTGCTGGCCACGTGTGTATGCATACACACATGTACATGGTGCCCCTTGCTTCTGATTGCCCTGTCCTGCTCCCCCCAGCCCTTAGCAGCTCCTTGCGGGCTGGCAGTCTGCCACCCTGCAAGGGGAAACCCGTGGTTTCCCACTTCAAAGGGAAAAATCCATGTTTTTCCACAGGAAATGGATAATCCAGATCCCTGCTTATAAACAATGAGAGGGAAGTAAGAATGCGTTATTTACAAAGAAAACAAAATCTGTATGAAGTTTTATCAGACTTGATTTTTTGCATCAATCAATTTTTAAAAATCAGGTGAATGGTATTCCTTTTCTTTTCTTTTTCTGTAACGATGTTGGGGCACGGGTAGTATTGGCTGGAGTGCTGAAAACCCCCACAATGCCTACCTTGGAAGGCGCTGGAGTGCCGGCACACCAGAAAAACAAAATGAGGGCAGGAGGTAGGATGCCCTGTTGATGGCCCCTGCCCCCATCCCGGGCTCTGTGGCTGTTAGCAGTTACCCAGAACCTGGGCCAGCTGCAAACATCTGCTACCTCCACCCCAGCCGCCTCCCAGCCCCAGACCTGGCCCTGAACTCTGGGGAGGCAGCACATACCAGCAGTGCTCCCTGTTGTGCTGCCCTTGCTGCTTCTGCAGAGCAGCATTGGAACCTGGTGCAGCAGGGCACAGTTGCAGGGCACAGAAAGCAGCTGCCTGCTCCCAGCTCCCCACTGCTCTGCCACACTTCCCCTGTGTGGGCAGGAGCAGTGTGGGCAGCAGTGCAGGGTTGTGCCCCTCACTGCTGCCCCCACCTGCAGGGGAAGCGTGGCAGGGCAGTGGGGAGCTGGGAACAGGCAGCTTTCTGCAGCCCCCTCTGTGCCCTGCCGTGCCAGGTTCCAACGCAGCTTTGCAGAAGCAGCGAGGGCAGCACAGCGGGGACCATTGCTGGTATGTGCTGCCTCCCCGGAGCCTGGGGCTGGGGCTGGGGCTGGGAGGCAGCTGGGGCTGGGGCGGAGGCAGGTGTTTGCAGCTAGCCCAGGTTCTGGGTAGCTGCTGATAGCCATGGAGCCCAGGCTGCTTGCAGCAGGGCTTCCATGGGAGCAGCCTGGGCTCTGTGGCTGTCAGCAGCCACCCAGAGTCAGGGCCATCTGCAGCCAGGAGGCTACAAACAGCTGCTGCCCTCCCACCCCAGTCCAGGCCCTGGTTCTGGGTGGGAGGGCAATTGATGATTGTGGAGATCTAAAACAAATCTCAGCTCCTTTCTTCTCCTCCCCCTCCGCCATCTCCTTCTCATATACTTTCATTCCTTGACCTTCATCTGTATTCAACTGATTTTTTTTAAACAAGCAGTGTGTGACCTAATTGTCTAGCAGTATATGCTTGTGAGAAGATCCTGCATATTGTTAGCTAACCCTGTGGTCATAATTTCTTTAAAAAAGATTGTGCTCTGTTGAAGCTGACTACACAGCCAAGAGCCGTGTGCAGCTACTACGGAGGGTTCAAGTAGCTGCAAGACCCTACTTCTTTCTGTTGCATTTGTCTGTAATGTCATTATGAACACCATCTCTTTCACTTGAAGACCCTTGTCTGTGTCACATAGCGATTGTTAAAAACTCTTATCTTGGTGATTTCAGTCAATGATCAGCTTATGCTTAGTTTTTCCTCTGTGGCCAGAAGAGGGGGAAAAGCCTAAAAGAAAATTCCTGGAAGGTGTTAAGTACAGTATTCCTCAAGAGAATATACTATAAAGTGAGAAAAGGTGATGTTGGTGGTGAATTGATCTGCTAGATTTAAAAAAGGAGGGGAAGAGAATGAAAGGCACAACTGTGATTGCCAAGAGATGATAATGATAAGCTTACAAAAATGTTAGCCATTTTGTTTTGAAAATCCTCCAGTTACGTTGAAATTAGAATGAGGTTAGTAGAACAATAAACAGGATGTCACTCTACACATACATTCTGTGTATATTATAACTGGAGAAATAGGGGCAGGGGGAGGACAGCACTCTCCCCTCCAGGGGCTTTTGATGCACACTGGGATATGATCAATAGTGATAATACTTCCCATTTAGCCCTCCAGCTCTATTTCTATCTCTGAAGTCACAGGCTTATCTGAAACCATCTTCGCTTTTGTTGCATCTAGTGTTTGTGTAAAACAAGGAACTCTTCACTTTGCTTATAAAAAAAAAAAAAAAAAATTGACTATTTAATCGCATGTGGTGCTGTATGTTAGTTGTGTAAATGTACAGTATGTCATGTAAAAAAAACCCCTTTTCTTTGTCTGCCTTGGGAAGTGGCGAGAAATATCTTTTGGCTGTAAAGTTGTGCCTCTGCCTGTGTCAATGAACTCCGAGGAGTGAGGATTGTGGCGGGGTTTCATTTTCTAGAAAAAAATTGCAGTGCAAAAACATTTATTAATATAAATGACCTTTTGATATCAAGTGTGAAAATTTTGAAGGATTGTTAATTTTGAAAACTAAATTATAGCAAGAACTATCAACCCTTCTTTTTTACTTGGTGGCAGGCTTATTAAATAAGTAAATTATGAATCTATTGATTTATTCAGTAGCTGTTCCCCTTCCCCCCCCTAAAAAAGATGCACACAATATTGATTGACTCTGTGGGGGACTTTTGTACCACCAACCAACCCCTGCAGACTTTAAAGCTCTATTGTGGTGGCACCTGTTAGTGCTGCTAGAGTCTTGAGTTTAGCACTATTGGTCAACCCTCTTTTTGAGGGTGAGAATAGGAAAGCAAAGGGGTGTTCTCCCTGTTATTTCTAGTCTAATCAAAGTGCAAGTTAGAATGTCAGCAACTGATCTAAACTAACTTTAAATTATCGAACAGTTTTATATGCCTCTTTCTGGGGGGGATTGCTACTTAACCTAGCCCTGACTGTAAAGCAGTCGTTTTCAACCTTCCTTAGGGTAAAGGTAGCCCTCCTTGAACACAGGGCATGCCTCAGAAAATTCCAAGTCTTTATTCTCACTTGTTTCTTTTGACTGTAGGAAAAATAAATAGAGCAGGTTTTCTGTTGCAAAGAACTCAAACCACAGTAGGTCAGAATGTTTTGGAGCTGTAAATTCATATTTGAAATATCTGGGTTTAGCTTGTGAATCATGTTTGCACACCTAATATTGCTAACATCGTATGACACTGCAGCACCCTTCAAAGGATCTTGAGTCGCACTGATTGAGAACCACTGACAGAACAGGGTTGATTGTTTTTACTGTTTAAAAGATAGGTGAATAGTGTGACTTTATGTACTTTCTGTTGTTTTTTGCAGTGGACTTCCCCCTCTCTCTCAAATGAGTGGGTTTTGGGGGAAGGTGTCCAAAATTGACAATTTTTATGCACTTAAATGAGACTGAATGTGTAATAAGTTCACTTTTTTCTGTATGCCTCACTTCTTAATGTGAATGACAGGTACAACCAAAGGATCCTTACAGTGTCTTTACTTAAATTAAGAGTCTAACATCAGAGCCACTTTAAATGTGATTTTGGCAAGGGTTGCAGGTAGTCAAGTTAGAGGCTAACAGTGCTCAGGACCTCTGAGAAATCCAGCTGTAAATGTCAAATTTCCATGCCTTCTCTGTTTGCTTTGGGGAAGAGGCTGAGAGAAGTCCATCTGTCTTTCAGAGTACTTCAGGGTATCCCCACCTCCTTTTTTTTAAGGAGCAGCAGTTTAGTAGATCACTGAAATGCATAGCTGTTTATTCAGGTGTTTGAGCCCCATAGATTCAACTTCCTGGAATTTGCTTTTTCTGCTGTAGCTTTTTTGCTGTAGCAAAAAAAAATAGGACTGAAGGAAGTGTCAGCTAGGATTACAGTCATTGCCTCCTGCAGGATTAAGTCGCCAAAGTTCATTTTTTGCCCTATCCCATTTTTTGGGATAGGGGAATTTAAAGTATTGTTCTTTTCTCTTTTCAGCATGGGTGTGTGCCCACCCTTGGCAAAATCCATTGTCCAGCAAAAGTTGTCCTCACCCAGGGGTGAATTAAGCAGGTGTGAACTCATGCAGTTGCACCGTCCCTCTGATTCCTGTCCCCCTTCCCTCCCACCCCACAAAATTTAAAACCAACTGCCTGGCAGTGGCAGCAGCATTTCTATTTAAGCGCTGGTGAGAGGTATCAGTTCAGATCACGGCTAACTAATCTACCTGGTTCCTTCTAAACTTTTAATTCCACCAGTGTTAACAACCCTTTCATCTTTGTAATGGTCTTGATTTTCCACTGATCATGCTAGACTTTCTTCTGCAATTCTGCCGTCTGTTAGCTGCTCCTGGTAATGGTAGCTCGTGTTCCACAGTTCTATAGACCGTTTACAACTCATTCCAATAAAGTTTTATATTTGTTTTTGCTTTAGTCTTAAACTGAATAGTATAGCTCTGGACCCCTAGCATATTAGTAATGCTTCTAGTTTCTTTTTACCTGGAGGAAAACTTGGGTGGTTTATATGGGATGATGCACCACACCATCTGAACCCCACTCTTCAAAATCTTAGATTTACCCTTAGATGTCACTATCATCCCTGGCTTAATCTTACACCTGAATCCTAACAGCCCATTGCAGAAGAATACATCTTTCTCAAACTTTTTATTCTTTCATGAGAGCAACTGTTTATAGATGCCTAAAACAAGTTAGCCAACCAGTTATGGTGGGAGAGAACAGCAGCTGGGTATTGCACATGTGCCTGCAGGCACACCTATACACACTTATGAGGGGAAAAATGAATTAACAAGATGTTAGTGCTGAGTGTATATAGAGAGACTACAAAATGCGTGTTTTCTAGACTGCTGTGCTTGCTTATATCCATAGTCTAGAGCTTTTAACGTATTTTAGGTGCTGTTGTCATCTCAGTTCCCTAAATCAAGCTAAAAGTAGTTTCAGGTTCTGTCTGAGTCCCTGAGCCTATCAGTTTGGAGGGAGTTAGCTAAGATTAACCATGAGTAATGAAACATTTTTCCCCTTTCAGACGCATTTGCTACATATATTTCTACCAAATGATAAACTTTATTTAACATACAGAATGTGTTTAATGCAGTCTAACATGATATGCTCTGTTAAATCCCAGTAGAGACAAAATCATGCACATGAAACTTCTTGTCACAGAAATGTGTCATCTCAGTGACAACAAGAACTAAATCTTAGTACGTTTCAGGAGCCTTATGTTTTTTCAGGGTTTTTCTACATTTGCACACAACCTGACCTCTAAACGGGGGAGAGGGAATACTGTTTTTTATAACCATTAGGCTTCACTGCACTCCATTTACTTCAAGTTCCTGGCTGGTGCTGCTTAAAAGTAGATTAGAGCTGCCTCACTTTCATATGTTCCATACTTGCCCAGGAAACACCTGCACTCGCTGTAAACTGCACATTCTATCACTAACCTTGGCATCCTTGCAAACACTTTGCTAGCTTTGCTAAAGATGTTAGGTCCTTCCTTACCTCACCTGTAACTGTTTCCAGTGGAAAAGGCGAGACATGATGGGCTGAAGTATAGGAAGCTGTCATTGTGCACCCAAAGACTTGATGAGCCAATAGCTAATAGTGTATGGTCTGGATGCTGGTAACATGGGTTATCAGAAGGCTGTTCTTTCCTTCAGTTTTGAGGCCATCGTGAGCTTTGCTCTGATGTCTCATATGCCCATCGCACAGGGGTGGGCAATTATTTTGTGTGGAGGGCTACTTACTGAGTTTTGGCAAGCCATTGAGGGCCACATGACGTGCAGCTCAGGGCAGATAAATATTTTCTAAAATTTTTTAGGGGCCCTGCAAGCTGGATAGAATGGCCTGGTGGGCCGCATTTTCCCCAACCCTGCTATAGCTCTACTGTCCTCTTGAGCCAAAAGGCTGTTTCCCTTCTGATAAACAGACTGCAAAGCTCCACCCCTCCCTTCCAGCCCCAAACCTCAGTATATCAAGTCTAAACTTATTCACCTTCTGAAGTTCTGCACAATACCATTCTAGCCCACAAATTGGATACGCTTTACATTTGCGTTCCTCCTTTGTATTTCACCAGCTACATTATTCTCAGCATATTTACTTCTTGTTATCCCTACTGTTTTCTTTTCAATCTACCACCTAGCTGCATTTGTGTTTGGAAATAAACTGCTCTCCTTGTTTGCTTCCTTCCTGTGAACAGCCCAGTTTTACCAGGGGGTTGCAAACTCAAAAAAGCAGTGGGTGTAATCTAAAAAAACCTGTCTCCTCAAAGTTGTCTTTATATATCATTGGCCAGCACCTAGATTTGTATGATCTCAAGTGTTCCTGTCCCAGAAATTTTTGCTGTAGAATACCAAGCTGATCTAGAAGCTTAATAAACAATAATAAGCTACAATAATAAGCTGTTTTAAGTTTTTTAAAATTTATGATGCTACACCTATTTTCCCTGGGATGTGACCTCCCTGTACAATAACTTTATGTAGTGCTGATGAAGTTGGTCTCATTAGTGTAAAATAAATAAATAAATAAAAAGTTATAGTGAATTATGGTATCAATATTTAAATTAAAGTTCCCAGCAGTGTTAATGGCCTTGGCTATGCAAATGACACTGTAATAGGCAAATTCACTTATCTTTTATATAATGATTTACTCATTTGATTTTTTTTTTTTTTTTGAGTCTTATTATCCTACAGTAGCCTTGTTCTATTAAATGAGGGGGAAATGAGATGCTAAGACAAGAAGTAAGTGTAAATCTATTAAGCTTTTATTTTTTTTAAAGTAAAAGCAGTGACTATCTGTGTTTCAAGGATGCTCCTGAAGGTCAATTCACTACCTGTTCCCTTTTGATTCTTAGTAATTGCACTGTTTTGGAGTCCTCTTAGGACTGCAAGATATAGCAATTTTACATGTTCTTTGTGAGGAGATGGGATTTAGAGCAGTTAAGCTTTAATAATAAGTATTTTTAACTTGTGATAAGAATGCAACCTGGCCTTCTGTGTTTGGATGAAATTCAGTTGCTGCTTTCTCAAATGCTTTCCTTATGAGATCCTGAAGGTTGGTCTCTTCTACAGCTCTGCTATGAATAATATCAACCTTCCTGGTTGAAAGATTTGGCACAGATCCATATTCAGTAAATAAACTTCCCTTTTTCATGAAGGGAAAGTGTAACAATTGCAGTACAAGTGGTCAGATAACTGAAAACTATGTAACATTCTGTTCTCCTGGATGAAGTCTTAACACTCCGCCTTTTCTGTAACTTGAGTAATAGACTGTCAATGATAGAGCTAAAAGATGCTGTGTTTGCTACACAAGTTTTGTGACCATTGCAATCAGTAGATGCTATTACAACAAAGCTGAGTTCAAGTTTTCAACTTTCGTCCTGTGTTTTATATTGCAAAATACAGGAAGGAGGTCATGTGGCAGGTATAGGAGAGTTTCTAAATTATGTTGCTTTCTATGACTTCTTTAATTCAACAGCACTAGGCTTACATTTAATTCCAGATGATACGTTTACTGGCACTGTTTCAAACAAAGATCAATATCTACTTCTTGAACAACCTCAGAAATAAAGTGTACCTATTAGAAGTCATTCATTTTCATTTACCCTTGGTTTTATGTAACAAAAATAATTTTCTAGATTTTTCTATTATTAGAAGCTACATAGTGCACAAATGTAACATCATTTTTGGACAAGTTACCCTGTGTTTTATGTGGAAGGCCTTCTCTTGGTTATGTTACTTTGATTTACCTTTTCTTCCATGTCCAACAGGAGGGGTTAATGCTTAGAAACACAGTACATACTGAATGATTGTTTGAGCTGGGACAAGAGTGGTTTCCTGTTTTGTTTCCCAAAAATGTCTTATCAGGACATGTTTTACTGGTTTTTCCTGCTTTCTTCCCCGCCCCCCCCCCCCCCCGCATCCTTTTCTCAGTCCTTTCCCAGTCAGAAATTATTACAAGCTTTACAGTAGATTTTTTTTTGCTTCCTGTTCCTAATCACTGTTTTCATAATTTCAGTCACCTGATTTAGCTGTAGACAGCTGTGTTGAGATTCACATCCTGATCAAACTTGTGCCTGTTTGAATGTAATTAAATTTTTATGCTGGGTAATTGTGCTCTGGAGGGCCTTAAGAATATGTAGCAAACCAGAATCCCTGATGAAGCATAGACAGCATTCAAATAAATAACCACAGTACTGAATCTATAGTTTAAGATTGCCAACCTACCACTATCCCTGTCCAGTAACGACGGGTCTAAATCACATATCATTAACTTAATTTTTAAGTGTCAACTTGCGAATTATGGACAGAATTTTTTCAGGAGGATTTTTTTTAAAAAAAAAGAAAAGAAAAACCCATTGACTTAAAATATTTTATGCATGAAATAATATTCCTTTCTTTTTCTTGCAAACACTGTGTTCTTATATTTGTTTTTTGTGTCCTCTCAACTTTTGTCTGAACTTTAATATGAAATATGTGGCCTGCATAGGTATTCCACATCTTTGGAACAAGGAGTTGTGTTTTGGTATTGTTTTTGAATCCCTCCATCCCTCCTTCATTTAGATGGTTCCAATTTTGCTTTCCAGTTCCAGCCCTCTATTTCACTTGGGCTAAATTTACTGAAATGTAGTTGGCTGGTGTGGTGGGAAAGGAAGAGCTCGGGTGATATGTTCATGGAAGCCTTCTGAGGCTTTTAGAAATAGAACTTTAAGGTACAATCTTTAAGCAAAAAGAGAACAGAAGTTGTTTTGAGTGGTTTATTTTCCAGGTTGGCTGAGGGGGTTTTTTTTATAACTTTTAAAAGTCTTCATATTTCCTATAACAGAGCTATGGCTTTTACTTCACATTTTTAATTTAACCGTCCCAATTATTTAGCAGTAGGATCCTTCAACTGCATGATGGACACCTAACCTTTTCCTGGGTGTCGCGACAAAACCCCGTGTTCTGTTTAATCTCGAGTGACTGTCCTTATCTCCAAGTGTGCTCCTAACATTTCCCCAAGATATTATGTATTAACTTTAGCCAAGGCCCACAGAATGATCCGCTCTCATCTTTTCTCAGTTACATAATCATTGCACCTCAAGTGTAATGTCAGAGTGGTTTCCAGTCTAACCTATTTACTCTCAAAACACTTCAGTGAGGTGGAGGAGTATTCTCCCCATTTCTTACCAAAGTACTGGGCCCAATACAACATGCCATGCCTTTCTGTGCATTCTACATCCCAGACTGGAAGTAGCCTAGCTGCTGAGAGGCAGAGCTTATTGATCTAGATGCACAGCACCAAATTAAGACAGCTAGGCTACACTGTAGTTTACATGGCCACTGTAGAGCAGGAGATTTCTCAGTGGGATGCTGCCTGGCACCAGAGTTGACATACCAATAACTCCCTTAGTAACTTGTCCAAGGTTACACAGGTAGTCTGGTGGAGCAACATAGTGAACCTGTCTCCTGAGTTGAAGGCTAGCATCCAAACTATTTGGCCTTTCCTTCCGTTCCTGAGGACAGTCCTATTATATGCACTGAATTAAATAGTATATTTCCTGTGACATTAAAGCCTGTATCAAAATGTCTGTGCAAAAATGGACGACATTAAAGTTGCTCAGTAATCTTATATCCAGACACCACTGTTCTTTGAGTACTTGATTTTTCAATATTATGTCTTTATATTGTGATTGCACAAATCTAGCTGAAGATAAGAACTTTTTCTTACCAGTGGTGATGGGATAAAGGGAAAGATCCCAGTGTGTTACAGTGGCAATGCATGTGCATGTAAGAAGCTGAAGGGTGTGGGGGGAGAGGGGAGTCGGCAGTTGAGAATAAATTCAAAGCAGAATAAATTTGATGTTCAGTAAAATACAGTGAATGTGAATGCAATAAAAAGTAGTACTCTTGAAAATTAGAATTGCGCTTCACAGCATGTCCGTAAATGGGCATGTTAAAATTGAGCAAGGTGAGGTTTTCTACCAAATATTACATCATGCCTTGAAGTGACAAAATCAACCCAGTGGCAGTACATGTCTCTTGGGGAAGTTTGCAGACTTCTGAGTTCCATGCAAACCTAAAATGGCAACCACAGTTTCTCTTCCCAAGAAATATTTCATAAGTCAGTTGAGGTAGGTACAGCAGCATCGTGATGAAGTGGCTGCATTATTCCACCCTGACAGTTCACATTGTGCTGTGGTGTTTTCCTCCATATAAAAGGAATGGATAGATACTTCCACTCAGAATGATTTTTTTTATTCTGTTAGGTCTAAATAAAAACAAAAAAGGAATAAAATTACAGTCTCTGTGACTTGCTTGTGCCTTGAGATATTTTGTACCAAACTGAAGGCAAAATGGCAGGCTGTACAAAAAGCAGAATCTTGAAGACACAGAGACACAAAGGCATAACACTTGTACAGCTAAATTGACCATAAAAAAGGAAGTGGCAAACTTACAAGAGAGAATTTTGCTTCTGGGTTGCCCTTATCCCTTATTTTTTAACCCTTTAATTGGTAAAAGTCCATATAGATGCTAGCTCCTTTATAATGTGAAGGGCAAGGGAAACAATGTCTGAATTACCTAGGATTAGAATAAAAAGGGTTAAGTAAGTACATTTAAATGAATATAAAGATAAATGCACAGTATTTCTCTTTTGCTTTTCCAAACACAGGCCAGTGCAGTTTTTCTTTGAGCACCATCTTAGTCAAGATATTACCATACAGAAAACTTTTATAAGCTGATGCATTTTAAGGTTTGAAGAGTGTAATTTAGATTAATGTTGCTCATGAATTAAAGGTCCATGGAAGGAGATTTATGAAGTGAGTTACCATGGGATCATTTGTCAGTCTGAATTATTTATGCAACTAAAGAATAGCAGTTGAGCTAACATAAAGCTCTGCTTTGCTTGGAACACCTATATTGAAACCTTTCGTTGGTGATGGTTTGCAGAGATAAGGGGCCCTAAGGAACATTAGCCCTGTTCCTGAGTCTCTACTGTGTCCTTTAAAGCTGACTAGAGGCAGTGGGGATTATTTGTAAACGTTTCAATCAGGGATGCCCTCCAATCAGTCAAACATGAGGAACAGCCATACTGCAAAGAGAGAAATCAGTGCATTTCTGTGCTGAGTTGTGGCAGCTGTGCAAGTTGAACCTCATATAAGGGTGTCGTACTATGGCGATCTGACTACTAGTATCCATGAGGAGCAGCAAGAGCAGATGATGTTTCTAAATGAATCCTTAAATGAATGGTATTTTTGTATGAGCTGTTGCAACTTGCTGAGAGTCATCTTCGCTGTAGTCTGTTTAGACATCTAACACAGAACAGGGCAGTGGGAGTCCATACCAATGGGGAAGATAACTGTTGGACAACACACTGGTCATCTCTGGCAAATCTGGACCCGCTTGTGTAGAGTAGATGAATTATTGGTATTTATGGCTGATCTCACCAGCTGGTAATTATAGTTTCATAGTTTGTAGGGTCGAAAGGGACCTGAGCAGATCATCTAGTCCAACCCCCTGCCATGGCAGGAAAGAATACTGGGGTCAAATGACCCCAGCAAGATGTTCATCTAACCTCCTCTTAAACACCCCCAGGGTAGGAGCCTGCACCACTTCTCTTGGAAGCTGGTTCCAGACCCTAGCTGCCCTGGCCGTGAAGTAGCGCCTCCTGATATCTAACCTAAATCTACCCTCTGCCAGCTTGTGACCATTATTCCTGGTCACCTCTGGCGGTGCTCGGGGGAACAGTGACTCCCCCAATGCCTGCTGATCCCCCCGACTAGTTTATAACAGGCCACAAGATCCCCCCTCAGCCTTCTCTTTCGGAGGCTCAACAGGTTCAGGTTCCACAGCCTCTCCTCATAGGGCCTGCCCTGTTGTCCCCTGATCATACGAGTGGCCCTCCTCTGGACCCTCTCTATGCTGTCGACATCCCTCTTGAAGTGCGGCGCCCAGAATTGGATGCAATACTACAGCTGTGGCCTGACCAGTGCCACATAGAGGGGGAGGATCACCTCTTTGGACCTGCTCGAGATGCATCTGTGGATGCATGCCAAGGTGCGGTTGGCCTTCCTGACTGCCTCTCCACACTGCCGGCTCATGTTCATCTTGGAGTCAATGATGACCCCCAGATCCCTTTCCGCCTCCGTGCTGATAAGAGGGGAGTTCCCCAACCTGTAGGTATGGTGCCGGTTGTTCCTCCCAAGGTGCATCAGCTTGCACTTGTCTGTGTTGAAACCCATCCTATTCTCGTCCACCCACCCCTGTAACCTGTCAAGGTCTGATTGTAGCCTGTTGCATCCTTCCAGTGTACCCACGTCCCCCCACATCTTAGTGTCATCAGCAAATTTGAACAGGGTGCTTTTTACCCCCTCATCCAAATCGCTGATGAAGATGTTGAACAGTGCGGGCCCTGCGGAACCCCACTGCCCACGTCCTTCCAGGTTGAGAAGGACCCATTTACTACCACCCTCTGGGTGCAGCCCTCCAGCCAGTTGGCGACCCATTTGACTGTGTGGGTGTCTACACCACAGCCCCCCAGTTTCTTAATGAGAACCGGGTGAGAGACAGTGTCAAAAGCCTTCCGGAAGTCCAGGAAGATTATATCCACTGCTATCCCTGCGTCTAACGATCTGGTGATCTGATCGTAAAAGGCTACCAGGTTGGTCTGACAAGACCTTCCACTGATGAACCCATGTTGGTTGCCCCTAAGCATGTAGTCTCCTGCTGGCCCCTCCTGGATGTGTGCCAGCATAATTTTCTCAAACAGCTTGCCTGGGATCGAGGTGAGACTAACCGGCCTATAGTTTCCCGGGTCCTCCTTCCTGCCTTTTTTGAAGATGGGGACCACCTTGGCCCTCTTCCAGTCCTCCGGTACCTTCACCAGAGCACCACGAGTGCTCATAAAGCTGTGCCAGGGGACTTGCAATGACCTGGGCCATTTCCTTTAGAACTCTAGGGTGGAGATCATCCGGGCTGGCTGACTTGAATACGTCCAACCCCTCCAGAAGCTCCCTAACTAAATCCTCGCTAACCCGTGGCCCAGGTGTGCCTCCCCCGGGGCCCAAAGGGGGCCCAGCAGGGAGGTGGCTGTTCTGGTCCCTACTTAGGAAGATGGAGGCAAAGAAATCGTTAAACATGTTAGCTTTGCCGTCTGGTGTGACGACCAAGTTACCCATGTCGTCCTGCAAGGGCCCCACATTACCTGGGACCTTCTTTTTACCCCCTATGTATTTAATAAAAGACTTCTTATTGTCCTTAATCTGGGAAGCTAGTCCCAGTTCCATCTTTGCCTTGGCCTTCCTAACTGCCCCCCTACATCCTCGAGCAACTACAGAATAGGCCTCCCTGGTGATGACCCCTTCTTTCCCCTGGGTATAAGCCTCCTTCTTAGCAAGGAGACATTCCCGGATTCTTTTGGTGAGCCACAGAGGCTTGTGTGCTCTCCTGCTCCCTTTGATCCTCATTGGGATTACCTTCCTTTGGGCTTGGAGAATCGTCTCCTTAAGGAGCGACCACTCTCCTTGGACACCTGGCTCCCCTCCCCCCCGGGACCTCAGCACTTCTCCAACTATCCTCCTTAGCACGTTGAAGTCTGCCCTCCTAAAATCTAGGGCCGCTGCCTTACTGCATGCCTTTGCCACCTTGCGCTGGATGGTGAATTCCAGCAGGCAATGATCGCTGTCGCCCAGGTGGTCGAGCACTCGCAGCCCCCTCACCAGGTCATCACCTGTGGCCAGCACTAGGTCCAACAAGGCATCCCCCCTGGTGGGGCTGTGCACCTCCTGGGTTAGATGGAGGTCCTGCACTCTGGCCAAGAACCTACGTGAGCGTTCAGACCTGGCTGACTGCTCTTCCCAGCAGATGTCCGGGAATTCAGGTCCCCCATGACAACTACATCCTTAGCCTTCACTACCTCTGTGAGCTGACCCAAGAATTCCTGGTCAAGCTCTTCACCCTGGTTGGGAGGTCTGTAGTAGACTCCCACCATTAAGTCCCTTTCCCCTCGACTGCCTTGTACTCTAACCCAAAGCACTTCAGAGTGCCCCTCCCCTGGCTCCTTGCTAATTAACGAGGATGTGTATTCCTCCTTAATATAGAATGACACGCCCCCACCCCTCTTTCCTATCCTGTCCCTCCTGTACAGCCTATAGCCCTTGACATTCACCGCCCAATCATGCGTTTCCGTAATCCCCACCATGTCCGGGATGGTGTCAGCCAGCAGGAGGGTGAGTTCCTCCTTCTTGTTGCCCATACTATGAGCATTTGTGTAGAGGCATTTGAGGCCTCCTGTGGGTGTGTGTACTGACCCCCTAGTCCCAACGTTACCCTGGCCCCTCTCTCTTACCTGTTTGATTGCTTCGCTCGTCGGTCTGGGCTGGGCTGTAGTTGTGGGTGCTGTTTGGTTTGGCAGCTGGACTGGGGGGAGTTGGTAATCCAGACCACAAGGCTGCCCATTAGGATAGATTACTAGACCATCCCTAAAAAATGAGATTTGCTTTAGTGAAGGCATAGTCTGCTGGCTTCTGTTACTCTACCCACATACTCTGTTTTCAGTGTTCTACATTAGCTGGAAAGATGGGGTGCTCTAGTGTTTACCCCTGCTATATGTTAAAAATAATGATGTAATTGGGATCTGAGGAATTTTAGGCCCCATTCCCAAAAGCTTGTGTCCTGCCATGCCAGACATGAATGACATTATGCACAGTGTTTGGGATGTGACATAGCATTTCTCAGATCCAAATCACATGACTGCTGCGACTTGGGGCTGTTCCTTGCAGCTGGGGCCTGGCCCCTGGGGTTGCCCCATCCTGGTGCTCAGTGGCATATTGGGATGGAGCACCAAACAGTCCTGGTTCAAGAACCTTATCTAACTCTGGCAGCTGGACTGGGGGGAGTTGGTAATCCAGACCACAAGGCTGCCCATTAGGATAGAGCACAGGACAGCCCAGGGTCTTGGACGTATGTCACACATTCAGGTTAAGAATACAAACCAGCCACAAAGATGTTCCATGTTAATTATGGAATAGCTTTGTGGCTGGTTCGCCATTTTTTTATCACATCATAAATTGGCTGAGTGTGTGGCATTGCAATCTGAAGCCCTAACAAGGTACTATGGGTAAAACTTCACTCTGTACTGGTGAAGTCTTTACAGTGAATTTGCTGTGGGTCAGGCCTTCCTGGAAAAATTAAACTCACTTATTCTACTAGCTCTGTTCTCTTCCCAGCCTCTCTGTGCTCCCACAAGGAAAAGGGAAGATGGTAAGGTATTTAACATCTATGATACTGAGTCACACATTTCCTTGTTTTCTTTTATCACACTCATTCCCATTGTGGATGAAATAAGTCATGGATGATTGAAAACGTGAATGGTCTGGTTTACCAGAGTTTTTTTTTGTTTGTTTGTTTGCATCTTGCCTGTTTAACTACCAGAATTTTTCCTTGATTATACTTCTTTATTGTAAGACCTGACCGTACAGCTGGATTTTACAACACTTCAAAATTATAGATTCAAGATAGAAATCATACTGTCAGAACAGGACTTCTAGAAGGAGCCCTTGTGAAATGCTTCTAATTTGCACAGCACCAACTCTCAGAAATTGAAAGAGGGCAAGGTTCAAACTCAAAATACACATGGGCTTGTGGCTCTATGATCATTGATCACAGCCTGTCATCTTGAGCTGCCTGCTTAATTAGGCCACATCCTGTTCCACCTATTGAATGCCTGAATGTGATACTACCCCACCCTACTCAAGTCCCTGAAAACTATTAATAGGTTTACTTTTTGTAATGTTTTATCTCTTTGTGGCTTAAGACTAAATAGTAAAGAGAAGGATCTATGCATCTTTGCATTAAGTTTTACAAGGACCCTAGCGGGGTAGAAACAGTGTTCTTGCAGAACTACACTTCTGATTCATTAAGTTTGTACTGCCAACTTTGCAAGAGTAGAAGAGGCAAGTAAGCAAGTATCTGCAGGCTTAAAACATTGAGAAATGTGAAAGCAAGTGAAGGTTGTCCTAAGAAAGTGCATATTGTAGAACATAAAACTTAATCGAAAGTTTCAGGTCTCAAACAACTTCCCACCAAGGAGAAAAGGAGAGTTGTTTGGGTTGGTTTTTTTACTATATATGGAAAAAGAACCAGTATCTGAAAAAATGTTAATACGTCAACTTCTACCAAAGACTTGACTTTTTCTTCTTTGATTCATTAATGTTTTCTACTTTTAAAGAAATTCATCTATTCTGCCCTCTCCTCACCTTAGCAGAACAACCTCCACTGTTTCTTTCATCTCAAGTTGCTCTCAAGCCTTTTTTTGAAAAATACACTCATGTCATTCTTAACGCAGGGAGTAATTCACTTTTTAACTTTATCCCAAAGAACTTGTTCAGCTTAGCCATGCTTCCTATGTGCCATCTTTGAAAACACTGAAAGTGGTAGCACAACATTTTTCAGAGGGGAGACGTATTAGTTGTCAGGGGTTTGTAGTTTTTGGGTTGGGTTTGTTTTTTTTTTTTTTTTAAATGAAGGAGGAGATACAGTAATTTTTTTTTTGTAATGTATACTGCTTTTGCAGTTAGCAATTTAATGCTGTGATACCATAAACTCCAGGACAATATTGCATTTTGACATAGGCTTGTTTAAAATAAGAAGCAGCAGTCATCTCTGTCCCCCATTCAGGCCATCATCCTGTTAATTGACTTAAAGAAGCATATTTCTCTAAAGGACAGTGGGATCAGACCATTGAGTACTAGCTGCACAACTACAGTTCTGTTTTTAACAGTACTGGAATGCCTGTAGACAAAAAGTTTTGGAGTTCTTGTGGAGTTGCAGGGGAAGCTGTTTCTTTGAAACAAACTGTAGATTGGCCTAGTACGTTAGTATAGTGTTTGACAATATTTTTAGCTAACAAGCTGGAATGACTCAATTTGGGTCCAAGGTGGGCCAGCACTAGGACCTGGCCCTCTGTCCAACCACATTTCTGACAGAGCTTGCCACTACTGAAACCTACTGCTGCTGAAGCCACCCCTTGTGCCCCTAGTTCTGGGGTTGATTCAGAAGCTCCACAGACGAGATCCAGCCCATGGGTGATAGGTTGCTGACTCCTGGCAGGTTTCAAAACTTGAAATAAAGTTTTTGCAGGCTGCGTTGAGGAGAAAAGAGTAGATCCAGTCCATTTCTGAAGAAAGCTAGACATTCATCATCCTTTCCTTTCTTCCTCAGAGTTTAACTGGTTTTTTTTAAAGGGATTGGAAAACGGGAACTCTGTAATCCATGTCTGACTTCCCTGAGACTTTTCCAAAGAGTAGCATGTAAATGTAGTTTTTCTACAGACCAATAAAATTTAACTCCATCATTTCAGGATAGCTTATTAACCAATAACATGAGGAAAATACTAGCAACTTGTAATCAGCATTATAATAAAAAGGAGAAAAACACTCTTCTTGAATGGTAAATTGGAATTTAATTGGAGAAGGCTGAGCATCCAAATGTAGTCTCAAACACGGAATTTCAGGAAACTCCTGTTGAAATGGGGTGTTTTCTGTTTGTTCTTAAAACGGGCTGAATTTGGCACAGATGCAAATGGATAATATAAATAACACACACTTTTTTTTCTGCACAAAGAACAGAAAGTTGAAGAATAGATGTGAAAAATCAAATAGATGTTTTCTATCTGTGCTAATGCTGCAGCAGTCCCTGTAGACTAATCCTTTTGCCAGTGCTGCAGCTTAATGGTACATCATATGGTTGTCCATCTGCTACTCAGCAGTTATGTTAAATTTAGGTTTTTTGAAGTAGTTTTAGTGTTGAATTCATTTTGGTCCAGGAATTATGAGACAGGGATTTCTTTGGGTGATATCTTCTTATTGGACCAACTACACAGTGGGATAGAGATAGACAAGCTTTTCAATGCAAAAGATTCTTTTTTTTTTTTTTTTAAAGTATTTATTTCAGGTAGTATACACCTAAACTTATACAAGATATGCAACTACATCAAAATAATGTGATTGTTGTGTTTAATACACTTAAAAGATTATACTTGCATGTAGTTAGTCCTGGAAGAAAGTGTAACCTTTCTCAATTATCACTAAGCATAATTAAAATCCTTAAATAATCTTGTTCCAGAACAAATACTTTGCTCCAATCTGTACCTTTTAACCTATACATGCTATGGACCAGGTTTGTTCATGGTGCATAAAATTGCTGGGTTAACCTTGGTGTTGAATTATTTAGTCACTTCATTTCTCTATACCCTTTAATAACTTTGGTAAAGATCTGTGAAATAAAAGTACGCCACATAAATGTAAATGTTAGTGCTGGTGATTTGAAATACAGAGGTCACTGAGTAACTAGTGTTGTTATGACCACATAACTCTCTTTTTTAATTTGACTTGAATTTAATATATATGACAGAAATCACTAGCATGAGGAAGTGCAGTGCTGTTTAATTCCAGAATTGGTGCACCATTGGCAAATGTGCTTCCCTCCTACCAGCTTGATGGTGATGAAACAATCACCCTTTCCCTGGAAAGAGAACCTTGAATGAGATGCTAACTGGTTTTCTAAACCAAACCTTGATAATCAAGAAGTTGCACATAGAAAGAGTTGGGTTTGGAGAAAAGGGTCTAAGGCAGAGAGGAATCAATGGAAAATGCAGGCTTTTGCAGGTTGCCAAGGACTTCAGTGGGAGTATCCATACTTAGACATGCTTAGACAATTCAGCCAGACTTCAGAGTCTGGCTGAATTGGAGCACATGTGAGGGAGGATTAATAAAAAACAGAGCAGAACTGAAGGAAAAAAAGAATGTTTTTTGTAAAGAAGGAAGCTCTTATGGGCTCTGAATTTTTCTGTACAGGGGTGGTAAGACCCAGGTGTTATACCAAAGAAGTACATGTGAGGGAGAAACTGAAGGATCCTCAAGAAAAATGGTGAAGGTGAAGGTGGAGACCGCTGATCTCATGGAATGGGAGAGTTAAGTGAGAAAAATGGATTAGTAATCACAAAAAAGAAAGCAAATTAAGGCTTCTTAGTTTTTATGGAAGGGTAGAGTGGGATGAAGAGGGTAGAGGATGGAGGAAGTTAGCTGGAAGTACAAAGTTTTTATTATTCAGTAGTTTGTCTGAAGTCTTAAAAACCAACTCTCCAAAAAAGAAAAGCTAATCTATAATCCATCTGTTCTGCAGTAACAATGTTCTAAACTAAAGGACTGACAGAGTGCTTGCCCGGAGAGCTGAAGTTTCATCTCAGGGTTGAGCTGTATCATTTTCTCTCTCTTTTGGGTAACTTTTTCGATTGACAGGCCTACAACTGCACTAGACCACAAGGGCAAACCCTCAGTAAAATTGTCTTTTTCTTGATATCCTCTATGGGAGCTGTAACATAATGCATTGAACCAGTACATATATAATACACCACACATTCATCACTCTTGTCCTCTAAATTAGGGGTGGACAAAGTCTTACTCGTGGGCTGGATTGGGCTTGTGGTGGACTCCTATTTCTTAGCAGCTCCTGCCCACATCGCTGTGGCCAGTTTTCCATGGAGATGCTATGATAGCGTGGGACCAGGGTTTCCATGGAGACTAGCCCCAGCAGCGCTGGCAGTGTACGCAGCAGGGCAGGGAGCTGCTCTGGGGCTGGGATCTTGCAGTGGTGACAGCATGATCTGGAGCTGAGGCAGAGCCACAGCCTGCTGCCTGCACTACCCTGCCCAGTGCAAGATCCCAGCCCTGGACACGGAGCAGCTCCCCTGCCCTGCTTCATGCCTTGCCAGTGCTGCTGGAGCCGGTCTCCATGGAAACTCTGGCCTGGCCTTATCACAGTGTGACTGCTGCTTGGGTCTCCGTGGAAACCAGCCCCAGCCATGCAGGCAGGGAATGCTGGGAAATGGAGTCCAGCCACTTGCTGGATCTGCCATTTTTGGATCCCTGCTCTTGTTGGACTCCTGCTGTCTTTTGGCAGTTGGTCAGAGTTTTTCCTGTATTGTTCTATAGTAATACAACCTCTTATACTGTGTAATACCATAATTAATATGTCCACTTGAAGCTTGTCTGTTGTGCATTTAGCTTTTCTAAAAACTGCTGCTCTGAAAACAAGCTCCACCTGTTGACGCTTAGCTCACACGTCAAATGCCAAAAGTTAACATAGTGGCCATTGGAGTTACGCTGGGCATGCCCAGCTCTGCTTTTATAAACACACCTAAGCTGCACTCAGGCTGGAGAGCAGTGTTGAGTGTAGTCCAGGTGTATGTCAAACAGGCGTTGTATTCTGTGTTTTCAGGATTTGGTGTGCCTGAAGCAGGAGCAGAATGTATTTGTGCAGAGGTGCTTCCTAATACAGTCGGACATGGCATAGACAGACATGCAGCTGCTATCGTAGCATTTTTGGCAGTAGTGACTGGTAGCTGTTGTTCCCAACTTATTTCAAATGTTCCCCCCAAAACCATCTCAAATCACTGTTCAAAAAAAACCTCTCTCAAACTTAGCTGAATATCCTAAGGTTCTTGAAGTATTTAGACCAGTATCAAATCATACCTTACATATGTTTCTAAAAGTTCTTTTGTACCAGTCTTGACAATTTTTTTTTAATATGCAGGTGTTCATTTTGGTTTACGTCCTTAAGACTAAATTCTGCTGAAAACATGTGATTTCATTATTAAAAAGTTCTTGAGTAAAGGACAAATGCCTGAGCACTACTTGCTTCTGTGCTTAATTCAGAAGTCTGTGTTGGCTTTTCAGTTGGATTCTAAGGCTAGGGACAGAGATCACATAAACCAGTTTAAACCTGTAACAAAAGAAGTTCAATGCACATAGACCGGGTTCAAAATGGCAGAATCCAGTTTAAGATAGACCTGAATGTATCCTTCAGTATCAAACTGAATTACATTAGGTTGGACCAGTCTACTGAATTTGTTCCTGATACCCTCCTGACACAAGTTAAGTCCCAGTCCAGAAGCATCCTAGGATGCATGTCAGGCCCCGCTAACTAGGACTGTGCAAAATTTCTACTGGTGTTTCATTCCACAGCTGTTTCAGTGCGTTTCGAACTCAAAACAGTGAACTCGAAATGAAACAAAAGGCTTTGAACATCTTCAGAACAAAACGAGGGCACTCAAAACATTTCTAAAGTTTCAAAACGTTTTGTGTTTTGAAGCCGGGCTTGATTGCAGCTAACAGAAACTAAGGGGAAGAGTGGAGAAGGACTGCTCTGATTGTTGACATCTAGCTCTCTGATCACTTCCCCCAGCTCTTCCTGGGGGGGCATGGGCCCCCGATCTGTGCATGAGGTTTCAGCAGGCTGATGCTGCAGGTTGGGCCCCAGCCTGCTCTGGCAGCCTGCTGAAACCCTGCATGCAGATCTGGGGCCCCGTGCCTCCCAGGAAGAGCTGGGGGAAGCGAACTGGGAGCTGGGGGAATCTTCAGGTCCCTGAACCATTCCCCAGTTCCCAGCTGGATTCCCCAGCTCCCTGATCTGTACCCCAGCTCTCCGATCACTTATCCCAGCTCTTCCCAGGGGCACAGGCCCCTGGATAATGTGGGATGACAGCAGGCTGCCTCTGTCAACTAGTGATGGTAGTGGCTCTGGGCTATTTCTCCAGCTGGCAGCAGCAGTCTGCTGAAACCCTGTGGGCCCCTGGATCTGCATGTGGGAGGACAGCAGGCTGCTGCTGCTGGCTGGGGCCAGCGCCAGCACTGGGTTCTTCCTGGAGCTCAGCATGGGCTGCACCAGGCAAACTTGGGTGCTGGCACTGGCCTCAGCCGGCAGCGGCAGCATGCTGTCATCCTGCACGCAGATTCTGGGACCTGAGCTCCCCCCCAGGAAGAGTCCAGCACAGCCCCACAGCTCTCCTGGAGGGCACAGGCCCACAGATCTGCATGTGAGATGACAGCATGCTGCTGGTGCCAGCTGGGGCCAGCAGCAGCACCAGGCTTCCCAGTACTCGGCACCACCTGTGCCCAGCACTGGTCCAGCTGGCAGTGGCAGCCTGCTGTCATCCTGCATGCAGATCTAGGGGCCCGTGCCCCCTAGAAAGAGTCCAGCACAGCCCCGCAGTCCCCCAGATCTGCGTGCAGGACGACAGCAGGCTGCTGCCGCTGGCAAGTGATACGAGTTTTGCTTTGAACTGTTTGAGGTGCAGTTTTCCAGAAACCCTGCACCTATCTCCTTGAAACTTAGCAATAGCAGGATACCAACCCTGCAATTTTCATCCAAATCAGCCAGGAAATATCAAAGTTACAGGCATTTTCATGATTCCCCATTATAGCCTATGAGTGAAATGTCAAAACACGTGGAAACAGCAAAACAGTTCTGACGAAATGGAACAGTGCTTTGAAATAGCAAAACAAAACACTGTCCCTTTTGAAACAGCAAAACAGAAGTCAAAACAAAATGGTGCTGTTTTTCACTAACCCCCTCTCACAAGACGGGATCTTCTCTGCTCCAGCCAAGCTGGGTGACCCCACCGCTGGGCTATCACAGAGTTTAAGCAGCAAAGCATGTGATCCACAGCCCAGCTGGTGGCACCACGGTGGGATGGGCAAGGTGGGAAACCAGAACCCAGCCGTGCCTCCCCACCCCAGCTCAGGTCTGCACAGGGGGTGGGGGAAAGCCCCCAAGATAGGGTCTTTCCACCTGGCGGCTGAGAGGCAGGGGGCTGGTGAGGAGGTAGAGCTAGGGCATTCACTGGCCAGCAGTGCTGAGAGGCACACCCCCCTACCTTCTGGCCTTGGCCAAGGCCGGCATGTGCCGGGCTTGGCTAATAGAAGACTTAACGTGAGTACTGTTCATTAATGGTCCAATCTATACAGTTTAGAGAAACCTGCATAGATTGGATTGATGCTGCCATGGGCTTTTTGACTGTCTGTACTAAATGTGGTTCAAAATCTTTGACCTGGTATTGTATGTGCTGTCGTGGTTACCTTGGGACAGCTTCTCTGTCCTTTTGTTCTCTTCTGCCTGTTGAGAGCCACTGTGTGCTTAAGTTAATAGTCTCTGAATTTAAATATCTGAGAACTGGTGGTCAGGGCTCTGGAAGTTGAGTTCTTTGATTCTGTCGTGCTGCACAGCATTTTTTAAAGTTTTTGCCTGAGGAGATGACTTAGTGGGATTTAGTTGAAATCTTTCAGTTTATACTGAATCATCTTGTGCTAATTTGAGTTTGTGTAGGTGTAGTGATGTAAAAACCTCTAGGTACATTTCTTTCTTTTCTTCATGATGGTGAATGGCTTTGTAAGTCTTGAATGTGGCTCAGTATTAGGATGCTGTGAATGGTTATTAAGTTAGATAAAAACTTCACTTGAACTGACAGCTTTTGCACATGTAATATTTGATTTGTGCAAATAACTCGTTATAAGCCAGTGTTCTTTTCTTTTTTTTTTTTCACCCCACTCCTGTGCCTCCCCCTTCCTCCTCCCCCTCCCCCAATTCCCCTCTACGGTAATCCTCAACTTAATAAGCTTGTGCTCATGGCTAGTACCTTTTCAGCCAACTTATTTTTCATTAAAGTGTTCATTATTAAGACGGTATGAATAGCATATTAAATACTTGTTTGTGTAATCTTTTCTGTTTTGACTTGACTCTGGAAAAATTTAAATCTTCTTGATTACTTTATTATATAGAAGGCAAATGTGTGTAAACTTACCCTCGCTGTTCAAAAATATAAACTGCAGAAAAACAGCATCCATTACTTAAAGTAGTAAATTCTACTCATATTGGGGGTGGGGGGAATAGGGAGACTACTTAAGGAAAACACACAACATCCCTTAAAATCCTACTAGGAACATCATTTGAACAGCTTCTTTCAGATGTTCTCAGAACTGTTTTTCATGTTATTTTAAACTGTAAAACATTTGTTGCAAGCCCTTGATTTAAAACAAAATACCATGGGGCTCAATCGGGTAGAAATATATCTGTAATTCTCCAGGGGAAATATTTTGTTTCCATGCTGGAATTCAGTTTAGGGGTATGGTTTGAATCAAAGCTTTCCTAGAAAGAAAACATGTACAGGTTCCCCCTTCAGAGGAAGAGGAATGTCCTTTAATTCTGTTACATGTCAGCAGTGTTAGGCAAGTTTTGTGCTGTAACTTTCAGGCAAAGAACATCAGCAAGATACAAACATTATAGGTTTCTCCACTTCTTGAATTTTTTTAAATGCTGTACAGTTAATGAAATGCAGTCTGTTTTAAACAGTCAGTCTGATTTTTACACACAAAACATGGAATATATCAAATACCTGTCTAGTCACTCTAGTGCACTGTGTGTAAAATAGCATATTTTATGCAGAGTTTATATCCTTATCAGCATATCTCTGTTCATAGGATGCACATGTATGAATTAATTACACATAAATAAGATCAAGAAGGGCGAGGTCCTCAGTAATCCTTTTCTTGTTCTTTTGTTCATAAACTCTAACATACTCACTAGAAAGATGCATTTGTTTAGAAATATACTTTTTTAATGTTTAAACAAATTTAGTTATATGAAACTTAATTTACTGTCAAACTATTAGTGCCAAGGATCTAGTACTTTTCCATTTGGATAGTGGACTGTGCTAGTTAATGAATGCCTTTCAGCCCTGCAAAAGTATGTGTAGGTGTGTGCACGCATGCATGCATCAGTGACACTTAACTTGTACCACTTTAGCTGCTTTGGGTAAATGTCATCATAGATCTGCGGATGGATTGATATAAAAGCCCAGCCAATGGAGTGACCTCTACAGTTTACAATGTAAAAAATGCTAAGTCATTCAGAGTTTTTTGTTTTGTTTTTTCCATACTGAATGTAGAGTACAAGTTTAGCTTTTATTTCTGCTTCTCATTACATTACTAAACCCCTCAGCCTGTTTTCCCCAACTGAATCGCCTCATGTTTAATAATTATCATTATTATTCAATGAGGGCAACTGCAGTGAAACTTGATCTTGGCAAAATCTGGACATGAATAAGATTTCTATACAGTGAGGCTTGGCAACACTCATAAACTCCCTTAATTGCTTGCCTTTTTAAAATCAGAGTGTGTTGAAAAACCCATAACGTTACAAGCAAGCGATATATGATGAAGGGACTTATGATGCTAGCCTCCCTTACCATTCTGCCTGTTAAAACGTATCTAAAGAAAACGTTTGGTTTGCCCCTTTTCCTTTCTCCTTTACTCTAGCATCCCAGAGGTGGTGATGATTGTTGTTTGTTTTGTTTTTAAATATACCCACGATTTGGGTTTTTCAGAATGGTATATAAGAAATAATTTCTTTTTTTTCCTCCAAGAAAGAGTTTTTATTTCTGAGAATATAAAAATAGGAGATTGGAAAAAATCACTCTTGCTTGCCCTTGGTAAGTACTTATTAAACTTCTGTAACAGCTGAATGGAAATACTACAGGCAGGAGACTTGTGCAGGCCTTTTGCCCTGACTCGTATCAATTCTGAGGCTGCTCCTAGGAAGAGAGAGAAGAGAGCAGGGGGCATGTGCATGTGCATGTGTGCGCGCGCGTGTGTGTGTGAAATCTACCACAGTCTGATAATTCTGGTTTTCAACAACTTTCTTCAATCTGAATTTCAGGGAACTTGCATCACATCATGACAATAATTACCTGTGGTTTCTCTCATAATTTTATCTTAGACCCCTGTGCTTGCCACACATTCAATTATTTTCTTTAATACAGTGAACTTGTAAGTAATGCTTCTTGCTTGTAACGTGTTATATAAAATACATTGACTCTAAGTGTTGCTGGAATATCAGTGTTAAATACTGAGAGTTTATAACATTGGATGTGTTTCTTGTTGGATAGGATTTGGTTTTGTGTATGTGCGTTTTACTTTGCACAAAATTCCATTTGGATTAGCTTGCAATTACTTTCAGGATTTAAACAGGTAGTACAGTGTGGATTTCACCTGAGATAACTGAAAGTCAAAGCCATAGTATTTTGTTTTGTTTTTAGTACCTACGTGTTTTTAAATTAAAGTACTTCAGAGAAGACTGGTGTGGAAAAACTTTAAGGATTTTGCATTATGAATTTTTTGTTCTCGATTCCCTTTTTAGGAGAGCAAAACCAAAAATTTCCATTTGGCAAAACCCTTCTTTTTGTGCTTTTTTTAAAGATATTGGCTTCTCATTGTAACTTAAATATTTGATCATTTTCAATAACAGAATAACAATTTATAGTTTACAAATACTTTAGACAGGGAGTTGGGTCAGTGGATTCCTGAAATGGCATAATCTAAAACAGAAGGAAACTTGGAAAAACTATGCTGCTTGGCCCCATATTCTAGAGAAGCTAACAGTTGTTGGATCAGGCCTTTTTTTGTTGGGTAATAACCATACCTAAAGGTAATAACATATAATGCATATAACTAGGAACCTGAAAAGCTTATAATTGATTTAAGATGCTGTTCTGTTATCTCCATGTATGCAGCCCCAAATTACATCTATTTGTGATTTGTCTTGTTTGGCCAGTCTTGCATTGCAAACTCCTATTTTCTTTCTCATCTGTATTTGAAGGGGGGGGAAGTCATTAGCTTGTATCTTTCAGCTTTAAATCAATTATAAAATTGTACATATTTATTAGTCCTAAGTCTTTATTGACTTTAGCAAAGGCTTTGATTTTTAGAATTGTGGATAAATGTAATTAAATCTGTTTTACATGTCTGAGATTATTAAAAGAGTAAAATCAGCTCTAACAATGACCTGTGGAATATTTGCCAACTTCATTGCCACCTGCTCCATATCCCTACTCAGAATGATCCCAGAGAATTATTATTGCTTTCTGTGCACTCCTTTAGTTTGTGCCTGAAATAGCCATGTACATTTCTACTCCTTTCTTTTGGAGTTTTGTGCTATAATCCATCACAGTAGTATTTGAGTGTTTTAAATATTTTTCTAAGAAATCTATTGCTGTCATGGAACCTAAATGAAGATGTGTGTTGTGTTTAATTTTTAAATTTTAGTTTGTACCACCTTTTGTTCTGCATTTATGGTATGGAAAGGGGTTTGTTAGACAGTCTGTTGCTGTAGCAAGTATATTTCTAAGCCTAAAACTTGCTTCCTGTCGTCAGGTTTGTATCTTCTTGTTTTTTGGTGCTACGTCTAGTTCAATAGGCACCATTCTTGCCACTGACATGATAACCAAGTTTAATGCTTTGCAGCCCTCCAGAGCAGTGCTGTTTCAACTGACTGTAGATTGATGCAATGCACTCCCTAACCCTGGGACTCTTATCTACTGCCATATTCAAACTATTTAATCATTTGACATATAAATCCAGTACTTGCACTGGCTGTTTTCCTTCAGCAATTAAAAATATTTAAAAACCAGCTTTTCATACCTAATTAATAATTCAACCTCTTACAGATCCTTCCACCTGAAAGTAACTCTTCTTTTATTTACCATCTCCTTTTAAAACCCTTCAGTATACCAAGGACTTAAAATTGAAAAAGGCCTTTTGACATTCTTTTGTTGACTGTGCCAATGAATTAAACATTACAGAAGGAGCAAGCACAAAAATTTCAAGTACTGTACAAGCACTTCTGGCAACTGGTTCACAAAGACTGAACAAATAGGATACAAGACTATCATTCATGTGTTGAGTTAATTCCACGTCTGGTTGTACTCTTTAATCAACTGCACAGCTTTAGAACAAGATGGATTTTTCGTTTCTTTGTTTTTTTATCGTATCCTCATTTAATCCAAAATGGCCCCTGGAAAAGACTTATTCACATATCAGGGTGATAGGTAGAGAACCTGGGTTCTGATGTGGTAAGGTTTGACATTTTGCCATTTGAATGTCGTTCCCCTCCACCCTGGTCTCTACAGTGTTTTGCTTCACAGGCAAATGCTGCTAATATTAAAGCTGCCTCCTAATTGGAAAGGATCACTTAATGTATTAAACAGTTTTGGGGGAAGGATAGGGATTAGGCAGTTGAATATGGTAGTATGGTACATAGTATGAATATAGTACATCCCTACCTATTTGAGAATATGTGGTATAAGCGAGATGGTGCCCCCCTCCTTATTTTTTTTCTAAAGATATATTGGCCTGCCTTCCCTGAGCAAGTGTGGCAATTTGTCCTAATAACTCATCAGCCACATTAGATGCTCAAGCAGGTATTTTCTTAAGCCTCACAGTCTTGTATGTTCTGCAAGACTGTGAATATATCTGTTGGTTCAATACAGCCCTAACAGTACAGTGTAGAAACCATACCAGAAAAGAAAAGGAGGTAATTTATGTATCAGTTCAGCGTATAGCTGAACTGTAAATGTAAAGAGTTTTATACTGCTTCTGTCTTGACATACAGAATGGGGTAAAAGCCAGAGTCTTGAATCATGGGAGAATCTAGGGACTGGGGTCAGAAACTGGAGGTCTTGAGTCTGAAATTAATATGGGGGCCACAGTCCAGATACAGCGGTCAAAACAAGAATCTCAGGGTGCTGAGGACAACCTGGCCTAAGGCAAGAACGCAGTCTGGGCTAAGGCAGGATCAAGGGCAAGAACTGAAGACTATTTACAGGGTCCAGGCTTTTTAACTAGTGTAAACAAGGACTGAACAGATGACGTATTTTTATGCTAAGTGTAAGTCACAGGCTGGCAATTTTTATAAGCCATGAGTTAGAAAAACCCAGCCCTGTCCAGAGTAGGCTGGTGGCTTTGGGGGAGTGTCAACAGTGGGGAGGGGAAGCGGGGGATAGCAGGGGCATGCACCCATGCCAGGGCCAGACTGCTGTTTCTGTCTGCATCCCAAACTCTTTGGCTGGTGCACAAGTGCAGTTTTCAGCTGGAGGGGAGCAGTACCAGCTGGGAAGCTACATATTCACTGCTGCTCTTTCTCCCTACACCCTGGCTGCAGCAGCTGCATCATGGGCTCAGCTGGAAGCTGCCTAGCCCTGGCTCAGTTCCCCAGTGGCTGAAGGCTGCACTTACACTGCAGCTGGGCAGAGGGGGCAGGGAGAGGTGGAAGCAATGCGGGCACAGGTTCTGCCTGCCTGACCCTAGTGCATCTCCTTACTGCCCAGCCCCAGCACAGTTAGAGGCAAAGCCCTCTGGCCCTGCAGGTCAGATCTGGCTCTCGGGCAGTATGTTGCCAACTGCTGGCATAAATTTATTTGAATCGAATTTAGAATTCCCTGGGAAAAAACAAGGCTAAAACTAGAGAGGTGTAACTTGTATCAGTGTAGTCCCATCTGTCCACAGCTTATCTTCTGGTCGTTATTTGCTTAAGGCGATCAAACTGCTACATCCTCCCTTCTCAGCTAACAGTGAAGCACCAGAATAGTACCAACTGCATGCACCAGACCCCAGACAGCTGCATGTCTTTCCTCGCTGGATCTTGGCATAATTCACATCAATGTGAAAAAGGTGTTTGTGTAGGGTAGGAATTGGAGATCCAGCAGACTCTGGGGTACAAGGCTGAGGCAGGTTCTAGGAACCAGGACTGGAGACAAGCGGGGTTCAGAAGTTGCTGAAGGAGAAGATATTGTTGCACAGCTGCTTAACCCCATATTTAATGATGCCCAATCAGGCAAGCAAGCTGAACAGACAGGCTGCTTGGTCCCCTGTGAGATGTAATGTATTCATCTGGGTCTGTAGTGTTGTAGTGAACTTGTTTCTACACCATCTGGGGAGACTTCACTCTTACAGAAGGCTACCTCATTTTAAAAAAAATCAATGTGGTGGACATGCAGCCTTTTGTATAGACTCATTCTGAGCTGTATACTGGCTCTGCATTAGACTTAGGAGTGTGCTATGGCTGAGTCTCATTAAGTTCTCCAGTATCTTTTATGACAGAAACCCAGACTGGATGATGATGGTGGTGGTTGAAAGAATATCACTGTTGGTTAGTACCATCATTGTTGTATTACACAGCTGGCACTAGCTTTGGGTACTTTGGCTCTTATGAACAGCAGAGTACTCAATTTTCCTTATTTTAGCACTGTTTCTTTATATCCTCCTTCCTCTTTCCCTTCCAGCAGTCATCTCCTTTTGTAATGGGAATTTGAAGTTAAAAACAGAGACAATTACAAATATCCCACACTGATAGAATGCTCCTTGGAGTGGGTGCTCAGAAGTGATACAAGATGCATTTTTGGTTCTCTGTGGCTTCAGTGACAGAAAAAAGCTAGCAAATTTGTTTAAGGACAGAACTGTGAATTAAAATAGGCTATGTTAGCAGAAATATATTTGATTGGTCTGCTGTTTTAGTATTTTAAAACTCAGCTTCAGCTCTGAATAAAAATCTTCTGAACAGGGAAATCTGTACTCCAAAGGTATTGGAGAGCAAAACACTTCACTTACCATTAGAAGGTTGCATAAGCACATAATGAAATGTCTCAGATTATGCACAGAGAGCTAGATTGTTGTTTCCGTTACACTAATGTAAGTCCAGAGAAGTGCCCTTGCAGTTACTATGGACTTAATGCAGCAGACAGAAGTGCAGCTTCTAGCTGCAACTCCGAACGATTTTGCAAAGTGTGGCCCCAGACCATTACCCAAGACCAAACAGAATTTCACTGTCAGTTTGCAGTGTGGGGGGAAGCCAGCAGCCAGATTCCCATAGCGATGGCCAGGGCTCACTGTTTTTAGAATGGGGTGGTGGGGGAAAGGCAGTAGAAGGAGCTCATTTCGGGGGCTCCCCAGCTGGTGCTGAAGGGTAGGGTGGGTGGATTGGAGCCCCTCCCCACCTAAAAACCCCAAACTGAATTCCCTCTGTTCCCTTCCTCTCCCCTACCTCCCCACTCTGACAACAGCAAAAGGCTGGGAGCTCCTGCAAAGACAAGTTACAAAAGTCACTACATTTTGAAACATCTTTATCTGATGCCTCATGCAATGAGGGGTCAGATTTTCACCTGATCGGCCACCTTTTGAAGCTGTCTGCAGTTGTGCACGTGTGTTTGGTCACAGCTACAGGTTCCCTCACTGTACATGTGTTCCTGGAAAAGGGCGCATAACTCAAATTTGCATAAAGGGAATGCACTTTACAATGCAACAAATAGGGATATGTTCCAAGACCTTGATTATACTGATGCCCAGACCCATTTCTACCACTTTTACAAAACAGTATTGGTACTCGCCAACAACAGACAGTACACATAAGTACCAAAGGCACTATCATAATGGGGATGGCAACTACAGGAACACGTGTTGTAGACAACGGACAAGGATTACAGATCCACACAGTAGGCTGTATTTTGGTGCATGTCACTCACACAAAGCAGCTGACTGAGGACTTCCACCACACTGATCGCATAAGAGTGAATTTACCTTGGCTATAACAAAATTTTGGTGTAAAAACAGTCATAGTATAAGAGTGAATTTGCACATACAGAACCTGTATAAAGCGAGGAAAACCTGTATAAACTGCTTTCTGTGGCTAGGTGGGGTGAAACTTGTCACTTCTGTCTGCACTGAAAACCAAATGTCCTCTGTTCTTTTGTTTAGTATAGCTTGATGGCATCCTTTTACAAGCTATGTGCCTACAGAAATAAATCCAATATGGATAATTTGGGGGGGGTTAACTATTTTTGACTAAATGCTACAGCCGTTTTCTTTAACAGAGAGGAACACAGAGTATTAGATGAGTAGGTCTCAGTTATTGGAGAGATCCTTGTTTGTGCTAAGGTCTGTAATGGGACTTGTGCTGGCGTGCTGTTTAGAGAACAAACCAGATCCATCTGTACCCGGCAGAGGGAAGCAAATATTCTTCCTCTTGAAATTCCCCTCAAGTTTTTTTCCTGCCTTTGAAAGAAGAAGCGACTGACCAGCTCTCCTCATTGCAGAGCTCTTCTGATGCAAATTTAAAATTGTTTTTCAAAGTTATAGACTTATAATTCAGCGCAATGAGATGTCTACCAGCTGTTTTGCAGAGCTACTTGTGGGGGGGGGGAGATATTGTCCCCCTGTCTTTACTTTACCTTTGTTGGTGCCTGGAGGCTCCACGTGCAGGCTTTGGGAGAGAAATTAGGTAGAGAAAAGACCAAATAAAAGGAAAGGATTGTCTCCTTACTGGTAGGTGTACCAGGTCTGTGGGCATAGCATAGTTTTCCCTCATCTCTGTATCATGGTTGACCCCTTTCCTTAGACGAGAACAGTTGGGGGCCAGGAATAGTTGAACACAAGTTCTTAAGAGCAGGATCTTCTTTGATCACATCTATGGAGTGAAACAGTACAAGCCCAACTTTGATGTTTTTAATACTAGAATGAATAAACCATTAGTACAGTCTTTCTGACTGAGGGGTGAGAACCTCAGGATGCCATGAAGCCCTCATGAGAGGTGCAGTGACACGGGTGTTGTCACTCCAGTGGCAACCAGGTAAAACTGCCGCACATACTCCTGCTACATTAGGGCTCTCTGATCAGCCTAAAGCAAGAAGGAGCCGGCTTAGGTTTAGACCTTCCTGGTCTGTGCCCCTTTCCTCCCTCCCTCCAAATGCTCCTTCTAGAAATAGACGCACAGGACTGTTCTGCCCATGCACTTCTGTTTCCAGGAGCATCACAACTGCACTGGGAAGGACTGTACCCCAAGAAACTTCTCCTGTCCTGCTTTAGGGTTATTGGAGAGGAACGTGCACACATGCCACAGCCTTTCCGAGGCTGGCTGTGCAGTAGGCACATGGGGCAGTTTTATCTGAAGGCAGCAGCACCTGGTTGATGAGTACTGAGGTAAGCTGAGGCAGCACCAATCGTGCTTCTCAACCCAGGGTACTGTCACATTGAAAAGTAAGTGGTGGAAGGGTGCCTTGATTCTGAAAAGACAAGGTTCTTTGGGTGAATGTGATATCTTTTATTAGACCAACTTAAATAGTTGGAGAAAAATATTAAGCAAGTTTTCTGGTTTAAAAACCCTTTGTCAGGCTGAGGAAGTTTCAGGAGTTGGTGTGTGCTCTTCCTGGATGGAATGAAAAGTAAAGAAGCCAGAGGCTGGTCTGGTAAGCATACAAGATAGGCAGTCGGTGAAGATGTAAACTGAGGAGTCAGTGGGTGAGAGACAGGCTGGGTGTGGGGGGAGAGCTGGGGGATGAATAGTGGAGAGATACCTGGACTCTGAAAAGGCTCAGAACTACTGCATGAGAAAATAGATCATGGGAGCATCCCATGGCAAGATAGATGGATTAGAATGGTTAAAAAGCCTCTTCTATCTCTAATCACTGTGATTCTGATCAGCCTTCTGAAAAGGAAGTGTCTTAAGAAACAGTACAACCTTGTAAGGACTTTTGTTTAGGGTTGTAAAATATCTGTGGTTACAACTGTCCGTATTTGTGCTAATTAGTGGTTGTTTTGTGAGCATGCTAAAGAAGAAGTGAATCTGATAACAAAGCTTCCATAAGCATCTGAGTGTAGAGTACCTTAGTGAAAATTATCTGTCACTGTCAAATCATTTTTTTCACACATTATCAGTGGCAGTTTAAAACTCTTTTAGGGGTAAAAATGATTAAACAAAAATGGGCTTTAAGCTAATAGGATAACTATTTTTTTGTCAGAAACAGTTGTGAAAAAAATCACTGGATGTAGAGGCACAATGCCAAATGCCCTGAAAAGAGTAGATTTAGAGTAGTAATTACCTACTGGTTCAATAGGAATTACAAGATCACAAAACAAATTACTATTATTAACTAAAGTATTTCTTCTTGCATCAAGTTGTCATCCTGTTTCAATGTCTAATCTGATCTTGCATTATGGATATGAGCTAGTTACATTTTTCATGGCACTAGGCAGGTGGATATTTCTCTGATTTTTTGCTTTAGCTTCTGTTCAGTCTCCAAAATGGGATTAAGACTTGTAGTCCCCTTTATGACAAAAAAAAAAACCCTATACAACGTACATGTGTCATTACTATGTAGTGTATAAAAGGATGTGAAAGTGCTGCGTTTGGAACAAAAGGAACAGTGGGAGCGTCATAGGAAGGTGCTGAGCTAGTCACCGTATAGTTATAGCTGGTGTTAGCTGGAGTTGGTGTCATTTATATTCATAACTGCAGTTCTATTGTATAATATTTTAATAAAATACCCTTTTTGGTTTCTTCCCCCACATACATTCAGAAATGGCCTTAAGATCAATTATGAAAAATCTGATTGTAGCAGAAAGTTGTATTTCAGGTACAGTAACTAACCACCTGCTGAATGTAGGGTTCTGTACTAAATACCACAAATACAACAGTAAGAAGATTAAGTATAAATCTAAAACTCATTTTTAAATGCCTTAAAGGAATAGACTGAGGTCTTGTACTCTGAGAACAATGTGGGAGACCCCTGCAGAAACAAAACCTGACTAGCCTAGGGCTGGAACTGATGTATAAGGGTATTTGTTTTTCAACTAAATGTTGCACTTTTAATAAAATTATGTAGATAAGGGATTAAGGAGAAGTTTCTAGCTACAGCTAAAGATGAGAAATCTAAAGACCAGAATTCTTCAGAAAATTCACTGAGTAAGTTGAGCAGACAAATCTAAAGGTATTCATTAGTGATGCTGCTAGAGTGTAATTAAGTCCCAATATTTGTTTGGATTTCGAAGTGCATAGTACATCAACAAACCAAAATGGCGTTGGTTTTGTTTTTGAGGTCTACTCTGTTTTCAGGTGGTCAGGTTCACGCTTGTTCCATTCCTTTCAACATCACACACTGGTTAAATGTTCATTTATGAAACGTGGCTTTTCCTATTCCTGCAAGGTATACAGTCAGAAATAACAGGGTAGTTTTTATACACACAAAAACTTTTTGCAAACTGCTCGCAGATGTAAAGAACTTTTAGTGCTTTATAGGTGCCGCAAATGACAATAATTTTGCAATGATGTGGCAGTGGGAATGCATCTAAAACTGCAAATTGGTGAAAAATATACATTGTGAGGATTTAAAAACTAGGTATTAGGAGTCGGAACATAGGCACTGCTGTTCATGTAACATTGCCTTTTTAGTGGCTGCTTTCTCTTTCTTTCTCTTTTATAAATAAAAAAGGGCTTGCATAATATTAAAATTGCCCTTATTGTATGGGGAGTGCTTTCTTGTAGCTCCCATATTTCAGCTTCGCTTCAGTTCACATAAACTAGAGTTTTCATGACAGACTTTCCTATGAGTTCCCTATTCTTCAGATTTCTCCTTCTAGATCAGCCAGAAGTTTGTTTCTCCCTCTATAGGATGCGTAGATATGTATTTTTCCAGGGTTGTGTTAGAACCTGGACAAGAACACTATTGAATCATCAGTGTAGACAAGGGCTGTTATTTGTAATCTTGAATCAGCTTGTCGTAGTTAAATCTGATAGTTTTTGCTTACACTCGTACAAAGTTTTGTTGAGTATTTTTCAATAATAAACTCTGATATGTTATACTTTATCAATGCTAGAGTATGTTGCACAGAGAGCCCAAACCCAGTGCGGCTGTAGGCTGCTTACAAAAGAATTTGCTTTGTATACCTCCAACCTACAAGATGCTGCAGGTCTGCCACTGTGGCAGCTCTCATCCTTTTCACTGCTCCATCTGTGCAAGTGATTCAAACCTTAAGTGTCTCAGTATCATTCCTATATTTTGCCTTAGTAGCTTGACTCTGCTGGCGTAGGGTCAGGGCAGCGTGCAGTCTATTCCAACTTTGGCCACTAATCAACGTGATGCAGAGGCGTCTCATGCAAAAAGAAAAAAATGTGCAGAATGTCAATTTTACAGTTGAGAAACTGGACTGCTATCTTTTCAGAACACAAAATGATATGATAATACATGGATGTTAAATGGCTTTTTAAGGCCAGTCAGTTTTCTTTTATTACACAATGTAATTGGCTCATAAGTAGAAAAATACTTTAGTTAAAATAATATTGAGTGTTGTCTGAATGCAGGTTTTAAAGTAAAGAAAATCTATCCATTTTTTTTTTTCTCTTGGTGGTTAGCAACCTAAGGTCTGGACCCAGGATCCAGCCTGCCAGGCAGTGTCATCCAGCCCATGAAACCAAGATGTCTGTGGCAGTTCTGGGGTAGGGGATGTCAGTAGCATTTTGGCAATGAGGGAGCAGCTGCCAGATTGGAAGCAAAATGCCACCTCTGGGAGCGAGCTGCACTAATTTGGTTTACCACTCCTAAAATGTTCCCAACCCCTGCTCTATATGTTCCTTTCAGCCTATTTTGTTATTTTAAAACGTATGTACTAATAAGTGCTTTGGGGTATGAATCGTGTAGTCACGAATAAATTTAGGCTGGAAATTAAAAGCTTTCTAAGCATCAGAGCAGTGAGGTTCTGGAGTAGTCTTCAAAAGGAATTGAGGGCAGAAACTCAACTAGCTTTAAGATGGATTTGACAAGTTTATTAATGTGATTTATATCATGTAATTCACTGTGACCAAAGGTCCTTTGCAATCCTATGTTTCTGGGTTTATTGCATTAAAAAAACTGTTAAGGCCGTGGAATTGTCAACAGTCAAACTATCAAAAATGATCCTAAAATTCTTGCAGTCCCAGTGCATGTATTTTTGGTTTTGGTTTCTGGGTATGTTGTATCCAGTAGATGTGGTGTTTGGTTCAGATTTGAAAAGCAACTATTTTTTATTAAACCAATGCAGAACAATCTCATCATATCAATCCCAAAACTAAAAACAGATTTTGTGCATTATTAGGCATCCTGTTTTTCTTATATATAGGTATCAGTTGAGCACAATGTTTTATTGCTATACTTACAATGTTAAAGTAATGTGGAAGCCTTCAATCATTATAATAAAATGCATTCTAAGTATTTATGTATTTTGGTGTTTGATTTTGTTATTTTATCATGGAAAATCGGAGCTCTCCCTGCCCCCTTTGTTCACCAGGACACGGGTCCAGCTGCAGCTGTGTCTCCCCTGCCCCCCTGCTGCTCTGTGGTGCTGAGCAGCCCTGATATGCCAGTGTCCTGCCCCTGTCCATGCTGTTGCTCCTCACTCCCACCCCAGAGCCTCCCAGCCCTGACAGTGCCCCTCACTCCTGACCCACAGCCCCCTGGCCCAGCTGGTGGCCCTCTTTTCTGACTTGCTGCCCCCAGCCCCCACTCCCCGCATCCCCTGTGAGAGGAAGAGGGTGGGTGAGTGGGGAAAGGGTGATGGGCAATAGGCAATGCATGGGCAGGGCCAGAGGCACAGGCAATGTATCAGGAGGCTTAGGAGGCACGTGTGTCCGTCCCCCCCCCCCCCAAGATTTCTGTATCCACAACAGGGTGCAGGGCTGCAGCCTGGCTAGAGCAGCTCTGAGCAGGAGCTGCCTCTGTGGCCCAGCAGGCAGGACCTGGAACAGGAGGGAATGTGCCATTTTTAAGGACAAGTGAAAGTCTTGAAACTAAAACACAAGGTTCTGGGTCAACAACTCTTACTTTATTTATCTCTCTGTGCATTAGTCCCCCCCACGCATTTAGGCAGGATCATAATCTTATGTTCCTGAATATGTTACTGTAATTTTCCTTTCAACCCTTTTCTGTTGGGCTAATTAATAATATCAAGAGTTATGCTCATCTCATCCTCTGCTTCTAAAAGCAGAACTAAATTCAAATAAATTGAAACCAGGTATCTGTTATTTAAATAAAATTATGTGAGCCAGACATAAGTACAGAATAATGGCTCTGAATTATTCTTGAAAAATTATAACTTAAAAAATTAAAAGTTTTTTTTGGTTTCATTTTAGTAAGAGTTTTATCCATGTATTGCTTTGGACTGTACAAGAAAAATACTGTTCTTGCACTGAACTGACAGTCCACAGAACAGGTTTTCCCCTCTAGATAAGGAATATAAATTATCAATAATTCTAAAATTCCTAGAAACATACCATTTCTTTTTATGCTTCTTTTTAGTGGGCAGTTTGCTGTAGTGAGAAAATGCCGCGAGAAGAGCACTGGTCACCAGTATGCTGCAAAATTCATCAAGAAGCGGCGAACAAAATCCAGCCGGCGAGGAGTGAGTCGAGAAGATATTGAACGAGAAGTTAACATATTGAAAGAGATCCAGCATCCCAATGTGATAACACTGCATGATGTTTATGAGAACAAAACAGATGTCATTCTTATTCTGGAACTGTGAGTAGCTCTTGGGGGCCAAGGGTGGAAATTGTCTTTATATGTGAGAGAGCGGCTTTTCTTCAGAATAGTAATGATTTAATGAGCTTCCTGTACAACTGCAGGAGAGGGTTATTATTAAGACCTCTTTTATTTTAGGTCAGAGTTACAGCTCCTTGTCATGTATTCCCAATGAAATATACTGCACAGAAACCTGAAGTAGAATTCCATTCCAGTATGTCCTAGGTACGGTTATAACTTGCCACTTGCTATTTTGATCCACCTAAAACTACTGTAAGAGGTTAAAAAAAAAAAAGAGTAGAGAAACAAATTTTTAAAAGTCAGATTAAATGGAGGCTTGGCACATTTTGAGCCAAAACTTGCTGTTTTAAGCTGATTTAAATCTAAAGCAACACACCTGAACACATTTTTTAATATCCTGACAACTGAGAACAGAATTTGTCTAAAATCTGTTGGTAGTCTATAGCAGTGGTTTTCAAACTTTCTAAAGTCATGGAACTCTGTCATATCACTTCTTCTGCCCCAGAACCCCTCCCTCTACCCCTATCTGAAAGACTGCTGCAGTACCAGATTACCCTGCCCCAGAAATCAGCGTGTACTGCCTCCTGGTCTGCTGGGCCTTTACTCCCAATCTCTTTGCAAAACCTCAGTGATGTATTGCTGAACCCCCAGGTTGCATGGAACACAATATGAAAACCACTGGCCTACAATTCTGACAAATTGAGCTATCTTTGTGCTTGGTTTTTGGCACATTCCACATCACAGGAGGTTGGTATTAATGGTTGAGCTAAAAACTGCAAGAACTTGCTTTGGATCGTTTTGCTTCTGTTTTAAAATTCTCTGAGGTTGACATTTTGGAGGGTAAGCAAAGAACCTCTTTATGGGAATGCCAAAAAGCATTTGCTAATGAAGAGAAGCATGCACACAAACATTCTCCTTGCATTTGAGACGAGAGATGCTGCTGCAGTATGTGTTAAATTTACATTTGGAATCAGTACTTTGAACAGGGAGGTACTTGGGAAAAGTAAGGGCACATTCAGGGAGCCTGCTCTGTGTTGGATTTTCAGTGCTCAATTAGTCGAGTCATCCGGAGCCTGGAAATTGACTCACTGAGGCAGCCTTGCACATCATGTTTATCAGCGTCACCACACATCTCTGTGCTGACAAAATGGCATGGTGTGCTTTGAAATAGAACGCATCTGATGAGCTTTAGTTCAGAGTGCCCACCACCATTTTTTCAGCTTGGGAATGTGCAGCAATAATGATGCTCATGACACGCTGGCATTTTTAATTAGTGCAACTCACTAATTAAAGCACCTGGAACCGCACTAGAAACGTGTGTAAAAATGCCCTAAAGAGCTAAGTTAACTCTTTTGAAATGCAATGTTGAACTTGTATGTGTGTTTATGTTTGTGTCTATTCTTACTTCAGTAAAGTAAAGGCTAAACTAAAAGGTTCTGTGACTTTAGGGAGCTGCTATATACTACCAACAAATTTTATGCAAATTCTTTTTTCAGACATATAAAAAGAGTTCAGTTGTGTTACTTTAGAGTTAAACCATGGGTGTTTATATTCAAATTACAGTTTCATGGTGGTGATGACTACTATAAAGATAATGACATGAAGGTTGATAACATTACTGGTCAGTTTAACTAAGATTCTGCACACCAATCTTCTGCTTATTGGGGTCAGAAATGAATTTTACCCCATGGTCAGATTGGTATGGATGGTGGGGATTTTTGCCATATGCTGTAGTGGGGGGTGTGGCCCTCTACCCAGGACCTCCTGAGTGTATATTGGCAACATTTTATAGAAGTGGACATTAGTTGCTGTGGTTCCCCTGCTTGTCTTGTGGCAGTTTAAGGTGTTAGGTTTATGTTGTGTCAAGGTTGAGGATAGTCTTACATAGAGTTTAGATTTACGGTTCTCTGAAATGGCTTAGATAGAAGGATCCTGCTTCAGGTAGGGAGTTGGACTAGATAGCCTCTGGAGCCCTACTTCCAGCCCTATTTCTCTATGACTCTATAGTCTCGAAGCATAAATTCTTTAAATTTTAGGATGTTCATCAAATGAGAGTATGGGGAATTTTCAGCAAAGCCACGTCATTTGGAAGCTGACACCAAGATCTTGGACAGGGTCTTGTTTTGGCAATTTTGTCCCTCCTTAAAGCTGAATGTGTTTCTCTGCTTACTAGTCTACATATGTAAACTGTTAGTTTCTCCCTTACTTTGTATTTATATACTTTAGTACTCTACCTACCTGCAAGTTTGTCTATAAAACTCCATACAAGGGATTTAGAAAGGAAAACTTGAAAAGGTTGGAATTCCCACCAATATTTAGTGTAATATACACATACTATAAATCCTAGTTAACGTGTTTACCTTTTTCACGTTTCTTCTAGCTGTACATGATTGCTTATGCTATTTACCTGATTGTAGTCTTGACTGCTTTTAGTTGTGATGCTTGTCTACACTGTATTGGTAATTAAGTAGGGGTAAGTTCAAAGTAAATTAAGCTTGTAATTTCTAAAAAACACTATGCAAGATGAAAAACCTTGAAGATTTATAATTAGCATCAGAAGATCTACTGTTTCTTCCTTCATCCTGTATCCGTTAAGTGCTGCATCAGTGCAGTGTGAATACAATTGGGCTTAGTTCTTATGATTTCTTCTTAAACATCACTAATATCATCACCCTTGCTTCTCCTAGTTGGCTCAGGAAATATGCAGGGAAATAATACTGTTTGTATTGATGTGAAATCATTCTGGAGCATAAATGTATCTAGTATTCCAGTGAAGAGTCTTGGGTAATACTACACTACAATATTGTTAACACAAGGACTTTAGCATTAATTGAGAGGCTGTTTGCTTACTAGTCAAGGAATTTCATCTCTCTTGGGATTTGTTAGCTGTGACTCTTCTCACTAGCAGCTTCTTCATATAATTATCAAGTTCTGTGAAATATAAATGTTTGCAGGTACAGTGTTAAACTGCTACTAGTGTAAGACTTAAGGATCCCAAGTCTGTATCTTTTTTTAGTTTGGCTTCATCTAATATATAGGTTATGTTCAGTGTAAAGGCTTATTAGCTGCCTATTACTAAGGAGTATACCTAAATGGATGATATCCTGGGTAGATCATGGAGCCAGCCAGTATTTTCACAAGCTTATTGCAGGAGGGCCTCCCATGCCTCTGGCCGAGGGGCCCCAGTGCTCCCTTGTCCCCGCCCCCCCCCCCCCCCCCACACACACACACTGAATGGTTAAGAGGACTGTCCGTCATGAAGTCTCACCCCTTGCAGCTGATTGTTGGGGAGGGATGGGGCCTTATGACAGGTAGCCCTTTCAGCCAATCAGCAGGAAGAGACAGGAGTAGCAGGCATCTTGCATCCTTCCCTCCTTGCTGGCTTACCCCCCTTCCCTCCTTCCATGGCCAGGCAACAGTGGCCATGAGGACTGCTGGCTCACACTGGGGAGCCAGCATTTTATTTTTAGTAAGTTTTTTTTTCCAGTATGTATGTCACAGAGGTTGCCTTACTTTTCAATTCACAATCATAGAAAATTAGGCTTGGAGGTCATCTAGTCCAACTGCCCCACTTCAAAGCAGGATCATTCTCAACTAGATTATCCCAGCCAAGGCTTTGTCTATCTTGGTACAGGGGGTGGCGGGGGCTACAGCCACCCCAAAATTTGTCATAGCCCTCCCTCCCAGCACCACCGCCACCCACAGCAGCAGCCCACCCTCACTTCATTCACAGATCTTGTGGACATGTGGTGACTCCCATGCCTTCCCTGGGGTGTGCGCAGCTGCCACCCCAACTCCCTTCGCCCTGTAAGACAAGCCACTCACAGCTCTGTCCCATGCCCCTCCCTGCCCTGGCTGGGCAGCACCTGCCCCAGCCGCTGCCCCACTCCCTCCCTCACTGTGGGGGCATCATCTGCCCCCCTATGCCTTGTCCCTCCCTTGTGCCCCTTCCCCCCAACAGATTTACCAGCCATACACTGCTCTCCAAGCTGCTGGGCTGGCAGCATGCATGCTGTGGCTGCACGCACACATGCAGCATTTATCAATGACATTATTGGCCACATCAGCCAAAAAAAAAACAGTTGCTGATAAGGTCAATTTTTCTTTTATCGATGCCAATACAATATGGACCAATGTATTGATGCACCTCTACTTTTAATATGTCCTGCGCACTGATAATCAGCTAACTCTTTTAAAATGGGCAATTGACTGTAGAGGGGTAAATCCATCCCCTTACCACTATTGTATGTCAGCTGACGACTAAAGCACTTGTTTGTGGTGGTATTAGATCATGAGAAAAGAAAAAAGTGAGCAACTGACTATAACCTGAATTATTGCATTTTTTCTCCAAACAGTTTTTTTGGCATACGCTTCTCTCTTTTTGGCTCTCTTTGTCATAAATCTGGCTTGGCTAAAAATGTCAAGATGATATCGCTGAAACTGTGGAGCAAATGCTTTAAGTATAAGGTTCAGGTCTTAGGTGCAGATATTGGAGGTCTTTAGGGGTCTTCTAAACTGCCGTGTTTTATTTTAGCCTGTTGTTGTCACTTAAAGAAAGTTGGTACACTTTTTCCTCTTTTGGACCTGCATTTTTGCCTAACTGCAAACACTGAACTGAGTGGAGGGTTGTGTTGTTGTAGCAGTATTGCTCTAAGAACATATAGGCAGGCAAGGTTCTTTGGGTAGATGTGATATCTTTTATTAAAACAACTGAGTAACTGGGGAAAAAATTATTTGCAAGCTTTCAGATGCAAGCACCCTTCTTTAAGCACCGGGGTTCTTGTGCCAGAAAGCTTGCAAAGAACTTTTTTCCAACTACTCATTTGGTCTAATAAAAGAGATCATATCTGCCCAAAGAACCTGGCTTTTCTTGAGTGAAAGCATAGCCAGAAGATCAAGTGTCTAGCCCCTGCTGGACTCGGTGATCTTCTGAGGTCCCTTCTAGCCCTAATGTCTATGAAATCTATATTTGTGTATGACACACAAAGTGTGTGTGTGGGTGTGTGTGTTCCTCCTGTAATTTTACCATTTACCACTTGTCACTTAAGTAGTTAAGACTACCTGTGACCTTGTCAGGAACTGCACTGCACTCGCTTGTCTCTGTAGTAAGGACTTCCTGCAACTCTTGCTGTTGAGGCATCAAAAATATAGGCAACACAGATGTTTCACTTACAGAGCAACATGGTGTTTTCTTTCACATACGCCTCCTTTTCCTGATGTGTTAAATGACCTTAAGTGCATCCTTCTGCCTCTGCTTTCTCGCCCATATTTAATCTGACTCTTCTGTTTAGAACAAGCACATACCCCCACCCATACATTGAATCTTGGGCCTTCTCTCCAGTGTCCATGTAAATAGCAGCAAATAGCAATATTTTCTGTATTTTCTTTTGACATTTTGGAACTAATGTACTAAAATACATAAAATGTTGCTATTTAGAATAGCTCAGTAATGACACAAAGTTTGACAGAGGCACTGTTTGTTTTTTTGAGCAGTTATCGTGTGTGTGTGTGTGTGTGTGTAAGATATGGCTAATTCAATAAAAAGATGTTTTTTCCTGGACCTTCACAGCTACATCACCCCAACTCTATCTGAGGATTGCACATTGCAAAGTTAATGTATAAAATATATATTTTTTATTTCTTGCAACTGTTTTGTGCTTTGACCATGTGAAGAGCTAGAGTGGTGTGGCTGTCAATGGTTCAGAAGCAAGAGATTGTTCTGTGGTATTTTTATTAGTATAGTTGGGGGTGAGAGAGAGTGCCCTTCATATATTCAGTTGCCTTCCAAATTAGAAACACTAAATCAGATGCATTAGCTTCTTCTAGCAAGCTTTTAATTTGAAAAGGATTAAATGAAGAACTTTAACATGTAGTCTGAATATGAGAGAACTCAGTGCTTAGGATACCTCGAGTTAGTTAACCTCTTTCAAATTTAAGTCATTTCATTATGAGGCTGTTGCTGGCACTTCTGGTTTTATGTAAAGCTGTCCTTTTGGGTGTGAGAGAATTTGGTATTACAAGTACCTCCTTAACCTCACCCAAAAAAGTGTAGTCACAAGGGTGATAGACCCTAGTTCAACAGTGTTGATGGTTTATTAATTGCTTGCTTAAGTGGTTAACGGTATATACACTGGGTCCCTTCCTCTTTAATCTTACCAGGATTAGCTTTCAGTTAATAACTTGCAAATAAATTAACTTGCAGCCTAAAATTCCTCTTGCTTTTCTTGTATATAAGTGAAAGAAATTCAAAATGTTGGTTTTAACTTTATTGTATAGTCACTTAACCAGTCAGCTCCCTTGGTTACTAAAGGTCCTTTGAATTGTAAGGCTTTTAACAGACATGTAGAAAATGTTCCTCTGGAGAAGTGCAACAATCAATCAAGAACAACTAAGGGGATAGGAATGAAAGCTCCTGCATACCTATTGTGAAATAATGTTAATAGTTTGTTGGCTAGCAGTTGGAATTTGTTGACCCAATGAATGGTTTTAGAGTCACAAGGTGGAATGTGGATGTTGTGGTGTGTTGCAGCACCTAATTTGGTGGTACCTTGTATCTAGCAGAATTTACTAGGGACTTAAGGTTAGGTCTGGAAAGGGAGTTGCACATGGTGATGGTCAGCATTACCCTATCTTGCAAGTGCCTGGCCCCAGAGGGCACTGACAGATGTGGAGGGGGGGCGCACACTTTACCAGAAGTTACTTCAACCTGTTACTTCAACCTGGCTGTGCAGCATCTGTATAGATCAAGTGCTTCAGCAGGACTTTTAGGTGCTTTTAGCTAATAGCTGATTCCATCAGCTATTAGATAAAAGTGCCAAAAAAGCCCCAGTGAAGCACCTGATCTGTATGGACATTGGGAGAGCTGGGTGCAACTAACGCACTGCCTTTTCTGGGTATGTGCTGGGCACAGCGTGAGAATACCCCAAAGTTTAAAGTAAAGCACCATTTTTTTGTTTGTTTTTGTGGGTTTTTTGCATTTCTGCAAGCAGCCAAAATGAAATCCTATAGTCCACAGTTAGTCATCTGTTTGCTATACAATATACAGGTAAGAGGTAGGACAGGATGGCATTTTAGAGACTTAAGACACTTTTTTGCATGTGGAGTGGAGGGGGGAGATCAGCACTTTATGGGAACAGCTCAGAGAGCTGCTCTAATTTAAAGCGCTGCTGCATCTTGTGTATCAGTGTCCCCACACTTTAAAAATGACAGCGGGGGCATTTGAATTAAAGCTCATTTGATGAGCTTTAGTTCCAGCGCCCCCACTGTCATTTTAAGCGTGGGGGTGCTGATGCAGGAGGCTGGTGGAGCACAGTAATTGCCATGCTCCAGCAGACTCAATTAATCAAGTCTGCTTCAATGCGTTGGAATTCCAGGCTGTCAGAAACCAAAGTTACTGTCTAAGGTGTCACCCTGCCCTACTTTCTGCCTGACATCAGATGGATAATCACCTCTGTACAAAATATAGGGAGAGTTTTTAGGCACCTCAGAATTGTATTCATAAAAGCCAGCACATTGAGTAAGGCAGTGGTCTCCAACCTTTTTAAGTAGGAGATCATCTTTGACATTCAAAAGCAACCCAAGATCTACCATGTGCTGCCACCCCCCCCCACACACACACACACACCCAGCAGGTAAATCTGTGGAGAGGGAAGTGGGGTGCAGATTGAGGCAGAGGGAGAAAAAATTATTTGGGGCCGCACCGCCCCAGCAGAAAAGTCCCATGTGGCTGGGGCCCAGCCCTTCACTCCCCCACAGACTGACCTGCTGGGCTAGGGCACATGTGTGCATGTGCATGCGCGTGGGCACTCAACCCCCCCTACCTCGGCTCTGAGATCTACCAATGGATCAAGATCCACTGGTTGGTAACCACTGGAGTAAGGAAATAGCCAAGACGACATGGGAAATTCTGAAGAGAAGGATGTGTCAGAAATCCCATGCTTCTCAAATTAGACACCTACATGAAACTGCAATTTGCAGCCAGAAACTTCCTCCTAAACTTTACCATATCTTCTTGCATACAACCTGCACCTTTCTCCCAAAAAAACAACTGCTGGAAATAGAAGTGTGCATTATATGCAAAAATAATAAAAAAGTGACTGTGCCCACTTTTTTTATATAGTTACTAGTATCTAGAGCATTTATCCAGGAAATGAAAGGACTAGATTTTATACTCTCTCCCTACTCCCTTCAGCTTGAGGGGTTTCAAATTCATGTCTCCCACCTTCCAGGAAAGTCCTGTCCCCAAAAGGTAATAAGTAGCTGTGTAAATCATAGCGGAAGTTCGCCACACCTTTAATCATGCCCCAGACCCATGCACTCTGCCTTCATGTGCCACCCCCACCCCGTTGCTGAGTGGCCAAGAGGCAATTAATGCTGTAGTTTTTGCCTCACGTCCACTCAGCAGTGGGGGTGGGGAAGTGGTGGTGAACAGAGCAAAAATAAAGGTGCTGTTGCACTGCAAACTTCCACTGCAGTTTAGGTAAAACCCTAGCAGTAGGTTAGCTAGGTGGTGAGATGCTCCATCCATCTGGTTGAAACTGAACTAGAAATGCAAGATTCATGGGACCATAGAGAGAGACAGCAGGTTCCTGGGCATGACTAGCTCAGTAGCAAGGGACACCCTAGGTTGTGGTCCACCTCTCCAGGTTTGCCTATTTTTTATTAGCAGCCATTGGATAAAATGCGGCACTAGTCCTTAAGTGAAGGTGAACTTTGGAATCCAAGAAGAAGGTCCAGAGGCTTAGGTGTCAAATCTAGAAGGTCATGTAAATAGTAGTGTGTTGGGATGAGTATTTCTACTCTAAAACAGAGCAGTTACCAGGGATCTCTCAGACTATGATAAGCCTAAAAGAAACCATCTCTTGACAGAATAAACTGAAAACCATTTGGCCAGAGTTCCTTTCTAACACTGAAGCATCTCAAAATTGATATAAACCCAGACAGATTATCAAATGGAACCTTTAAGTAAAAGCTCCCATATTACCAAAGCTAGCATCAGAATTTTGCTTGTAACTCTTCTTACATATTTTACATCTCCAAATGTAGGCAGCTTTATTATAAACCTAATAGGCTGGAATTGATTTCTCCAGATAAGTCTGATTGTTTGCCATACCAAAAATCCTTAAATAATCCTTTAAAATACCGCTTAATTAATATTGAAGTATGAGCAGCATGGCACATGCTTTAGTTATGAAGTGATGCCACTGGCTTTGAAAGTTAATTGGTTCCAAGCTCCATATTTAGGTTCCATAATGACCTCCTGTGGGATCTGGCAATTAAGTCCCATTAAGAGGCCTGATAACTTGTAAAGAGTTATCCAGAATTATTCCTTCTCCACAGGTGGGATAGTTTCTTTCCCAGAGGGAGAACATATCACTTGGAAACACATCTGTATAGTTCTTTCTTAATATTCTGCTCTGAAGATTAGGCACTGCTTGTAACAAGTTTATGCAATAATATATATTTTATCATTGTGTATTTGATTTTGTGTTAATTTTATTCACCGAAATTGTGGTTATACCCTAGTATACTTTGCTCTTTTTGAACTCAAGAAAAAGGACATGCAAAGCATTTTAGAAAGTAAAGTTAATATAAGGAAATTATGGTGCATTTGGGATATAGCATGATGAGAGCCCAGCTCTACAGTACAGCAGTGCATATGGATACCATATTTTCTTAAATGTAGGTTTCCCTCACTTTATGCTGTACATGCATTTCTGGAAAATGGTGCATAACTCTAATTTGCATAAAAGGAGCCCACTTTACCATATAACAAATAGGAATATGTTGTAAGACCTCAATTGTACTGACCCCCAGACCCATTTCTACCACTTACAAATGTGGTGTTGTATTGCTGCAGCTCCAGAAGCATGGACACTAACTGCCCAGAGCGGCAGCTGTGAGCACTGCTGCTGTGCAGCTTCATGGGTCACAGCTCCCAGAGCGCTGGGCTGCAGGGGCTGGCATTACAGCCCGACCTGGTCACCACCACCCAGCTCAGCTTCTCCCACACCCACCCCACCCCCAATTTTTTTTCCTCTTCCACCTATGGTGTCACTCCCACAATGCACCACACAAAGCAGCTGACTATGGGCTTCCACCACACGGATCACATAAGAGTGAATTTACCTCACATATAATGAATTTTTGGTGTAAAAAAGGTCATCGCATAAGAGCAAATTTGAACATACAGAACCTGTATAAAGTGAACGAAACCTGTATAAGACAAGGGTGTGTTCCTCAGTCATTATAGCGGTGGGGGGGACCTTGTTTTAGCATCTAGTATGAGCTAGGCCAGCAGCTGCTGCAGCTCTGGGCAGACTACGGTGGTTATGTGGCAGATAGGGGTGCATGACAGAGTGTGGGGAAAAGGCATATGGTGTGGGGGGAGCATGAGGGCAAGGCATTGGTAGAGGGATTGGGGCAGGCTGCCTGCCCCCAACCGGTTGCTTCTCTTCCCACTACTTTCCTTGTGACAATGGTAGGAGGGATGAATTTGAGCGAACCCTCCATTAACTGGATTCTAGACATGGAAAATTAAACCAAATTTAAAACATTCCATGCCTACAATCAAAAAATGGGTAGGGGTCATCTTAAATTCAGGGTTTCATAGTTTCATAGTTGGTAGGGTCGGAAGGGACCTAAGCAGATCCTCTAGTCCGACCCCCTGCCATGGGCAGGAAAGGATGCTGGGGTCAAATGACCCCAGCTAGGTGGCTGTCTAGCTCTTTGCTGTCTCATCTTGGCCCCAGGACCCTTGCTGTCCTTTTTTCATAGTGTCTGGACCAACTTGAACATAAAGTTGGGAGAGTGTCTCCAGCTCAACCTAGCCTAAAATCTGCTAATTAGTGCATTCACATGGGAGGTGGAAAATGTAGATGTGAATCTGGCAGGCTAAGAAGGGCACTGCATCAAGGTTTTCCACATCTGGGGTGAGTGCTCTAATGATCACCAGGGTGCTACAGAAAAGAGGGGAGGGCAACATCATACCACCAGCAGCACCAAGAGTAAGCCCTGCTAAATGTGGTTAAGAAAGGCCTAGGCACTTATCTTCAACTGAGAGTACTGAGCTGTGGATCTGAAGTGGACAGGACACATCTATGGAGCCCAGAGTGGAGTGCCAAAGCCCAGAGCGCAGCAGGATTTCAGACACAGCTGTGTCCTTGTATTTCTCCTCTTAGCTTGGCTGAGGCAGCTGCTTATAGATCTTGCTAGCTTTTGCCTTAGACCCAAGTAAATGCAGGACATATCCACAGGCAACTGGTAGAGGAGGTACAGGGGAGGCACATGCCCCCCCCGAGATTGACCCCCAACTTGGCACCACTCAGGATGGGGCACTTTTTTTGCCACATGGGCTGGCTGTGGCAAAGAAGTATAGGAGTGGAGAGGGGGATTTTGGCCCGCCCCTGGGCCCACCCACAAATTGTGCTCCCAGACTCAAGAGGCATCAGTCACCCCTGTACATATATCTAAGCTCAGTTTTCATTAGAGGTACTGCATGTTCAACTTTTGAGTTAAATTGCAAGGTCTTTTATATAGGAATGTAAAAAGGTTTGTTATTTCAAAGTAGATCACTGTGTGAGAGCTAATATAAAGGTGAGAGGATTATGTGGTTTATTTGAACAGTAATGGAACTTAGATGTGACTTGAATTTAATAGACCTACCCTGTTAATCTGAATGGTTAAAGGTCTGCAGGCAGCAGTCATGCTGCTCAATTGTTTTAGCTCACAAATGACCTTCTCAGAATTTATCCAGTATTTCCAATTGGCAGCCAGCAAAAAGAAAACGAACAGGGAAGTTTAACATATTGTACAAAAAACAAATGCAGCCTCCTGTGACATGCTGTAAAAAAAAGATGACAAAAATGTCTGATAAATGCGTTACCTGTACTACCTTGAGGAAGTAATTTTTACCCAATCACTAGTTTGTGCTACTGCTTTATGAAATCCTCCAGACCTTTGCAGCAACCTTTCTTTGGGTGAACGAAAAATAAAAATCTCAAAATTCCATCTGCTTGAGCACAGGGATCTGAATGTTCCAGTTTAGTGAGGCTAAATGGTGCATTCATCTCTTCGCAACATTAAAGCAAACCCTTTTTTAGCCTTCCCATTCCAAAAAGTCTCTTCAACTGTCTCCAGCTTCACCTCGTGCATGCTACCACACTGCAGTAAACCTAAAACCAACCTGCTTGATTTCTTAGAGGTAGGGATCTCTGTAAATCACACCAGAAGTAACCCCCTCTGATTCCTTCAGTGTTTCTATGTTGCCCTTTGCATGTCCCTCCCCAGCCCCTGATTGGCAGGGGGGCCCCACTGGCTGGGCCATTTGCCACTGTTTTAAATATGTTGTGGTTTTTGCTTCCCCAGTGATCAGCAGCAAACAGCCCAGCAGGCGGGACAAGTGGCAAAATGAAAACATTAAGGGAGCTGCTGCAGGAGGTACTTTCAGCACAAGTTACAGAGATCCCTGCTTATAGACAACCTAGAAGGGGCAGAGGAAGAGTGTTGTAGAGGATTTGTGGTGATAATGTGCCTTTGGTGCCGTATAGGGGGTGCACATGGGTGCATGTTCACCCCCTGTAAACCCCAGCCACAAAACTGGAAGTGCCGTCAGAAGTGCACTGCTGGTTTAACCACTACTAGTTCCAGGCTCAGCGATCAGCTGCTGGGGGAACACCCCCCCCCCGGCTGTCCTGGCATCCCCCAGGCTCAGGAGACACTAGTCGCTCATGTAATGCGCTTTACTGGCTGTCAGCTGCTAAGGTTCAGTGAGGCTTCTGATAAGTTATATCAGGGGTCAGCAATGTCTTTGAGTAGCGCCAAAAACACTAGCGACTTCAGCTTGTAAGATGTTGGTGTGGGGCGGGGCAGACAGCAAGGCAGCTGTGAGGAGCCTGATACTTGTTGTGGCAACACAGCCCCAGCCCCTTCCCCGCCATCTGTCTTGAGTGCACATACACCCACCGCCAGAAATGAGCCAGGCCAGAGTTCCACAGACCCTGACGCAGCATCTTGCAGTCTCCTGGCTGTCTGCTACAGCTGGCTGAGGCTCTGAGGCCCCTGCCACAAAGCCCAGGCTGCTCTCAGCAGGCAGTGGGGAAGCTGCAAGCACCTGCATTGGGTACAACAGCTCCAGCCTGACTCGTTGCCAGCAGTGGGTGCATGCATGCCTCAAGGCAGCTGTCAGGGAAGGGGCTGGGGCTGCAGTGCCACAACGAGGATCTGGCCCCCTGCAGCTCCCCCACCATCTGCCTCAAAGCACATGTGCCAAGCAAAATGCCTTTGTGTACCATGCTCTGATGCACATGCTGGGGCTTGCCTTCATTGAGAAGTTTCCACAGAGCAGACAGAAGAGCCACAGGGGACCAGATCCTTGTTATGGCAGTGCAGCTCTGACCCCTTCCCTGTGTCGGCCTTGGAGCGTGTGTGCACCTGCCACAGTGAGCTGGGCTGGGGCTCCATGGACCCCAGTGGCTTTTTCCCCCATGCACACTACCCCCCGCCAGTGATTGGCAGAGGGGCCCTGCCAATCACCACTTGTGCCTGGACACAGTAGTTTTTGCCTCCTGTCCATCAGGCATGGGTGGTGAGCAACTGGGCCCCTCCACCAATCAAGTGTGGGGAAAACACCAAAATTAAGGAAGCCACTGTGCACTTCTGGCATGAATTCCAGAGATCCCTAGTAATTGCGTATTCAGAGTTACTGTATAGCAATATTAGATTTGTTGAGTATTTACTGTTTGTGTGTATTAATCTAATTTTAATAGGAGGCCTGTTTGTAGCTAGCAGGAAGACAACATAATGATTGATAACCATTTGCAGTAAATGTTGCCAAACAGCTTACATAAATAGTATCCCTGAGTAATCAAGCCATGATGATGCTCTTCCTAGGCCCCAGTCAAACTTTTACAGCCCATCTGCCAAGGCTAAGTATATGAAAGATCAAAAGGACAGTAATTATTATAAAGGCACACTCAACAAGTAGTGGAGAATAGGTAGGTATCATGGGTTTTTTGGAAGGAACAGGCTGTACAGAGATCAGAAGCAGCTGGGTTTTCCTAAGTTTCTAAGTGCATGGCAAGGTAAAAGTGTATATAGACTATTTTGCCATATTTTCTTGCATACCACACATCCCAGAATATATTATGCAACTTGTTTTTGAAAGGTACAGTGAATTAAACAAAAACATTTCTCAGAATTATGGCTGCATAAAACCAGAGCCTAATCTTCAGATGAATCACCCACCCCCATGTTCACTAAAGCTGAAAACCTACCTGCTTCTGAAGAACTGTCTCCATGGGTAGGTCTGTGATTTTGAAAACAGATAAAGGGTCTCCAAAGCTGTGAAACGGGAAGCAAGAGACTAGGTGCAGCTAGCAGACAAGACCATTGCACTAGGAAAGCTCAGTTCGATTAGTAGAACATCGGGTTCATTTAAAAAGAGATGATTGTATGTACCTGTGGAGTGAAAAAGGAAGAGGCATTAAGTCAATCGACTCCCTTAGTTGCTTGAATACTAATATCACGGCTGCTGCATGGTGAAGCAAGAATAGTAGTAGAGTGCTTCTATCCCAGGCAGAAAATCGGCTTCCCTGCCTAATGCCCACACCCTAATTGGAGGGAGCTGATGTTTGGAGGGAAAGTGTGTGTGGTATACGATAATAAGATATTGTTTCTCTTTATGCTTCATTATGTTCCCACCACTAAAACTAACAATACTTTATTCTGAGGAAACAATTTTCTGGTCACAGGCCACAAAGGGAAGAGTTGCAGGTTCTAAATGAACCTGCTGAGAAATCACTGTTGGCAGCAGCGTTAGCTTGAGACTTACTTTGAGAATCCTGGAATTGCACTCCTAAAACAAATGAAGGAAAGGGCTAACACCAAACAGGGTGTAGCCAAGCAACAGAGAGAGGTTTAAATTGCAGCTAGTCATGCAAGTCATTCAAGCAGCTTGGGATCTAATCCCTTTCTTTTAGATGCTGCCACACTGGAACTGGATAAACCACTAAGGACCAGATTTTTATAGGGTATTTAGGTGTCTAGAGATGCAGATAAGATAGTGAGACTTTGAAGAGCGCCTAGATGTCTGAAGTTAGGAGTTGGGTACCTAAATACAATACTTCTTTAAAATTTCACCTTTGCCTTTTTACTGTGATCCTTAGAGCTCAGTTCTGGATTGGTAAGTAAATTGAAGAAACATTTTATTTAACTCAGTATGTGTTGTGAGGCTTACAGAAGTAATTCTGTTGGACGTATTACTAAAAATCTAGGAATTGGCAGAGAGGGGACAAGCACTCACCAGTTCCTGATTTCCAGCTCAACCTATTAAAATATGCTGCCTCCATGGAAAGGAGGTGCTGGCATTACTATTCTCTGGTTATGCTAAACATGGCTTTTTTATATGTTTAAATTTCCAGAGGAAAATCCAATCTCTTTAAATGTAATACAATCTAAAGTTTGGGTATATGAAATTGCACATCATGTATTAGTGACATTTTGCCAAATATCTTCTTCAGTTTCACTCTTCTCTAGTTATAATTTGCCAGTATACTGGAGTTCTTAAATATAACTGTACTCTAAAGGTAGTAGCGTACATCACTTTATGAAATGCATCTGTTAGCACCCTGTGGGGATAACTGTAAGTCACTCAGAGGTGTGAACGTAATTAACATGCCAATAGAAGCAAGTGAGGCAGAAGGTAAGGCAAAGTGGCACCTTAGGAACTAATTGGTTCAGAAAAGGATTAACTTACATAGGCAGCAACCTGCTTCGTCAAATGCTTTGCCTAATAAAGCTGGTGGTTGCCTAAAAAAGCCAGGGATATCTGAACCAAGTCTCAGATGCCATCCTGCCCTACCTTCTGCCTGACTTCAGAATAACATGGCTAACTACCTGTGTGCTAATAAGTATAAATATGACCGTTAAAAGGAGGTATATGTCAGTGGAAATTGAATCAGACTAGAAAGTAACCTAAGTGACATTCCAGTGAAAGTGGACATTAAAAAAAATTGTCAGTGCATTCTGAGCACTTTATTTATGAAAAGTATAGATGGTGCACTGTATTTTATCACATATAATCCACACCTCCCTCCTCCAACCAGCTAAGGAAAATTTGCGGTGTGGACTACATGCAAGGAATGGGGATCCCCATGAGCCCAGAAATTTGGTGGGGTTGGAGTGAGGCAGGGGCAAAGTGGTGGCAGCATTAACACTTACCACCACCCCTCCCTCTTCCTCTTCACCACCAGTCTTCTGGGCTCATGAGGAGCCCCCTCCCCACCTGCAGACCAAATCAAGCTGGCACACAGGGTTGGTCTGCAGCTAGACTGAGTCCACCAAGTCTGATGTGATATATGGCCCTGTATCTGGTGCAGCACTGAATCTAGAGTCAACATGTGGGGTCAAACCCAGCACGTGGTTCTGGAGCCAGTGCACAGGGTTGGACCAGGCATCCAGTCCTGGACTCAGTGTGCTTGGTTGCAGATTCCCAGGTCTGACGTGTCTTGTCAGACCCACCATACCAGATATGCCTGCCATGTGGCCCCAGACCTGTTGGGCCCATCAAGCAGCCCTAGACTCACTGTGCCAGATTGGGTCACCCAGACACAGACCTGATGCTTGGTCCCAAGCCAGCATGGTAGATCAGGACACAGGCCGTATTTGGTGTGTGGGGCTGGCAGCAGGCTTGGCTCTTTAGTTGCTCTTATTCAAATAAGCTGCTTACAGATGTATGTGGAAAGGGGGTTGGGGGGGCAGCACTTTACTTTCAGCTCCTCACCAAGTGCAGCTTATGCCCAAAAGAGGCATTATGTTAGTTTGATCCAGTTCTCCCAAAGTCTGTATAGATCATGCACTTCAGTGGTGCTTTCTGGCACTTCTGTCTATTAGCTGATTGAATCATCAGCTTTAGAGAGAAACTGCCAAAAATCCCCACTGAAGTGCCCAATGTCTATAGATGCACTTCTTCCCATGAAGCACTGTGTTTTGTTTGTATTTTGTTTGTTTTTTCACATGTCTCAGCAACCATACTTACCCAAGATAAGATTTTTTTTTTTTTCTCTTCCTCTTCCCCCCACCCATGGTACCTTTTAAAAAGAAAGGTGCATATTATATCCCTGGGGTGAGTTAAATGTGAGAAAAATATAGTATGTAAATAGACAAGGTGTTCTTAAACTCCTTACCAGGATAGGCTTTATCTTTATGAAGAAAGAATAGCTCATTGATGCCTCCCCTTACATTCCTGGCTAACTTCTTTCAACTACAGTAAATATCCACAAAGACAAGTTATATGAAGAAAGCAATGTATATAATTTAGTAGTGTTTCTAATTCAGTAACTGGAATTGAGAAGGAAGGCCAGCACCATGTGTGCAGATAGCTTTCTATGGTCTAGCAGAAAGTGTGATAGTTGTGAGCTACAGGATATCACCTGGGAAAACGAAGCTGGTAGAGGGAGGAGAGTGCATGGGTACACGTGTCTAAGTCTTTTCAGTTAGTGTCAGTGGGGGGGAAGTGGAGCATGTTTAATTTTGTAGGTATTTTGTAGAAACAGGAACAAAAGTATCTAAAAAAGACCACCTTCTCTCCCAGTCTCTAATACTGTTACATTAATTGTTACCTTTTTTATACCTGATTTTGGTAAAATGTGAATTTTTCATGCATCAGTGGGAGGTTTAAACTATTGCAGGCTAGCTTTTGTCTGTTGCAAGGTAAGAGAGATGTTAGGCACGACTGACACAAGATCAATCCCAGCCTCCTTTTATCTTTTTAGCTTGTTCATGGATACTGAAAGAATAGACCAATTATTATTTTTGTTTATAGATTAATCCCAATACTTCAATTATTGAAACATCTTAACTACTAACATCTTAACTATTGAAAGATTATTCAGATAAAAGGAATGGATAGAAGAAACCTGAATTCTGCTGTGTAGGTCAGAGTCTGACTGTAGGCTGTACTTTGGTTAACAATATAAACATAATGCCAAGGAGTGAAACATATAATGTTTTTTACAGCTGTAATAGATATCTAGTTAACTATATGACTTTCAAGATGAGCAAGAAATAACCAAACCTGCCAATGGCCTCTTCTTCTGTCTCAAAAGTGATAGAAAATAGGTAGCTATTTTTAAAAATGTCACTTGGATGCATGGTTTCTTGTTTCTTCCGAAATACTGAAATACTTATCTTTCCTTCTCTTACTCTGCATTGTTGAGCCATTACATTCACCCCTGTCAATCAGGCTCCTTTCTGAACTAAGGAGAGGGTCATCTTCAAGTCCTCCTTTTTCCATCAAGCTGTGTCTTGATCTGGCTGTTCCTGCTGCTTTTTACTTATACAACCCTTCTAATATTTGACCTCTTTTTTTCTCTCTCTGCCTTTGCAGCTAAAAATCTTGTGGGGCAGAAACCACTTTCTCTAGGGAGGGTTAGGTGCAGTTTGGGACCAACTTGACTAATATATAAGGAAGGTAATATGGTAAGATAAAGATAAGGAATGCATTTTCATGAGAATGCATTTCTGAGAGCTCAACGCATGACAAAAATTCTGTTGGTTACTGGATGTTGGTAAGTGTGTGTTGAAATGACATTGTAGTTGTGTAACTGTTCCAGCAATTATATAAACTGTTCAAGTATATTTCACGTGGAATTTTTATTCCTGTCAAAGTACATACAGAAGCTTGCTTATTGATAGCATGTTTGTTTAGTATCTGTTTCAAGAAGAACTGTCAAAATGCTGGGTACAGAGACAAGGGGGAGAATGGGAGGGGAAAGTGCTACTGGATTTGTCGGACTTGAATTCTGTAAACTGTCATCTATTTTTAGATGAATGGTATTAAGACCTACTACAGTTCTTCTCCACGAAAATATGGAAGTAGTTAAGCTACAAAATCCAGTAGGTTAAAGCTTTCTTCTGACATCTATCGCTGTTCTTCTCAGGGTTGCAGGTGGGGAGCTTTTTGATTTTTTAGCTGAAAAAGAATCTCTGACGGAGGAGGAAGCGACGGAGTTTCTCAAACAAATACTTAATGGTGTTCAGTATCTCCACTCTCTGCAAATTGCCCACTTTGATCTCAAGGTATGTTGACTCCATAAAAATTAGGAGTGCTGTAGGCAACACTACTTGCAGCTAAGATTACACTCCAAAAAAAATTCCAATTGAAACATGGATCACATCTTGGAAGGAGTTTGTTTTGCTAGCCTATACAGATAAGGAAGAAAATAGTTGTTGAAAAATAGTTCTCTAGCCAAGAATGGTTTCTAGCTACTATACACAAGTAGGAGCTGCTGTCACAGTGATGGTTCCAAAAGTGATTTGTAAGATATCATCTTGAAACATATCTGGTTCGAAATTTTATGAATTTAGATCAAAAAGTGTAATGGGATCTGGATGCAAAATTATAAATTTAATTCTGGTGATGTTTCTGTTGTATACATCTCATGTTCGCTCTATAAAGGTCAGTTCTTAAACTGAAATAAGGCAAAAACGTGTTTATTGTCATTAGTGGTTGAGAAGCAGATAGCATTAAAAAGCAATTTTGATGTCAAATGAATTATATATTTTTGTTTCAGTTAAGAGATTGTGTTTCTCCATGCTCAAGCTCTTAATACTTTAATCCTCTTAGTTTTGTAGCCTTGAATATTTTCATACGTTGAACACTTTGATAGGTCTATCTTTTCAGTTGTGTATGTATGAAAGCTACATGGCTACAACCTAGATACCTAACTGAGGAAGGCATTAAATGTGCTGTAATCACCTTGAAGTTAATGGCTATCTGAAGTAGGAAAAAAAGATGTGTTTTTAACACAGTACTTACAGTCCTTATGTAGACTTGTCAAATGTGATTTTAAGAAGTTGACTGAGGTACACTCTAAGCTCTCAAGTAGGGTTAAGCTCAGTTAGATAGCCAATGTACAGCAGAGACTGGCCACACAAGTCAAGGGGAATTTTGTCATAGACTTCAGAAGCATCTAGTATTTCAGTATATTAGCTAACGTGGAGGTTTTTTGTTTGTTTGTTTGTTTGTTTGTTTTAAACCATTCTTTTCCTAGTAAAAACAAGGTCCAAAAGAATAAAGAACATACTGAAATATCTTCCTGAAAAGAGGATGCCTTAATAAATCAAGGGCAATATTTCGTATTTTGTTGTTGTTGTTCCTGTGCATTCTGTGCTACTGTTTTACTACTTTTTTTTCCCCTCTTCCTGTTTCAAAGCCTGAAAACATAATGCTGCTGGATAGGAATGTCCCAAAGCCCCGGATCAAAATTATTGACTTCGGCTTAGCTCACAAAATTGACTTTGGAAATGAGTTTAAAAACATCTTTGGAACGCCAGAGTTTGTAGGTGAGAACACCATGATTTCTTCCATATTATTATCATTGGCCTATGAAACGGCATGTTTGGCATAGCTCAGAGTAGTTATTGTTTACTGAGGTTGTGTACAATAAATGACATTTTGACATTTTTGTAAAGCATGCCCCATTCCTCTGCAGTAATTTGGTGGTATTGTACCAGACTTTCTTTGCTCTCAGCACACTGGTTTACAACCTGCAATTTACACAACTTATAAGAGATCAAAATTAAATAGAACTGCTTTTGCCTGTTTTATGTGCTTAACTGCTGTTCTTTCTCTCTTAGCTCCTGAAATCGTAAATTATGAACCTCTTGGTCTTGAGGCAGATATGTGGTAAGTTATTGAACTGTTGTGTCATGGTTGTCATCAGTATTTTATTATTCATTTGTTCTGACTTCTGGTTTTTTTCCCCTCCCCCCTCTCTCTCCAGGAGCATTGGTGTAATAACTTATATTCTGTAAGTATCAACATCCATAAATAGTTCATTGAGACATTTTACAATTTTAACATACTGATTTTTTTTTTCTTTTTTTAAATTGTATTGGCTTTTTGTCAGTAAGATACGTGCAAAGCACCTAGGCCCCTCACAGATGTTACACTGAAGATGCAATTAACCTGTAAATCATACAATAAATGGTAACCCAGCCACAGGCAATTAATGGTGTGACAAATAGAGAAACCAGTCACAAAAATATTTCACAGGATGTGTAATATTTATGTGGCTAGTTGCCATTGCGCCTTCATTTGAGCATGTGGCAAGGTAGCGCTACCATGTGGCCTCATGCTAGTTGCATAGTAGGGCTTGGTTGGTGGCTCTGCCCCCTGCCCCTCCCCACCCCAAATCAGCAGCCTGACAGCTGTGAAGTGTGCAGCCCTGCATGGGGTTGAACCTTGCTATTTTCCATAGTGCTGAGTCAAGGGGAGCTCATCATCTGGGGCTCCTCATGACCCGATATGGTCCTTGCCCTACCCTGCAGCTCTGGTAAGGAGCCAGAGAGCAAAGCATATTCTGGTGCCTGGTCATGGTGACCCCTGTGGGGCAAGGCAGCCAACATGGTAGGTCGCAGAGCTGCTAGCGACTCTGACACATCCTGGCTACGGGACTCTTGAGATTGGGGAACCCAGTCTTGAGTCCCTGTGACCTGGGACCTTTAAACTGCATCTGAGACTGACCAGAGTGATCCTAGGCTCCCCGTGCACTAGCAAGTAGTAATGGTGCACCTGGAATCTGATTCCAGAATTGCACGTCGTGCCCTGAATATGTGGAATGGCAGCAGACATGATTGTTGGGATTGGAATTAAATAAGTATGTGTCAGTGACTGTAGTGCTCACCTAATTCAAACTAAACAATTAAAAAAAAAAAAGTAGTAGCCAGTTTTTTGGAAGAAAAACTTAATCATTGTTGAAATTACCTTCGCCATATGTCACTTCCTAAGTGAATTTATTTTAGTGTTCTCAAATTTAGTTCAAAGCTTAGCTCTTTAAAGTCAAATCTTTCCTAAAATATATCTGACCTCTAAAAGTCTTTAAAAACTACTTTTTGCACAATTTGATTGTAGGGCTGAAATGGTATTTAGCATGTAAGTAATATGTCAGTCTGCTTTCCACAGTATAAGCGGTGCATCCCCATTTCTTGGAGAAACAAAACAAGAAACATTAGCAAATGTATCTGCTGTGAATTATGAATTTGAGGATGAATACTTCCATCACACCAGCGCTTTAGCTAAAGACTTTATAAGAAGACTTCTAGTCAAGGATCCAAAGTGAGTTGTTGGTTTTTTTCCTGTTTTTACAGCTGTATCATGAACTGAACAATAGCTCAGTTTGCCTTCTGTTTTGAGTGTTCGTTGATTAGATACAGACTGTTAAGGCCAACACAGTAATAAGAATATCTTTCTTCCCACTAAAGGAAAAGAATGAATATTCAAGATAGTTTGCAGCACCCTTGGATAAAGGTTGGTGTGTAATACTTTCATTTCTCAGTTGTCTTTTGATCATCCTGTTATCCTATAGTTGTGTTTTTCAACTCTTAGTGAAAACTGAAAAGGGTAAGTGATGTTCATATTTAATCAGTGTTCACAGTGCTCCCTAAATAGAAAAATACAGCGTGCTGACTATAGTTATTGTTGAGGTATGTTGTCTTTTGGTGATAGTGATGGATAAGAATCCACTATTCAGATTATAATCATGCTCTGACAAAAAGAATCTAGTACTTGAGAAGTGTTAGAACTTTTAAGTTCTATAGAAACTCAGTAAGAGCATTAGAATAACATTCGTGTCACTAAATGCATGTGTTCTGGCTGGCAGAGCTGTTATAACTGATGACGATGTACAAGATTGTTTGGCTCTTAAAAAGTTGGTGAGGTTTGCAAAGTTGGAAATGGTGGTGGTGCAGGGGATGCTCTTTAGTGGAAGTCCTTGAGATATGATTCTTTTTACAAAAGGTTCTCATCTCCTGCCTCTGGTATAGTACAGTTTTTGCAAGTGGAGTAACTAATTCAGTTTAGTTAAACAAATATAATATTGAAATGTGGACAGAACTGATCAGTTTTCTTGTACAGATAAAATTTAAATCTTCGTATACTTGCATGAGAAAAGTTAATCTTAAATCTGTCATCATCTTATACACCCTGATCTTCCAGACATCTCTCCCTCCTACCACCACTCCCCTAGTAAAATCCATTAACTCCTTTCCATCTTAACCCACATACGTTTTCCTGTTAAGCTAAAATCACCCATTATTATTCAGAGCCTTTCAAATCCCAGAAAATGCTATATCCTACACTAGGATTCAGTGTACTCAGCTGGTAACTGGCATTTAGTGTCAGTTACTACAGAGGGATACAACATTTTGGGATAGGCTCCAGGGCTGTATACAAGTGATTTGAACTTGATGTGCTTTAAACTTTTTTTAGTGAAGCAAACGAGGATAAGTTGGTTATCCATCTGATTATAAGGAAGGAAGAAAGAACAAATCCTGGGCCGCATTTAAAATCCAGCTAGAAAATCCTCACAACAAACAAGACTTTAGCTGATATAGTAAGATGTCAGCATTTGCTTGCTTGTGTGTTTTGTGCACTCTTGTTCACTCTCAGAAGTGATAGGTCAGGGATAAATAATGGTCCATCACCTGTTTGATTTATATCTGCTAATTTTTTTAATATTCAGCATTACTCTTATGAAATGACCTTTCTTTTAAATAGAGCAGTCAAGTATGACTGATCTTGTGGGCTGTGCATTTACAGCCAAGATGATTGGCAATGAAGTAGTAAACTGCTTTAGTACTTAACCCTAACAGCTGAATTGTCCATAATTAAGATCCCATTAGGATCTTAATAAGGGAGCCCACGAAATGCTGTATCTTGTTTGCAGTACAGTTTTTGTGAAACCTGTGGAATAATTCAAAGTATCCTTTTGTGATTCTTTTCCTTTCAGCCTAAAGATACCCAACAAGCACTTAGTAGAAAAGCATCTGCAGTAAACATGGAGAAATTCAAGAAGTTTGCAGCACGAAGAAAATGGAAAGTAAGTTATTCAGTAGGTGTTCATGATAGTGATAAGTAATGGCATGGTCTTTTAAGGAAAAATATTAGAAAAAATTGTTTTGTTTGCTTATTGTTCAGGTGATCTTTAAAATATGCTATGTATTGGTATATAGAAAATATATTTGTATTATCAAAATGCTTGCAGAACGGGGGAAGAGGAGATAAAAATCTCTTTATACCAATTCAGCACAATTTCTCAATAAAGAATACGCACTTGTGCATGGACATACTGTTTTAATGGGTAACTTCAGTTATGAAGACTAAGAATAAAAGTGTGTTTACATGTTAGAAGCTGTTAACAAATTTAGTTATTTACAAAATGGCATAACAGCAAAAATGGTGTAACTAGAGATGCATGCTGATAATTATTTAAAAATAAATAAAGAAAATATCAAACAAGACAAATTGAGGGAAATGCAGCATTTTGAACATTTCTCCAAACAGATTTAAGCATGTGCCCAATTTCTGGACACAGAGTATGGGCATATGTAGGTACAGTCAAGGAAGATAACTTTGCCTTTTCACCACATATACTGAATTTACACTGAAACTAGAGAAAAAGGTAACATTCAAGGAAGAAACAGAATAATAATGAAAACAATTAAAAATTTATTTTTTTGTTAGTAACCCAGGTGTTCTTTTTAAAACATGCAGTAATTCCTGTCACAAGTATTTTTGTTTGATTTTCTTTTTCCCCTCACATATAGCCTTTCTCTTCTTATTTTTAAAAAGCAATCCGTACGGTTAATATCCCTGTGCCAAAGATTATCAAGATCCTTCTTGTCCAGAAGTAATATGAGTGTTGCTAGGAGCGATGATACTCTGGTAAGCTTATTTTATTGTTAGTATGTGTTAAATGCTCTAGATTTAAGTTCTTCTGAAGTGAAGCACACATGAACACTGAAATATTGTAAAATGTATATAGCAGGTACTTTTAATATGTGACAAGAAAAAGATTTGTAGATTAAGGTCAAAAGGGTCCATTAATCGTTTAGCCTGAGCTCCTATATAATACAGGCAATAGAATTTTATTCACCAATTCCTACATTGAGCCCAGATACCAGTGGTTGATATTAAATTATTGTACCTTCCTAGTTTCATTTAAATTGTTAGCACTATTGTATTTGAAATAAACTTTGAACAAGTTGAATAAATCTTAACTGCTTATGGTGTTCATTTTTTAAAAACTTAAATTTAAAGGAGTCCTTAGAAATAAAAGAAAATGTTAAGGTGCTTTTCTAGATGGTAAATGTCACAGAAAAACAAGGAAGGGAATGGTAATGACTAGAGTTAGTTAACTAGGGAAGCTCTGGCTTTGAGGCAGCATTCAGATAAACAGGGAAAAATGAGCTGAGAATTTAGATGTGTAGCTCACTAAGGGGCTTAGAGCTGACAAGGTTTTATGACACTTTCACTAAAAAAATGCAGGTTTGGATTGACTGAAATACTTTACTTGATTTTTCAATAAATGGGTTTGTTCTTCCCTGCCCCTGCAATAATCCGGAAGTCTGAGTTTCTTTTGGCAGTATTTGGAATAAAGCAGAATTTTGAAATTTAAAAAACCCTAAAATATTTCAAACTGTACTTAAACATTGGGAGGGGGCATGCATTTCATTTCACCCAAAAACTTTTTGATTTATTTTTATTCTATTGTTAGTTTTGGGTTTTTTTTAAACTGCCAACAAACTGCCAAATCCATTATTCACTCAGCTGTCTTTGGGCTTACCCAGTAAAGACTCGCAGGTCTCCATGGCACACTGAACTTACTAAAAAGCACATGGCAGAGGAGATCCTTGGGTCTCTGTGGCGAGGAGGAAACCTCAAAAATCTGTATAGAAACTGTCTCATGCTAAAATAGTTGTAGAATAGCCCTTACATTATGTTGCATCTAGTTGGAAAACATATGAGGCGCTTTGCCTGATGTTTGCGGGTTAGGCCAGCTGCCAGTTGGAATCTTATTTATGCATGTGTTGTTGGAGTAGTGGTCGTACTATGCTACTGTCAAGAAGCCCCCATGGCAGTTAGCTCCATTATCAGCCAGTGGTTTTCAACCTCGTTAGTCTTGAAGCACCCCTCAAAACATATTAGCTTGTTGTTTTCAATTGTGTTTTTTTTACTACAGAAAAATAATAGAATAGTCTTTCTGTTGCAAAATGCAGAAAGGCCCCAACAGGTCAGAATGTTTTTAACGCTGAGGGTTCCTACTTTAAATCTTGTTTATCTTGCAAATCACATTTGCACTTTTAACAGTGCTAACATTGTGCCCTGTGGCACTCTTGAAATATCTCAAGGTATCCCAAGGTGCTGTGGCACCCTGGTTGCCAACCACTGTGCCAGGCACTGCAAAGTGAGGGATAATTCATTGAAGTTGCACTAGAAGTGAGTAATTTCTTGTGCCATCTTAGTCTTGGCTACTGTCAAAGAGAGGATGCTAGACTACAAAGGCCATCATGGTAGTTGCACATCTTGTTATTTTGGGTCAGGTTCAGTCTCCCAGTGGTTTACAAAAGGAAACTGTCGCCAACCCTGCCACTTCCTAAAATGTCAGAGGCACTTTGCATTGCATTCAAAAGTCATTCCCCAAGATCCTCTTGTGGCATGTACAACTCCATTAAAATCAGTGAAGTTCTGTAAGTTCTAAGTCCAGGAGAGATCTTTAAATCGCCTAATCCATGGGGTTGGCAAACTCTGACCTGCGAACTAGATCCAGCCCACAGAGATTAAATCCAGCCTGCTAAGGTCTGGTCTGATCCACAGCAGAGTCCCCTGCAGCTAGTGAGAGGGTCACATCTCAGTAGCCCCAGTTGCCTTGTAAGATTTATGCTTCCACTTCCTCAGAGTGGAGGGAAAATACTGCTGCTGCAGTGGGTAAGAAGAGATACCTACGAGGCCAGTAGCCAGAGGGTTAATGCAACCTCCTTACTGCAGCTGTGCTCTTTCTCCCCACCAGATTTACTGTTGCCAATCACTGCTGGCAACAGAAATGAATGGTTTTCCAGTGAGGGGTGCTGAGCAGTAGCAGCTGCAGGAGAGGAGTGTTAAGGTCCCTGCACCCAGCAGCTTCTGCATTAGAAATCTGTAGAGACTACCAGAGCATTTACTGTATATAGAGACTTGCCCCAGACTCCTTTCCAAGAATCTTCTGTCTTCTCTCATGTCCTGTGCTGTGCATGGTTAACTCCTGTACCCCACATTTAAAAGTAGTTGCGTTTTGGTTGGGCACAGGAGGGCTGAGGATTTTCAGGGTGATAGATGCTATCCCAAGACAGTAAAAATTAACACTTATGACACCCTAATGCAGTGTATTTAAAAAATCCTGATTCATCACCATAGCAACTGCTTTTGTCCTCCTGCCCCCTCCCTCACTCAACCCAGATCACTGCCTTTAACCTTTATCAGTCAGAACAGCAGAATAAGTCAGAAAATGCTAACTTCTATTTGTACACACATTTTTAGTTGGCAGCATTGAGATAAACAAGCTGCAGACACGACAGCACTCTTAATGAAGGTACAGAAAAATCTCTGTGTATAGTCTTTGAATGTGGCAAGGACACTTCTAAAGACATAAGCACCAATCATGTACCCTGTAAGAAAAGTTGAGCACTCTTAACTCTCACTGACCTTGCAGGATTGGATCTAGAAGGTACATTAGATGCTGCCAAACAAACCCCCTTTCAGCTTAAGTAGAAGTATTGTCTTCTGAGTTTAGCCATTTGGAACTACATAACTTTGTAACTGCAAAAGCTTTCTCATTTTCACTTGCTCTTCACGTGTTAGGAAATACCCTGTCATCAGCAAAAGCCTGCATTGTTTAATACAACTTGAACTGAGTAAACTTCTTTTTGTGAGGTACTAATGGGATCCAGCATTAAAAATTCTGCAGCGCTTCCTTTTAAATCCATTTCATCCTTCCTGTGCCCCTCCTGTACAATCCATGTTCTTGTTCCACTTTTCCTTTTTTCTTATTTTTCTACTTCCACGTTCTTTGTTTTCTCAACCCTTTGTTGTATCACAGCACTTTTTAACACTGAATCGGTGTTTTCAGCTCTGTTGCACCAGTACTGTAGCTAAGAAAAGAATTGTAGTTTTGGGCAGGTAATGCACTCAGGTTGCCCAATTTTTGTGGTTTTCCAATGGTGATCTGTTGATGAGGAACACAGAGCATCCCTCAGAAGCACAGTATTTTTTACCTTCAGTCTTTAACTGATGATTAGTTCTTCTCTTTCAAGTTCCTGTCACAAACCATTTTATTTCATGCAACTCCCAGCTAGTAGTTTGAAAACTGAGTAAGGAAACATATGGTAGAATGGAAAGACCTCTGGGATCTCCATCCTTTTTCATGTCCTTGTGACACGGTACTTAGCAAAATTCACAGATTTGCTGGAATCTGGCAGTCCATACTGTGGGCGCTTCTGCTTCAGTCTCAGACTTGCAACCTCTGGGCTGTCAACCATGAGACTTAGCACCCACAACACCCCAGCCCCCTGTCATGCAGTGGATGTGTTCAGAGACGGAAAAAATACATACTTTAAAAAAACAAAGGGGTGGGGGAGGATCATTTTCCATTCGGTGCACCTGCATTTTTAGCAGTTGTCCCAAGTTCCAGGCTTTTAGCTCAATGGGTTTATAAAGTTTAGAAATTTTACTCTTTTCCCTTCCTCTCCACTTTTTATTCTGACAGGTACTTGGAAGGCGGAGTGATTTCTTTTCTTTTTATATTTTATGCTTTTTTTTTTTCTTTCCATGCTAATTATCAGGATGAGGAGGATTCATTTGTAATGAAAGCCATTATACATGCCATCAATGATGATAATGTTCCTGGGCTGCAGCATCTTCTGGGATCTCTGGCCAATTATGATGTCAATCAGCCCAACAAGGTAAGGAGTAGGTCTATGCTGAAGGATAGGGAGATTCAGCTTTCTGCTTCTTATGTAGAAGGAGGTGGCCATAACATAAAATGTTAACATTTGAAAAGTGCTCAAATGTCTTGCAAGCTACTTTGAATCTTTTTAAAGAATACTATGTTCATTGTTGGGTTTTTTTATTTTGATTTTTTTTCTCAAACTGCTTATGGAGCCTAAAGTATTTTTGGTCTTGGAAGTGCAATTGAGTATTATTGTTTCAAAGGCTCAGAACATAAATGAAAAAATCCGTACCATTTACAAGTAATATTTTTGTGAGTGCATTAAATTATGATGGAAACTTTGGAGGCAAAATTGGTTCAGGAAGAGGAGCACTAATTTAGTTGGCTTTTTCAAAACTGAAAATTTATTCAGCAGTGTCTGCAATTAACACTCGTGCCTCATTGGCAAAGCATAGGCTCAGGTAGTGCATAGGCTCATTTTTACCTTATACACTTAGATCTTGGCCAGAACACGTTCTACAGGTAGAGAAAAGGGACAGTTAACATTCCTTTGGAGGGTATGGTAGGCCATCTCTCATTATGATTTGTATATGTTGAAGTGAAGAAAAAGTGTTTGGAAGAAAAGGGGTTTTTTTTAGTTAGGATCACACTGGGTTAAAAAACAGGAGTCAAATGGCCAAGGTGAAATCTAAATGCTAAAGCATAGCAAACTGGTAAGGGACAAGATTAAACGTGATGTAATTTAAATTAGAAGAAAAATATACAATGCAGAAAACGTTAACAAGCATCTAATGAAATAACAATCCAATATGTTTACAGTTGCTATCCTGTCTGTGTGTTGTTGTTCTAGGAATCAGCACTTATTTTTGCCATGAGTTATTAGAGCGGTGAAGATACCTGAATATAGAATATTCCCTTTGAATCATCCTCTGAGCATCACTTTTCCTTTGAACAGCCTTTTACAAATTGGGCCCGTAGGGATAATTGACTTGCAGAATTTTGCTTTGTAAGGCTATTAAAAAAGTGAATATCTCATAGCTACAGAGAAGAGCAAAAAGCATGGCTCACATAATATTAAATGAACAGCAAAATGTGTTCAGAGATAGTTGTTTAGTTGTTTTTTTTAAATAGAGGAGGCAAAATGGTCTAGACAGCACGAGGAAGACATGGCAGACTTTTCTGGGGTGACCTTGGACACCCAGTTTCCTACTCCAGGCCTCCATTTTCCCCTCAGTAAAATGGAGTGATATTTATCATCTTTGTAAATCATTTCAAGATCAACTTGCAAACTGGGTATTTATTGTTTCTTCACCAAAGTATCTTGAATATTTCTAGCTATCAGAGTGTGGTGTTTGTGAATGATTGAGTTATGCAAATCTTCAAACAGGATAGCTACGGAGACAGCAGCAGTTTAAGTTGCTTAGGTCAGTACCTAAAAAACACCCCTGGCAGGACCCAAATGCATTTGAAAAATAAGGCTACACTTATTTTTACATCCATAAATATGGATCTGGAACCTAATTTTAGAATTCCTGATTGGAAAAGTGTGGTCCATTTCTGCAAGCTATTGCCTGATTTATCTAAATGGAACACTCGGTACAAGGGAGGATTGATGTGCAACAAGGTTCTTTGGACTGAAATAGTGTTCATTTTGCTGTGTGTGTCAAGTACTTGTTTGAAACTCATAAGTCAAAACTGCTCTGTCAGTTTTTCACTATTAAATCTATCAAAAATAAGAGATATTTTTGTCTTCAATATTTTATTTCCAGCATGGGACACCTCCATTGCTAATTGCTGCTGGCTGTGGAAACATTCAGATGCTTCAGTTACTCATAAAGCGTGGATCCCGTATTGATGTCCAGGATAAGGTTGGGATTTTTTGTTGTGTCTAATTATTTTAGTATTCTATAGTCTCATTACATTTTAACAGGATGCACAGGTCAGTCATTGTGAAAGTTCACAGTTCTGAGCAGATAAAGGGAAAAATACATTTTTCTACCTCTTATTTAATGACTTTCCCTTGGTAGTAATGGTAATTCTCTTATGCTGAGGCTTTAACTTGCCATATTACTATACTCTAGTATTATATTATTTCAAAGCTCTTAATCTTTAAGAGGCTGTTTCTTCTTTTAGATGTTGCCTTTTCTAGGTTAGGATTTCAAAACTATCCTAAGAACACAGTGCCTAACTTCATTGAATAGATTGCTACAGAAAGATAAATTACATTTTGTTTGAGCTGTCACCAGTTGAAACCCAAAGGCTCAACTGGGGATTTGTTAAAGCACTGTGATGACTTTCACTCAAATAACTTGTATTGCCGGAACTGTTACCTACTTAAATTACTAACACTTGATTTTTGCCTTTCCTATTGACTAAGTCATTATTGCTTTTCTTTGTGTACATATTCATATATGTAGTAAAAATCCTCAATTATGGCAGTATGCTTATTTTACTTTTATAATAAAATATTTTGGACAGGCTGGATCTAATGCTATATATTGGGCTTCTCGACATGGTCATGTAGAAACTCTGAAATTTCTCCATGAGAAAAAATGTCCTTTGGATGTTAAAGATAAGGTAAGAACAAAGTTCTTCTCATTTGCAACTGTAGGGAAACAGATATTACCATGGTAGTAGACTTCACCTGTGTCATGAATGAAATGTTATCTATTTATCAGTTAACACATAAGCTTCTCATAAATAGCCTAGTACTGCTTTCCTTTTAAGTAAGAAAATAAATAAAACATGCCTATGAGTGAAAAGTGTATGTACTTTCCATCCACCTTAATTAAAGTGTTTTAGTTTGTCATAAGGAACAGATTTAGCCCATTAGCCTGACTTCTATCCTGGGGAAGATCTGAGAAAAGTTTATTAAGGAGGCCATCCTTGAGGGACTGGCCCAGGCTAACATTCTAAGGGACAGCCAGCACGGGTTTGTTGCGGGTAGGTCTTGTTTGACCAATCTCATTTCCTTCTATGACCAGGTGACCTATCACCTGGACAAGGGAGAAGAGATTGATGCCATATATCTTGACTTCAAAAAAGCTTTTGATCTGGTATCCCATGATCACCTCTTAGCCAAACTGGCCAGTTGTGGCCTTGGCTCCACCACGATCCGCTGGCTGGGAAATTGGCTCCGTGATCAGACCCAGAGGGTTGTGATTGATGGCAGTCACTCATTGTGGTGCCCTGTGACCAGTGGGGTCCCTCAAGGCTCTGTCCTGGGACCCATACTGTTCAACATCTTCATTAACGATGTGGACATTGGAGTCAGGAGTGGACTGGCCAAGTTCGCCGATGACACCAAACTTTGGGGCAAAGCATCCACGCCAGAAGATAGGCAGGTGATCCAGGCTGACCTGGACAAGCTCAGCAAATGGGCAAACGAGAACCTGATGGTGTTTAACACCGATAAATGCAAGGTTCTCCACCTTGGGAGGAAAAACCTGCAGCACCCTTATAGGCTCGGCAGTGCTACGTTGGTTAGCACTACAGAAGAAAGAGACTTGGAGGTCATCATTGACCACAAGATGAACATGAGCCTGCAATGCGATGCTGCGGCTAGTAAAGCAACCAAAATGCTGGCATGCATCCATAGATGCTTCTCGAGCGAATCCCGGGACGTCATTCTCCCCTTGTACTCGGCCTTGGTGAGGCCGCAGCTGGAGTACTGCGTCCAGTTTTGGGCTCCACAATTCAAAAAGGATGTGGAGAAGCTTGAGAGAGTCCAGAGGAGTGCCACGCGCATGATCAGAGGTCAGGAAAACAGATCTTACGATGACAGGCTGAGAGCCACGGGACTCTTTAGCCTGGAAAAGCGCAGGCTCAGGGGTGATCTGATGGCCACCTATAAGTTTATCAAGGGTGAACACCAGGATCTGGGGGAACGTCTGTTCACCAGAGCGCCCCAAGGGATGATGAGGTCGAACGGTCACAAACTCCTGCAAGACCGTTTCAGGCTGGACATAAGGAAGAATTTCTTTACTGTCCAAGCCCCCAAGGTCTGGAACAGTCTGCCAGCGGAGGTGGTTCAAGCACCTACATTGAACACCTTCAAGAGTAAATTGGATGCTTATCTTGCTGGGATCCTATGACCCCAGCTGACTTCCTGCCCTTTGGGCAGGGGGCTGGACTCGATGATCTCCCGAGGTCCCTTCCAGCCCTAATGTCTATGAAATCTATGAAATTCTTACTGATGCCCAGGATATATATTTTTTAAGTTGCTAGCTGAAGTCCTAATACAATGCAACTTTGTACAAGCTCTCAAACAAATCTTCTCTCAGATAGATCTAGCCTACCGAGGCTGGCCTGATTTATTGAAGATGCTAATTCATTAGTGACATTTTCATTGTTATGCTAAGATTTAGCAGTTCATCAATCTACAGATAACTGAACATACAGAACAATCCAGAGGGTAAAAAACTATACAAGTCCTCAAAAAACCACTTTTTCAAATTCCTTGGCTTGGGGGAAGATCAGCTATAGAGCCTGTTGGATGGGATGGCAGTGGAGAGAAGTAGATTCCAGAGGAGGAGGACTTTTGCAGAAAATCTGTCAGCCACTCCTTATTTAAAACAAAGCAGCTACATCCCAGAAGTTACCACTCACTGCAACTGTGGCTTTATGGCATGGAAAGTAATATGTAACACTTTTAAATACCAAAACTATTGCCCCAAGTTCTACCAGAAACTTGCAGCAAAGCACCCAAACCAGGTGTTTGGGTACTTGAGTGAGGCACATGAAAAAAGCCCTGAATGTGCTGCTTCTATAATTTCAGTCTGGAGAGACGGCTCTCCATGTGGCAGCTCGTTATGGTCATGTAGATGTGGTTCAGTATCTCTGCAGTATTGGATCCAACCCAGACTTTCAAGACAAGGTAGGTAATAATCAGTTTTTCATCCTCCTTCAGAAACTTAAACCCAAGAGTCCTCATGTTGAGTTTTTTACCTAGGAGCCTTCTGGCATGTTTGAAATAGAAAGATTGGAATTTAAGTTTTGAATTTCTTACCTCCTAATAAATGCAGGCTGTTTAAAAAAAAATGCATGACTGAGCAAGTCAAGTTATCTTCATGCTTGAAGAGTACAAGGTACCTTGGACTGTTTCCCAAGCAAAGTGATAGAGAGAAGAGCATATCCTGCCATAAAGTGGTGTAGGGTATGGCTCACTGTCCCCCACCTCTCTCATTTAGCCAATACCTGTAATCCCTCTTATATTGTCTTTGGAGTAAATCTTTTCAAAACTACCTTAAATGGATAAAAATAAAATTAAAATTACTGAACTCAGGTGTTTTTAAAGAAAAATAAGGTCCATGATGTTTCAGCTATTGACCAACGTCCATTGTGAGAAAACAAAAAAGCCGATATTTCATCCAGCAAATCTTAAGTCTCGCTGTCTCTCGATCCTTAGAAGTTTCTTCCTCCTCCAGACTTCTGGAAGTCTGTCAGAGTACCATCCGCACAACAACAATTTGGAGCTATCACAGACATGCCAAGGATAGAAGGTTGAAGTGGCATGAAAACTACTTCTCATGGTTTACCCCTTTTCCTCTTATTGTGGAAAACTTACGTCCCCAGATCCAGCCCATGAGGCCATTCTATCCAGCCCGTGGAACCCATAAAAATTTTAGAAAATTAATATTTATCTGTCTTCGGTTCCTGTCAAAAATGACAAGATCCAGAAGCAGTAGGACCCAGGGGAAGCCCAACAGGCTCCTGCAACAGCAGGGCCCAGGCTGGCAGCAGGGGTGGGGGGCAGGTTACAAGCTGGTGCTGAGCATGGAAAAAGTGGCCCCGCCCCCACCTTGTGGCCAGTGCCCTGCACAGCAGCTGCTTGCAGCCCATGTAGAGCTGCCTGTGCTTGCTCAGAACAGCCCCACGCAGGCTGCAAGCGGCTTCACCAGGGAGTGTGGGCTACCGGAGGGTGGCGGGGGGCACTTTTCCCTGCACTCAGCTCCAGCTCCTTCCCTGCTGGCAAACAGGGGGTCAGGAGTGCATGCTGCCCCCCACCTGTACCATGGGGCTGGGGGTGAATGGGAGTGAGCAAGTGCATGGGGCCCGCACTGGTGTCCCAGGGCCAATGCCAGCAGGGCCCAGAGCAGGGCAGCAGGAGCACAGGGGTCCTGGGCGTCAGGGGCTCTGGAGCCAGGTCAGCTTCCTGCTCTCCCTGCTGGTGCAGCCCAACCCGGCTCCACAGACCCCTGCCAGCCTGCACCCTACTCTGGGCCCCACCAGGAGTGGCCCTGAGATATTGGCCCCAAGACATTGGGAAATTGGTCCCAAGATGGTGACCAGGGGGCGGGGCCCCTGTAAAGGGGCGGGGCTACCCATGTGGCCCTCGGCAGCTTGGCAAAACTGAGTCAGCTGCCCTCCGCCTGAAATAATTGCCTGCCTCTATGCTAGTATGAGCTACAAAATATCTTGTAGGTTCAGGGGTGAAGTTATATGTATGGTCTCATTGCCCTGGGTACTCTCTTCTACTTTTTCACCTTTTTCTTGCTGTTGATTTTTATAACCCAGTGTTGGTCAACTCATTCAGCCCCACTGCCCAGATCCAGCACATGGAATCAGTCCACAACCCTGATCTGGCACAGAAAGCCATGTCATCTGGCCCATGGGGCTCCCCAAAAGTCTGGAAATTCTGGGAGTCATGGCAGGTAACACTGCTGCTGCTGCTATACTGCTAAATTTCTGGACCCATGAGAAGCCCTGTGGGCTGAATGCTATGCCTCCATGGGCTGTTATAATCCCCATTATAGTCCATTGCACTTAGAATAGTATCTTTTTGTAAAATATTTTAATGTTTCAAAGAAAGCTTAATGAAGCCTCATGGCATTGTTATAAAAGCACAGGATACACTTTAAGGCTGCTTGCAGATGTTTAAAAAAAAAAAAAGAAAGAAAAAAAATGCACTTTACCAGAAGAAGCAACATGTTACTTCAACTGGGCTCTGCAGCATCTGTATAGATCATGCACAGCAGGGCTTTTTGGCACTTTTTTATATATTAGCTTATTCAATTAGCTGTTAGATAAAAGTGCCACTAAAGCACCTGATCTATACAGATGTCTGGCAAGCTGGGTCCAAGTAATGCACTGCCTCTTCTGAGCATGTGCTAGGCTTGGCGTGGGATTGCACAGAGTTCAAAGTAAAAGCACTGTTCTTGTTGTTGGGTTTTGTTTCTCTGTTTGTTTTTGCAAGCAGGCTATCTGTTCAAGAAACTCAGGCTATTAAGTCTAGGGGTGTGTGAAACAGGCCATATTCGATTTGGTTATGGCCCGAATCAGGGACAGTGATTCAGTTCGTTAATTCAGATCACTGTCCCGATTCAATTCAGCCAAATCCAAATCTGAAGATTTGATGCTGATTCAGAGAATCAGCAATTCAGCCATAGACATGGCTTTAAATGTTTTTTTTACATGCCTCAAGGTACCAGGCATGGCTCGTGAATGCTGCAATGGTGGGGTGGATGGAATGTCCCACGGGAGTGCAGGGGAGTGCCCTGCATGCTTGGCAGCGAACCAGAAAGTGAACCGAAGTACTTCCAATCCACTTCTGGATCTGCCAGGGAGCGCATGCCCCTCTCCCTCTCTCCCCCCTCCCCCACCCCCTGCGTGCTTCACTAGTTTGGCGATCGGCCATGGGGGGGACCCCATATGGCCCCCCAGATCCAGGAGGCACCGGTTGCCAAGCCAGAGGGAGGGGAATCCCCCCCGTATGCTCCCCAGGAGACCTGGAAGTAAACCAGAAGTGCTTGTCCACTTCTGGGTGCACTGGGAACCCCATCCCCCCCCACTCCCCACCCTGCACTCCCATGGGGCACTTCATCTTCCCCACCATTTCAGCATTCACGAGCCGCCAGGCACCTTGAGGTATGTAGAAACGACATTTAAAGCTGTGTCTGTCCGAATCATCCAATTTTTCCAGATCTCTCCAAATCAATTCAGAGGCTTCCTGATTTGATCTGGAGAGTTTAAAGGGTCTCCTGATTTGATGTGGATTCAGAGATTTGGCCACTGAATCTCCACTGAATCAAATCAGTGACCAAAGCTTCGCACAGCCCTAATCAAGTCCCCAGTCACTTTGAAAATGTGGATTAACTCTCCTAAATCATCAGGTTTAACACTCCTAAGTCAGTTACAGGCACTTTTTAAACCTAGAAATACGATATGCCTCATACTGCAAGTTCACATCAGAGCTAGAAAATGGGAGCTCAATCTCCTGTGTTCGGTTTTCTCTTTCTGCCATGTGATTAATTCTTAAGTAAATGAAAAACAGAATAAGGGCATGTTTTTAAATGAGAGAACCTAGATAAATGATTAGCTTTGGTTGCTTGGATACAGCTAGGAGGGTGGTTCCAGTATTTGCTGAAAAGTCAGGTACCACTAGAATACTGCACTTTATACTGAGAAATATTGTTTCCCAGATTCAAGACTGTTAAGAGAAGCTGTTGAGTTACATTCACTGACACTCATAATGACTTAAACTCACTTTTGATAATGCCAGCTTCACGTATTATAGCAATTCCAAATCATTTCATATGTCCTAACTTTTTATAGTAATATATTCACCTTAACCTTAAATAGAAACTCAGAGCGTAGGTTCTGTAATATTCTCTCAGCTGTCTTGATTTTACTTAACAATACCACTAGGAAGAAGAAACTCCCTTGCACTGTGCTGCTTGGCATGGCTACTACCCTGTTGCCAAAGCACTTTGTGAAGCAGGTTGTAATGTGAACATTAAAAATAAAGAAGGGGAGACTCCACTGCTGACTGCATCAGCTAGAGGCTACCATGATATTGTAGAATGCTTGGCAGAGCGTGGAGCTGACCTTGATGCAACAGACAAGGTAAGTTATGGGTGGATGAGTCGCATTTAGTCAAGAATTATGTGCAGGAAGCCTGGGTTTTACAGAACTATTTATACCTCCAAATTACTTTCTATAAAATACTTCATTTTAGTGCTGCAAACCATTGTTGTTTAAAATTTTTAAAAAATCTTCTAAGATACTAAAGTGAATATTGAAAACTACAGTATTTCTGGATTTGCTGATTGATATCCCTCCCTCTCCCCCCCCCCCCCCCGATGATTGTATCTATATTTAGGTAAGCCCATATCCTCAACTTTTATCTTTCTGTTACACTTTTATGGCTGATCCTTATTCTTTGTTAAGAAAATAGGTGGAACATTGAGTCTTGAATAGCTTGTTGCAAATTACATTCCTAAAGAAACAGTGGCACTGGATATATTGCTTTCTTTCAACACCTGCACGTTAGGTTTTAAGAGAATAAATCACTCCATTGTTTTCCAACTTCTAAACTAAATGTGTTTTTAAAAACAGTGTAATCAGTTCAGAATCTTCCCCTCCCCCCCACATCCCTCCCATATTTGGCCCTAAAGAATAAATCTTGTTCTTAATGTGGTTGTCATGATGGTAAATACTGTTCATTCTGAAATTGCTGTTACCTTTAAACAGTGTAGAGCACAAAGGGCCACTGCTTACAACTGGAAACGCAAGAAGAAAGTAGAATGTTTGCTTACAAGAGAGCTAAATGCAATTATTTTTTTGTCCAGCCATACATTCTCTCTCAATTTGTTCTGAACATACAATGTTATGCTTCTCTGAAACCACAAATCTAAGCAGATTGTCTGGATTCTTTTTTTATGCATTGGCTGCCACCTGTCAGTAAATCCTTTAAACTAGTCTGGCGTAGTTTCCATACCAGTTGCAATTAAACTGTGTTGATTTGTCCTGACATGGGCGTGTTGGGGTTTTTTGGTTTGTAATCAATGAGGCAGGATAATACTGCCACAAAATGAATTATAAGTCTATCAAAAATGGTTTGTATGGTTAAATTAACTTTTTCTTTTTTTAAATGATAGACAGTTGTCTTTGTGATTTCAGGATGGGCACATAGCCCTGCATCTTGCAGTGAGAAGATGTCAAATGGAAGTTGTTAAAACTCTCATTAGTCAGGGATGTTTTGTCGATTTCCAAGACAGACATGGAAATACCCCTCTGCATGTGGCCTGCAAAGATGGGAATGTTCCTATTGTGATGGCACTCTGTGAAACAAGTTGTAATTTGGATGTTACTAATAAGGTAAAGAAAGCAGAATCAATACTCAGATTATTTGTTAAATATCTTATCTTTTTTGGTTGGCTAAGGTTCTCTTAACCTATAAATGATTACAATAGGAAAAGTCTCTTCTCCCCCTCAAAATAAGCTACCAGGAGTTATTTAAAGAACCCCACCTTTGTGAAGTTAACCATAACTTCATTGAAGCTGAATTACTTAGCAAGGAAAGAGGACTTGAATTGATTGTAGCAGTAAACTTTTCTTCAGCAGTTATATTAAGGTACATGCCAGCATGCTTGTCTAGTAATATGGTTTTACTTCCTCCAGGAAATATTTAGGCAACTAGGAACAGATGGTATTTGTGGCAGTGTAAACAACTGAAGTGGTTTTTTATTATTTATTTAGAGGTGCTGGTCATCAGTTACGTATTTTGAGTACTGGGAAGGTTCAAATAAGGATGATCCTGCCAGGGAGTTGACCCAGATGACTTCCAGAGGTCCCTCCCAGTTCAACTTTTGTATGATTCAATGAATCATCTTGAATTTTGTGAAATGAACCCCTTTTTTAGCTAATAAGTGATTAACCTGGCAGATGCCACTACCAGTTGAAAACAAATGCTTTGTTGGAAGGTGAATGAGATACTTGTGTTAGGCCTTTTTAATTTTTTTTAAATAAAGCATCATGATACTGTAAGTCCTGAGAATCAAAGATGTTAAGCATGCCCCATGTTTTCCAGAGTTGAGGGCATCAGATCAAGCAGCATACCGTTTCACCACCTTTTTTTTTTTTTTTTTTTTGGCTTCATATAAATACTATACAATCAGTTGCAGAAGTATTTGGCAAAGTATTCCCATCTATAATGCTGATTTTAATGTTTTACAGGATGATTGCTAACGAAAAAAAACCCAAAAACCTTTTCTAATGTAAACATTTAAGGGCTTGTTTCTTAGATATCTAAGTTAGCATTTTTAAGTCCTCCTTGTTATGATAGTTCTAAATAGATTGTATAAAAACAAGATTTAGTTTCTTGTAGGTCAGGGTGGGCAAAATATGACAAGCAGGCTGGATCTTCTAGTGTATCTGCCACTGCCAGACCGCCCTGCTGCCTGTGCACCCCAACCTGTCCACCGTGCACCTACAGCTGGAGGTGCCAGTCAAAGTAGGCAGACAGGGTCCCCATGTAGACTGGCTCGGGACCCACATGGGCAGGGCATGCTCAGCTGGACAGGGCTGCAGGCGGGCAGGGAACAGCAGGTGGGGATGGGGCCAAGATCTTGGAGTGGTGACGGTGCAGGGCCAGGACCCAGAGCAGAGCCACAATCTGCTGTTCTCACATCCCTGCAACAGGCGCCAGTTCCACAGGCAGGAGCATACCAGGAACAGATCATGGCTCTGCCATGGGCCTCAGCTCCATGCTGCCACCACCACAAAATCCCGGCCACTCATCCTGCTCCCAGACTCCACTCCCTGCTTACCTGTGGCCCCATCCCATTTGCCTGGCCAAGTGTGCCCTTCCTGCAGGGTTCCTGGGCTGATCTCCATGGAAACCCTGGGATCAGGATCATGGGGTAATGACAGCATGGGGCTAGGCCCTAGGGCAGTGCCACTTAAGGAGTTTTTGCGGGGAGGGTGTATGCTAATCCAACCTGCAACAGCTCACCAAAATTTGCTAAAGGGGCCCTCCAGCCCAATAATTGTCTACCCCTGTTGTAGATCTAATATTTTGGCTTTCATTCTAGGAGTCTTTATAAAAATAATAACCTGCTTCACAAAATTATCCTGTTGCTACTTTTAATGGAAGCAGTTAAACTCTGCTGCCATACAATGTATGGCTAGTGTATGGCATTTAGCTTTGAATGCCTACTTCTGCATAGGTAGAAGGATATTGTTATGTCATACAGTTTTCATAGACCACCAGCTTTGAAGGAGTTAATCATAGGGGTCATTTGTGGTATTCTGTGAAACATTTTATAAAAAAAATGTAATAATAGCTCTTTTTCTAAAAGCATAAATAATTTTGCAATACAATATTAGTAATTAATGTCTCCATTCATTACAAAGCCTCCGAGCTGCTGTGTTGCAGAGAGCTATGTAAGAGTGTGCATTTTTGGCTTAAAGACTAGTCTGGCACAATATATTTTTTTTTTTTTAATATAAAGATCAGTAGCTGCCAAGTGGAAAGCTTATGGTAATAAGTTCTCCACCCCCTTATGTTAGCGTAAGCCTGATTGATTGGGCAATTACATGCAGAGCCACGGCTGAGAACATGTTTTTGGGAAAGTGAGTTAATGCAGCCGAAGACCAGTAGCACCTCTTTTCATGACTGAGACTCTTGGGCTGCGTTCAGTGTGAAGGGGAATAATAACCAGCCTCTAAGTGTTAAATAGACATAGTACCTTGTCTAAGGTATTTTTGTCCTATCTTTTTTAGTAGACCAGACTCTTTCTCTTGGAAGAGACTTGAGCTGTGTTTGTATATAGCATTGTTATTCTGCTGGGTCCTTTTTTAAAAGCAAACTGCTGCCAGTGTGATTCAGTTAACTTAATTAAGCATACATCTTGGATTCATAAACATGCTATTACCCATACAAGTGCAGTTGATGTGGTCTGACATTTTGTTCTGTGATGAGGAAGGAGCCTTAAAGAGCTTCATGTTTATTTGGGTTCTGGGTTTTGGAAGGGTAGAAATCTCTCTCTAAGTAATTATCTTAGCTATGCTAGAAACTTTGAAGGACATAATGCTTGGACCTTATTACAAAGATAAGAGAACCTGAATTTACTTACTAAAAAGGAAGAGTTTAGAATGAGAGGAGAGAGAAGATGTCATGAATAAATGAAAAGAGAACTTACAAGTTCAGAGAAGATAATGACAGATGTGACTACAAAAGATACAGGGATTGTATCCACTCTGAGGACAGTGTTTTTGCTGTTTGTGGCAATGCCTAGATGGGGTAGATGGAATCCTCACATTGAACAATAATGCCAGACAGTGGCTCATAGATTTGGAAGTTGATATCTGATACCATACAGAAGGAAAGAAGAGTTGGTTAAGACCATTCATATCTGAGTGTCTGTCGGCTTTAGAAAATACTAGGGGATCTCCTGCTTTTGCTTTGTTATGTTGACTGAGCTTCTAGCACATACCTGGGGCTCTTTGTATCCCTCTCTGGCTATCACAGGCTCCCCATGTATCATCTTCCCATCCCCTCTCTGCTCACTATGCCAAGTCTTATCCCTTGTGTGGGGGGGCCTCTGTATGCCCTCCTCGTACATTTCTCCCATTCAAGAAACCCCCAAACTTGCCCTCATGCCACAGCTGTCTAAGCTCCCAATCTCTATTTCCCCTTCATATCTGTTCTCTAGCCCCATCATTCTTCTTTCAGTTGAGGAAATAAGTAATTCAGTGTGAAGTGTTACTCACTTCAGTGGGGACAAATTTTAGGCAGTCATGTCACAGATTAGCCCCTTTCCCAAGTGCCACTCTGATCCCCTTCCCCTGCCTAATCTGCTCTGCTTTCTTTTCCCATCCGCATGGTCCCTGCTGCTCTGTTTTCTGCGTCCTGCCCTATCTGCTGCTTTACTGTCTGTCTTCTCCCAATCTGCCATGTGCGCCACACAGAGGCAGCTTGCACCACTCCTGGCAGCTGTGTTGCTGGTTGCCTACCTCTGCTTTACTGGGGGCACAGCTGGAGTTGAAACCAGACCTTCTTATGCTAGAAGGCATTAACGGTTACTCTGACAGACAATATTGCAGAACTACTTGAAACTGTACTAAGCAGACATCTGCAGTTTCATGTGCCCCTCCTACCTTCAGTGCTCCGTCCTTCTGTGTATTAGGTAGCATTCTTCCCACTGATACCTAGACCAGTCCTGGGAAATTTTGAATTGATCAGATATACTATTCAGAATTTGCCAGCATTTTGTAGTCTGTAAGTTGAATGTCAGGCCTCACAAACCTAACTACATGTAATCAAACAAAGATAGTGAGAAGTCATTCCTGTAACGAAGATGACAGGTATTTCTTGCAACAGCCTCTTGGTGCCACTCTAGTAAATTCTGCAATTTCTAGTGTTAGACCACATCTTCTTCATATTTTGCATGTTCTTCAACCATCATTCCCTCCTATTCTAGGTTCTGATGTATCTGTCTTTTACATCTGTATCTTGGCATCTTCTTGCGTTCTCTAGTTCTCCAACTTTTCCTTGTCTTCCACTTCCAACTTCCTTTCTGCATCTTCCTATCTTGTTCTTCAGTGCTTCTCGCCCCCCACCTTTCTCCAAAAATCCTGTTTCTCAATCCAGATCAGTATACTGTTTTTTGCTTGCTAGGTCCCAGATGCTAAAACATCCTTTCCGTTTGACAGTCTTGCCTATGGATATCTCCTGTTGCTCCTGGAAAAAAGTCCTGTGCCACTCTATTTTACTGAAAGTTAGAGAACCCCACTTTTCACCAGAAATCTTGGGACCTTAGTGCAGTTGTGGTACCCCTGTCTTATTTTAAGTGTCCTTTTTCAAAGTCCTGAACTCCAATCTTATTTTTTGATTAAATCAGACTTAAAACTATGCAAGCATAGCTCTTCTAAAACTCAGTACATTTTTTTTCTTGTCAGTCCTTAATTGTGTAGCACATGTATGTACTTATGTGGCATCTCTCTAACGAAAAAAAACCTGTCCGAAAATTAGGCTCTCTAACCAGCTTAATAGAAACTTTGTTTAATTTTTCTCCTATTATAGTATGGGCGAACGCCTTTACATCTGGCAGCAAATAATGGAATTCTTGATGTTGTACGGTTCCTCTGTGTCACTGGTGCCAATGTAGAAGCTTTCACTTCTGTAAGTATAACACATTATGTTCTTTACTTTACTTGTTTCCTACTACCATAAATAAAACAACTTAAAACTCCTGTCTCAGAGGAAAAGTGATAGCCTATTATAGTTGTAGTTTGAAACGGTAAAAATTGTTGTAAGACTAGAGTTCATTTTGACTTCGACAAATATTGTCACTAGCCCACAAACAGATGATGCCTGATGTATTTTAAATATAAAACAAATTGAGGTGCAATGCAACTCCCACATCATCTGCAGAACCGTAAAGGAAATTTAGTTGTAGCCTATTTTCAGTAAGTACAGCTGGCCATTTTTCTCAGCATGTCAAGTGCCTGTGTAAACACATTTCAAATCTTTTTTTAGATGCTTTTTTAAAAAAGCTTTGATTTTATTTTAGTGAAAATATTTCATGGCATATATGCGTGGGTGGGTGAATGGATGAGCTAGCATGCAGGTGTACTTGCAAAGCAATTACTGCCTGTCATACTGATCTGCACCGCTGCCTCCCATCAATACTACCACCTCAAGTGGTTTTCGTTCTCAGCAATGTTTAGATATGTTCTGTTGACTGGCATATCCAGAGGAGTGATGAAGAACAAGTAGCTCCCCTCACATATCATTGACCATATATTAAACAAATAAATACTACCTTGTTTACAGAAGAAATACAGCTAAATCACTCTAAATTACTGTGTGCCCTATCCGGGATATCCTGTCCAGGAAAAGCTGCACAGTCCATGTACATTAAAAATTAGTCATTGAAGAGCTATGAACTGCTAAGGAACTGGTTTCCAGTTCATTACTTGGAAATTACACTTGAGATTTCTAAAAGTGAAAGAGAATTCTGTGTGTTTATAGATACAAAAATTCTTTCACTAGCCAGACACACACACACACACACACACACACACACACACACACACTATACATATTATGTGTAAGCTGGAGAGAAACTGGTCTGATTGATATACATTTTTGTTAATTAGAAATAAAGTGAGAGAAAAAGGGACACCAACAACTAAATACCTAGTAATTAAAAAAAAATTTATTTTTCAGATACTAAATGGAATCCCTAAACAAGTTTTTGCTGTTTTATAATTTCTATTTTATACTTTAAATAAGTCTCCCCCCTATGCCATTTTGTGAAAGAGACACCAAGAGAGGAAACCAACAAGCTAATACATGTGCAGGGAACAGTGACTGTACAGTAAATGCTGTCAAACATACAAAGTGTTTACTAGTCACAGACAAGCACTATTTATTTATTTATTCATTTATTTATTATAAGTATTTATTTATATATATATATATATAAATACATTGTGTGTGTCTGTGACTAGTAAACACTTTGTATGTTTGACAGCATTTACTGTATAATCACTGTTCCCTTCTTCTCCCACTTTATTTCTAATTTACAAAAATATATATAAATCAGACCAGTTTCTCTTCAACTTACCCCCAAAAAAGAAAAATAAGAATATATTCAATTCAACATTTGTAATACTACCATTAAACACTATAGCAAAGGTTGTGGTGAGACAGAAGGCTTGTCTACAGGGGGAAATGCATTGACAGACTTACACAATATAACTACCTGTGTGGATGCTTTTTATTGCAGAATAAGGGTGCTTTTTTGCAGTTTAATTTATATTGCCTTGAAAGGTAGGATAGAGTGAACAATGATAATAAATTTGCCAGAAGAAGCAGGCTGGTTATACAGGAGACATGTTTGCCAGGATGCTGCATATAGGGTGAGGGAAATGGGGAGCACATGGTGATTTATTGAAGTTTCCAGTGTTTTGTTTTCTTGACTAGGACATTAAACTGGCAGGGGAAATCCTAAGAGTCATTCTCTCTGAAATGCTTATAGTTTGATTCTCTTCTTTCTGAGAGCAGTTTTTCAGTTAATTGGTGCTTAAACATTTTTGGTAGGTGTTAGAACCATTTTTTAATTTGAAATTTCAACTGCAGAAATATTTTTAGTGATTTTAAGAAAATTTTATGCTTCTGGAATACACAATCAGCTTTTATATTAAAAAAGGTGCATGCATATATGCCAGTTGACAGTTCATTGCTCCCTCATAATGATTGGTTTTCTGGAATTGTACTATGTATATTCCCCAAAGTGTTTTTAATATAACTATATGCAGATAGCCAGTTAAACTTGTAACTAGCTGTTTGCACCAAAAAGAGGTAACCGTATGTAGTCTTCATGTATATGTTAAATGTATATTCATAAAATCGAGCCTTTTTTGCTTAACCATCTGCTGTTTCAAAAAATCCGTCCTTTTTTAAAGAATCTATAAAGGTAGCTTGAGTAGGAACGCTGTTTACTGAAAACCAGTTGCGTATGTGTTGGGTGGGGGATTCAAATATATGCTGTATGGTGCAAATATAAGTGACACTTTGTACCCAGAAAATACTGTGGTTTTTCAATTTCACATTGGCTATGATAAAATGACAATCCTGTTGGGTAAGTTATGCTTGCTTCTCCTGGAAGTTCTTAACCAGCAGACTATCTCTCCTATTATTATACAGCTGTCTTTCAAAGATCATGACATTCTTCAAAGTTCCTGCTCAAAGAATTTTGAACTTTTAAGTGAAGCTACCAGAAATTAAGACAATTTATGATCACAGCTACATCTGAATTCACAAAGTTCAAGTGGATTTGTCATGCAGGGCTTTCTTTCTGATTTTCTCTGTAAGAAGCTTTATGGCTTTCTATTTTGATGGGTTTGATGAAATTGTAGTACGTCTACAATTATTTATATAGCACATCTTATACCAACACATGCTTTAGAGCGGGGTGGCCAACCCATAGTACAAGTGTCACAAGTAGCATGGGCAGCTTCTCTGTGTGGCACACAACAAATAGGGTGTGGGGGTAGGCAGCACAGCAGCAGATTGTCCAGGAGCAGAAAGCAGAGCAGCAGATCAGGCAGGAGAAGGGGATTAGAGTGACGCTTGGAGGGGGCAGGAGGTTAATTTGTGGCATGTCTGCTTGAAAGGTTGTTTCTTCTGTTCCCATCCCCACCCCGCCCAGTACATTGGAGAACTAAGTTGTGAGCATCAAACTCCAGTTGCTTGAGCTGAATATGGCTTTATCACCCCATTTGAGTGGCTTGCAGAAGCTGCTTCTCTAGTTACACGTTTTGACAGACAGGAATTGAACCCACTAGACCATCCTGCCTGTCAAATGGAAGACCCATAAGTAATATGGTCAGGGGAGAGAAGAAGGGATGTTGTAGAAAGGTTATGGTCAAGGAAAGGAAATGAGAACCATTGACATTGCCAAAATTTTTGGATAAAATTAAAGCTAATTATTTGCTTGAAGAAGAGGTATTGGTTTTAAATTGACTTGATTCCTATTGTCAGGTACAATTTTGCTTTTTTGCTGCTAGTGCTACCTTACTGGTGTTGAATCTTTAGCATCTTTGTTCAAAGCTAATAGGGTTGTAGTCAACATACCAGATTTTATAGGCAACAGAAAATGTCTCTTAAGTGGACCTTTGAGTTTTTGCAAGCAAGGACATTTATTTCACACTTAGGAATGACATTATGGATTGCATAAAACCCTCAGGTGCTTCTTATGACTGTGCAGTCTTGGCTTTAAAAACTGAGCAGCAATAAAAACAGAGAAATCTGAAAAACAGGCTTAACTTTGCCAGCAGTTTTTATGTAAATACAGCACACCTGTCCTCTGTCTACAAAAATAAAAAGGATAAAAATCATTGTAAATGAAAAGTTGTTTCACCATCAAAGTACCATGCAACACAAAGCAGTAGCATTGATGTAATCCTAAGAGTAAAGGAAGTAAGCATTTTTTGTCGGCTCATTTCATATTAGATTGCTGATCTATGAAGCCTTGGTAATTAATTGTCAAGGGTAAAACACTGAAAACAGTTTTTCGCCTTCTTTTTAAAGTTGTTGAAGCTTTTTAAATCATAAAGCACATTATTTTTGGTTCTCGAAAATCTTTGTCCAGTAACTAATTCATTATTGTCCCTTTTTTTTTTTTAACCTATTCATAAACATTAATCACTTACTTTTTGTCTTAATAAATATGCTGATGTTTTGAAACACTAATATCAGGTTTTAGTAGGTGATGTCTAGAAATGACCAGCATCCTATGCTTTTAATTGGATAGGAAGGATATTTAGAGGGGAGTCCTGGAATTGTTCTACACCTCTGAATCCAAAGCATTTTGTTACTCTAACATCAGGATACCAATTTGCAACAGGAATTCTCTTGTGCATTTTATCTTGTTGCTTTTGGATGATTAAACAAAATAGTAACTCCAGTTGGGGGTAATCCCTTGCTGGTTCTTTTCTAATCCACTTGCCTCTGACAGCAATTATTCTGTGGTTGCCTTGAGCAGTACTGATCCCCTCTACACACAGTGTTTCACTGCAGACAAAAGAAAAATCCTTGCATCTAATAACTTATCTTTAACAGGATGGGAAAACAGCAGAAGATCTTGCGAGAACAGAGCAGCATGAACATGTAGCCAGTCTGCTTGCGAGGCTCAAAAAGGTAGGAACTCATGACTGACGCTTTGTATAAATGAGACTTTACTTTGTCCTGTGCCGTTTGTTTGTTTTTAAAATATTAAGGAGCTTTCTAGTCACAGAAACTGAGAAAATGAGGCATTCACAAAATAATCAAAACCTAAGTGTTGTATAAGTTCTCACTCCAGCGCTGTTGCTCTCACTGGGTGCGTCTGCGCAAGATGCTGTCACCGTAGCGACAAGCTAAGGTGATGTAGCATCGGCAGGCACTAACCGTGACGCTGCCAGTACTGCACAGTAAGGTCGGAAATGACCCATGCGCCACCGGGACTGCAGTACCAGTGGGTACTGTGCAGTGGGATACACGTGTAGATGTGCCCACTTTTATCTAATTAAGATAATAAATTTTCTCATAATGAAGTGAGATCTCTAATTCTATACAAATATTAACAAAAATTGCCAAAGATCAGACCATATGTGCCTCTTGACCTGGAATCCTATCTCTGACAGGTAACAGCTCCAGCTGCTTCCAGGAAAGAAAAGATATTGGCAATTAAGGAATAAACTTGCCTGGAAGGGATTTTTTTCATATATATTCTTAGTGGTTGACTAATGTTCTGAAGTACGGGGGCATACATCTCCTCATCCAGATATTTTTACTTCCATGTCACATAATTGTAACATTTTCTCATTATTCCTGTAAGTCTTTGGTCCATTTTTAATCCTGCTAAACTAAATGATGTCTTATGTCTTGTATTAATGAATTCAAGAGCTTATTTTAAGAGAGCATAAAGTATGTTCAGTTCTACGTTTGTAAAGTGAAACATTTAAGTCAGGAAACTGATGTATGTATTATCTTTTTTGTCCATATCTATTTCTAATTGGCATAGTCTAATTGTGGAATAAATCCAAATTTAAACTAAAACCTAGAAGGGAGGCATACACCCAATGGAAGGGAGGGGCCATCACCAGGGAAGACTACACCTCGGTTGCTCGGGGTTGCAGGGGGGCAGTCAGGATGGCCAAGGCGGAGATGGAACTGGGACTAGCTTCCTGGATCAAGGACAGCAAGAAGCTCTTTTTTAAATACATGAGGGCAAAAAGAAGGTACCGGGTAACATGGGGCCTCTGCAGGACACACTAGGAAATCTGGTCGTCACATCAGACGACAAAGCTAACCTATTTAACAATTTCTTTGCCTCCATTTTCCTGAGCAGGGACCAGATCAGCCCCTCTACCAGGACCCCCCCAGGCCCCAGGAGAGGTGTTTTCTGAACTGCAAATATAGGTCCTCCTCCAATAAGTAGTTATCAGATTGAGAGGGACAGAAATTGGATCTGATGATACTTGTGTTGCTTTTCTCAGCTGAGACACTGCATCTAATTTGAATATCTCTTTCCTTGAGATTTGGATATCTTTTTTTTAATTGCTTTACGTTTTTTAATTGCATACACATTTGATGGGGCATACATAAACTGTGACAGCTATCCATCTTTCCTCCCTCTCCTCCCACCTTCCCAACTGGTGATAAGGGTGGAAGGAAAACCTTCCTTTTTCCCCTGCACCTTTCTGCTGTCTCTGTCCCAACATCCCTAAAGAGCCACTGTTCAAAGGCTATGCAGTCCCTTGTTCAGTCTTGTGCTCAGCTGTCGGGTTTGGAGTCTTACAAGGGGGAGTTCAAATTGAAGGGAAGAGGAGAGCTGCAGAACAGCTTTGTCTGGGATGCTCCCTGCTCCAGCTGGGACGAAGAGAAAAGGATAATTAGCAGACCCCAGGGAAGGAATGTTGGTTTCTTCTTTCACAGCACTCACACCTCTAAAATTAATCCATTGTACTGATGGTATACCAAAAATTGAGTGGAATCAGAGCTTCTGTTAATTGGCATTGGTTCAGTCCTAGAACTGTTAACTTGTAAATCCTAAATTATGTTCTAACTTTTTTAATTTCCTTTGCTCACATAATACATTTGCAATTTGTAATGCTAGTCCCTAGAACTTGTTTTGGTACAGCAGGAATAAAATGTAGTGTTTCATCTCCTTGGTTTTTTCCCTGTTTACCAGTTACCCCCACACTTTGTAGCAGAACGACACAGTGAAATATTGATTCATCGCTTTCCATGCTAGAAAAAGAATAATGAGAGTTATTTTATTTTGATAGAAGGAGGTATTTAAGAATTTGCTTCCATAGTACTTAACATTTGTTAATATTGATCAGCAGTGTAATCGGAAATACGCAATTTAGAAACTGTTCCAAATCTTCTCCCAATTTTATTGGGAAGAAAATGATTAAATGTTTTCATTTTTAATTTTATTTGTGATGGAACAAGCCATCACAAATGCTGAACAGATATATTCTTTTTATTTTTTCCTGTTTTAAGGGTAGCAAATATAATAGGCCTCACGTACTAGACAGTGCCCACATCTACACGACACAGTACTGTGCAGTGGTTACTGTTCATTTATTTAGTACTTATAAAAACAAAGTACTAAATAAATGCGCAGTAACTCAAGTTATTGCAGTAGTGCCGGCAAACACCTTTTTGTGACGCTCCTCTGCAGTAGCTTAATACTGCTCCTCAGTAGCGTCACATCATGTTTTCTTCTACGCGACACTACTATGCAGTAGTGTCAGGTTATTTTGCAGTCGACCACTAAAATAGACACATCTGTTGTATTTCAAATCATGCCTAAACTCAATTCAACCCTTGGAGTTTTTATTGCAATATTTTTATTCTTTTGAATGTTAGGATACGCACAGAGGGCTTTTTATCCAGCAGCTTAGACCTACTCAAAACCCACAGCCAAGAATAAAACTTAAGCTGTTTGGACACTCTGGATCTGGGAAAACTACTCTTGTGGAATCTCTCAAGTGTGGTCTAATTAGGAGCTTTTTTAGAAGACGTAGACCAAGGCTTTCCTCGACTAACTCGACCAGATTCCCACCATCACCTTTGTCTACCAAACCATCAGGTATTGTTTAAAGCTTCTGATTTTGTATTTCAACATTTTATCTTAATGGAGTTTTATCTTGATTTTATGCTTATAACTCTAAATGAACCAGTGTTAGCTTGAACCATAAAAGTATAGCATTAATATGCCTGTACAGAAAACCAAAGCAGAAGAATTTTGAATTGATAGTGTAAGATCAATTATGAATCTGAAGTGTAAGATTAACAAAAAAAGGACTTCTGTTATCTTACATTATGGGAGGTTTGTGGTGATCAGATGGGGTACCTGACAACCGATCACAAGTACTCTTAGATTTGTTTGTAAGTAAGTAATGGTGTTAAATCTCAGTGTCCCAGCCAATTTTCCAGTTAGGCAAAATGCAGTTACTTGCCTTATGTTTACATTTGGATGGTACTGTGTGTTTCCTATCCTAAACAGTGCAGTCTCTCTCAAAAGCACCTGTATTCAGGTAGGAAGTGGTAAGAAACAACTTGAAAAATAGTGGCCTGTAACTGCATGAGATAAAGGAAAATCATTTTTACACTACATATCCCAGAAGAAATTTTATAGTGTTAAGAATAACCTTTACCCATTGCATGAGCCAGAGGTTCTGGGATCAGATACCTGATATTGTTAATATTAAACTGAATGGCAAGACATTCAGAACAAAACCAAGATGAGGCTCAGATGCATATATGACCTTATGCATTTGTCACCTAAATACACATACACTTCCAGATGCATCTACATTATGTGGATAAAATTAGCTTATTGCTGAAGTGAAGGTTTCAAAGCAGTATACGGCAGATAACATAACTTCTACAAAGTTATTTCCAAGGTGGACTGTAGGACTAAAACTCAAACATGAGCATTTTAAGTTGAATGCAAAGGACTCTCTCAAACGAACGATGAATATGACTATGCAGCTGCAGGGTCATATATCTGCCCTTATGTCGCTCTTTCACTCTCAAAAGAAAGAGTTCAAAGAAGCTTGGCATTTTACATGTGCAATAATACAGTCATAAAACTGAAATTTATGGTTCTTACAGCAGCTGCAACTCATATTAGGTAAATGTATATTTGACCCCTTTAAAGCAGGGATCGGCAACTTCTTTGCCATTGTAGGCTGCTTTTAGCAACCCAGGACCTGCCGCCAGCTTTCTCCTCCACCCCTTACAGCCTCCAGAGATTAGCAGAGGCTGTAGAGAAGTAGGCACTAGGACCCCAGAGATGCCACTTCTGCTGCCATGGCTGGAGCATGCTGTAACTTCCTGAGCTGCTGAGAGCCAGATCCAGTCTCTTTACAGGCAGAACCAGTCTGTGGGCTGTAGGTTGCCAATCCCTGCCTTATAGGAATATATATTACAGCACAGCATAAAATAAAAAAACCCTCAAATTTTCAGTAACTGAAGACCAGGTCTATACTTTTCCTGATTAGAAGGGATCTGGATTTTCATTCAGAATGGAAAAATATGGTAAACTGTGGATTTCCTCTTTTTAAAGAGAAAAACCCAGATTTTCTCCTTTTTAAAGGAGAAAAATGTGGGTTAAGGAGGGTTTCCCCTTGCAGGCTGACAAAGTTTCAGCCTGCAAGGGGCTGAGAGGAGCAGGAAAAGGGCAGTCAGGCAGGGTGTGCCATGTGCATATATGCATGCACATGACCCCCAGACAGCCTGGAGAGCAGCTCCCACAGGTAAGTCAGGGGGCTGGGGGGGAGGAATTGAGGCCTCTGTAGGGAGGGAGGAAGTTGGGCAGGGCTAGGGCTGCTGCCCAGCCAGGGCAGTGCAGGGGCTTGGGGCCCGGGTCTGGAATGCACGGCCACAGGGACCCAGCAGGGAGCAGGATGGGGCGGAGGGGACTGGCTCCCCACTGCTGTGCGCACTCCCAGGCAAAGCACATGCCCTCCAAATTTGTGAATGGGCGGCAGGTACAGGCTGCCTGCTCTGGGCTCAGCCTGTCTGCCTTGGGCTCAGCCTGCCTGCCCTGCTGCCCTCCCCTCAGGGCCTCTGCAGTCCAGCAGGCAGGACCTGGCACGGCAGCATAGAGCAGGGCCAGGAGGGGAAGTTCAGTGCCACTGCTGCAAGCCCTACACTGCCATGGCAAGGTGTCCCCTGCCTGCCCAGCAGCAGCAGGAGGCAAAACCCCACACTGCCACCTTCACAGCTGCCAGGGGGGCACAGGGTGCCTCTCCATGGCAGCACAGGACTCCTGGTGGTGATACTGAGCTTCTACACTCAGCCTCACTCTGCCCTGCTGCACCGGGTCCCATCCACTGGGCCACTGAGGTCCCAAAGGGAGGGTAGCAGGGTGGGGAGCCCAAGCCTGCAGCAGGCAGCCCTCACTTGCCCCCCTCACGGGTTCCTCCGACTGTGCTGCCTATGGTGGAGGGGTAGCCGGGCTCCACTCCCCAGCGGGGCTGCAGCAGCCACCTTCTCCCATGGGTGGCAGCTGGGGCTCAGATGCTGCTGCTAGGGGCAGGGGTCTGCAGACCTAGGTCCCTGGCCCCATAGCCTTGGCCTTTGGGGGGCCCTCCAGCAAGACTTGGGGGCAAGGGGCTGTGGATGGGGAGTGAGGGGCACCAGCAGGTCTGAGGGACTGTGGATTGGGATTGAGGGGCAAATGGCATGGGGAGGGCATTGGCATATCAGGGCTGCTCAGCACCACAAAGTAGTGAGTGGGGACAACTGGACCTGTGTCCTGGTGAGCAAAGGGGGCAGGGGAAGCTCAGATTTTTCCATCATAAGAAAACCCAAGATCAAACACCAAAGTTTATAGGGATTTAGAATTTATTTTACTGTTGTAATTGATGCACTGGTAGGCTTCCAAATTGCTTTAAAATTGTAAATGTAAATATTGTGTTCAACTGATACCTGTGTATGTATAATGGTGTTTCATTTTGATCGTGAATTTTGGGGGTTTTAATTGGAGAATTTATGATTATTAAACAGAGAAAACCAGGATCCCTGCTGATTAGGTGGATCAAATCTAAATCTGTAACATTAAAATGAAAGTATGATATCACAATATATGCTCTGTCTTTGTAGCACTTTAGTGTTTGCTTTAAACTTTTAGACGAAGAGCATTCTGAAAAATATAAAATAAAACCCAATACCACTGCTTGCTTTAGGTATGACAAATAACCTGAACAGATGGACATTTTAAGCTAGTATAAGTCATACATTGCATAATGTTTTGTGGTTAACTCTGCGTATGTAGTTCAGAGGTTTTGATTTATCAAGTGTTTAACGTATATCAATATGAAGAACTAACTAATATATTAGAGGGGCAAATGTAGGGGGAGATTTATATTGCTGATGTGTTTGTTTGGGTTTTTTTAATGGTTTGCATAACCCAGCCCTCCATATAATGCAGAAGGAATTCTTTCCTTTCTCCACTAGATGGGGCTCACTGTTAACTAAGTTTTCCTTCCCCTTTCAGTTTATCTGCTAGCTACTGTGAGATGTACTTATCAGAATAAGATTATGCTGATTTAGTTTATCAGTTGAATAGCTATACATGTGTACAACATGTATGTGCTGATGATATATTTATATGCATATCCTATAAAATTGTAGCACTTTTGTTCCAGTAGACACTTTTGTCACTAGACAAGCCTCAACTATTGAACGCTTTCACTCCAGAATTGTGTTTTCCTTGGTCCAGTATTTCCACTGCACCTGTATTTCTTTGAAATGTTAACAGTCTACATGCCAACCCTAGTATTTTGCTGTTTCTCTACTCAGAATAATCTTGTGTGTGATATCTCTGGTTAATGTAAAAAATGTGAAGTATTTGCCCGTCCCATGGATACTCTTGAAACTGAGCAATTTGGAAATTGTCCACCAGTTTCTTGGGGGGGAGACCTGGAAGTGTTCTCTCTTCACATGTAGGGTAATATCAGCAGAGAGAGAAAATGAGGAAAAGCTCAGGTGAATTATGTTTTTCATTTTTTTTCTCAGTATTTTTCTTCCTCTCTCCTTCTGTATCTCTTGTGTGTATGCATTCTTTCTTTTGCTCTCTTCCCTCAGCTCTCTCATCCCCTTCTAAGGCCTTTTATGTCTAATGAGGCAACTCAGAGCCATTTTGCCAAAGTGCTGAATTGGTTCCAGAGACAGGTATTTTCTGGTTGCCAGGAGCTCCTTTTTAAATCCTAAAGGAAGCGAATTCCACCTAGCTACTGGTGTCCTGGGTGCCTCTGGTAGGGGAATAAATAGTAATAATAATGATGAGGATGATAATGAAAATTTCATGCCCAGCACATTCATTTTGGAATCATCTGGTTGTAACCTCTTCATGCCTGGTAATCTCCTTTTTTTTCCTTTTCTTTCATGGCCCAGTTTCAGTGAGCATCACAAATCTTTATCCTGGTTGTGAAAATGTTAGTGTGAGAAGTCGGAGCATGATGTTTGAGCCAGGCCTGACCAAAGGGATGTTAGAAGCATTTGTTTCACCATCTCACCACTCGCACTGCTCAGCAGATGACCAGTCTACCAAGGCTATTGATGTTCAAAATGCCTACTTGAATGGTAATGAATGTACTGCATTATCATGATTAATTCTATCCAACATGTTGTTGGATATTATGTATTGTTTTTAAATATTATAATTGGCATTACACTGAACATGTCTAGTAGTTCCACATGCTTCATTTTTTAAGTTGCATACATTTGTTATAGATTATTTTTTATTTTATTAAACTATAGAAAACTTGTATAAAACCCATGCAATTAAATTGAATACATCAGAAGCATAAGATGAGTGAATGAGCATGCGTCTCTTGAGCTTTTTTTTTCGTTAAGGGGTGATGGGCTTTAGATTGAAACTCGGGACAAAAGTTTTGTTTTGGACCAGAAATTATTATATGTATGCAATCATAGCCATGTCAAATACCTTATGAATGAGTAGTCACTGGACTTGACCAAAAGAGTTTATAGCTGAGAGGTCATCCTCTTTTATCTTTTTGCCCTATAGTAGATGGTACAATCCTCTCAAATGAAACTCTGAATAAAGGTAATATTTTAATTCCCATATCAGTTCTTTCAAGGCTGTGGGGGGAATAACCAACCTTTTCTCTTTGAGATGAGAGGATACTTACCTAGCATGCACACAAGCATATCTTTGAGATATTATTGCCTTGCATCCTGAGAAACCAATACGAAGTCAACATTTGGTTTTGTTCCAAAATAATGCGCCGTTTTAGTACAGTCATTTAACAGGATTGGATATCAGACATCTCTATTTGCACATGTCTTGGCATAACTGAAAACTACACATCGTGAATTCTGAATAGTTCTCATTAACATGTCCCAACTGTACTGTTTGAATAGGCAAACCCCTCTGAAAATGAGAAGTGACAATTCTGTTGAAAAATTTCACTGCACAATTAAGGCTTCTAGTTTTTTAATCAAAATTTGCTAACTAAAAATAATTCAAGTGGGTATGCCTTCAGCTTCAGTAGGGAAGACTAGGGGTGACTCAGTGTGAGAGAATGTAAGAAACTAACATAGACAGTAGAAACAGATGTCAGGAAAACAGTGCAACAGTACCTGTGTTGTTTAAAATGCTCATATACAACTGTGATTCTCAAAGCCTACTCTATCTTCCTCTTAGCAATACAATATCAATAGTTTCACTTATATAAACCAAAAAGGATTGTTTTCTGAATAACCTTTTCAGTGTTTTTGATGCTCACTGTTATACATCAGAAAAACAGTAATCTGAGAAATGTTCAGTTTTATTTCCAGAGGTAAGAGAAGGAACAGGAGGCTGTGTTTCTCCAGTTGTTTACTGCTAGGTTTTGTTGCCTGAGAGGTTTAATATCTATCGCTTCTGTAGAAGGCCAGGACCAATTTAATTGGTAGTGCACAGGATTTATGACATTTACATACGGCTACCTCCTGTCAGCCCTAGAAAAGGATTGTCTCCAGGTGTAAACAGAAGAGTCCGTGCTTGAGCTTCTTTAAAAACCCTTCAGTTGTTTTGTTTCCCTTTATTGCATAACTTTTCTCCCCTACCAATCCCAGCATTCAGAGAGAGAATGTGTCCCATATAGCCCATATGACATCTCCAACATCTTCTGCCATTGTGGATGAAGGGTTTATATCTGGTGGTTTACCTATTTTATATCTGTCCTTTTTTATAGGAGTTGGTGATTTCAGTGTGTGGGAATTCTCTGGGAACCCTGTATATTTCTGCTGTTATGATTATTTTGCTGCAAATGATCCTACTGCAATTCACATAGTGCTTTTCAGTCTTGAGGAACCTTATGAAATCCAGCTAAACCAAGTGACCTTTTGGCTCAGTTTCCTGAAATCGCTAGTTCCAGTTGAGGAGCCTATAGGTATGTTACACTCCGTGTTTATACATTTTCAGTGGGGGAAAGAAAAAACTTGATACTTGATTCTCTGTAAAATCTACACAGTGAGTCCTGTCCTGTCTTAGTTCATCTGTATCATATTACAATCAACTTTTAAATACAATTCTCCTGCTAAGGTAGTAGGCCACCGTAGAACAGAGAGCCTTGCTAGGGCTTTATATACTATTTTGACTCACTGAAGTTACCCTGGTACTTCGGTACCATGGTTTCCTGATTTCTCCATAGCAGCTTAGCTTGGATTTTTCTTGTCGAGTAAGTTATTTGACACACTCATTATCTCAGTAGAAGTTCCAGATGCCCTAGACCTTTTAAAAAAAGTTTGAAGACAACCTTAAATTCCGTTTTTAAATTCAACCCCAACTAAATGTGAATCACATTTTTTTAAAGCTCTGCATGTTCTGTCCAGACCTGTTCAGCTACAGCTGTGTTTGGGTTTGAAATTTTGTTTTCTCAACTTGTTTGTGCATCAGTGTAAATGGAGTCCAATGCTTTTAGTAAATGTCCCTTGACCACCTGATCAAATTTTGTTTGGTTTCTAAACAGCATCAACTATCTAATGTTTCCATTGCACATGTAGCTTGGAGTGAGTTAGTTGAGATTCAAACCAATTGATTTAATCCTCCCTTTTTTTAAATTCACTTATTTTAAGATAATTAATGTAGCTTTTATTGCAATGAAACATATGTTCACAGGCCCTTACTGTTTAGAAAACACAACCCTCACAGATCTGTCTTGGCTTTATCAGCCAGAACTCTATCATAGGCTGCTAGATCTACATGGGGAAGAACACCTGTTGAATAATAAAGCTACTGTGGAATCATCAGGCCAGGGATATCAAAGTATCCATTCCAAGTTAAAATCTCTACATTCTTTCTACCAGGAAATATGCACAAAACAAATGCCAGCCTTCATTGGTTTTGCTTCCTCCACTTCAGGCATCTAAGGGGCTGTTCATTTCCATTTAGGGTTAAAACAAGGTTAATTATTATAAGAAACAATATACAAGAAGTTCAGACAGTAAAAGTTCAAGAATTTGCAGAAAATTCAATATTGAAACTGAAGTTCACACTTTGGTATTTTCCCCAGTCAAAACATGAATCAAGTATTTCATTCATTCTGTTAACAAAAAAGTTTGATTCAGCCATGCCAGGAACTAAACTTAGAATCATAGAAAATTAACCTCAAGAAGTCACCTAGTCCAACACCCTGCTCGGAGCAGGACCATCCCCAACTAGGCCGTTCCAGCCAGGGCTTTGTGTAGCCAAATCTTAAAAACCTCCAAGAATGGAGATTCCACAACCTCTTTGGGTAACCTGTTCCAGTGAGATACTACCCTCCTGGTGAGAGTTTTTCCTAGTATCTAACCTAAACTTCCCATGCTTCAACTTGAGCCCATTGTTCTGTCATCTGCCACCACTGAGAACAGTTGAGCTCCATCCTCTCTGGAACCACCTTTCAGGTAGTTGAATGCTGCTATTAAATCCCCTCTCAGTCTTCTTGTCTCCAGACTAAATAAGCCCAGTTCCCTCAGCCTCTCCTCATAAATAATGTGCCTTAGCCATCTAGCCGTTTTGTTGCCCTCCACTGGACTCTCTTTAATTTGTCCGCATCCTTTTTGTAGTGGGGGACTGGTGGACAAACTAGACTGCCAACTAGACAACAAGCCACTGATTACTACCCTTTGAGCTGTAATGATCCAGCCACTTTTCTATCCACCTTCCAGTCTGTTCATCCAGTCTAGACTTTGTTAGGTTGCTTGCAAGAATGTTGTGGGAGACCCTATCAAAAGCCTTGTTTAAAGTCAAGGTATGCAGCATGTCCACTGCTGTCTCTGCAGCCGCAGAGAGGCAATCGGGTTGGTCAGGCATGACTTGCCCTTGGTGACTCCGTGCTGATTGTTGCTAATTGCCTGCTTCTTCTCCAAGTGCTTAGAAATGGATTCCTTGAGGACCTGCCCCATGATTTTTCTGTGGACTGAGGTGAGGCTGACTCTGGTTCCCTGGATCCTCCTTCCCTTTCTTAAAGACACATATATTTGCCCTTCTCCAGTTGAGGGACCTCTTTTTCAAAGATAATGGCCAGCGGCTCTGCAGTCACATCAGCCAAGTCCCTCAACACCCTTGGGTGTGTTGCATCCAGCCCATGGAATTACACATGTCCAGCTTCTCTAAATAGCCCCTAACCTGTTCTTTCACTGCTGTAGGGCTGCTCACCTTTTCCCAAACTGGGCTGCCAGGTGCAGTAGTCTGGAAGCTGACTTGGTCCATGAAGACTGAGGTAAAAAAGGCATTGAGTACTTCAGCCTTTTCTGCATTATTTGTCACTAGGTTGCCTCCCCCATTCAGTAAGGGACCCACACTTTCCCTGATCTTCCTCATGTTGCTGACATGCTTATAGAAACTCCTTCTTGTTACCCTTAATGTCCCTTGCTAGCTGTAACTCCAATTACACTTTGGCCTTCTTGATTTCATCCCTGCATGCCCAAGCAATGCTCTTATACTCCTTCATAGTTGTTTGTCCAAGTTCCATTTCTTGTAAGCTTCCATTTTTGTGTTTGGCTCCCTGAAGAGTTCCCTGCTAAGCCAAGGTGGACTTCTGCCATACTTGCTAGTCTTCCTATGCATTGGGATGGTTTGTTCCTGTGACCTCAGTAAAGTTTCTTTAAAATACAACCAGCTTCCTGGACTTCTTTTCCCCTCAGACTGGCCTCCCAGGGGATCCTATCAGTTCCCTGAGTGAGTCAGAAGTCTGCTTTCTGAAGTCCAGGGTCCTTACTCTGCTGCTCTCCATCCTTCCTTTCCTCAGGATCCTGAACTCAATCATCTCATGGTCACTGCTGTCCAAGTTGCCATCCACTTCTACATTCATACCAATTCTTCCCTATTTCTGAGCAGCAGGTCAAGAAGAGCACAGCCCCCTAATTGGCCTCTCCAGCACTTGCACTGGAAGTTGTCCCCAACACACTCCAAAAACTTCCTGGATTGCCTGTACGTGCTGCTGAGATGTCAAGGTGATTGAAATCCCCCATGAGAACCAGGGCCGGTGACTGGGAAACTTCTGGTAGCTGTTGAAAGAGAGCCTCATCCCATCCCTGGTTTGGTGGTCTACAGCAGACACCCACCTTGACATCACCCTTGTTGCTCTCCCCTCTGACTCTTAAGAGACTTTCAACAGACCTATCTCCATTTTCATACTGGAGCGCTGAGCAATCATACAGCTCTTTTACATAAAGCACAACTTCCTCCTCTTCTCTCTTGCCTGTCCTTCCTGAACAATTTGTACCCATTCATGACAGTGCTCCAGTCATGCAAGCTATCCCAGCAAGTCTTGTTATTCCAATCGCATCATAATCCTGTGACTGTGTGAAGACTTCCAGTTCTTCCTGCTTTTTTCCCTGGCTCCATGTATTTGTGTACAGACACCTGATGTAACTAGCCAATTGGCCCGTTTTCGCGGGAAAGATGGGAATCTTGTTGCCACATCATACTTGTGCTTCCTCCAGGCTATATGCTTTCCCCACTTACCTCAGGGCTTTGGTCTCTATCCCCTGGCAAACATAGTTTAAATCTTCCTTACTAGGTTAGCAAGCTTGTCTGTGAAGATGTTCCTTCCCTCTCTTTGTCAGGTGGATCCTTTCTCTTCCTAGCAATCCTTCTTGGAACAACATCCCATGGTTGAAGAAACCAAAGCCCTGCTGGTGGCACTTTCTGTGCAGCTGTGCATTGATCAGCAGGATGTATCCACTCCTGCCCAGGCCCTTCCCTTTGACCAGAAGGATGAATGAGAACACCACCTGAGCTTCTGTCCTCCTCAGAGCTTTGTAGTCACTCTTGATCTGTTCAGTCACCCCTGGCAGTATCATTGTTGCCCACATGGATGAGCACTATGATGTAGTAGTTGGGGGGACCAGATGAGTTTCAGTAATTGTTCTACGACATCCTGAATCTGGGCTTTGGGAAAGCGGCAGACCTCCCATGACGACGGGTCAGGCCAGCATCCCCCACAGAAGAGTCTCCAGCCACCAGTACTTGTCACTTCCTCTTAGTGGCACTGTCCTCAGTCCTCCCCACCTTGTGGATGCCTGGCTTGACCTCTTCTATCAGCAGAATAGGCTCTTGCTCCTCCTCTGACGGGGTTTCATATGTGTTCTCCAGGCAAACTGCTGAAGATGGAGATGAAGACTTGTGCTTGCTGCCAGAAGTCACAAGCTTCCAGCTTTCCACCTTCCTGGGAGTCCATGACCTTTTTCTTTAGTGCTGCCTCAGGCAGCCCTTCCTCCATAGTCTTAGAGGTCTTCTCCAGCGTCTAATCAATGAAGTCCTCACAGCCAAGGATGCTTTGGAGTCTTGCCGCCACCTTCTGTAGCTCTTGCATACTTCCTACAGACGCTACCAGAAGGCACCACTCACAGCACAGGCACTCCTCCACCTGGCTGTCTCTGCAAGGAACGTGCAAGCCACAGCCTCCATAGCACCAAACCAGGACCAGAGTGGAATCCTTTATAGTGAGTGGTCCTGCCTGGACAGACACCTCACAGGTGCAAGGAGAGGAAGAGGTGGCAGTGGCTCTGATATTAAAAGGGCCTCTAGCCATTTCTGTGGGTCTCTTAATCCACCGCCTTTCTTTCTAAGCACACGTTTTCTAGCAAACTTCCCTGTACTTTGGCCTGTTCACTGCTCCTTGGTTCCAAAAGTTTCCCTTTCCCCTGCTAACCTGCTTCCTCTCATCAAGCTTAAAGTGAAGGAGGGTGAGAGGTTATCCAGGCAAACTGCGTAGTGAACTCCTTTTTACTCTGGACTTCACTCAAACAAGGGGCTTAAGTATTGGTCTAAGTGTTCAGTTTTATCTACTTACACTAAATATGCGTAGGCTAGTTACTCTTCATTAAAGAAAGAGCTTACTTGAAAGGTTCCCTTCAAAGGGGAGAGCAATTGCACTGTTTGCTTGCTCCCTGGTCGCTCAGAGTAGTCTTGCATACCTGTTTGGGCCTGGATTGGCTCCCCCCTTGTTAGGGCTTTTGTCAGAGGTAGGCAGCAATCGCCCAGCTAGCAGCAATCCCAGCTGCTCAGAGCACACACCCAAACATACAGCCATAAAACAAACACTCAGCGAGCCATACGTACAGTCCTGGCTCGCTCACCTTCCTGAGTAGGATCTGGTGCCTGGCTTCTGGTTCCTCTTCCCCTTCCTCCTCTTGCTCCCAGTAAACTCTTTGCAAACTTGAGAAAGTCCATCTTTCTTCCAAAATAATTAGCACTACATGTAAAAAGCTGTCATTGAACTATAACCAGTAATTATGCAACTTATCCATTGCTGAAAATCCTTAGGCTGCAAACAAACAGATATCCCTGCCCCTTGTTACACCCCAAATGCGTGACAATTCTTAGTAACAGTTTGTGCCACGTTTTTGTAGTAGGCAACTCTTTTCTCGGTAGGTGAGAGCACAAGCAGCCCTGAGATGACCATGCTCTCCAGCCATCCCAAGCAGGTACTCTCAGGACTTCAGAGACCTGATTCTGCAGGATAATGGCCCTGAGTGCCTAGGTGTGTCCCAAAGCACTCCAGGTAAACCCTGTGCTTTCCCTGCTCTGCACTTGCAGATGGGTGCCATGGGATCACCAGCACTCAAATGTAAGATGAGCTCCTCGCCCACCCGCCCCCCACCACTGTGTCGATTGGAGAGAAAAGCATCATCTTAGATTCAAGTAAATATGGTATCTCCGTTCAGTCCTTCATAAAAACCCAGGAAAAAGTTTGGTAGCTCTATGTTTTTTATGTGTTCCTTTTAAAGGTTATAGAGTTACTGAATACTAACTTTTAATTTGTAGCCATAAATGATTTTTGTGCATAATGGATCCGGTTTTGTTGATCTTATTCAGTCTTTACTGGATTATTAACTTTCCACTGAAGTTGATTAAAGTTAAACCAGAGTAAGGATGGAGTGAAACTGTAGTGGACCTGGTGACTTTTAAATTTGGCAGATTTTTTGTGTGTGTGTGTGTGTGTGTCCCCCAAGAAATATAGTCGAGAACAGGCTGTTTAAATGTGTGTTCTGTACTGTCATTTCATTCATATGCCATTTGTATCTTTCTCTTTCTCATTTTTTTCATGGTTTCCCAGGCTTTCCTACTTAACTCTCACCTAAGTTGAGAGTTCAGTGTTTGTGTAAGTACTGTACAGTAGCATTCATACTACTGTATGAATGTTGTAGATTGTCTGTGTTTTGTTGATAAGATGTTTCTGTGGTACTGAAGACCATCCAAAATATTATCAGGGACCCATGCAAGAAGCTACTATTATTGACTTAAATAATTTTTTCCTAACCAGTTTTACAGTATGTAGTTAATAGACGATTCATAGATGGTCTTACTTAGTAACAATAATTTATCCTGATTTTTTTTAAAAAAAAATGAAACATTATAGCAATTTTAACATTTTTCAAAATTGGCCAAGCATTCATCTAGGCTATCTAATGGACTATAAGCAAGATCATATCAGCCTAAGATACACAGAAGCATGACAGGTTGCTCGTGAAGTTGGCCAATGCATTTTCACAAGCAACTAGTACGTCAGGAGCATAAAATTCATCTCTGCTCCAGTGGTTACAATAAGAGTACACTCTTCCTGACATCTCTTCATTCTGGGTGTGTATTTTTCTTTCTCATGTAGCATACGGTGGGAGGCTGAAAAATCCATTGCGTGTTGTTCTGGTGGCCACCCATGCTGACATTGTGAACCTTCCACGCCCTGTTGGAGGAGAGTTTGGCTATGACAAAGATATGTCGCTATTGAAAGAAATCAGAAATAGGTGAGAAAAGGAGACCTGTAGTTTTTTAAATACAATATCTGGATGAGAAATACTAAGGCTTGCTGTCAAGTTAAGAGGTATTGTTGGAATTAATATTAAGTGGTACATGCATAAATAAAACTGATGCTTTAGAGCTATTCTATGTTATAAGTGACCTAGATATTTTCATTGTAAAAGTGGAACACTTGGTGCTCAAAATGAGCAAATCGCCTTTTCTCAGTAACTTTTACACTGCTGGGATTAGAATATGCCCCAAATACCAGTACTAGCAGATTGGCTTATACACTAGTTCCATAGTATTGTAACAGCGTCAGAAAAGTAGATGACTTCAGTGCAGTTGTACTGCATGGAAATGATTAAATGAGTTAACAGCAGAATTTTAGTCTTTACCTTAAATTGTAGTTAAGATGCACAATAATTTTTTTAAAGTATTGATTGTGTGGATTTTATATATTCTAAAGGGTTCTATGGCAGTATAGATGATATGAGCCTAGAGTGTGAAAGAAGTGAATCACTGTATTTGGAAAGGTCTACTGACATCCATTGTGAAGTCTTGGAGGGAATGAAAAGGCAGCATTTAACTGTTTTCCCAAATTAGACCCCAGCAGATGTTACACTTGAGACACCAATTTGTCTGTTGTTCATGTACAGGCAACCCCTGCTTTATGCTGTTTTGCTTAGCGCTATAACACTCATTTGCTTTCACTATAACACTCATTTGAAATGGATACTTGATTCCACTTAGCGCTCAACAAGTTTCGTTATAACACTCACAGTCACCATCTTGGGTCATCAAAAACTTTTGGTTTCGCTTAACACTCGTTTTGCTCAATGCTCATTTTTTTTCAGGAACCAATTAAGAGCACTGAGTGAGGGTAGCCTGTATTAAATAGTAACCCAGTCATACATTCAGGCAATTAATGGTGTCACAAAAAGGAAGCCAGCCCCCAAAATATTACTTTTTGGGGATCGTGGATTACATCTCATCGCAACTTTTAAATGAATGTCTGTCAATGGCCTTTGTCTTAGAAAGTAGAATAAACAACATTCACAATAAGTTCATAAGGGGATACTTTCTTGCAAGCCACACTTTACAGTTCTATTATAACGTTTAGCACAATATCCTGCTCTACTGAAAATAAGCAGTGATTGGGTACCTGGGTGCAACTCTTGGAGTTGCAACCAATAAATGTATCTCATTGCTATGCTTGCAAAAAGGGAGAAGTAATGTTAGCAAATATTAAACGGTGTGAGGGTAATGGAAAAAGTTGTCTGTATTAAACCAATATCCAAGCTATTTTAAATAAAAACTACCAAGTAGGATGACCTCATATTTATAACAAAATGTATATTTTCCATTACCTGCAATCCCTTTGTTCTGATCCAAGTACCTCTTATCTCGGGAACACTTTTTTTCCCTAGGGTTTTATTTGTTGTTTTTAAGTGAGTGATATCTGCTGTTAGCAATTCTGTTTACCTTGAATAAAATACAAGTAATTAGAAACTATTCTCCTTTTAATAAATCTCCTTTCATAATAACCAGACTTTAATTTTTTGCACTTTCTGTTAATTTTATTTTTAAAGGGAAAAGGAAAAATGTTAATTATTTTGAATAAAACATATGGTTACGTAAATTTTAAAGTTTGGATTAGGACTATAAATTAATAAATGAATGTACTGGCTGTTTCTTAGGTTTGGAAATGATCTTCAAATTTCAGACAAGTTATTTGTTTTGGACGCTGGAGCATCTGGCTCTAAAGATATGAAGCTTCTACGAAATCACCTGCAAGAGTTAAGAAGTCAAGTCATTTCTGTAAGTAATGTGTGCTGATGGCAAAGAGCCCAACTGCATTTAGAACTCCAATTTGAGGATATGTTGGGGAGGTTTTTTTGCAACAGGACTCTTGGGGCGCCTATACATGTGCAGCAGAGTTGCTCCAATGCACTGTAATTACAGTGAGTCAGAGCAGACATGATTGATTAATTAATTGATTCTGCTGGAGCATGGTAATTATGTGGCAGAGAGCGTGGTGAAGACTCCAACGTCTCGTCTGTTGACTCCAGCATCTTGTGTATTAGCTCCCTGGACTGAAAAATGGCGGCAGGGACACTTTAAAGTTCATTCAACAAGTTTTAGTTAAAGTACCCTCCACCACCATTTTTCAGTGCAGGGGCGCTGATACACAAGACACTGGATGCTTTCATTAAAGTGGCTCTGGGTCCATACATCATGGAGGTCTGGGTTTTTGAAGGGAAGAGCATTCCCTGATAGCTGTTCAGACACATTTCAGTTGCTAGTGAACCTGCAGACCCTTCTATATTCAAAGGATCATTATATATCAACTAAGGCTCAAAGCTTGTCTGCCTATCCCAGTCATGCAGTTCATCCAGTAAAAGATATTACCCACAAAAAAATCTTTCCTTGCAAGTAATGGAAATGATTACATTATTTTACATCTGAAACAGCTTCTCTACTTTTTCTTTTAAAGATGCAACTTAACCATCAGTGTATTATCAGTGATATATTAATTCATGTGAACCAGGAAGTCTTATCTAGCACTCCCCAAAGTAAGAGAAATGCCAAAAGTAAAAGAAATGGAAACAGGAAGAAGTAAAACCTCTTCATTTCTTATAGTCAAAGATGGCAATTGTAAGTTAGGAAGAAGATTGTGTTTCTCAAACATTTGACAATACCTCTGTTTAGACATGCTTTTCTCACTTGTGTGACTTTAAAAGGTACAATGCCTTAATTCTGCATTGAGTCTCACAGCACCTTGGTGTATATCATTCCCAAAAAAAGTTCTTTAACGCTTTGAGTTGTTTTGAAGGACACTTTATTAACGACAAGTTTCTAATATACATTTCAGCAGTACTTCAGTGCCACTTTGTCTTGCTAATGCTTATAAGGTTTCCAGTTAACATCAAGAGCAGTTTCAAGACTGCTTTATCCCAGAAATGACAACCTACAGCTTTGCACAGAGAATTCTGCTGAAGAATTTTCATTCTGGCAAACACCAATTCCCCTGAGCGGCTGTCAGCTCTTGTGGGAGTTTTTTAACATAGTCAGGTCTCAGGAGGTTGGACTTGTTACCACAGTGTCAATTAGCCTAACAGCAGCTTTAACAGGCATGATGATGAGAGGAGGGTTCTGACACCAGCGCCTCTAAGATTTGCTACACTAAGATTCCCACTAGCATTAGCATCTGTTCACTTCCACCAAAGGAATTCTTTGTAAATTTTCCCAGTGTAAATATGAACCCTTGACTCTTGCTATTACTAATCTGTGCTCCGCTCTAGTAAACTGTAAGTTGTCTCAGATAAGGATTAATAACTTTCAGTGATTTAAATATTATATTATTTATAATATCACAGCTAGATGTTATGCATAATATCACATACAAGGCAATTGTAGTGGGCGAGATATTTCTTAAGAAAAGTTTGTAGCCTGAATTAAGGTCCATAAAGCATACTTTTATAACAAGAGACAGTTCATTTTGAAGCACTCCTAAATAGTACTGGATTCTTTCAGGGTTCCCTTTGGAGTGCTTCTACCATTTTTAGAGCATGGAGAGGGCCTGCAGAATGCATTTACTGTGCAAGGAGATAATACATGCATCATTGCATGCCAAGGCAATACTATTGCTTGGTTGGAGATAAATTAATTGGGAATGTGTCAGTGTTTCTAGATGCATGTTCTAAAATAAGTTACTTTCAAGTTGGAGCAAGGTAAAATAATCAAGGTTCCGTAGACCTATGGCAAATTGACTGAAGTTTTGTCTGGGACTTTATTTTCCAACAGCAATATTCCCTAACTTCTGTAGGAATTGTGCAGCATCTCTATGGACAGTTCAAAAGGAGGCTTCATATGAATAAAATAGGGCTGTCAAGCAATTAAACAATTTGATCGCAATTAGTTGCGAGATTTAAAAAAGTCGCAATTAATCGCAATTTTAATTGCACAGCCAAAAAAAATCAAAATTATGCGCAGAAAAAATCAAAGTTATGCAAAATTATGCAGGTATGTTGTATGGTTTGGAGGTTGGGGTGTGTGGGGGAAATTTTTAAAGATGTGGGGGGCTGTGGGTGCATGTGTAGGTTTTGGAGCCTGGGGCAGGTTCCCACATACTTTGGCAGGATATGGGGTATGTGTCTCAGGAGTGAGGGGCAGCAGCAGGGCTGGGGGTGGGGTGTGGCTTGGGAGTGACAGAGAGACGTGTGCACACACACATAGACACACACTGCCTGGCAGCTAAGTCTGTGGGAGGGAAGGGGGGTCACATTGAGGCCCCCACGGTGAGGGAGGGAGTGGGGAAGAGGCTGGGGTGAATGGAGCCCCAGGGTCAGGGTGTGGGTCATGGGATGGAGCAGCAGGCAGCTTGTCCAGAGGCACAGGGGGCCCCCTGCCATTCCACGCAGCCTAGGGGAGACATAGGGGGTGCCTAGGGGCAGCACTGATGGCAGCAGAGCGGAGCCTGGGGACGGGCTCCAAAACCACACACACAATTAACGTGGTAAAAAAAGAATGCAAACAGTGATTAACGCATTAATCGCTATTGACAGCCCTAGAATAAAATATGCTGACTGCATTACATGTTTGTTGTCCCTTTGGTGCTTATCTTGGTATTAAATTTCCTGTTTTATGCTACCCTCAATCATTCAGCTTTGTGTGCTGTAGATTTTTGTATATAGATACACAGCTGCAGTGTAGAAGTTGTCATGGCAGAAGCTACTGGGGCTTTTAGCAGCTGAGAAGTGGGATGGAGGGTTGCAGCTTAATGAAGCTAGCTAGATGTTTCTTTTAAAATGATTAAGAAGGAAATGTTGATCATTTTAAATTGTTTTGGTTTCTAAGTAAACCCCCAAATGAATGGAAGCAGTTGATACCACTCACTCAAAGATATTATCTAAGCTTATCAGGGGATTTAGGTAGAGCATGTGCCCACAGGTATACTGGGCTCACATTGTAAGACTTGTCTTTTTATTTGTGATGATGACTAGAAAGTTGTTAAATTGTCTTGCAAATTGAAATGTCCATCTCTCCAGGGAACAAAGTACTGGAGGGGTCTTTGATCCATCACAGTCAAACCCTGCATTCTGTGCTTGTGGAGTTCACAGGATGTTCACAGCAGCTCTTTCTGAAAAATATAATCCATGTGTTTAACAACACATCAGAAGTAGGTCCCTAAATTGGTGTTTTCTGTGCTTTTTGTTAGATGTGTCCACCTATGACTCACCTGTGTGAAAAAATAATCTCCACCCTTCCTTCTTGGAGAAAAATGAATGGGCCCAACCAGTTGATGTCATTGCAACAGTTTGTATATGATGTGCAGGATCAGCTTAACCCACTGGCCAGTGAAGAAGATCTACGGCATATTGCCCAGCAGTTGCACAGTATAGGAGAAGTAGGTGTTCTTATTTGAACTGCATTTCTTTTTGTGATGACCTGCTTGCAATTTCTGGAAATTCTGCATGGCATCCAGTTAAGATCTGGAAGAAGAGGATAGGCTTTGTACCTTTTATTCTGTTTAATTGAAAACAATGAAGAAAATCTGAAATGACTAAAATCTGTGAACTCTGGTTTCTGGTATTCGAATGCTGCATGAAAAATGCAACAAATTGCTGCTTAGAGGAAGGAAAAAAAAAGGAAAGTGTGTGTATACATAGAGAAAGAGAGAGCCAGAATGCCTTGTCTTGAAGGCCACAGTGAATTAAATTAAATTTGAATGAGTCCATATAACAAGCTGCGCTAAAGTAGATATTATGATTTGATTTCCCATCCTGCCTTATCCCAACAATATTGTGTAGATATTGCAGTCTGAAAGGTAAGATTAAAAATAATTGAATAGTCATTGCAGGTTGGTTTGTCTAAAAAAAATTGTTGGCCTAGCTATGCTATTTAGAGATTGGAGGTATAGGCAAATCCCACACCTGAATTACCCGCCCTCCCCCCGACCCAGAGATTACCCAGTGGTTCAAGGATTACTGTCTTGCTGTCTATACAGATTAAATGCCATAGAATCAAATGAGTTAAACAGTTCAGTGCAGGTATGTAACTTGGGTCTTAGGATATGGTAACTTGACTTGACTTGCACATTTGGTGGTAGCTGCAGTAGAAGTAGTGTGACAAAGATGTCCCATTTTCAGCCATTTCAGGCAAATTGAGGGGTGCAGGAGAAACTGCAGTTTAGTCCAAAATATTTTTGTCTGTCCATAGAAAATTGAAGTGCATTTAAAAAAAAAACATTTCTGCTAAAAGAGTATCTGAAAAATCTGTGAACCTTATTCTCCCAGCAAAAGAAAGCAAGTCAAGAAACCAGATCCTGTATAAAAAGTACATGAAGGGAAGTAACCACATTGTTATCTTTCTGCAATTAGTAGTGTAATTACGGACTTGCATCCTATGGAAAGAGTAGATCTGCTGTTGCCTTTACTTCATAAGATAATTTGTAACTTTCTTCTTTACCAACAGATTAACATCATGCAGAGTGAAACTGTGCAAGATGTAGTGCTCTTGGATCCTCGCTGGCTCTGTTCTAATGTCCTCGGAAAAATCCTGTCTGTGGAGAACCCAAAAGCCCTACATCATTATAGAGGTCGATATACAATAGAGGACATCCAGCGCCTCGTATCAGACAGTGGATGTCAGACAGTGGATGTGGAAGAACTGATCCAAATTTTAGATGCCATGGATATCTGTGCAAGAGACCTTAGCAGTGGAACAATGGTGGATATTCCTGCTCTGATCAAGACGGACAATCTTCACAGGTCTTGGACAGATGAAGAGGACGAGGTCATGATTTATGGTGGTGTAAGAATTGTTCCTGTGGAACACCTCACCCCATTCCCTTGTGGAATTTTTCATAAAGTTCAAGTGAATCTTTGTAGGTGGATTCACCAGCAAAGCACAGAGGGAGATGCAGATATACGTCTGTGGGTAAACGGATCAAAGATTGTGAACCGGGGAGCTGAGCTTTTAGTGTTACTAGTCAACCATGGTCAGGGCATAGAGGTTCAAGTTAGAGGACTGGAAACAGAGAAGATCAAGTGCTGCCTGCTTCTAGATTCTGTATGCAGTACCATTGATAATTTAATGGCAACAACATTACCAGGCCTTCTGACTGTGAAACATTACCTTAGCCCTCAGCAGCTGAGAGAACATCATGAACCAGTCATGATCTACCAGCCTAGAGACTTTTTTCGGGCGCAAAGCCAAAAAGAGACTTCACTGACCAACACCATGGGTGGATATAAAGAAAGCTTTAGCAGTATCTTGTGCTTTGGATGTCTTGATGCCTACTCCCAGGGAAATTTAGGCATGGATATTCATGTTTCAGATCTGAATCTTCTTACAAGGAGAAAACTAAGTAGACTTTTGGACCCACCTGATCCCATGGGCAAGGATTGGTGCCTTCTTGCTATGAACCTGGGTCTTCCTGATTTTGTTGCAAAGTACAATGCAAATAATGACTTCCCAAGCCCAGTCCATGCCCTTCTGCAGGAATGGAGCAATGCTCCTGAAAGCACTGTAGGTATCCTAATGTCTAAGCTGAGGGAATTAGGCCGCAGAGATGCAGCAGACTTTTTATTGAAGGCATCGCCTGTATTCAAAATCAGTTTAGATGCTAATGGCCAAGAAGCCTATGCTTCGAGTTGTAACAGTGGGACATCTTATAATTCAATTAGTTCAGTAGTGTCACGGTAAGAACAGAAGTTTTGCATGGACATTATTTCTTTCAAACTGCAGAAAGCATAAAAGTTACAGTATAATAGAGGTTCTCTATATTAATTTATAAGCTTCTGTGTGGAAGGATTTTTATCCTGCATCAGCACCACCTTTTTATGTGAATAATCTTTCTACTTTTAACTGTGAACTGTTGCTTTTTATTTAGCTATTAAAAGGCTGGTGTTCTAGTGTTCTACAACTCTTGTTTTGGATATACAATGTGCTGCTGCTTAATACTGCCATTTTAACTTGGAAGGAGAACTTCTGGAAGATGTACTATTAACTGTTTTTTAAAACATTTCAGTTTTCCTAAAAAGAGAAAAAATTGCACATTAATCTAAAATGTGTGTTTCTTACTCCCTGTTTCTTCCTTTCATCATGTCCTCCACTTAACTTTTATATTTGTAGGGTGTGGGGATGGAAAGCCCAACAACATTTACAGCCAGTTTGCTTGACTTTAACACCATATTTATAAATGAAAAAGTGAGTGCCTTTTGCAGAAGAGGGTGTGGTTGAATTGAATGATCCTGTTGAAATTAAAAGACGCTACCTCTGTTTCACTTAAACTATCTGCATGCTGGTCCTTGCTAGTGGCACTTGCCTCTGGTTTTTTTCTGTGGTTTAAGACATTTGATAATGAGTCATTATTGTACAAAGAGTTTTCACGTCAGTATGGTGGGTATTGATACATAATACTTAATCAGCTTTGTTTTTCATTGGACCATGATTTATTTGAAAATCTATTGAAACCTACCCACTGTCACGCTTCATTATTTCAACACATCTCAGGTAAAAGATCACATGAATTGTGGAGTTTGCAAAGACACATGCAAAATGCTAAATACTGCAGAGTAGTATTGTATAGCTATCAATTGTCGTCTGTGCATAGCAAATGGTTTTCTGCTATTAGATCCTAGTTTGTTTATTTCCTCTACTTGAAGATTTTAAAAAAGGAAGCAAAGTTTCTTGCAATGAGAACTTTAAAACTTATATGAGGGAACAAGACCCATTCTTCTGTTCGGAAAAGCATGTAAAATTAATGGTGCAATGTGTGTGTGCGTGTGTGTGTGTGCGTGTGTGTGTATATATACTGTATGTATATATATTAATACTATTTTTCCTTAATCTTTTAAGATGTAGTAAAATTTTAAAGGATTTTTTACAAATAAACTCTTGCTTGTTGCATCTTTTTCATTACTACTTCATTTCTCATCACCTTCACATTTTCTGTCCCACAAAAATAAAGTCACTTTTGTATGTTTGTACAGGGGGTTGTTGATTTTAGACTTGCAAGTCTTGCTTGTCGTGGTATTGAGCTGTTCCTGTAAGTTCTGAATACCTTCCAGTCAACTCCACTCCAACCCCACTGCAGTAGGAGTGTGGGGCTTGGGACATCTTGCAGTCTGATTTTGTAAAATAACTAAAACTCTGAGGAAGGGAATGTATTTCTGTTTTCTCACCTGTGGGCTCCATACAATAGATGAGGTCTGCTTTTCTTTTTCTTTTAAAAAAACAAGCCAGAGGAGTAGAGCAAAACAACTTTTCCTTTTATCTGCACATACAGAGAATAAAACAGAAAATGGTGGGTCTGCCATCAAGAGCAGCATCCCAACATGACTGAGTTTCCTCCAGCTGGCAGATGGGGAGCTCTAATAACAACTGATTGACCTTTATATTAATGGGTGTAGTTTTTTCTAAATTCACTGTTCATTACTGGATGAGTTGGAGTTCTAGGACTTAGAAACAACCAGCAGTCTTAACAAGAATTTTTAAAATGTATCTTTGCACTATAGAATTATCTTTGTTAAATTCTATATTATAAACAGCTTGAACACCTAATGGTGTATTTACAGAATGGTATTTAATGCAAGTTTCTAAGATAAGTGGCTAATGGTCACAGTGGTTAGAGGCTTAGGCTTTGCCTATAGATAAAAGGGTTTGCCAGTATAGATAGTGTTGTAAACCCCTCGAGTAGGAATCCATCTTATAGTAGCAAGAGTGCCTTATTCCCTTATATTTAAATCATTCCTGAAGAGAATGAGCAATACCAGCAAAAGGCTTTTTGGCCAATATAACTGTGCCTACCCCAGTGCTTTTGAAAGCATGGTTTTGACACTTAGGAATGTGCTTTTTTTTTTGCTTTTGCTTTCAACCTTTTTGGATCCATATACCCCTGGCAACCAGATGCCAAGCAGGGGAGAGGGGTGGCATGTGGCCACTGCATGCAACCTTCCCCTGCCTTCTGCATCTGGCCAGGCAGGGAGCACTTGTGCAGCAGCACAGGATGGTACATAGAGGCGCAGGATGGTGTGTGGTGGCCCCTAGCTGTGTTAGCAAAACCTTTTAAAAGTACAGCAAATGTTGGACTCTAGGCAAGGCTTTTCAAAACTGCTACTAAACTCAGCACAACCATAATTAATGAAGATAAAAGTACTTTCATGTGAGAGAGCCATGTACATGATGCCTGATTTTCTGCCAGTAGGATGAGTGCCTCAATGAGGTGTAGCCCTGCCTTAAAACAGTGCATATTCTTTGTTCTCCATTGCCACACCAACAGATTTCCCACACCATCAGATTTTATTATTTTATATATATATATGTTAGGAGCCTCAACTCTAGACATCCATTTTCAAATCTGTTGGTGTGGCAATGGTATATAAAATATATATATCTTCCTATTCCCTTCCCTCCCTGTTCCTATTCTCTGGTATTGATTACAATACCATTCACCCATTTATGAGGTTCTCACACCTCTTGTATTGAGCCTCTTCGGCATGTACCCACTTTCCTTGACTTCATTGACAGTATCCTCTAGAGCCGTGTGAAACAGCATCATTCCGCTTCGACTTCCATTTCAAAGGAATGGTGTTTCATTTAGAGTTTGGTTTCGTTTTGAAATCACCGTTCTGTTTCATTTCGTCAAAACTGTTGCTGTTTCACTGTTTTGCCGATAGGGTATAGTGGGGAATCATAAAATGCAGCAGGCAGGTAGATTAGGGGCTTGCCCGTACCCCCAAGAGGGCTGCAGGAGCTGCACCCCCAATGTGCCTGCCGGATGACAGGAGCCAGGTGCTGCCACCTGGGACTGGCACCAGAAAGATCAGTGCTACTGCTGGGACCAGGTGGCAGCATCTGGGTCCTGTCATCCAGCAGGCAGATCAGGGGTATGCATCCCTGGGAGGACTACAGGACACCCCCACAGCCCTCCCCAGGGTGCAGGTGAACCCTCAATGTGCCTGCTGGATGAGAGGAGCCAGGTGCTACCGGCTGGGACTGGGCAGATCGGTGCTGCTGCCTCCAAAAGGGCTGCAGGGGCTGTGCTGGAGTCCTCTCAGGGGTGTATGCCTCCGATCTGTGCGTAGGATGACAGGAGCCACATGCTGCCTGGGGCCAGTGGCAGCACAAATCTTCCCAGTCTGTCATCTGGCAGGCAGATCAGGGACACCTGAAGCCAGTAAGCCTGGCTTCAAAACTCAAAACGTTTTGAAACTTTTGAAATGTTTTGAGTTCCCTTGTTTTGTTTTGAAGCTGTTCAAAGGCTTTTGTTTCGTTTCGACTTAACTGTTTCGAGCTTGAAACGCATTGAAACAGCTTCGAAACGAAACACCAGGCAAAATTTCTCACAGCCCTAGTATCCTCAAATGTCTACATCAGAGACCACTTCAGTTGCCCAAGGGATCAAGAGGACTTGTGTATATAAGCGTAACTAAATGTTACATGCCTAACGCACTCTTAGATCTAGGCTATTTTATACCAATGACTTGCTTTTATTCCCCTTGTCTTCTTTCTATGTGTTTTGTCCTTTTTATCCTTGGATTGTTTGTTCTACATTTCTACCACTAATGGATCTTTCTTAAGCATTTAAAATGAGCTTAGCCCATAGAAAGAATGTTTGTTAAAAAAAAATAATAATATTCAGGCACCAAAGTGTTCCAATTTCCAGAAGTACTGAGCATCCAGTAATGGTCAGCAAAACCATCGTGTGCTCACACTTCTAAAAATTTGGGATACTTGCCTGTGCTAAACCCTCTTTCTTATTAGTGCCACTCCTAGTTTTATATCTCTTGCTACACAGATGGTATTTCAGAGTCAAGTAACAGTGGGAAAGGGCTTTCCTACCCCATAATTAGGGACCTACTTCAATTGCAGTGAGACAAAGCGTTTTTTTGCAGCCCACTCATAGCATACAAAACCAATTTTTGTAGGCATTTTGTGGATTGGTGGAGGGGCCTTGTCAGTCCTGTCCCCCCACCACTGATTGGCCAAGAGGCAAGACTGCATAATTAGCTAATTCTGTGGACATACCATAACAATTACCATATTATAAATCTAAGTATTAAATTTCAGTCTAAATCTTTGCATTCCCGTAAGCATTTTTGGGGGCGTTGATTCCATGGGAAATTGCAGCCAATGCCATTTTTTTGCAACAGTTGCAGAGATTGCCCCTTTTTTTGCCATTTCTGTGAAAATAACAAAACCACAAATTTAATTAGGTCCCTAACAGTTTTCAGGATTGGGGCCTGATACTGTAAACTCTGAGAGGACAAAGAGCATAGATCTGCTGTACTTGAGTGCTAAGCCAAGATTTAGCTGTTAACAGTTAATATTATTTTTTCGTAAACCTGTTGAGGTAGAACTGTTCAACAGAGAAGTCACTGGGCTGCATCTGACCCCCAGGCTTGTGATCTGAGCACGCTCCCCACTGCGTCATCTGTTGCCACTGCCAAAGTCTCTAGGCTCTCCTTTCCTCTTCTGGTTTCTGCTTCCTGCCCCTGCAGGAAGGGGTGGGATGTTGCAGTGCAGACCATGGGGCTAAGGGAGCCTATAGCCAGACAGCTAAGGTGGTGGGGAGGGCATGAGAGACCCTATGTGGCATGGGGGCACCAGCATGGTTCAGCTGGAGGGGCACCTTCTGCACAGCCCCTGACCACTCAGAAATGGGACAGGCCTGTGTTTAAGATACAGAGCTAAGGTACTGGCACTCTCAAGTGTCAGTGACTTACTTCACTGACTCACTCCACACCTTGTAGACAAGAGGTTTCTCCTGTTGCTGTGGAGAAAATATTTTTCATGCATGTCTGCTGGCTAGTAGTGAAGGTTAAGAGGGAAGATCATCTAGATACGAAGTAGCTTTTCATCGTTGCATCCATTTCCCCCCAAAAAATTTGCTTTTTTTTTTTTAATGGACTTATACTTCATCTAGCTGAAGCAATGGCCTTCATAGAAACAGAGTGTTTCTTTCTCACCAATCGTTTGGTCTGTTTTGCATTTCCTCTGACCCCAGATCTGGGAACATGTTTTGCTGCACAGCCACTTTGATAAAATTCCAAGCAGCAGTAACACCAAACAAGGCGCTGCTTACTGCGTCATTTCTACAGCAGATGTTGGTAGGTTCAGGAAAGCAATGGAAATGAATCATAGTCACCAGATAGCACCGAGCTATTAGCTTACAAATCATGTGGTGTATTACTGACATAAGGTATTTATTCATAATTCATTGCTCTGAAGCTGCATTTTGGGCAGACAGGTTCAGCAAAATGCCACGGAAACCTCTCTTCCGCTTCTTGTTTTAGGTTTGCTCCGATTTATAACAGAAGAATCTTCAAATTTTGTACATTGTGTCAATTTATAGGGAGAAAATGTTAGCTTTTAACTTGCATATTAAACAAAAAACATTGAAACTGTTAGGCAGCCCTGGTGTGTGTGAGCTCAGTGTTTTGAGGATTAGGACCATTTTTTTTAAATTAGATTTAATTTTAATGTTCATAGAATGGTCAAAATCTGCACAGTGTAAGTGCAGACAAAAGTGCAGCTCCCAGCTGTAACTGAGAATGCTTTGCAGGAAGTGTCTTGAGTTGCAACAATGCCCCAAACCAAACAGAGGTTCACTATTGGTTCCAGGGGGGGGTGGGAATCTAACTGCTGGCTGCCAGCCTGCAGCCACCTTCCCCTAGCAACAGCCCCTCCTCCCTTCCAGCCTGTCCCTGTTTCAGAACAGGAGGGGGCAAAAGTGTCCAACAGACTGCATAGGGAGGTTAGTTTGGGGTTTTTCTCCTCCCATTGGTGAGGGGGCTTCAATTCACTCACCCTCATTGCCAGCTGGGGAACCCCTCAAATGAGCTCCCTTTCTCCCATAGGCAATGCATAGGGGGGCACATGCCCCCCCTGAGAGTGCCAGTGTCCCCCCTGACAGCAAGCACTCTGGCTGGTAGGGGAACACAGAGAGCATTTGTGCCCCCCTTAAAATTGGCTCTGCTGGTGGCATGTGAGCAGCAGAAGTGCCAGCACTTCCACCGCCGCCATGCTGCATGCAGAAGTGCTGGTACTTCTGCCACTGCTGTGCGGGCTGATCGCTGGGGAACTCTTTCCTTGTTGTGCCCTGCTTGTGCCCCCCAGATTCAGGGGGCACCAGTTGTCCATGTTTTCCCTTCTCCCATTCTGCTTGGAAGCTGGCAGGCAGCACAGATGCAAGTTACAGAAGACAGTATGTTTTGAAATGTCTTCACTGGGATCAAGCCCTTTTAAAGCGTTTTGTGGCTGTGCACTTCTGTTTGGTCACAGCTGTAGAGCGATTTCAGGGACTAGATCAGGCAAAAATTGTCGCCTGAGGAGGCATGCGTTGTTCATGGCATAAATCACTGTTCTTTTTCTTTGTCTCTTTGGGGTTTTACAAATACCAGACATCAGGCCTTGTTTTCCTGGATATCCGATAGGAATCTAGTGAATTGGGCATAAAATAACTTGTTGAAAATTGTGTTATTTGCAGAGTAGGCAAAGAGTATGAATGAACACTCCCTTGGAGCCATGTCAGAAGGAAGAGGAGTGGTGCTGCTATAAGTGTGCAAGCATGCAGGGGTATAGATGTAGCAAAATCCCTCCAGCTTCAAGTCTGCTGTTAGAGGGATGTTTCCCAAGGTGTGAGATGTATCTTCTTGCAGGAAGGGCACAGGCACAGCACATGCAGAGCCAGGACAAGGGAAAGGGGAAACAGCTGTGACATGGAAAGTAGCAGGGTGTGAAAGTGGCTGATTTTTCTACGGTGAGGTATGAACTCACAAGCAGTGGGAAATACTGAGTTACAGCATAAGAGCAGTCACTCCAATCTCCTTTTAGAACTGTTCCAACTGAACATTTGTCCAAGCCCCAAGTTGCCAGTCTCGTACAAATGCATTATACTTTAGAGAATCTTTTTAGCGCGCGCGCGAGTGTGTGTGTGTGTGTGTGTGTATCTAATATTATACACACACAATCATGTGTAAGAGAATTGGTATCAAGTAGCTTTTAGTTGATACAACCCTCCTTGTGAACTAAGGAAAAATTCACATTCCTATTGCTAAAGAAAAATTCACATTCCAGTGGAGCTAATTTATAAGCTATCCTGAGATATTCAAAATAATCTATTCAAATTATTCAAAATAATCCATAAACTATCCTGACAAGAGCACTTTAAAGCAGGAGTGGGCAACCTATGGCCCATGAGCCAGATCCAGCCAATAGACATGGGTTTTCAGTGGCATTCTGCAGCAGGGAGCTTTAACAAAGCGCTCCCTCTGTGCCACCCCAGGGACAAGAGCTGGCTACGGCTGGGTCCTAGCACCACCTTTCCACTTCTGATCTAGGTGTCTCATTCCAGCCCACAGCCAGAAAAGGTTGCATACCCATGCTTTAAAGGATTGTTCTGAATTTATTGGAAATTGTGAGCTGTATGTTGTAAGGATGTGCAGTCAGAAAAGGACCAACACGCTTCACTGTATCCCTTACTGTTTCAGTAATTCCATTTAACTAAAAGAGCTTACATAAATTCAATTGAGAGCATAGCTTTAGAACAGAAAGTATTTCTAGGAAGATTGGTTCTGAGTCAACCCAAAAGTGAAGCAAATCACTCATTTGGGAAGATCAAAAAGTGCAGCTTAAATTGTAAAATGAGTGTTGTTTGCATGCTAAAATATCCCAATTATATATGTTGGCATCCTGCCAACAGAGCAGATAAAGGTGGGTATTAAAGTACCTCATGAGGATATTTTTACTCCTCATAATTAATTCTAACTGGGGAGTATATTTTGCATGTTTTTTCTAAATCACAACCCTGCAGGAAATCAGGATAGCCCAACTTTTCATTTTATTTTAAAAGAGAGTAATGACAATAAAAGACTACTTTCAGAGCTTGCAACATGGTTGAGTCAAAGCTAAGCGTCATGCCAGTCATACTTACTATTTAAACGCTTGGTTAATGAAGGTATGAGGATTTTGACGTCTATTAATATTAATCATGTAAATATGCAAGAAAGTAAATATGTTAGGGGGGTGGGGGAACATGCTTTTTCTGATTATAGCTGTATTTTTGGCAACATTTCTGCTAGGCCCTGCAGCAGTGCTGTACAGGATGTTCTTGAACTAGCTCCATTTGTGCTTAAACACTAACTGACCCAGGAGTACTTTATGGTACTTGGTGTCTCATATGAAAATCTTACTCCTCCCTGTGGGAGATCGGCCACTGACTCCACTGGAGTTGGAACTGCACCCTGTTGTAGCAATGTGCATGAGCTTGGAAGGAAATCCTATGCCAGAAGATAAATCTTCACACGCTTTCAGTGAAAGATCAGGAAATGTAGAAGGAGGGAGACAGCCCGAGAGAGACCGTAGAAGTATCACAGCCTTTCCACAAGGAGGGAGTGTGAATTCAGTTGTTTAGGCCATGAGCGAGATTCACCCTGTTCAGGTCAGAGGCAAGCAGAAAGGCAAGCACTAGGATACAGCCACTGCCACTTTTTTTCCTGTGGAGGCACAAGGAACCAACTGCTGCCAAAGCTCCACATCCACAGACCAGATCCAGCCCATGGGCTGTAGGTTGCCAACCCCTGGTCATTTAGTTCCTCTCTCAAAGCCCCGACAGCAGCGAATTTCCTTCCATGCTGCCATGCCAGGCAGGGGTCAGGTTAAATGGTTTCTCCAGGTTCTTAAACCAGGTTTTTTATCTATGCTTAAAATGCAGCAAGTCTGCAGAATCAGTCCTGGTGTCAGTCTTGATCTTTAAAATGAGAACTGCAAGCATTTCCAATGCAACGGTACTTTGTTTTGTGCAAGGAACATGACACCTGCCTGGTTACAGTATTTGAACAGGATAGAATCGGTAACTATGAAAACAGCTTTTAAATATTATAACAGTTGATGCTGGATGCTTGACTTGCTCCGCTCTAGCATTCAATACATTTCTTTGACACAGAAATATATCAAAACCCAGTCTTTTGGCCGAAACACTTACAGGACATTGACCATCCCCTTCCCCCCTGCCAAACATGGAATCTGTCAACTTCTGTGGCTTTATGCTGCATCTGCAATCAAGAGTGCTGCCTTTTGAAAAGTTGGAGCGAAATCTCAGCCTTGTTAAACTCCACTCGGGTTTGCCACTGACTTCAGTGAGGGCAAGATTTCACTCTTAACTCCCCTGTTGCTCTTAATCTCTCAATTGCAGGTAATGTTTCATGTAGTCTGTAACAACTTAATGAATGGACACTTATAAAGGATTTTGAGATCCTGTGCTATAGAATGGCAGGCATTTTCCCAAGCGTGCATTGTTCTCTCCGTGCCATGTTTCGCTCTGGGTGAAGTTATTACTGTTGGTAAAATCCTTTTGGACTTTTAAGGTGCTATAATAAGGTACTGAATGTATGTAACACGATTTCCCTAGATTTCTTTTCCCCCCGATTTTCATCAAAGCGGTGTTTCGGCTTTGCCAGAGCTGGCCTTTATTATGAAGTGGTGAAAAGTTGAGAGGATATTAAAGGAAATCTAATGTACATAGAAGAAAGTGGGGGAAGTGTTTAGTGGATCAGATGCTTAACGTAACCTCAAACTCTGGATCTTCCAGGGCCTGCTGGTGCTGTGGTCAGGCTTGCAGGGGCATTTACCAATTTGTAGTCGCACAGAGTTTCTAAGTATCTAAGTCTTAAATGTGCACATTTCAAGCCCATTCATCAGTCTGACACCCAACTCAATTGCTGAGATTGTGCCTTCAAACCACAGCTGGGAGGGGGCAGAACTGTCATCCTGACAAGAGCCCTGGCTGTGCTTCCACTCTATCGCTACTGCAGTGATGCAAAAAAGCTGGTATTAGTCTGAGGGAGAGAGATTTGAATACTCTCTCCAAACCCAACCAAAGTTAGCTGAGGTAGGGAGATAAATGTGAGACAAAATTTTTGTCCATAACACCCATGCCTAGAGACATGAGACACAAATGCTCTGTAGTAAGTAGTATAGCATATTGTCTCTCTGTACAGGGGACCAAGGAGAGAGCACTCTGCTAACCCTGTTACCCAACATGCTGATGTAGATGTTATATTCCCAGCAGAACTGGACTGTGTGTATAGTGTGAGCATTTCGTATTTTTTTGCTGTTTCAGTGATGAGTGATATTCTGCTGAAATCCCCTGTGCAGTGTTTGCATGAATAAGAATGGATGAGGGGTTGCCATGGAGATCCAGCACTGTGTTTGAAGGGTGTGAACTTCTAAACATTTGGTTTCTGTAAATGTTTAGAGAAACAGAAAAAATCTGAAGCCAGGGGTTTAGGTTGTGCTGATGCTATACAAGAAGCACGTGAGCAACACCCTCTGAGTCACTGTGTGTTGTCGCATTTGGGCTACTTGTTCTTGCTAGATGCTCCATTACAGAGCCTCCCACCCTAACAATCAGCAAAACTAGACTTGCAAAGGTGAGGGAGAAATTAATAAAATAATACTGTTAAAGAAATTTTAAATAATAATCTAAAAAAGGAACAGGACAGATGCACTGTGGAAGCAAGTATAGTCATGGTGCTCTATAATTTTGGTAAGGCAATTTTTAGGCCAAAGCAAAGTATGTAGGGGTTGGTTGTGTGTTTTGTGGTCAGTAGAAATCACCAGCACTTCAGTGCAGGGGCACTAGCTTGGCAACTCATGGATTTTAGTCCTGTAAGATGCTGAATTGAGTCACCTTGACACTCTTACTTCAACAGATGAGAGCAGTCATCCTCTTTCAGGACGCATGAAAGAAAAGAAAGGGCAAAAGGATGTGTCTTTTAATTTTGTCCTGAACTTAGTTCAATCCACGCCCATGCTGATCTCTCTCAAAGAAGTTCAAAGGCACTTGTTGAGTTCCAGGACTGATACAGATGTGACTCCTGCTTTTGTCCCCAGGGCACCATGATGGTCTGGATCAAGAGCAATGACTCTGATCTGGCATTCTTGGAGTGATGGTAGTGCCCACCATGGGTAAGCATCTTGAACTCATAAGGGGTGAGCTGGACCTTTTGGCACAGCTAGGAATCCCACCACTCGTTCCTGCCCAGGGCAGGGGGTCGGACTTGATGATCTGTTCAGGTCCCTTCCAACCCTAGAAAACTGTGAAACCATGAATGTATTAAGATGTATGTAATGGTGGCATTTTGTAGCCTATAATCACTGGAGTAGTGTAGCTGAACCTGGAATGTGTAGATCACTGCAGCCAAATTACCATGGCCGAGGCTGGGACATACCCTCCCAGCTGCTTGTAAGCAGAAAGAATACTGTTTGCACCTGTTCCTCTTTGGGAATCGGGTGCAGGAGGGAATACAGGAGGATGCCATGACTGTGAATTGCAGGAGCATTCTCCTGTTTAAAAGCAGTGACAAGGGGTAACCATCACTTCAGTGAGAACATGAATATAGGTCTGAATGAACAAGTTCTCAAGCGTCGAAGCAATCAAAATGCAGGCATAAAAATAACAAATATGTTATTTTTTTAAACTACCCAGGAGAACTTTTACAATCTTTTCTCAGATGCTTGATGAAGGGTGTTTGTGCCTGAAAGCTTGCAATTAAAGAATTTTTTTGCAAAAATCTTGTTAGTCTAATAAAACAGATCCTCTCTACTATGAGTCCTGATTGCCTTTTCCTCTAGACCAATACAGCTACAACCTGGACACCTGGTATAAAAATAAAATCTTTCTTGGGCAATAAAAGAACAAAGGGAAAGAGCAATATTGGTTCCAAAGGCACTCAAGTGTCCAGTTATGGCTCCACTCTTGCGGGTGAGAAATCCCCTTTCTTTGAAGTGCAGGTTACTAACCCCTGTGTGCCTAGTGAGGAACTGCCCTACACAGAGCTCATCACTGTTTGTTTAATTTGCTCAAGGCATCGCTCCATAACGTCTGTGAATTGAGTGGCACCCCATTTCAAAAAAGTACCACAGTGCTTACCTCCTTGCCAGGGGGTTGGGTAGTGGGAAAGGGGAATGATCAGGCAGGAGCAGAACCTCCCCTTATCTCTTCACACCTGCTTTATCTCTTCAAACCTCTCTACAGCCTTCAAAGGATCCCATGGCAGGCCAGAGCACCCTCATTGAGAATCACTGCTTTAAAGTAAAATGCAAACAGAAGCTTGAGGTCTCGGGTGTAGTCTGAGTGGTGTTTTGGTGGATGGTATCTACAGAGCAGATTTGGGGAACAAATAGTTCACTCATGTCTTGGCTGATTGTCTCCCCAAGTTCCATTCATCTCGCAGGTCCTATCCAGCTCAACGGGAAACGGAAGAACATCTCCCCCAGAGTACTTTATCTTGGGTGGTGTTACAAAAGGAAGCGCTTATTCTGAGACAGCTCCCCCACTAACATTGACAGCAACATTATTTGAAGGACCTATTGCCAAAAGGATTCCTAGGAAACTTGTTGTCCCTGCCAACCCACAGTGGGAAAAATGAAATTCTGGCTTCCTTTCTCCATTCTACTCTAGTTAAGAAGAAGAAGAAGAAGATCATCAGTCATTGACCTTTCGTTGTCTTTCATGTTACTTTATTTCTCAATACCATTACTGGGCCTGTCTTCCCTGCTTTGGCATTGTTTCTGTCCCTGAGTCATCTACATCACTTGCTGTACACCAACAGGATTTCAGTCTGCTGAAGAAATCAAAACATGCTTTGAATAGGGCAAGAGGACAGAGCAGAGAGACTGAAAATACCAGCTGCAACAAGGCAGTCAAATGCAGAATCCTTACCAGGATGGGACCTATTATTATTATCTGTTATACCCTGTCTGGGGACCTGGTTCCAACACAATTCAGTTCTGTACTATTGATGAGGTCTCCTTGGAACTAGAATTAAAGCTGTGTTGTAAGATAGGACTTACCACTTTACATGTCTTATAGTGTAGATAGGCTGATTTAAAGCACCCTTCACATTCAAGCTGTGAACACAGGATGAAGCTGAACAAGAAGTAAGAGAATAATACCCCCAAGGCCAGGTTCGGCATCCCCTTGTATCTCTGTAATCTCATTCCTTTGTCCCACGAATCAGTGTATGGAATGACTCCCCCAGTATTCATCATTTCCTGGAAAGCACCTTTGTATAGAGCAACAAAACCTGTTATACAGTAACAGCAGCTTCAGCTAGTTGCTTTCATCAAAATCTACCACATCCATCTCAGTTCTCTGTTAACCAGGGTAGCCTTACACTGAAACTTCTTTAGAGAAAGTATTCCCTGACAGAAAATCATAACCTCCTCCAGCAATGTTGTACGCTTGGAAATGACTGAAATAGCCTGCCTTGAAATTTTACTTTTTCTGCTGAGGAAAAACACACAGAAATTGTTTCCGCTCTCAGAAGAATGTGTTTCAAAACTCTTGTGTAACAGCTAGATTTCCTTCTCTGTTCATTGTTAATCTGTGGGCTGCAACAGCTCCTTGGAGTGAGGACCAGCTCTTTTTTATATACTAGTACCGCTCCCCTTACAAAAGGACTCTGTGATCCAAGAATGGGACTATTGCATGCTACTACATAAATAAAAACCCTTATCCCTTAAGAAGGATTATGTAAAATCTAGTGAATTTAAATGAACTGGGCACATCCAGAAAAGCATGGACGTTTGGTTCCCCAGAGACAAGTAGCAGCAGCACATCATGGGGAACACCCATGGCACACGCACTTTGGTGTACAGCAAGTAACCTGGGGTGGGGTGGGGTGGGGTAGGGGAGGCTGGGGCCAGCACTAGGCTGGCCCCAGCAGCCTTACCTGCAGTCCTGGGGGCCTCCCAGGCCTGCAGCAGCGGTGATTTGCTGTGGAGCCTGGCCAGCAGCCACAGCACAACTCCAAGTGCCCCAGCTCCGCTTTCTTTATTTTCCGCAGGATATCCAGGGGTCAAAAAAACCCACAGAATAAAAAGTGGAGCAGTGCATGCATGGGCAGTGCTCCCTTGCAGCACAGAGAACATCTAAATGTGCAGTATGTGGTGGCACAGACATGTTGGCAGTGCCACATACCACATGACTGCGCTCGTCTGGACATGGCCATTAAGTGCAACTCAGTGTGGAGTTCCTATATTCAGATTAAATTTAACTTTGCATAGATCCATTATAGGACTTCAGTGCCACAGTTGAGTTGTTTTGCAGATGAAAGCACAATCCATAATTCTGCAGACATAGCTGACGTGGAGGAGCTTAGGCTCGTAGAGGATTGTAGCAGTCTTTTATAGAAGATGCATCTCTCCTCCCAGCACTAAACTGGGATTAATTTTACCAGCATACACATTTGCTGACACCTGTCATCTGCATACAACTCAATTGCTCCAGCTTTTTCCAGGTGAAGTGAATTTTGAAAAGTGAGTTACTCAAACAGAGCTTAATGGTGGGTGGGTGGGTCTGTGCATGTGTGCAGCCTGAGGAAGGCCATTTATAAGTGATTAGCAGTTTTTAATTTTTTTAATTGAAGTTGTGTGGGGGTGGGGTAGTAAGCATGCTTGACAGTGGTCTGTCAGTCTAGAGCAGTGATTCCCAACCAGGGTTCTGCAGCACTGGGGTGCCATCCTATTAGCACTGTTAAGTGTGCGTAACCCCTACACGTGATTCATAAGAGAAGCCCAGAGATTTCAAATAGGAGTCCAGAGTGTCAAAACCACTCTGACCTGTTGTGGTCTTTCTGAGTTCTTTGTAACAGAAGGGTTATTTTTTCTGTAGTCAAGAAATAATTTTGCAACTCAAAGGTGGCATTTTCCAAGGGGTGCCTTGAGGCTAAAAAGATGGAGAACCACTGGTCTAGAAAGTAGGAAAGCACTGAGCCTAGAGTACTTTGTCTGGAAACTAAGAAATGATTATGCCCAAAACTTTTTCAGTTCAGCTAAGGAGTAATACAAATTCTTTGCTGGGATGAGAGTCCCTGGATTTTTTGTGCTAACTAAAGGTTTGATAACAATACAGTACCAACTTGACCAGGTGGAAAATTGGATCTTATTTATACTTTATTACTTATTAGGTAACACATTTACCATTTAAAGATTCAGCCAGTTCTCTAAGGTGCACATAAAGACAAATATTTATCTTCCATCAATAGTGCTCCCTTAGCCTAAGTTAATGTCCACAAATGAGACAATGTCCCCTATGTCTTACCCACTTCTCTTCTCTTCCTTTCTGTCCAGAAGATGTCATTAATGTTTCATAGACCATGTCAAGCTTCTGTGTTTCTTTCTCTCTGTGTGTTAACCTGCTTTGTGATTCACCTTCCCCTCTTTCCTCAGTACTCTGACTATAATACAAAACTCACTAATCTTTGCATCTCAGCTTCTAGATTTTTGAATGCACTACAAATTTATTCTTAACTTTCCTCATAGAACTTGTACTCTCCTTCAGTATTCAAAAAAAGTTTCTCAAACTTTGTCTTGGAGGCAGATTATTTTTCATTTTGTTCTAAATCTAAAATATTCCACCAGCTTTCAAAGCAAGTACCTTTTTTTCTCCATAGAACAATGACTTCATAAGATACTTTTTCATTACTAAATTTTATGAAACCCTTCAGGCTAAGTATAGACAGTCAAAAAGCCTGAGGCTGAATTGATTCAGTCTTTGCAAGTTAGTTTGAAATGCAGAGATTAAATTGAGAAATAACTGGACTGACATTCATTTTTGATTCAGGAAGTGCAGCCACATGCCTACGGTGGCTCAGGCCAGAAGCTGGAGGGCACTAGAGCATGGATCTGGCACATAACCAGCATGAGCTGTGTGTTTGCTTCCTCTTCCTGCTTCCCCTGAGGTCTTTGGGATTTGCAGTCCACAATCACAGCAGCAGACCTCTGCAGGGTTGCTTATCATTCATTTCTGAGTCGGCTCCAATATGCTGGATCTCCGGCATGTCGCAGTGCAAAAAAGTGTATGTATAAATACCCTTAGTCCCTAGCTTCAATGGTTTTAGGAGTGTAATTTTACTTCTAGCAACAACTGGAATTGTAATTCTTGCAACTCTACAAAAAAAAAAAAAAAAAGTGAGCAATTCCCTGTGACTTCTTCTCAGGAAGGTTCATTAAAAACAGTAAGGAGTCATCTGACAGCTGGCATTCTATTGTTTCCCTTAGCAAATCTCCCACTTTTTTCTAGAACAGTTTGAGTCTGGAACAAGTTCAGAATATGTGGTAAAATTCTCCTGACTGAACAAATTCTCTCCACCACTTGCCTGTTCCTGTACCATACACAAATTTAATTTTAAGAGGGGTGACGTACCATCAATATAGTTTTTTTTTTTAAATAACTTTCTGCATATTGTCATGCAAGTGGACATGTGAGGACCATTTTTCCAGATGATTTCCCATTCTTCATCACCAGTTTCTCATCCAACGTGCATTAAAGGTAAGCATTTGTAAGAGGAAAGTAACAACAAAATATAACATGTGTGCTAGCCTTCTGTGCATCCTGTGTGTACAGCTGAGATTTAATGTATGTGATTTATGTCCATTAATCATAAACAATTGTTTGTCTTCTGCATGACTCTTTAAAATTCCTTTTATATGACACAGACAATAGGCCTGTAATGTTTCACAGATATGACCAATATCTTTTTCAATTCTGTCACATTTCTCCTGAGGTTTACTTTTCTTTGAGAATGTGTTGAAAAATGCCTTGATTGCTGAAAGTGGGGAAACAGGATTTTAACGTCTTTTGTGGTATATTGTTTTCTTCAACACATTTAAAAATATTGTCTTCAAATAATTGTCCAGTTGGTATAACACTGGTAGGCTGAATCTCATTTTTAATTTTGCAGCTGCTGTTGACTTTTTCGTCCTGTGATATCCAGAAATAGTTCTTTTCCTCGGCTGTCCTTCCTATAGCTGGACAGTCAACATCCCTGACAATCTCCAATTTCATGGTATCTGTAACTCATTCACATCTCTCTTAGTAGTTATATCTGCCATCTGTCATTTTGGGGCACCCTATATATAGCCTGGTCTATACTACATAGTTTTGCCAGCAGAAGTGTGAATGCAACTCTCAACTTTCTCTACTGCCCTATGATGGCAGAAACCCTAATTTGTGCCTTTAGGGCTCTCTGAACAAAAGGTGGATTCTGCTGAATGCTTTTTAACAACTAGCCTACCCAGAATGCACTTTGTGGCCTGGCAGGACCAATGAAGATGAGTCACGTAGTTGTGCACATGCTGCTGAAACCGCTAGAAACAGCCTGGTATAGATAAGTCTTCTGCCTAAGGACTTCTCCGTATAATTACACTAGTCCAAACCCCCCAGTGTGAAATAGTTTCCAGATTTCCTTAATCTAACCTTATCATGATAACTAATACCAAGAGCCTTACTCTGCTATTGTCTGCAAAACAGGGTGTGTGGCACTAGAGTTATTAACCTACCCTATTACCCTACCCTAACCTCCTAGATTTCTGATGACACATGATTAATTGCAAGGATGTCCTTCCTCTGGCTAATTTTTGAATCAATTAAAATGTTTATTAGAGCTGCATTAAAAAAAAATTACACTACTGCTAAATGGCCTGTGTTGCCATGGGCGTGGTGTAGTGGTAGGATCACATTCAGTTTCTCCCTGTGTTCTTCTTCTGGCCAGCGGTGGCTAGGAACAGCATGTCTTGCTCCCTGGCTCTTATTGTTATGTGGAAGAGGACTGTACCCGCAACAGAGGGGCTTTAAAGATGGAGATGTAAACTAGAGGTAGAGAGAGAGTTAGCCATGTTAGTCTGAAGTCAGGCAGAAGGCAGGGCAGGGTGATACCATTCACACAGCACCTATGAAAACTCATGGTTTTTCTGGGTGAGTTAACCTCTAAGGTGCTACCCTGACCTACTAAAATACTGAAAAGGGCAACAGAAAACTCCAGAAGTTTCAACAAAAGACAAAATAAAAATGCAGGTGGAGTTTGAAAGTGGCAGGAGAAAAAAGAAAAAAGAGGAGGAAAAAGACTGTTAGTGTGGGATCTCGTCTGTCTTCCTAAACCTATTGGCATTACCTACTAATAACTGTTGACCAGTAGTTACTCAGATGCAGGGGATTTTAAGTTTGAGAGCAAAGTCAAACAGATATAAGGCTTGAGTTCTTGGTGGGGGGGGAAAAACAACTGATTTTATGAACTACCTGTCATCCGATTGCCTCCAAACCTGAGCAGGAAAAAGTAGCTCTTCCTTCCAGCCGTTTAATCTAATCTAGACCCAAAACCATAGGACTAGGAAAGAGCCTTTCTGCCTCTAACCCATAAAATTCAAATAGGGGTAGGCTCATCTGGGGTTAACACCAAAGCAAAATAAATGTATTATTGTTTAGGTGAGGAGTGGCGAGGGAGTAGGTGGAGGGTGAAATAATTAAGGGAGAGAGAATCTTCATCATCCCAATGTCCCTATCAAGGTGGATAAACTCTCCCTACAACACCCTTTCGTATGAAAGACTACTTTATTCTGTTGATCACGATCAGCTCAGAATTTTATACAGTTTAAGAATAAGACTGCACACATTTTACTATTCCCACCACCCTCAGTACCATCAAGTTATTCAGTGACCTCAACTCCCTATGACTGTAAGGGGATTGACTCAGTACCTCCAGTTGAGAGTGACGCTTCTGGGCAAGAAGCCACTAAAAACGAAACAATTTTGCTAGAGGAGTTAACAGTGCTCTGTCCATTTCTTTCCAATAACAGCTGTAAGTGTGGGGCTTTGTTTTACCTAAACTCTTCTCAAAAAGTAAGCATTACTAAGATTACTGAGAAGTTGGTGGTATAAACAGACATACAAGTTTGACAGCTAACATAACCATATGTTCGGCAGCAGAGAGGAATGGGCAGGTGTTCTTCTGGCTTGCTGTCACATTGGAAGCATTTCAACTGCCATCACCCATGTTTTTTAGCCTGGAAGCTGTTGGCAGTTGAATATCAAATCTGAATTATGTTGACACTTTCTTCTTGCAGAGGCTTGCCCTTGCAGGAATAGATTCAGTAGACCTGACCACACAAACATTTTTTTGCAACAACTTCCAAGGTGTTTCACACTTGTCTTTTTTTTTTGCAGTGAAATAAAACCCTTTGAATATTTTCATCAAGAGAATTATGCCAAAAGTGCATGTATGTGTGCATATGTATAACCTGATCAGGTCACTTGGCATGTGAAAGGCCCAGGTTCAAATCTCTGTTCTTGCTGGTTCTGAGCCAGTTTCTTTGTCTCAGACCATTCTCATTCAGGTGACCATATCTCAGCTATAGCCACCTGGAACGAGTTGTATTCCCAATCCCACCCCAACCCTCCACCTAGGAACCAAAAACTTATCCAACAAAGTCTCTACCAAAGACACTATATCTCTGTGAAAAAATTCAGCTTCAACACAAATATATGCTGACAACATGTAACTCAATCATAAAAGTTTCCCTCAACTTCCAAATACAATCTTGGATTATAATGGCTTTGTAGAGGTAACCTAGTTTACAAGGGCAGACCAAGACACAGCATCTTGTATTTGCAAGTCCATTGGAAGCAAGTACCCTAAAACATAGAAGTGTTGGCCACAACTTCTATGAAATGTATTGATATAGCCCCTCCTGAGTAGCTTTAGGTCAAAGGGCTTCCTCTACTTCCCAATATAATTCATTTGTAGAAGGGGGCCATGGTAGATATGCCTGTCCTCATGTGGAAGTGGATCTTCCTGATTCACAGTAGTCCTGGCAGTATTAGAAATTGCAATTGGTTTCTTCCTTTGCCAGTCAAGCCAACAAGGTTAATTTGGGAAAGGGAGGAAAAGGGAAAGGAGAAGGTGCTGGGCAGAGGAGTTGGTTGAAAAAAAAACCAAACCAACCCTCTACTGATTGATTATAACTCTGCTGCTGACTTCTATTCATCTAGGGAAGAAGGATGAGAGTTTGCAGTTAAAGCACAAGGTCAGGAGTCAACTTGTATTCCTTTCCCAACTCATAAAAAATGCCTGCAACTTTGGTCAAGTCACTGAGCCTGTTTTGACTCAGCCTGCTCATCTGTGTAATGGTATCATAACACTTCCTTGTCTCAAAAGGATGTTGCAAGACTGAATTTAATTAGTGTCTGTCAAGTTTGTTGAAGTCCTATGATGGCAGCTGTCATACTCATGAAAATTATCATCATTTATGCTTCTTGCCTCTCCACTGAATCAGCTGAAGCTACACCACCTAAAGTCATGTAAAATCTGTGGAAAGGATGCACAGAAATTGTTTCTTTCTTTCTCCACGGTCTTGTACAAAGGGGTGCTGGTATAGAACTTCTCCATATAACAAATAATGAGAGGGAGGCCAGCATGAGAGGTGGATGGGCCTACTAAAGGAATGTAAAGAAGAGCAGAGAAGTGCTATTTACATAATTAAATAGGTCTGGCTTGAATATATCACCTTAACTGTTGATTTCTCTCTGTCTCAATATTTCTACTTGTTGCTCTGTTTTCAGCCAGGAGGGAAGAGAACCTAACCTTGCAGATCAGGCAGCAGTCACTCAGGTATTGCGGGGGAGGGGTTTAAATGCAAAAAAATCAAACCATTAGATTTTTATCTAGAACAGCATTAAACATGAAACAGTGTTAACACCAGTCACTCTTCAAGAGAATTGGAAAATGTTTCATCTGCTACAGCAAGAAATCATGTTATCATTATAAAGGCATTCTTCACTTCTACCGCATCCCTATGCAGACAGAATGCATTTAGATGCATGTCCGTGTCCAAAGCAACAGACATGCAAGCAATCTTGTAAACAGGATGAGAGAAAGAAAAGATTGCACAAACGCTCTGTGACTTTTACTGGCTCTCCAAGTCAAGTTTCTCCCTTATGTGCAGAACAGGCCCTTGCTGTCTCAAAGGCAGCCTCTCCTGTCATTGGGTTTAATGGCTACAGTCAGTATTTTACCCATTACATTTGGCAGACCTTGGATATATTTTAGGGGAAGCCAGAGGGTCCATGGGCAAGCCCAAATCTTTGGAATATCCTTTGCAGCAGAGATCTGGAAGAATCCTTCTCTCAGCATCTTCAAGTCATAGTGAAAGGGTCACTCTTTCAAGAAAGCCACCTGTGATGAACCAAAGCAACAGAGAACTTGGCAGCAGGCTCCAAGGGAAGTAGCCAACCAAAAATTAAGGACCAAAGTGTTCTTTTTTGGGGCAGATACTACTGGTCTGCCCTTGTACAGAAATTAAATGCCAGGTAACAGGCACATTAGACAGAGGACTGGCCTGTGTTCACAGAGAACTTCTTTCTTTTTTTTTTTTGACAGGCCACGTTCTGTTCACTGAATCAATGATACTACCTCACTTTTTCTTCGAGGAATAGGAAATGAGTGGGTGGATTTTTTCTGCAACAGTAGCTCTACAATAACAACATGGTTATCTCCAAGTTACTATTGTTGTTGTAGAGGGGCAGGGGGAGGCTTATGCTGTGTATGTGGGTGTGTACGCAAGTGTGCAAACTACTTTTAATGCTCACCTGTACAAGATGGAATTACTTCAAGTTCAAACGTCATAAAATATAATCACGTGAAAGGTAGAAAACATTCTTTTTACTCATTTGCTGATCTTTTTTACCATGTATGCCCCAGTGGTTTTCTGTTGTTCTATACCCACTAGAGGTCATTAGAGGTGCACTTGAAATAACAGGAACTGGCAAGTAAGCTGTTTATCTATTCCTATGGAAATAATTGTATCTTAAGCATGTTTCTTGCTACAAGGAACAGTCCTGTTACTTAATTCATCCTCACTTTAGACTAGACCTAGGAAGTGTAATATTCTGATGTGTTTTGTGTGAGAAGATCGGCCCAAGTTTACAGTTAGTTTTCTTAATGAACAGCACAGGGACCTGTCTACTTAGATAAGCAGAAAGGCCATATACCTCATTTGAAAAATAAAGACAGACTAGGGCATGGGTTAGCAACTCTTAGCATGTATGCCAGAGCATGGCATGTGAGGCCATTTTGCTTGGCCCACCACAACTGGCCCAGGCTCCAAGCAGCTGTTTCTGGCCCTGGAGTCCCAGCTGCTTGGAGGGTGCAAGAGGCCCAGGCTCTGTGCCCAGAGCCAGAGTTAGCTGTGGCATGCAGCTGAAAACAGCTGCACCGGGGTCCAAAGCCCCAGCATGAGCTCCATGGCGGTGTTGACTGCATGCGCACCTCGGGGTGAATGGCGGAGAAGTGGTTGGAGGCGCACAAAGCTGCCCTCTCCTTCGATGTCCACCTAGAGGTGCATTTACACCCACCACCACCAATGAGGATCAGGCACCTTGTGGCTCCCCCGCCATGTACCCCCTGGCATGTCAAATCGAGGCATGAGTCAAGATTGGGGTGATCTGGTACTCTGAGCAAAAAGGTTGCCAACCACTGGAGCACGGGAACAGAAAATGAGCAAGGAGATTTATGCTACATGTTCTCCAGCTTCTGGAAAGACCTCCCTATATTTGAGTGTGGCTTTTAAGTATTTAAGATCAACATTTGTTCAAGCTGTTTAAAAGCAAACTCCATAGTTGAGTGGAGTGAAAAAACAACAGCAGAACACGTCTTAAGTGGAGGAGTTCTCCAACAAGGCTTTGTAAAGACTTCTAAATGCTGCTTACAAAATGACCCCAGCTATGTTTAAACACTTGTATGAGGAAAACTCAGCTGAGGAAGCTGTTTCTTAGACACTGTTTTTCTCCTTTTCAAGCTAACCCAGAAGACAGCAAACTTTACTCTTTCATTAACTAAATGTCCAGAAGAGGCAACAAAGTTCAGCTGTCTGAGCACACAGCTACGAGCAAAGATCATTCAAGTTTCCCTGATTCTGGGTTTATAACGGATATTGTGTGAATAGCAAAGGGAAGCCGTTTTCCAAAACATCAGTTTTGGGGTGTCTGACTGGGAAAAATCTCCCTCTCTCCCCACAACCCCCAGAGACGCTGAACATGCACAGTCTCCTTGATGTCCCCTGGAGCAGTGGTTCTCCACCTTTTTTGACTCAAGGCTCCCCTCCCTCCTGTCCTGACCCTGCAAGTGCCCCTCACTCTTGATCAGCTACCCCCCTCTCCCCAGGTCTCAGCCCCCCAGGGTGTAGAGCATGGGATGGGTATGCATATGGTCCTCCCACCAGCACCATTTCTGTGCAGTAGTGCCAGTTACTTCTCATTTAGTTAGTACCTAATATTAGAGGTACTAAAGTTAATGTGCAGTAACAACAGTGCATTAATGCACGTACAGACATGGCCACTGGCACCTAAAATTAGTGGCCACTTGTCTCTCCACTCTTGAAAATATCAGCCTCAACACTCTGTATCATTTTCCTTTTCTGTGAGATTAAGAAAACAGATGGGATTGTAAGGATTATTCTGAGCACTGGTCCATACTGAGATGTGACAAGACATAGCCCCTATTGCAGGAAATTTACACTTTAGTATGAATACATACTAACTATAGTTTAAGATGATCTGTTAGGTTCTGAAAGAAATTGGGGATGGTATAGGAGAGTTTTAAGTATCAGCTCGAAGTGGTATGAGGATCTGAAGTGCCACATAACTGTTCATTGTAACTGTGATTACCACATTAAAGAGAAAAGATTGCAAATAAATATAGTGATGTATACAACTGTGTTGTTGTGATTTGGTCTTGGGTATGCTTTATCTTCAAGTGGAATTGGGCCCAGTAGGCCCAACTAGCCTACTGGGCAGCAATGCTGTAGGTCTGTTTGAGATGGCCCTTGCAAAGTAGATACCACACTAAGCACTCACTCTTATGCAGATTTGTATTTCTAGCTTTTAATTAATATGAAATAAGTCACCCAGACAGAAATGTGAGCATTGCACTTTGGTATGGAAGATATGACAAGTATCACTGCATAATACTGCTATATCACAAACAAGCTTACCAGTAAACTGTGGCTGTGTATTCAAATCTACTGCACTGCCTGAGCTTACAGTGCTGTGTTCTGGGAAAATGTGGGCAGTTATCCCATAGTGACTCATTAAGTGCCAGAGGCAAAACAAAACTACCTTAATTTTGAGCCCCTACTTCAATTACCCATATAAGCCACTAAAAAGGTGCAGCAACAAGAGAGCATAATCTATTCTGGTCCTGTTCCCTCCTAACTCAGATATACTTTCTCTGCCTCAGGAAGCCCCTAGCCCTTTGGGGCTTGCTGTGTAGGTCTTGTTAAGCTGGTGGGTATAGCTGTATGCCTAGCACAGGCATTCTTGCTGAGGATGCCCCAGCCCAACCCTAGGCAATAATCAATCAGACCTAGAACCCCTGAAGGATGGGAGCGCAGCAAAATTAAAGTAGTGTGACCTGGGTACAGGGGAACAATTGTGACGTAAGCCATGAGCAGACCTTGGATTAGCCTCATTAAGGCCTCTATGCAGTGTAAGTGCTTTGCTGAACAGGAATATGCTATTGCTATGCTGTTTCTGGCAACATACAGGGCAATTTTTACATTGCATCTCAAAGAGAGTGGAGAGTGTGCCTCTTTGTCCCATCCTTTTGCGTCCAGTAGACAACACTCCTTCATTTAGTTGATGGCTGTACACCTATTGTTGCTGAAGAACCTCTGTAAAACATTTTGAAAAGGAGATTGATGGTGGATGGAGCATCTTTTGCCACACTGTTTTATCCACTGACTTTAAATTATTCCACGCGGTTCACAGAGCCGCCTTGTTAAGAGGGAGCCGACCTGAAAAGCAACATGGGTAGACATGTGGGGACTTCCACAGCCTGGTGATGTTATTCAGTAACAGAAGAAAGACACTTCTTTCAGACTGAGAGATAAAGGTCTCCAGCAGATAAACAAAGGAAGATCTGAAGACTGTAGGGAGGGAGGGCTCCAAGACAAATGAAACATGACATAACAAGAGCTACGGTCTGCATGATAAAAGTATTCTGAAGAAAAAAAGTCTGGTCTTTTTCTGGGCCCCAGTCACTTGACGTGGGTCAAGGTTTCATCACATGACAAGGGTCAGTATCCATTAACTTGAGTGGCTAGCTCCAGGCTTGTGTATGTAAACTGAGCAAAGTGCTCAGTTAGTGAAAATTCCTGCCTTTTCTTCCTGCTCAAAATTGGCATACGTGAGTTCCCCGGGAAAGACAAAAGTGTGTTTGGATGGGGAATGAAATGTATATCCTGCCCTCACATGCCAGTGATCTGTGTAGAATCCACATTGCCAAAGATTTTATGGTGAGTAAGAGCTCTCACCTGGGCCTTACCTTGGGGATCCCCCTGCATTGAATCTGTATAGCTGAGCTACTTTAAACTCCTATTGTAAACAAATAGTGTGACACCGCTGGCCCTTCTCTGCAGAAGGCAGGTAGGCCTGTGCAAAGCAGCTGGTATTCCATTCGGATTCAGCCAATTCGGGGGACAGTGATTCAATTCGGTGATTTGAATCACTGTCCTGAATCGATTCAGCCATCTGTGAATCTTGTAGGCCCATCCCCAGCTCTTTGGGGAAAAAAAAGCTTCAACTCACCAGGTGCTGTTGGGCAGGGGATGGGGGAATCCCCGCTGCCCCATGCTGCATGGGGGGCTCTCCACAAGCCCCCCGCCCCACTGATGACCATGCCCCTTGTGGCTGCCCTGCCCACCCCAGCTCCAGCCCTTTAAGGGAAAAAAAAAACCCAAGTCCCCAGACTCATCCGTTCCTGCCTGGCAGGGGGCAATCCCTGCTGCCCTACACCATGTGGGGGGCTCTTCCATAAGCCCTCTAAAGCCCCAAGGCCGTTGCAGGAGCTGGTGATTTCAGGGGCGGGGGTTTCAAGCTTTTTTTTCCTTAAAGGGTTAGAGCTGGGGTGGGGGTGGGAGGGCTTCTACAGAGCCCCCCATGCAGCGTGGGGCAGTGGGGGGCAGCAGGGATTGCCCCCCTGGCCAGCAGCAGCCAGTAAGTAGGGGCTTTTTTTTTAAAGCACCAGGAGCTGGGGTGGGCAGAGCAGCCATGGGGGGGCTGGCAGAGCGGGTGGGGGCCATTGGGAGGCTGGGGGAGCAGGCAGAGGGTGGGGCCGGGCAGGGGTCCCCCCATGGTTCCCTTCTCTCTCCTTCAGCCCCCCCTCCCCTGCCCCTAGTACTTACCAGCTCCGAGTCTGGCTCCAGCTCCCTGCTGGAGCCAGTGGGGACTACCCCAATCATCAAAGCTCTCCAAATCTTTTCCGAAGATTCGGAGAGCTTCACATCAGTTCGGACTTTTTTTTATCGGTCCCCCCGATTCAGTTTGGATTTGGAGATTTGACCACCGAATCGGGCCAAATCTCCTCTGAATTAAATCAGCACCCGAAGCTTCGCACAGCCCTAAAGGCAAGCTAGTACATTTCCCATCTCTGCAGAACACAGTACAACAGCCACAGAAGCTAGCACAGGGAATCTGGAGCAGCTTCTGCGCAGGGAAAAGAATTCCTTTCCCCTGATCCCCACAAACCTCCCTAGCAATGCAGTTCATATAGTCGTGCTACATGCTCAAAACAGGATTTTGCCCCTTGATATTGCAGGAGAGGACTGAGCTCTAAAGATGAGCACACAGCATACAAGAGTCACCTTTCCCCATAAAAGTCAGAGGTAGATAAGAAACATAAACCTGAGTATTGTTCTACATGCCAGCGAGTTCTGTTCTGTTCTGTTCTGTTTGCCATGGGCAGGGCAGGTTTTGGTGTTTTAGTTTTTGCCATCTGTAAAATTGGGATGATGAAGTTTGCTTGTCTTATCATTTAATGTCTGTACAGCTGTTGAGAATGGAAAGCAGTACATTGGTATAAATGGTCCAGAAACACACAGATTGCTAATTTATTTTAGCAAGAGACTTATTAAATATCATATCATCTTATTTTTGTGACAAATACTGTCCTGATTAACACCCTGGCTAAACGCACTGGCTTCTGCAGAACTGCACATGGTAAATTTGAACACAATCTGACTCTTTTTTACAAATCTTCAGAACATATTATTTAAGCATTTTAAAATATCATGCAATCAAGTAAGAATGCAGTACCACCTCTGAGCTATAAAGAGGAGTCTAGGTAAGTCAAGGAGGTGGCCAGCTGATTTACAGGAAGATCATGGGACTGGCCACCATGTTCATGGGCCGATCGTGCTGGCCCTACCCCATGCTTCTGATTGGCTGAGGGGCCCCTGTGGCTATGCCCTTCACCACTGTTGGCTATGAGAGGTATCCAACAAAAAGCTGCACCCCTCGCCACTGACTGGTCTTGAGGGCTGTCCATCATGCAGCCCTGCCCCTTGCTGCCAGTTGGAGGAGAGGAGTAGGGCCACATGACAAACAGTCCTCCCCGCCAATCAGCAGCAAGAGGCAGGAGTCATCTTGGGCTGTCCTTTAGACAGGCAGCCTCTTCTGGGGAGCCAGTATTTTATTTTCAGTAAGTTTTCTTTCTTTCTTTTTTCACAGATTTTGCAAGGCCCTGAACCTGCTAACTGGTACTACTTCACAGTTTTACTCAAACCTCCTTCTGCTATATCAGTGGTTCTCAGCCTTTTTGGACTCAAGGCATCCCTCCATAACTTTTATGAATTGAGTGGCATTAAGTTTCAAAAATTAATTTACGAATTATACTGTAGTGCTTATCTCCTTGCAAAAGGGTGGAGTGTCATTCAGGCAGGGACAAGTGTGTGCCTGCATTTATCTACTTTGCGTATCTCTTCATACCTAGCTTATTTCCCCCCTCCTGGAAGCACCTTTCAGAGGTTCTAGTGGCACCGTGGTTGAAAATCACTGTACTAGATTTACTTCGGAGTAAAGATGTATCCAGGAATAGGGGTTTGACATGTTAAACTGTAATGTTACAGTAGGGACCTGTCTGCCTGCATCTGGCATAAGGGTTGGCATTATTCAATAATAATGATAGCAATAATAGCTAATGTTGTTGTCATTATAGTGCCAACCATTATGCCAGATATTGGCATAGTTAATAAACATTGGTGATAAATGTATGAACAAATAATAAATATTTTAAGTATGAGCTTAACTGCTGCAAAAGTGTCCTTAAATAACTTTTCTTTTCATCCTTATTGCTTGATCTTGCAGGCCTTGTTCAAATAAAACTCCCACTAAAGCTCCCAGCTGCTTATCATTTTGCCTGAGTAAGAACAGTAGATAGGGTCCTGCATACTCTAACTAGTTAGCCTTTCTAGATCTATGTTTAATTTTCTCTCACACCAGTAAACTGCAAAATGGAAAAAGATGCTTGTGCTGAGTTCCTGCCCTTACTACGTTTATGGGAAATCCCTGTTTTAAATCAACTTCATGCAAAGAGAAGCAGCACATACTGAAAAACATTTACAAAAATATCAAAAAGCTGTATGTGACAGAATGAGGTCATCTGAGCTGCAGCAGAGCTGCTCTGGTAATGAATAGGAGGGACAGGACTGAAATGCAGAGCAAAGCAGCAACCATACAAAACACCAGTGCTTAGTCTGCACTGGCACAGCAGTGGACAAGGGGAAATCTTGATCACAGATCTGAGCCCTAGACCTTGGTTTTCCAAAAATGCCAGGAGCTCATTAATCTTCACATTGAGCAGCCCATAGATGCACTTTCCAAAGTCCCCTCTAAAAGAGAATCACTGAAATCTATTAAGGTTTCCATGAGCTCATCAGCCTCCACAGTATCTGGTTTCCAATCCAGGAAAAAGCATGCAACTAGATTGCTTTACCCCAGATGCATTAAAATAGAGGCGAATAGCCAAGACTTCATCCTGAGACTCCAAGATACTTAGATGTTTCAAATCTGCTCTTTTGTTCTTTGAATCACTAACAAATTAATAATGTAAAGTTACAGTAGTGGTCACTGCATTGCTGGAGATTTGATTTTCATATCAGAAGCCAAGTGAAGGCCTGAAATTTTGTGGTCATTAAATGATGCTAACCCCACCATTGGGGAATGTTCCAGGTAGGGTAACTGCATCTTTATTCTGTGAGTTCACACTGATGATACATTCTCTTTTATTTCCTGTCCTAAACTGTTATTTAGCTGTATAGTTTCTATTTTCCATCACAGATGACTTGTCTTTTCAACATAGCTTTTGGTCCTGTTGCAAACACTGTGCAGGCAGACACTCCTCTGAGGTGTATGCCGCACTTCTTACAGAGTTCTGGGTCCGTTTATATGGAATACTTTTCTGGGTCCCAAACTTCCCTCACCCATAGGCATGTAGAGGCCTAGGTAAGCATTTTGAAATTGTGGTGAAGAAAGGAGTCTAACATTTCCATAATGATGTCATTATGTATATTACCTCTTTTTTTGCTATGCCTTGGTCTCAGGAAGCCAAGAAAAGCTTTCAAATAATATTTACCTAACAGCAGGGATGGCGGGCCCTGATGATCTTCACCCACGGGTACTAAAGGAATTGGTCGATGACATAGCAGAACCACTGGCGCAGCTGTTTGAGTGCTTGTGGCACTTGAGACAGGTCCCAGAGGACTGGAAAAGGGCCAGCATGGTCCCCATCTTCAAGAAGGGGAGGAAGGAGGACCCGGGAAATTATAGGCCAGCTAGCCTCACCTCTCTTCTCGGCAAGACCTTAGAAAAAATCATTAAGGATCACATTTGCAAGGGGCCAGTGGGTAGCACAATGATGAGGGGCAACCAGCATGGGTTTATAGCAGGCAGATCCTGCCTGACTAACCTGGGCTCTTTTTATGACCAGGTCACAAAGTGCTTAGATGCAGGGGAGGAAGTAGATATTATTTACCTGGATTTTAAAAAGGCTTTTGACACAGTGTCGCGCCCAATTCTTATGCATAAACTGAGTAGCTGTGATGTGAATTTTTTCACAGTAAGATGGGTTAGTAACTGGCTTATGGGACACACCCAGAGAGTGGTGGTGGATGGGGTGGTTTCTCCCTGTAAAGATGTGGGCAGTGGTGTCCCCCAAGGCTCTGTCCTTGGACCAGTACTGTTTAATTTCTTCATTAGCAATTTGGATGAAGGTATTGAAAGCACCTTGTCCAAATTTGCAGACGACACTAAACTGTAGGGCATAGTAAACACATTGGAGGGCAAGGAGCAAATTCAGGCAGTTTTGGACAGACTGGGGAAGTGGGCAGATCAGAACAGGATGCAATTCAACAAGGATAAACGCAAGGTGTTGCACCTGGGGAGAGAGAATCTCCAACGCACCTATAGACTGGGGCAGGGGTGGGCAAAGTGCAGCCTGCAGGCCAGATGTGGCCTGCCAGGCCATTCTATCCATCCCATGGGGCCCTTAGACAATTTAGAAAATTAATATATAGCTGCCCCTGGCTGCTTGTCATGTGGTCCTTGATGACTTGCAAAAACTCAGTTGGCTGAGGATGCTGGAGGGAGCACATGGTGCCCCCAGTATCCCCCGACCCTTGAGACAGCAGCAGCAGCGATTGGCAGCTAAGGGACAGCTGCAGCAACGAGAACTTCAGTCGCAGGAAGGGAGCGAGTGGGGCCAGGTGCTGGCGATCGGGCAGGGGACTCTTTCCCTGCCTGACCCTATTTAGCCGCACTGGGCGGGAACCGCGGGAACAGGGAGCGCAAACAGGCACGCTCTTTAGGGGCACACCAGAGTTTGCACTGGGGTTCGTGCAGGGAGTCGCATGAGGGAGGCCACCGGCAGCAGAAGAGCCAATGGTGGCAGCAGCAGCAGCTGTCTCCAGGTAAGTGAGTGGGGGTGACAGCATGGGAGTTGTCACGCGGAGTGCAGCCAGGGCTCCTGCCTCAAGGCTGCCTCCTGGCCCAGGGACCAGTGAGGCTTCCACGAAGGTGGAGCCACCTGCCTGTGGGGGCTGCCTGGCATGGTCCCTGGGGCTGGGGGGGGACATGGAGGTGGGGGCTTCTCTCACCTGTCCCACCTGTGCCAGGATTGTGGTGCAGGAGGGGCAGGTGAGAGAGCTCCAGGCAGAGGTGAGCAGGCTGTGGGGGATCAGGGCCATGGAGGACAAAATTGATGGGTATTTTCTCTCTCTGCAGGGCCCATCTCAGGCTGTCACCACCCAGGAGTCTGCAGGAGGCAAACGGAGGACGGTCACCTCCAGGGTCAGGTGGCGTCGCAGGCAGCACATAGCTGCATCAACTGTCACCCCAGTACAACTGGAGAACAGGTATGCGGCCCTGGCAGCACTGGAGGAAACTGGGCATGAGGAAGAAGGAAGGGAGGAAGCCATGCTCTCATCCAGCAAGCCATCATCCATACCAACTGAGCATCATCCAGTGACCCAGAGGAAGAGACGTCAGGTCATCGTCACAGGGGACTCCCTCCTCAGAGGAATGGAGGGACCCATCCGCCGCATAGACCCCAGTGTGAGAGCAGTGTACTGTCTCCCAGGAGCCAAGATTGGGGACATCACAGGGAAGATCACTGACCTCATCCGGCCTTCTGACTACTATCCTATGATCCTCATCCATGTGGGAACCAAAGATGCAGCCCAGAGTAGTCCGGACCAGATCATGGATGACTACAGGGCTCTAGGAACCAAGCTTAGAGAGTTGGGGGCCCAGGTGGTCTTTTCGTCCCTCCTCCCAGTTTGAGGAGGCCGTCAGTGGCAGAGCACCTGCACCCGTGAGGTGAACTGGCGCCTCCGGAGTTGGTGTCGTCATGCAGGATTTGGCTTCCTGTACCATGACCCACACTTCAGATCAGAGGGTGTCCTGGATGTGATGGTCTCCATCTCTTCCCCAAAAGTAAGAGTTTGTTTTCTTACAGGCTAGTTGACCTCCTCCAGCGAGCTTTAAACTAAGTTCATCGGGGGATGGGGATCCACAGGAGCAAACTCAACCAGGTATAGGACCTGCCCAGGTAAGAGCTCAGGTATATATCAAGGGACCAGTTGTCTCTCAGGTAGGGGGGGTGCTCAGGTCTCCCACAGGGGGATTATGGTATCTCTTCATTAATGCAAGAAGCATGGGGAACAAGCAGGAGGAGCTTGCTCTTCTGCTTGCAAGTAGTAAAATCAACCTGGTTGGCCTAGTGGAGACATGGTGGGATAAAACATTTGACTGGGCATTAGACATAGAGGGCTATAGGTTGTTTAGAAGAGATAGAAAGGGGAAAAAAGGTCGGGGGGGGTTGCGCTCTATGTTAGGGAACAGTATACCAGTTCTACCTTCCAAATGGGACCAGAGGAAGGCTTAACTGAGACCCTGTGGGTCAAACTTCAAGGAGGGTGGGGGGAGAGGGATCTGGTGGTAGGGGTTTACTACAGGCCACCATATCAGGAGGAAGAGCTGGATCTGGAATTCTCCAGGCAGCTGGGGGAGGCCGTGCATGCAAAGGATGTTGTGGTCATGGGTGATATGAATTACCCTGACATCAACTGGGAGGAGCAGTCAGCCAAGCCTAGCCATTCACGAAGGTTCCTGACGTGCGTACAGGACCTACACCTCGTGCAGGAGGTACTGGTCCCCACTAGGGAAAACGCCATACTGGATCTGGTGTTAGCCTCCGGGGACAACCTGGTGGGGGATGTGCTAGTACAAAGGAGGCTGGGGACAGTGAAACGAATCCAGTTTGCTATTCAGAGAAAGATGGGGAGGGTAACTAGCACAGTGCAAATACTTGACTTTAGGAAAGCCAACTTCAATGTGCTCAGGGCAGTAGTTAGGAAGGCACTGAGAGCCCAGGGTGTAGCTAGTATGGGGGTCCAGGAAAGGTGGGCCTTCCAGCAAGACGCAATTCCACTGTGCAGGAAGGTGGGAAAAGGGTCCAAGAAAACTTCGTGGCTGAGCACAGATATCCAGGATGGCCTGAGGGAAAAGAAAAAAGCATACTGGTGGTAGAAGCAGGGGGCAGGGACCAAGGAGGAGTACACCTCCCTCACCCAAGCTTGTAGGGATTTGGTACGGAAGGCTAAAACAGCACTGGAGCTTAGATTAGCTTCTGGAATTAAGGATAACAAAAAGTCCTTCTTCAAGTATATAGGTAGCAAGAAGTCTCGGGGTAACATTGGACCCCTACGGGGCAGAGCAGGGCAGTTGGTGATGGACGCATGAGAGAAGGCAGAACTCTTTAACAAGTTCTTTGCCTCCATGTTCCTGTCCACTGACAATGGGGTGCTCTCGGGTGACAGTGTAGAGAGGCCCAAGAAGGATGCAGTCCCCCGACTGTTAGTTCAGACCTAGTTAAGGATTACCTGGAGGGCTAAGATGTGTCCAAGTCGGCGGGCCCGGATGACCTTCATCCATGGGTGCTGAGGGAATTGGCTGGTGTCATTGTGGAACCTTTGACACGGCTATTTGAGGACTCCTGGTGCTCGGGCCAGGTCCCTGAGAACAGGAAAAGGGCCAATGTGGCCCTATTTTCAAGAAGGGGAGAAAGGAAGAGCCCGGCAACTACCGGCCAGTCAGCCTCACTTCTATCCTGGGGAAGGTCTTTGAAAAAATTGTCAAGGACCACATTTGTGAGAGCCCTGCAGGGGAAGTGATGTTGAGGGGTAACCAACATGGGTTCATGCCAGGCCGATCCTGCCTGACTAACCTGGTCTCTATCTATGACCAGGTAACAAAGAGCTTAGATGTGAAGGAGGAAGTCAATGTCACCTTCTTGGACTTCCAGAAGGCCTTCGACCCAGTGTCCCACCCAATTCTGGTGGGCAAGCTGAGGGACTGTGGCATTGACGAATGCACAGTCACATGAGTGGCAAACTGGCTCCAGGGGCGCACCCAGAGGGTGGTGGTGGACGGGTCGATGTGTGGGCAGCCGAGTCCCCCAGGGCTCGGTGCTTGGGCCAGTGCTGTTCAACATCTTCATTAGCGACCTGGACAAGGGTGTGGAGAGCAACCCTGTTCAAGTTCGCTGATGACACCAAGCTGTGGGGTAAAGTGAATACACTGGCAGGCAGGGACCGCATCCAGGCGGACCTGGATAGGATGGAAAAGTGGGCGGATCTGAACAGGATGCGGTTCAACAAGGACAAGTGCAGGGTGCTGCACCTGGGGAGAGGGAACCAGCATTATGCTTATAGGTTAGGGGCTGACCCTCTCAGCAGCACAGAGGCAGAGAGGGATCTTGGAGTCATGAATGGATATGAATATGAGTCGCCAATGCGACGAAGCAATAGGCAGAGCCAACCGCACCCTGTCCTGCATCAACAGGGGCATTACTAAAAGGTCCAGAGAGGTCTGGGCACTGCACTTCAAAAGGGACGTGGAGAACCTGGAGAGGGTCCAGAGGAGGCCATTCGTATGGTTGGGCACCTCCGTGGCCAGCCCTATGAAAAGAGGCTGAGGAACCTGAATCTCTTCAGTCTCCACAAGAGGAGACTGAGGGGGGATCTTGTGGCTGCCTACAACCTTACCAGGGGCCAGCAGCAGGGGCTCGGGGAAAGTCTGTTCACCAGGGCCCCCCTTGGAGTCACCAGGAGTAATGGCCACAAGCTGAAGGAGGATAGGTTTAGGTTAGCTATTAGGAAGAACTACTTCACTGTAAGGGTGGCCAGAGCCTGGCATAGGCTTCCCAGAGAGGTGGTGCTCTCACCTTCCCTGGAAATCTTCAAGAGGAGACTGGATAGGCACCTGGCTGGGGTCTTATGACCCCTCCCACCCCCAGTGCTCCTTCCTGCCCAAGGCAGGGGGTCAGACTAGATGATCTGTCTGGGTCCCTTCCCACTCATTGATTCTATGATAAGTGTCTCTCCGCCCAATATAATTGCCCGACCCTGGATTTGGGGGTACCATTCTGAGTACCACAACAATGGAAAGAGATCTTGGAGTCCTGGTTAATGCAAAAATGGACATGAGTAGTCAGTGTGACCAGGTAATAACCAAGGCTAACCGCATTCTCCTGTGTCACCAGGTGCATCACAAGCAGGTCTACATGGCATTGGTGAGGCCGCAGCTAGAGTACTGCATCCGGTTTTGAGTGCCGCACTTCAAGAGGGATGTGGATAACCTGGAGAGGGTTCAGAGAGTGCTACTCGTATGGTTGAGGGCCTGCAGGTAAGATGCTATGAAGACAGACTGAGAGATCTGAATCTCTTCAGCCTCCGCAAGAGAAGGCTGAGAAGCGATCTTGTGGCTGCTTATGAACTCATCAGAGGGGCCAGCAGGGAATAGGGGACAATCTGTTTACCAGGGCACCCCTTGGGCTTACCAAAAATAATGGCCACAAACTGAAGGAGATGGTGCTTTCCCCTACCCTGGAGGTGTTCAAGAGGAGGTTAGACAGGCATCTGGCTGGGGTTACTTAACCGCAGTGCTCTTTCCTGCCTGGTGCAGGGGGTCAGACCCGATGATCTACCAGGTCCCTTCTGACTCTAGATATCTATTAAATCTATGTGCTACTTGGTGCTATATTGATCTGCTACTTCTTAATATAACTACTAGGCCACCTGACTTCTGTTCTACAATTAACAACATACAAGCTGGGTTGCCACCTTATGAAACAATTTTCTTTCCATCCTGTCTTGCTGTTGGTGAGAGAGCTTTGTGGGGAGGTACTGAAAGGATATTTTTCCTTGTATTTTTCTTTTTAAAGAGACTATGGCAGTTAGTGGTTCTGGAAACAGAGATTTGAAGAAAAGACTATAAACCAAACTGCTAGGAAAGCCAAGTCTTGGAAGTGTTGGTGAAAAGAGCAAGAAATCCCATATATCTGTCAGGCTGATTATTTGTTGTTGTACGATGAGTAGGCAATTTCTTTTACAGTTGTCCCTCTGCTAATGAACTGCCAGCTCGTGGAAAAACAATCCAAGGACTAGTTGTGAATTTCAGCCTTTGGAAATGGGAAAATAAGCACCAGGAGAGGTAGAGACATGCTCAGAAACTAGCCTTGCACCTTGTTAAGTATGAACCAGTATAAGTAAACAAACATCAGAGTCACTGAGTTCTTTTAAGTTTGCCTACAATGCATAAAACTATGCAACACATCACATGAAAAGGAAGGGAAAAAACAGCCAGAGCTAGTCTATGCAGACCTTTCTGTACTGGCCAATCTGCTGTGTTTTAAGAAATGCATTTATATTGTTCTTGTTTATGAACTGGGGTGTCAATGTAGCTGAAATGAAGCTGTGTTGTTCTGCTTCCTGCACTCACCCCCATTTTTAAACTGTTCTAGTCCCACTTGATTTGAAACTATTTTAAAAGTAGCTTTAACAGTACTTAGTCTCATTCAGACAGACTAACCAAACTCTGTGTAACAGTTAAGCAGGAGCAATGTTGTAACATGGTTTTAAAGCAATCAAGTATAGAAAGATCAATGTTTCCATGCTCAGATTGTACCTCTACCCTCTTTATTTGGATTAAAAACAAAAAACAAACTACATGCTTTGCAGACACTCTGGATATAATGTAAGATTCAAGGAAGAGAATGCAGGAAAGAATTACTATAGTGATAAGTCTGGCACTTCATTTTTAGGTTGAGAAAGAATAGGGTTAAGAATAGGGTTTGCCTTAGTCAAAATCCTGAACTAAAGATGATGCAGTTGGATTCTAGTATTTCTCAGGAGACCAATTCCTGTAGATTTACCTTCAGCCATGTCACTGCCCTGTGGGGAAGGCTGTCTCTGCAAGGCAGAGAGAGCTAAAAACATCTTTAGTTAAAACATAAATTCTCTACATACAGCAAACTTCAAAAGAGAAACAAAAAAATAAACTGCAGAACAGACTTAAAGTAATACTTTCTCCTTTTTTTACTTTGGCCCATTTATTTACTCAATCTCTGTGTAAATATTGTTAACCATTAACGGTAATTAAAATATCTTTTCATATAGTTGATGCCACTGGAAATCACCTATGTCATGACTGTGGTATGGCAATGATTATTTTAGGAGGCAAACATCTCCAATGCAGCACATGGAAAACCCTCTTACTGGAAAACAGATTTTTTTTTTAATTACACTGGCATAAACTGCTGTCATTATACCAAAGTAACATGAGCAGTTGGAGTACTAGACTTGATATTCTTTGAAGTGTTTGCTTTTGTTCATTTGCATACATTTATCTTACGATTAAACTTATGGGAATAACATTTTAAAGCCATCTAAACTGAGATCTAAATTTCAGGCCCAAGTGCCTGTTTTGAGATTACAGGAAGCAGAAATGCTAGTATTCACTTCCCGATTGAAAACTGCAGCAGATGAGTTGCTAGGAACTGCAATTCAAGCGCACTTCTGATAAATAGCTTGTGAATGTCACTTTTATACTGCGAGACTTAAAACTTGGAGTGGAGTGGGGGAGGAGAACATAAAGACAGTAAATCACATGCTTTCATTGCATGACTGAAACATAAACAAGTGTAAAGCAACCTGCAGGTAAAGAATCAGTTCTCTTACCATATGAATCCAAATGTGAGTGTTCAATGAGGAGTATAGGTAATTAGATGTAAAATTCATCATCAGCAAGAAAACAAAGGTTTAATGAAGGCAGAGGGATTACAAGAAGCTGTGTTTGATCTGCAGAATATATTGAGTTTATCTATGCTGATACAGCATATAACACCAGGAGTTGAGCTACAAATGGAAATGATGGAGTATGGATCATAAGGGAAACTCTGACATCATTTCTTCTTATTTGCAAGTGGCCTACACTTAACCCCCTGGCTGTAGAGAACAACCAGTATGGTTGGTACCTCATTTGTCCCTAAACTAATGTATTAACTTAACATTCAGGTAGGCTCAAATTTGGGTGGGCCTGGTTGCTAGTTACTCAATTACCCTGCTATACCCATAGTTTCATAGTTTCTAGGGTCGGAAGGGACCTGAGCAGATCATCTAGTCCGACCCCCTGCCATGGCAGGAAAGAGTACTGGAGTCAAACGACCCCAGCAAGATGTTCATCTAACCTCCTCTTAAACACCCCCAGGGTAGAAGCCTGCACCACTTCTCTTGGAAGTTGGTTCCAGATCCTAGCTGCCCTGACCGTGAAGTAGTGCCTCCTGATATCTAACCTAAACCTACCCTTTGCCAGCTTGGGACCGTTATTCCTGGTCACTCCTGGTGGTGCTCAGGGGAACAGTGACTCCCCCAATGCCTGCTGATCCCCCCTGACTAGTTTATAATAGGCCACAAGATCCCCCCTCAGCCTTCTCTTTTGGAGGCTGAACAGGTTCAGGTCCCGTAGCCTCTCCTCATAAGGCCTGCCCTGTTGTCCCCTGATCATACGAGTGGCCTCCTCTGGACCCTCTCCATGCTGTCGACATCCCTCTTGAAGTGTGGCGCCCAGAACTGGACGCAGTACTCCAGCTGCGGCCTGACCAGTGGTGCACAGAGGGGGCGTATCACCTCCTTGGATCTGCCTGAGATGCATCTGTGGATGCATGCCAAGGTGCGGTTGGCCTTCCTAACTGCCTCCCCACACTGCCGACCCATGTTCATCTTGGAGTCAATGATGACCCCAAGATCCTTTTCCGCCTCCATACTGACAAGAGGGGAGTTCCCCAACCTGTAGGTATGGTGCCGGTTGTTCCTCCCAAGGTGCATCACCTTGCACTTGTCTGTGTTGAAACCCATCCTATTCTCGTCCGCCCACCCCTGTAACCTGTCAAGGTCTGATTGTAGCCTGTTGCATCCTTCCAGTGTGCCCACATCCCCCCACATCTTAGTGTCATCAGCAAATTTGAACAGGGTGCTTTTCACCCCCTCATCCAAATCGCTGATGAAGATGTTGAACAGTGCGGGCCCGAGGACCGAGCTCTGCGGAACCCCACTGCCCACGTCCTTCCAGGTTGAGAAGGACCCATCCACTACCACCCTCTGGGTGCGGCCCTCCAGCCAGTTGGCGACCCATTTGACTGTGTGGGTGTCTACGCCACAGCCCCCCAGTTTCTTAATGAGAATGGGGTGAGAGACAGTGTGAAAAGCCTTCCGGAAGTCCAGGAAGACTATATCCACTGCTACCCCTGCATCTAATGATCTGGTGATCTGATCGTAAAAGGCCACCAGGTTGGTTTCACAGGACCTGCCACTGATGAACCCATGTTGGTTGCCCCTAAGCATGCAGTCCCCTGCTGGCCCCTCCTGGATGTGTGCCAGCATAATTTTCTCAAACAGCTTGCCTAGGATCGAGGTAAGGCTAACCAGCCTATAGTTTCCTGGGTCCTCCTTCCTGCCTTTTTTGAAGATGGGGACCACGTTGGCCCTCTTCCAGTCCTCTGGTACCTCACCAGAGCACCATGAGTGCTCGTAAAGTTGTGCCAGGGGACTTGCAATGACCTCGGCCAGTTCCTTTAGAACTCTAGGGTGGAGATCATCCAGACCGGCTGACTTGAATACCTCCAACCCCTCCAGAAGCTCCCTAGCTAAATCCTCGCTAACCCGTGGCCCAGGTGTGCCTCTCCCAGGGCCCGAGGGGGGCCCAGCAGGGAGGTGGCTTTTCTGGTCCCTACTTAGGAAGACGGAGGCAAAGAAATCGTTAAACATGTTAGCTTTGCCGTCTGGTGTGACGACCAAATTTCCCAACGCGTCCTGCAAGGGCCCCACATTACCTGGGACCTTCTTTTTACCCCCTACATATTTAAAAAAGGACTTCTTGTTGTCCTTAATCTGGGAAGCTAGTCCCAGTTCCATCTCTGCCTTGGCCTTCCTAACTACCCCCCTACATCCCCGAGCAACTACAGAATAGTCCTCCCTGGTGATGACCCCTTCTTTCCATTGGGTGTAAGCCTCTTTTTTAGCAAGGAGACATTCCCGGATGCTTTTGGTGAGCCACAGAGGCTTGTGTGCTCTTCTGCTCCCTTTGATCCTCGATGGGATTACCTTCCTCTGGGCTTGGAGGATCGTCTCCTTAAGGAGCGACCACTCTCCTTGGACACCTGGCTCCCCTCCCCCCCCGGGACCTCAGTGCTTCTCCAACTATCCTCCTTAGCGCGTTGAAGTTTGCCCTCCTAAAATCTAGCCCCACTGCCTTACTGCATGCCTTTGCCACTTTGCGCTGGATGGTGAATTCCAGCAGGCGATGATCACTGTCACCCAGGTGGTCGAGCACCCGCGGCCCCCTCACCAGGTCATCACCCGTGGCCAGCACTAGGTCCAACAAGGCATCTCCCATGGTGGGGCTGTGCACCTCCTGGGTTAGATGGAGGTCCTGCACTCTGGCCAAGAACCTATGTGCGCGTTCAGACCTGGCTGACTGTTCTTCCCAGCAGATGTCTGGGAAGTTCAGGTCCCCCATGACAACCACATCCTTAGCCTTCACTACCTCTGTTAGCTGACCCAAGAATTCCTGGTCAAGCTCTTCGCCCTGGTTGGGAGGTCTGTAGTAGACTCCCACCGTTAAGTCTCTTTCCCCTCGACTGCCTTGTACTCTAACCCAAAGCACTTCAGAGTGCCCCTCCCCTGACTCCTTGCTAATTGATGAGGACGTATATTCCTCCTTAATACAGAGCGCCACGCCCCCACCCCTCTTTCCTATCCTGTCCCTCCTGTACAGCCTATAGCCCTTGACATTCACCGCCCAATCATGCATTTCATCCCACCACGTTTCTGTAATCCCCACTATGTCCGGGCTGGTGTCAGCCACCAGGAGGGTGAGTTCCTCCTGCTTGTTACCCAGTTCCCCCTGCTTGTTACCCATTGAAGAACTTCTCATTTGACCAGGATCCCATTGTTCCAGGCACTATTACAAAACTACAACAAAACTGTCTAATGTAATAGCGAAGGCATGGCTAGGAGCTAGTTTGAAATTAGTCTGAGCTGTCTGGGTTTGTAATCCTTACTGCCTACCTGTCTGGTAACCTGCAGTAGAACTCTCATTGATATAAATAGGATAGGAGATACAGAAGAGACATGAGGCACTAAGAAGATCAGATCAGAAGTCAGGAAACTAGCTTACTATTGTCAACTCTACTGTTGGTTTGCTAGAGTCGTCTATTAGATAAGTTTCACTATTTTCATTGAATATTTTGTATCAGTTTTTTATATTGGATCATTTAAAAATACATGCAGCTATTGGAGCAGTATGTTAGTGTACTACTCCACCATTTCTCTCATAACTCCACCTGAGGGCATATCCAGAGATTCCTGCTCTGTTTTCAATAGGCGTGGTGGGATATTACCCAGGTTTGGTAGGGGATGGGCACTGAGAGGCAGATTCTGATGGGGGACTTCTGGTGAAATTTGGTTCCTGAGTATAGGTCAAAAAAGTTGCTTTCACTGAGACTGGCAGAGTAGGACTAGGTAAAAAGATATATTTTTAAATGATTTTGCAGTTATGCTCACAGTTGCAAACACGGTGTATAGTGGGCTGAGTTATCTTTGGTTATGCTCGCAAATTCCTGGAGGGAGTCTCATTTGTTTGTACTGCTGACAATTAATTGAGCCACCCTGTGCAGGCACACATTATATTTGCATTAGTGGTGAAAGAAACTTTCCTATAAAGAGGTGCATGTAACCTCAGCAAAAGATAGGGGTGAGATTAGCTTTCTTATTCCCTATTTGTAAAGTGGGAATTGTAGTAGTTTTTTAATAAGTCCGTGGCTCTGAAAAGTCCATCCCTTAAAGCTTTTTTCCCTCGACCTGATTTTGCCTTTTACATTAAAAAAAAATTGGACTCTTTCACCTATCACTTCTCCAAGAGGTTGCTTTTGTTTTCCTTCTCTCACATTAGTCATTATATAAGGCCAACCTATAATTTAACTTGTTTAAATATGTCACCCTTCCAGTCACTGCCTACAAATACTAGCCATACCATAAGAAATGCTTTCTGGCAAGTCACAGTGCCCTTTTGCTGCCCCAGGAGTCAGAGAACTTGGGTGAAGAAGATATTCTTCCACATAGGACAGTGATCTACAGTTCACAAAAACTAAGAAAATTCTGAAGTGCATTTGGTTAAGTTTTTCTGACCCCTTCATTTTACCCTTCATAAATAAGATATTGAGGAGTTTGATTAAATTTAGGCCAAGATACACAACAAATATTTGTGTCAGAACACTGTTGAAAACTACTGTCTTAGAATCTTTAAGATACTGGCTTTGAATCTGTCTTTATCTTATTTAAAAATACAAAGCAGATTTAGGGCCAACTTCTGACCTGTTGCTTAAAAATCAATTTTGGAAGCAAGAAGGTAAAGAGAAACTAGGGTATGTAGAATTTACAGGAAACAATTATCTGTATACAGTATAAGGACAAGTTCTTAAGGCTGTTACATTTTTCTAATTTCAACCTATTATTATTTTTCTTATTTCAGATCCATCAGCTTTGTAAGTCCATTATTTATCGTGACGTTTTTCCAACAGAAAACCACTAAGATTTTCACAATGTAAATGATCACCGATCACAATATTCCTAAATCTGAAAGTGATTAAATGTCAGAGATTGATGAAGGGGGCAAAGTGTTAAAAACTGGTAAATCCTGTGTAAGAACAATTTATATTTAAAACAAATAAAAACAGTGTTGTTTCCCTCACTGTGCAAAAAAAAAAATAGTAATCGGTTACTTCTAACAATATATATAACACTGACAGAACTCTTTGCTGTTGGGAAACCCTGCAACAGCACCCACGGATATTGGCTTCCTGTGTTTTGCATGCAATGCAAATGTTTCATTACATCATTACTCAGAACTATTGGCATACCCAATCCTCGTGACTGGGCAGGGTATTGGGATGCAAGCAAAGCAAGCTCTACCCCCAGGGCCCTCAGAGTATTTGGAATGCAGTCGTTTTTATCTCATACTTGGAAGAGGATAGGGGAAATGATGTTTCTCCCAAGATCACAAGGACATTCTAAAGAACAGTGGTGTTTTTGAATAGATAACCCTCCTGTGTCATCAACCAACACAGCAAGTTCTCAGACAGTGCTTAGTCAAATTTAAGTTAATTTAATTATTGGTGCTTCACCTAAATCACAGTTTGAAGCTACTAGGTAAGGCTCTCACTCGGAAAATCTACTAAATAAGGAACACAAACACCCTTCATCAGGCTGAGGAAGTATCTGCAGATGGTCTGTGCTCTTTCTGGATGGACTCCATCCAGGAAGAGCACTGACCATCTGTAGACACTCCTTCCCCCAGGCCCCAGCCCTCCAAAGTGAAACTCTGCCAGCCTGCAAAGGAAAAGCCACAGTTTCCCATAGTTTTCTCCTTTAAAGGAGAATCCAGTTTTTCAGGTTTGTTCATGACCCTCTCGTATATTCTTGTGAACCACTTTTGGGTTGCAGCCCACAAGGACTGCCAACATTAGCCAGGGATCTACTGGAATCGGCATTGATCTCCTGGTGACTATTGAAAGCAATCCAGGAGATTGATATTGTGAACAGGTTGAACAGTACAATTAATGACATTACATCATATTGGCAAAAAAAATCCCCCGGAATAGTTTCAGTCAGAGTGGCAACCCTGTGACCCACGGGTTGAGAAATGCTGTTATAGAGATAAAATTCCATTTTTATGTCTTCTGCAGATGTGCTCAAAACTTGTTGTGCTATTAATGGGAGAGGCAAGGATATTAGTGGGTGGTATCTTTCGTTGGGCCAATCATGCCATTAATATTGTTCTGCAATGAACAGCATTAATTCTGTTTGACAGCCTGGGATTTAATAGTGCCTCATAAAACAGAACTGTGCAATGATGTGTTGTCTCTGTGCAGTTTACTTATTGGTACAATGTTCTTGAGTAGATTGGAAAAAAAAAGCTTTCAGAAGAGATTTTATAGGGGGGAAATAAAATATGCTAAGATAACAATACATTCTAATTAACTGAATTCATCCAGTGTGCTCAAATTGTGCTATTCATTTAATAAGAAAAATACAAAATGCTTAGCTCTCTGAAAATGTGGTTGTACATAAAAATGCCCTGTGAATCTATGGTGGTTGGGACACCACCACAGCAAGCTGGGCATATAGAAACAGCCACCCCCCTGTTGGCACTGGAGGAGCAGCTAGCAAAGCAGACTACACTTATGTTGCCATTTTGAGAATGGGATGGGGAGCGTGGCCCCATCAGGATGGAAGAAGGGACCAGAAATAAAGGTGTCCAGGTAGCAGGTTAGCCCCTGCAAAATGCATAGGCTAGCTAATGCATGCTTGCTGGTTTGAAGATACCACATAGTACAGGAGCAACTAGGACTTGTTTGCACTAGCATAGTGAGGAATCCTTGTACTAGCAAAATGGTGGGAGATTATCACAGTATTTTGGAGGAAGATACAGCACCCAAGGTCTGGGTACATTGAGTTTAATAAAGAGCCCCATAGATCCAGAGGAGCTCGTCACAGAGGTCTGATGAGATGGTTTACATAAGTCAGATCATAAATGTGTTAAGATCAGGGAAAAGGCAGCAGGGAAAAGGCAGAAAAATGCATCATGTGACTAATGCATTTTTCACTGCATTGTGCAACTTCTTTTTTAAAAAATAATTTTCAGTTTCCAAGACATAGTAATCAAATCATGTGCAGACATACACGTGGAAAAACCTTGAACTTTTGCCTTTAGCTATACAATATCAAGAGGAACTCTCCTGCTGCATGTGTAGCAATACATTTACTTTTTGGGCGATGGTACACAAGTTCTTGTACAAATCTCTCCCCACTTCTGTAGTGCAGGTGGAGTAGTGACTTCCATCGATGTTAGTATGCCTTATGCTGACTGGTTACGGAAATTTTGTACCATTATGTGCTGAGTTAGATTGCTTGATGGTAAAATGCATTCTGTCCTGTCTACACTAATGATTAGATTGTAAGAATACAGGTATTTCTTGCTATGATGAATTTTGACAGAAGACACAGGTAAGCTGTCCATACAGAAATATTGGCTTTCAAAATTATGTTGTTGTTGGAAAGGTTTTGAAAAAGAAATGTAACTCATTGCCACCAATGCTGGTATTGGGGCAGGTGCTGGGTAGTGGGGTGACTTCCACTAACATTTCCAGTCCAGAGGCTGCAAAATAACGTGAAACAGATATACCTATCCACACCCACAAAGAGATGCAGCATGCAACTGTGGGGAGGGCTTTCAGCTCCATAATGGGAGCAACAGAATTGCAAATCCATTCACCCCACCCTGTCTTGCCTCTGTGGTGTGAACTTCAGAGTTTACAGGGACCATTGCATTCAATGGGCCTGCTCAAGTGCTGATTCATTTGATTTGACTTGATCATGGGCAATTAGGAGTTATTTTCTTTCGACCTTGTCAACCATGCTTGGATCACTGAATGAAACCTGTGTTGGTCTAATAAAAGATATCATCTCTACTATAAGCCCTGATTGCCTCTAGACCAATACGGCTACAACCTGGATACCTTCTTCCCTTTTTGTCACTTAAAAAAAAAATCTAAATAGTAATTCACAGGAGTGGGATCTAGCTAACAAATTGAAACTGTCCCACTAGTACCATGAAGCACCTGTGGTATTTTCAGACCACTGCTCAGCTTTTCAAAACAGAGGCGTCATTTTATGGTTCTACAAGCCTATCCCATTTTAAAGGATTGTTTTAATATCAATGTTGCATGCAAAGTTTGCTCAGGATGAAAATGATGCTGACTTCTTATAAGAGCTTAAAACAAATGTCCAGACACTGCCTTGACAAGCTTCTTTGGGTAAATGTGATCTTTTATTAGACCAACTAAATAGCTGGGAAAATTTGTTCTTTGCAAGCTATTTGCGAGCAATTTTTCCAACTAGTTGGTCTAATAAAATAGATCACATTTATCCAAATAACCTTGTCACATGTATCACATTTAGTTGGTCTAATAAAATGTATCACATTCAGTTGGTCTACCTGTGTCCTTTGACCAACACGGCTATAACCAACACCCTTGCCGCCCACTTGAAAATTGCTGAGGGTCTCAGCAGACCACTTAACTCCATCATCAGAAAAAATAAATCAAGTGCAAGACTAAGTACAGACATTCTCGATTGTTCTGCAACCTTTCTGCAGACCACCTGAATGGAGCTTGCAGACCAGTGGCGGTCCGTAGACCACAGTTTGAGAACCTCAGCCCTAGACCAATGCTTCCCAAACTTTCCTTCAGCATGACCGCATTTATGGGCCCATTTCCTCAGCATGGCCCTTCACTCCCAACCCACAGTGTCCCCCCCACCCCGTGACCCCATTCACTAATGTGACCCCATTCAAGGTTGTGACTCACAGTTTAGGAACCGCTGCCCCTAGACCAGTGTTTTCCAACCCGTGTGCTGCCGCACAAAAGCGTGCCGTCAGAAATGAAGAGGTGTGCTGTGGAATTTTGCCTTGGCAATGAGCTGCAAAAGGTATGAGGATGGGGACTGCCTTAACAGGTGTGCCAGGGACAATGTTTATTAATATAAGTGTTCCTTGGGCTGGAAAATGTTGGGAAACACTGCCCTAGACGCCATCCTGTGTTACGTCTAATTGTTGCTGTCAAATCTACTACCGAGGTTTCTGATCTGTTTTAAGTGTTACGGTTACAATGCAGTTTATTTAAAGGATTCAGAGAGATTCCACGGTTGGGTCTTTTTTTAGGGTTATTCATTGGTCCTAGTCTGTCCTGTAACTTTGAAATAGAGCCAGGCTTCCATTCTTAATGTCTGTGAATTGCTGCCTTGGAATGGCAGTGCTGTGGGAGTTGTTAATAAGGATCCCAGTAATGACCAGCTATAGCTCCTAGCCCTACCCCAAGTCACACCTTGATACCATAACATGGAGAACGGCCCATCTCTCTGACAGACTGAGGAGTGACTAGCCCTGGTGATTACACCCCAGGCACGGTCGCCCATGGCCTTTCCCACCTCACTCTCCAGCTCTCCTGAAAACATAACCGGGGGGGGGGGGCTGTCAATTTTGGGGTGGCTGCATTTAAGACCAATCTCTTGTGTATGTGTGCATGCAGGTGTGTCTGTGTGTGTATGCGTGTATGTGCCCCAATATTTTGGGGTGGCTGCATTTAGAATTCAACCATTCTGCCTGGGTGCGTGTCCCAATATTTGGGGGCGCCAATCCCTCTGCGTGTGTGTGTGTGAGCCTCCCGTGTGCTCCCGCCCGCGCTCTCGGCTTCCCGCCCCTCCGCGGGCGCCGGGGCGGTGGTGCCCGGAGGGTCCCGGCCTGCCCCGAGCCCAGGCCCACGGGGAGGGGGCGCTTGCCCTGCCCGCCTCCCTCAGGCGTCGCCAGCCCCCCAACCTGCGCCCGGGCCCGTCACGGGACCACGAGTCATGACCCGGCGAGCAGACAGCCCCGAGCCAAGCCGGGCCGGGCCGGGCGCAGCCAATGGGGCCGCGGGGCGGGCTCAGCCGGGGCAGAATAAGAAGGGGCCGAGGGCGGAGCGGGGCTACAGCTGCTGGGCAGGGGCAGGGCAGGGCAGGCAGCGGCTGTAGCAGGTGAGCGGGGCTGGGGCCGGGGCGCGCTGGCTGGCTGTCGGCCGGCCGGCCGGCCAGGCTCTATGCGGGCCCGTCTCCGCCCGGCCTGGCGTGTTTACAGCCCGCAGCGCGGGGAGCCGGGGCGACGGCGCTCGGCCGCGGACGGGGGCTCGTAGCGCCCGGGCCCGGGAGCTGGAAGAGCCATAATCTCCCCGCCAGAGGAAAGGGAGGCCAGGAGCCGGCTCATTGCACCTTCTCCTGTCCCTTTTAACCCTCTCCCCTCCGCGGGACTTTGCCGCCTCGCCCAGGGCTGATGGATTGGGGGGAGGGGGGCTGCTCTTGCTCCCCTGAAGGTGTCTGGGTGCAGAGGGGTGTCTCTGCTGGGTTTTGCCTGCTTTTGATTTGAGGAGGATGTGGCTTTCTCTTACGTAAGTGGCTGGCTGCGGTAGAAGATGGGTCATCTGGTTGGGACTCTGTCCAGACCGGCTTTTCCTCCTGCCTGGTTTCTCTGCTGGGGGATGGGTGGCCTCAGTGCTCAGGGTGGGGGCCTGGTCCACCTCCAGGTAGTGCTGCTGTTTACACCCGAGGGCAAGTGAGAGCTGTACAGATCCGGACCTAGGCTTGGATATGTTTGTAATACAAACCCCTCCCCCCCTCAACCTGTTTTGTTAGCCAATGGGTTTGCCCAGTAGAAATTGTTTAAAGCTGGTTTCTTTTCTTTTCTTTTTTTATTAGAGGGAGGGGAAATACCGGCTGATGCTTATTTTCCACCCCCTGCAATTCTAGGAAGATCTCTCACCATGAACCTCCACCTATGCCTGCTCTCCCTGTGCTTGGGACTGTCCTCTGCTGCTCCCAGAATGGATCCTGACTTGACTAGCCACTGGCAGCTCTGGAAGTCCTGGCACTCAAAAAACTACCATGAGGTCAGTGTTTTGTTTTTTCCAGCAGAGACAGACTGCTGTCATGCAGGCATTTGCTTAGAGCTAGCACTGTGGGGGGCCAAGTTTTGTGGCAGCCTTGCCACAAGCTAATCCTTACACCACCACCCCTGCCCGTGCGCCCCCCTCCCCCCCAAACGACACTGCAGTAGTTGCATTGAAGTAGGGCAGGAAGGGACCTCCAGAGGTCATCTAGTCCAGCCAGCTGCTTGAGTCAGGGTTTCCTCTCTCAAATGATGCAAACTAAATTCTCCATAAGACTATATCTTCCTCTCTTGCCTAATACCCAGCTCTTGTCCCTGCTGTAATTCCTACTCTTCTCTCTCAACTCCTTTTCAGATCTGCTGTGTTCATCCTACACAGGCCTGTGGCCCATGTATGGCAAGCTGGCTGCATCAGTGTAGAGCAAGCTAAAGTTGGGCATATAATATGGCCTAATGTTTAACACTGATAGTTTAGTCCTGCTGGCTTTTAATGGTGCAAATAGTCGCATCTATAAGATGGTGTTATTGGGTTTTTTGTTTTTTGTTTTTGTTTGTTTAGGAGGAATTAAAAAGCTTTTCCCCCCCCCCCCCATTCTTGAATGAGATTAGAAAAAAATAATGATGTTTGTATACTTTTAACTGTGTTATACAAATTTAGGGCAGCAAGAAGCCTATCTGTTCTGATGGTCTCGCTCTACAAGTACACTAGTATCAAAATAACTTGGGTGGTTTGTTTGTTTTTTGACTTGCAGAAGGAAGAAGGCTGGAGGAGAATGGTATGGGAAAAGAACTTGAAAATGATTGAACTACATAATCTTGACCACACACTGGGCAAGCATAGCTACAAACTGGGAATGAATCAGTTTGGTGACATGGTAAGTCCTTGAGAGCCATGGAACTTACTTGGTATATTAATAACCATATGGCAGAAGTTCACTGCATTTCTTTTTCAGACAAATGAAGAGTTCAGACAGCTGATGAATGGGTACATCCATAAAAAATCACAGAAGTATAGAGGATCCCAGTTCCTTGAGCCCAACTTCCTGGAAGCCCCAAGATCTGTGGACTGGAGAGAGAAGGGATATGTAACTCCTGTTAAAGACCAAGTATGTCTTGTAATGGGTTGTGTGTGTTTGACCAATTTGAAAGCCTGATTCATAAAATAACTAACTTTGGAAAATAATGGGGAAAAATCACATGAGTTGCATATTTAAGCATTTGTTAATCCTTGTAAAGACTGCTGCACACTTGCTAATATAGCATGACCTTTTCTTAACCTTTTTTATGGTGAAGAAATCACTTGCTTGAGACTTGTAGCAGCACTTTCTAAGGTGCAGACCTTTCGCTAGGATTTTCACCCATTGATAAGCAACTGTAAGCTTTGAAAGGACCCCTACTTAATTTTCTTCAGGTGAGGTCCCTTCTGAGCATGAGTAAACTGGAACTTGTATTATATGCTGTTCAGACTGCTGTGGTAATCTGGACTGTATGCTGTCTGACCTTTTTGGAGTCATTTTTATTTTCCTGCTCCATTTCAGGGTCAATGTGGATCTTGTTGGGCATTTAGCACAACTGGTGCTCTTGAAGGACAGCACTTCAGAAGAACTGGTCAGCTGGTCTCCCTGAGTGAGCAAAACCTTGTAGACTGCTCTCGACCTGAAGGCAATGAAGGATGCAATGGTGGTCTGATGGATCAAGCTTTCCAGTATATCCTGGATAATGGAGGGATTGATTCGGAAGAGTCTTACCCATACCTAGCAAAGGTAAATATACTAACTACAAATATATTTTTGCTCTATTCTGTGCATCTAACTGTAAAAATGCAGGGTAAACATACAAGTTTTTTTTTTTTTTTTTTTATTTATGAAGGTCTTCTCAAAAACAACTTCTTGAATAGACTTTTTCTAGCTTTTAGCTTCTTTCACTAACCAAAGAAGAAATCTGCCTACCACTATATCTTTATTTTCTCAGAAGCATGAGATACTTGCCAGATCAAACCACTGGTTTGGAAGTGCAAAAAACCACTAGTGGTACCAGACACTGGCATGTCAGGGCTGACCATAATGGACTTCTGGGTGTAGCTCAATTTTTTGAGAAGCTGATGCAGTACATCCTGTAGCAACACTAAACAGGGCACCCTGCCATTCATTTTTAAGCTGTCTGCAAAGGTGTTGGTCATCATGCCTTGAAGTCAAAGATGCATGCTGGAGAGGTCAGCCTCAGAAATGGTTGTCCTGGTTTGCTTAATCAGCAGTAGATAATAAGTGAACACACCAAGACGACTGCCAGCAGTTTCATCTGAGACTTGGAACAGAGCACATCTGTGATGGACCAGCTCCATGGATAATGCTCAAGGGCAACCAGCATGGTTTCATTAAGGGCAGGTCATGTCAGACCAGCCTGATTGCCTTTTTATGATCAGGTCACAAAAGCATTGGATGCAGGTGTCGCCGTGGACGTAGTCTTTCTGGACTTCAGCAAGGCCTTTGATACTGTCTCCCACCCCATCCTCATTAAACTATGCAACCTGTGGCATTTGATGCCTACACAGTCAGATGGATTGCAGATTGGCTGAAGGGTCATACTCAGAGGGTGGTGGTGGACGGGTCATATTCAACCTGTGGGGAAGTGGGCAGCGGAGTCCCCCAGGGCTCGGTTGTTGGGCCCGTGCTGTTCAATTTCTTTATCGGTGATTTGGACAACGGGGTGAAAAGCAACCTGTTTAAATTTGCTGATGATACCAAAAATTTGGGGTGAGGGTGAACATGCTAGTAGGGAGGGAAAGACTGCAGCAAGACCTAGGTAGGTTGCAGGGGTGGGCTAACAAACAGGATGCGTTTTCCATACTGACAAGTGCAGGGTGCTGCACTTGGGCAGTAGTAACCAGCAGCACACTTATAAGATGGGGAAACTCCCTTGTTGAGAGCACGGAGGCAGAAAGGGATCTTGGAGTCACTATCGACTCCAAGATGAACATGGGCCAACAATGCAAGGTCACGGTTGGCAGGGCTAACTGGACCTTGTCGTGCATCTCACATAGGGCCAAGGAGGTGATCCTCCCCCTCTACGTGACACTGCTCAGGCCACAGCTGGAGTTCCGTGTCCAGTTCTGCGTGCCTCGCTTCAGGAGGGATGTGGACAACATGGAGAGGGTCCAGAGAAGGGCCACCCGCATGATCCGGGGACAACAGGGCAGACCCTACAATGAGAGACTGCGGGACCTGAACCTGTTCAGCCTTCACAAGAGAAGGCTGAGGGGGGGAACCAGAAGGGTTTGGGAGAGACCTTGTTTCCCCTAGCTCCCCCTGGCATAACAAGGAATAACGGCCACAAGTTGTTGGAGAGGAGGTTTAGATTAGACATCCACAAGAACTACTTCACGGTCAGGGCGGCTAGGATCTGGAATCAACTTCCAAGGGAAGTGGTGCTGGCTCCTACCCTGGGGGTCTTCAAGCCTAGGCTTGATGCCTACCTGGCTGGAGTCATCTGAGCCCAGTTGTTTAGTTGTTTTTTTTTTTTTTTCTCCTGCCCAGGTGGGGGGTCAGACTTGAAGATCTACAAGGTCCCTTCCAACCCTGCTTCTGTGATTCTGTGAATACTAGATCAGATGCTTAGGCTTTTTTGTGTTGTGTTTTGTTTTTTTTGTTTTTTTTAGCTGGGGACATCATCCTTGCAAATGGCCACTCCAACTCTTTGTGGTCTCTTTTTTTTTTTTTTTTTTTTTTTTTTTTCCTTTAACACTGCTTGTAGCACTTGTAAGCTTTTTCTATTGAGACTTTTATAATTTGGAATAGTTTGGAGTCTGTGTTCCCGCATCTTCTGAACTCCTTTTAATTTTGTTTAAATGTGTCCCTAAACACTTGCTGCTTCAAGGTGGTCTCTCTAACCTATTCTGTAATATACTTGACACATCAGCTTTTTCCCTGCCTGCCTCGCCACAAAGGAGAAATTAGTGCTTTGCTTGCACTCCAGGTATTAATAGTATGTATAGGCTTGGTAGGAGAAAAATAATTCTGCTCTTCTGCATCTGATACAGGAGCATATATTCAGCTATATAGTCTGAAAGATCCTGATTAACAGAACTCTTGTTATAAGATGAACTCCCTCTTCCTCTAACCTGGCAGTTTTTTTGTTTTGGTCCACAGATGATTCCCAGTTCAAAAGTCATTGGATTTTGTAAATAGAGGGAGGGAATGCAAAATGCTTAGCTAACTGTATAATCAGTTAAGGATTTGGGAGATCTAAAAGTATTATCATCTACAAACTTCCTGTTGTGTGGTACCATTCCTTATTGTCATCTTAAGCCCTGGTTTAGTTCTACCTCTTTATTCTTAATGAAAGAATCTTGGGTCATTCTCTGGAACAGGTACTGGGCTTTTTCTCCCCCCATCTCTCTGATTTGATTTGATTGCTTTGTGTCAAAGCTGGGTTTCTTTGCAGTTTCTGTAAAACTGATTTTTAGGTAGATCCCTGTCCATAGGTGAGATGAGTGGATATGGAGCTTCAAGACATTCAGGTCCTATGCATTCCACTGACACTTGGTTTTTTCTTTCTTGTAAGGTACTCTGCTGCTTTTTCCTTGTGCGTGGGGGAGGGGGGGCAGGGTTCTAAACTGGCTCCCCCCCATCCCTTTTTTTTTTTTTTTCCTCTTCTTGCCATCTTCCCAATGAACAACGCAGCTTCCTTGCAATTCTTCTTCCCCTTCCTGATCCTTCCTTGTGGGCTATTATTGCAGCCAAAATCCTCTTTTGCTTTCTTCCTTTGTTTCTAAATCAGCTGTCGTGTTGCCTGTCTCCCACTTCAAGAAAAGGGAGCTAATAGCTTCTCAGTACAGCTTTTTCCATCTCTCTGGGGCAAAACACTATTTCAGGCTGAGTGGCTTTCCCAAGCTTGGTTGCATGTCTTCAGAATGTGTTTTGTCAGAAGATCTTTTGTGAGAATTTTGGCACTGTTTCCAATCTTACTCTGTAAGGATTCAAAGTCCTTAATCTTTTTAAAAATAAAAAAATAATGCGATTGTTCAAGCAGGTTCGGAATGTCCAGCTGCCAAGCTGAACAAAGAAATTCATAGCAACTCGACACTTCTTATCCTGTCTTCTATAGGATGATGAAGACTGCAAGTATAAGGCACAATACAATGCTGCTAATGACACTGGCTTTGTTGACATCCCACAAGGACATGAAAGAGCACTAATGAAAGCAGTGGCAGCCGTGGGTCCAGTCTCTGTTGCTATTGATGCAGGCCATTTATCATTCCAGTTTTATCAATCGGGTAAGTATTGTCTGACAACTTAAGATCTAGTTGTGCTCTGCATCTGGCAGTTCAGTTTTAATTGCTCTTTTTAGTTCAGTTGTTGCAAAAATGTAGTATTGCAGTTTATGCACAGAACTGCATTTTAGAAGACCTGACCCTGACCTCTTTCCTTCCACTATGACCTGAATTTATAGGCTGCAGTCCTTCAGTTGCTTTTCCTCCTGTTTTTAAATGGTAATAACTGGTGGCTTGACTGAAAACACATCACTTACCATGATTTCATAAAATGCTGCTTTTTATTATTTCCTTTCTTTAAATTTTACCTTTGCATTTTTTAGGTATTTATTATGAGCCCGACTGTAGTAGTGAAGATCTGGATCATGGTGTTCTGGTTGTAGGATATGGGTTTCAGGGAGAAGATGTAGATGGAAAGAAGTACTGGATTGTTAAGAACAGGTATGCATCTTCTGTCTTTGGTTGATGCTCTTCTGCATTTGACTCCTTCTTTTATGCAGTAAGAGATTCAGTACACTGGTGTATGTGGAGAACAATTAACGTGAAAGTTGCCTTCCATTTGAGCACGATGGAAGAGGAGGGAATACTGCAATATTGGCACAACTTTCATAGTTGCCTTTTAAATGGAGAACCAAACTCATATGAAGGGGCCTGCGGTTGTGCTGTTTGGATTATTGCTAAAACAGTCTTTTAAGCAGCAGTTTCATTCTAATGTGCTTTGACCTGGCGCAGTTTGGCCTACTGAAAGCAAACCCAAAACTGGATTATTCTGTGTAGTGAGATGCATTCAAAATTTAAATGACTTGTGCGCTTCAGCCACATGGGTTAAGACAGACCTCCTAAATGCTTGGGATAGGAGGCAGTTTAGAAGGTGCGCCGCACAAGGTCATAGGGAGAAAAGTGGGAGGGAGTCGTCGTCTCCTCCTGTGATCAGTTGTAGCCTTCTGACCTACTCTTGGGGGAAGTTAGTAGGTTAAATTTTTTATAAATGCCTTTTGGATTCTCCATTCTTTCCACACCCAATATTGGTGCACATAGTTAGTTAGAAAGAACTAAAGGGTTACACCACAAGCTTGTGTGGTGTGTTGTGTTGTGTGTTTTTGTACTCTGCACAAATTGACATACTGCACTGATAAAATACATATATTTTGTGTGTGTGTGTGGTACTTCTCCCTCCCCCCCCCAATAAAGTTGAAAAGTCATGCTTTACCATTTTTCCTTGGAATAAATATCTATCTTTGTGCAAACTTGCTCTTTTTTTATTAAGTCTAATCAAAGTGTCTCTTTCCAGCTGGGGAGAGAAGTGGGGTGACAAAGGATACATTTATATGGCTAAAGACAAGAAGAACCACTGTGGCATAGCGACAGCAGCTAGCTATCCACTGGTATAACTTGCTGAAGAACACTAAGCATTTCTGTGCAAGAGGGGTTTTAAACTGATTGACTGAACACGTGTTGACACATGTGGTAGGACACTTGTATCTTCAGAGAGTCAAGTTGTAATTTTTTTTTTAAACTTGAGTTCTTTGAGTCTTTACACGTTGGTGACATGCCACTTGTTTAAATTAATGTAAATGTTGGTATGTAAACAGCTTGTAATATTATTGGCTTGAAGACTGCTTACTCAGACTTTGTATTATTCCTTTTTTAATTAATGTGCCCAAAAGTTTCCTTTTTAAATAAACACTCAAATTCCAGTGTGTACAAGTGACTCTGCTTTTCTTTTTATATGTATTGACTGGGTTTTAAGAATGTCCATCTGATTAAAGTGACCATATCATACAAAGCTTTGTGCACAATTCACTTTAATCAGCTGCTAAAATGTAGCCAGATGGAGGAATGGAAAGGAACACCGTTTATAGTATGCTCCCTGGTATAGATTGCAAAGGGCAGGAAGTCTTAAAATTACTGTAGGCAGCTGAAAAATACAATAGTAAAACCGTGGGCTTCCATTTTAAGAATGGGCTTGGCTGCAGTGGACAATCTTTAATAAGGCATATCAGTCATGTGATCTTGGAGCAAATGGGTTGAGCTCCTTGTAACTCACCATCTCATTCCAGAGCTGGTACCCTCATCCACTTCTTGCCCCACAAAAATAAACTTGTATAAACAAGTTTTGATTCTGCTGCTATAATTGTGACCCTACAGTACAGCCTAGAAAAGTGGGCCAGTGTCCTCTCTTTATATCTTCAGGGAGAAAAAGGGGGTGGGGGGAGTGTACTTTTTTTAGCTATGGCTTCAAATACTGTAATCGTATGTAAAAATGCTATCTGGAAAATACACTTCCACTCTGTTTCAGTTTCAAACTTTTAAACATGCAAATCCAGGATAGTTGAAGAGCTTTAAAAAAAGTGGCCTACATTTAGTATGCTTTCTAGGAAGTGGGAAAGCTGTTTCTCATTCACTTTGCTTTCTGTACAGGTTTTAAAAAGCAATCTGGTCTCTTTGGGTTTTCCCTAATCTTTCTTCTCCTTCCCCAAGTAACGGATTGCTGATATAATACCATCCAGTTTGTGTTGCATTTGGAACCTTAGTTGACCCATTTCAGCTATTTTGTTTGATCTTTTCTAGCAGTAAAAACTGCACTAGTAAGTCTTTATAATTGCAAAAAGTTTCAAAGGGCAGACTCACTTTAGGTTGTTTCTAGCTGAAACCTTTAGGACAGTAGCTTATATTGGGGTCATTTGGTCAGTTTTATACATTTACACTTGGGCAGCTACAGTAGTACCAAGCTACAGCATGCATGAGGATAAGACTAAATTAGTGCATCCACAAGAGCAGTTCTTATGTTCAAGTGGCGGGGGGGTGGCTTTGTTTTTTCCTGATTGAAAGCAACATACGCAAGGCAACACTGTGGAGTTTGGGAAACGATTCTGAACATTCTCAGTTGGGGGACATCAGCTGTAACTATATAGCTTTTTTGAGGGGGATTATGAGTATAGTTTTTTGTTTGTTTGCTGTTTTTGTTTTCCACTGGGGCTCTGGAAAATATAAAGTACCAAACACATGGTTGATTATTAATGTACTTAAAAATAAACAGTGCTAACTCTCATTTCCCTAAGAGAAGTTTCTGGGGAAAAAGGCATGAGCAATATCAGCACAAAGATGCTTGTTAAACAAATTTGCTAAAATTCATAACTAACGCTTGGACTATGTAGAAATGGAAACTGCAGCAGAATGGTATATTTTATGAACGGGGCTCAAACAACACCCTTAATCTATTGAATTGTATGTGGGGTCTTCCTAGTCAGACACTGTATCTGATCATGAAACACAACAGTTTAGAGAGTCACAGAATAAATAGGGAAGAGACTTTTTCTGATGCTATTCACTGGGAGTCCTGCAAAAAAGGACAGGAAAGGGGAAAGGTTGGACCAAGAACCCAAGGATTGATGGAAATAGCCAGAAAAACGCACAGCTCTAAAATCGAAAGGGATTCCTTCTTTCAGGAGGAAGTAAATAATTTCTTAAGAATTGAATATGACCTCTATATTACATTAGTCTCAGATCTGATAATCCAAGTATTTGTACATTTTATTTTACTTTACCTTTCTATTTGTCTTGGAGTAGAATATCAGGGTGTCAGGATTATCTCTGGTTCTGTGGGTGGTTTTTGAATGCTTATGTGGATGTTTTTAAATAACAATTTTGCCAAAGCATGTCTTTGCTATAGAACTTAAATCTGCATGTTTAAATAGAAATTGCACGTATATGACTGCTTAAGTTGCATCTATCTTCTGTTTCACAGTTATAGTAAATCCCTCTCCAACTGTCTTAACTTCTAAGGGAAACAAAATAACACTTTGGAAATGCTTCTTATTTGCCATGCTCTCTAAGCAGGATACTTTGACCGGATCTCACAACAGTCTTGATCATATTGCTTGCTGAAGCATTTAGTAAACAGTTATCTTGTGCAAAAGGAAATTGCATGAATTTGTTTCTAGAAACAGCATGTACAATTAAACTAAAAGATTTCCCACAACCCATGTCTTAGGCATTTTTACACATGCAAGCGCTGCAGCGCTGGGCACCTTGAAAAGCACTTGGCGCTGTGTATGAGCAGCAAAACGTATGTCAGCATGTAGAAAACAGCAGTTGCATACTTTTGAACTAAAATGTACGTAGGAGGTGCTTCAGTTCAACAGCGCACCACCACTGTGTTCTCTGTGCTGACATGCATTTTGCCACTTATACAACTGCAAGTGATGTAGCGCAGTGCACATCAGCTTGTGTGCAGAGTAGGCTCCGTCTTAATAGTCTGCTACAATGTACCAGATCTCCCATGTGTCCGGGCATGAAAAGGTATATGTATAAATGCCCGTTATGTGGTTTTAATCAGGATTTTTTTTTATGGCTCTATATTGCTAATACTAGTTGAATTGTTTGTGTTTTGTTTTGTTTTTGAAAGATGATAAAGATTCCTGATCAGGAGTCCTAGAAACCATAAAGTTCCTCATTTAGTACCTCTGTCTATTGAAGCGTCGATCCTTAAATTTTGCCATTTCGGAACACTCTACAGGTAGATCCTAGAGTTCAAGCATCTCTGTCCTTGGCCAAGGGTCTACAGCAGAGGTCAGTCGTGTCTTCAGGTGCAATGCCAAAAATACTAGCAACTTTGACTTGATGTTGGCAAGCTAGGGGCAAACTGGGGAAGCGCAGCCACAGCCCTATCCCTGAGGTGTGCACAGCAAGCAAAATGCCTTTGTGTGCCATGCTCTGGCATGCGTGCCGGGGTTGCCTACCCCTGGTCTAAACCATAATAGCTAGCGTGCTAGAAAAACCCACATATACCACCTTACACTTCCAACATACTTAAATATACAGTTTGGCCATGAAGTATGGACAGATTTGAATTAAGCTACAAGCCTGTTGTTGGCAGTTCTACATATGATTTGGCACCAGAACCATGACTCATTTCTTACTATACTGTCGTAATCTCCTGGTTTCACTACAACGTGGGCTAGATTTATAATTGTACCTGTTGTGGGTGGACAGTTCTTGGGGCTGTGGGACCTTATTCTAAAAATCCCTCAGGAATAATAGTTTTTTTGATCTAATTGACAAATGACTGTTTCAGCGTGTCTAAGAATCATATGACCTATTGCATATATTCGCAAGGATAAGCTAGTTCATGAAAACAATGAAGGGTTACCATTCATGCAGGAAGAGCTGTTCTTGAAACTGCAAAAACAAATGTACTTATACAGCTTGTGAGAACCTAACCCTTCTAACCCCTGATATGTTTGAAATGTTGTTCTTTGCACGGGTGCTGTGATCACCTAATCTTCTGACATTGCTCACTTACAGAGTACATTACATTTTGGAGAAAAGTGGGTGGTGCCATGATCAAATATATTTTATTCTCCAGCTTTGTGAAACTTAATCTGAACCCTCACAAAATGTTTGATTTGAAAAATTTTTTTTTTAAATGATTGAAGTCCTTATGATTGCATAAAACTGAGTGTCCAGTGATTTGCAAAGGTACAATTGTTTCCTTAAGTTCTACTGCAGAAATGAATCAACCAAATGTCTTGAGGCAGACAGGAATGAGGAAATGGTCTTTACATAAGCATGTTGGAATATGCTTATGGAAGTCAGCCTTTGAACATAAAAAAGTATTTGCTGCTTTTAGTAACTGAGTGTCTCTCTGTGCACATTCTATAATTATTCATCATGGTTATGTTTGTATATACAATAGGACAGGGGTGGTGGGGAATTATTTGGGCCTGGGGGCTGCATAGGGAATTTTGATGAGCTGTCAGAGATTGGTCAGCACGCCACCTCTTTCCACCTCGTTCCTGTGCAACAACTCACAGAAAATCTGTGTGGGATGGGGCCATGGGCAGGCAGGGAGTGGTGTTTGGGAGTAGGACAGGTGATCTGCTCCTTGCACACCCCTGCCCAGTGGGGGAGGTAGGTTGCCTGGGCACTTGGTCCCAGGAGGGTGGGAGGTGTGTGCAGCAGAGCTCACCAAGGCGGAGCAGTCCATGATGCTCTACATGGGGTTGAGTTTTTTGCTGGCTCCTGCCCAGGACCACCCATGCCATGCACTTGCTGCCACCACCACCCCAGATAACATGAACAACTTACTGGCTGGGCTGCTCCCGGTGCAGCAGCTCTCTATCACTGGTGGTGGTTCCTCCTCCTGCTTCTGCCTCTGCTGCACAGCTCTGGGCAGGGGAGGAAGCTGCAACTGTGCAGCTCCTGCCCCAGCATGTGGGGCTTTGGCTACAGCTCCTGGCCGCCGTTCACTTGCTCTGCCCCTAGGTGGATGCTTATCATGCCAGGCAGGTAGAGTGGGTGGAAGGCAGTCAGAAGCTGAAGCCATTCACAGTTAGGCAGCTAAGCAGTGCCAGCCATGGACCAGATTGCAATACAACACCAGATATCCTCCACATGAGACAGGAAGGAGGAACCATAGGATGGCCCTTGTCAGATGTTTTAAAGATGAAGCTGAGGAAGATGGACACTAGAAAGGTAAGCTGAAGTTAGAAATAGACCTATAAGTACAGCCTGTATAATTGCCAAAACACAGAGTACCACTAGCTATGACAGAGCCACTCAAAGAGGAGAATTATTAAACCAGTGAAAATTAACACTGATTGGATCAGCAGCCTGGTAGTGGTAAGAAAATCATTTGATAAACTGAGGATTTACATATATATAAAACCTTTTAGCAGGGCTTTGAAAAGAAGCCATTATCCTTTGCCTACTTTCAAGGACATGCTCCCTGAGCTATCTAATTGTAGTGCCACAGTATGGCTGGGGTAGTTTTATTTTTGGGCACTAGTGGTTTGAGTCCTTTCCCTAGATGGTGGGAGTAGAGTTTTATGATTTCTGTAGTCTGTGCATAGACTACAAACTCTGGGAATAGATAGTAAATTTGGAAAATGGTGGATCCTTTCTTAGCTTTTCTTTCATCCTATTCCCAAAAAGGCACATTGTCTTTTGTCGCTTGGTTCAGCAGAACCATACCGATTCCTTTTCCTTTGGGCTAGAGCAGGGGAGGCTAACTTGCACAAGTGCCACAGGTAGCCCATGCGCATGGCATGTGGCAGATAGGGGAAGAGGTAGGGAAAACAGCAGTAGATAGAGCAAAAGAACAAGCAGGGGAAGGGGACTAGCATGGTACTCCAGGAGAGTGTAGGGCAGGGGTAGGCAATGTTTTTTTGGCCGGAGTGCCAAAACCCCCCACAATGCCTACCTTGAAAGGTGCTAGAGTGTCGGCATGCCAGAAAAACAAAATGAGGGCAGGGGGTACATGGCAGGATGCCCTGATTGTGCCCTTTGCCCCCCAACCCGGGCTCTGTGGCTGTCAGCAGCTACCCAGAACCTGGGCCAGCTGCAAACATCTGCTGCCTCTCTGCCCTGGCCCTGGGCTCTGGAGAGTCAGCACCTACCAGCAATGGTCCCCACTGTGCTGCTCTCACTGCTTCTGCAGAGCAGCACTGGAACCTGGCACAGCAGGGGGGTGCAGAAAGCTCCCTGCTCCCAGCTCCCCACTGCCCTGCCACGCTGCCCGTGTGTGGATAGGAGCAGCGTGGGCAGCAGTGCAGGGTTGTGCCCCTTGCTGCTGCCCTTGTCTGCAGGGGAAGCGTGGCAGGGCAGTGGGGAGCTGGCAGGCACATTTCTGTGGCCCCCTCTGTGCCCTGCCACGCCGGGTTCCAACGCTGCTTTGCAGAAGCAGCGAGGACAGCACAGCGGGGACCATTGCTGGTATGTGCTGCCTCCCCGGAGCCTGGGGCTGGGGCCAGGGCCAAGGCAGAGAAGCAGCAGAAGTTTGCAGCTGTTGACAGCCTCAGAGCCCAGGCTGCTCCCAGCAGCTATCCAGAGCCGGGGCCGGCTGCAGCAGCAAATGGCCTCTCATGCCATACTCGGCATGTGTGCTGTGGGTTGCCGACCTCTGGTGTAGGGTTTACTTTGTAGCCCACTTCCCAAAAAGGTTGGGCCCACTGACCTAGAGTCAGCTTTGTCCCTTCATGATCAAGAGGAAACAATCAGATGTGTGCGAAATAAATGAGAGCCATGCTATATCACTTTCTCCTTCGTATTTCACCAAGCATCACTAAAATCTGAATGTTGTCATTTCAGCAAATATTTGGGAAACTTGTGTCACGCCTTGGCATTCAGTCTTGGTCTTCAGTCTGTAGGTCAGTGGTTCTCAACTTTTTTGAACTCCAGGCACCCCTCCATAGCTTTTGTGGACCGAGTGGCACTCTGTTTCAAAAACTAATTTATATATTGGAGTGCTTGCCTCCTTGCAGAGGGGCCAGGCAGGAACAAGCCTGAGCCTACACTTATTTCCTTATTTTCTCACACTTGCTTGCACATCTGGGCTTCCATGACACCCTGTTTGAGAATCACAGTGTGAGGGTAAGGTGGGGTGGGGATTAGCTAAACAAAAAAAAATCTCAAAACTGCAGATTGATGTCTTTGTGGGTGTTGCCTGTGATCCTTTTGTAAAATGGTCTCCTAAACTGGAAGACATTGTCCATCAGCCAGATCTTTAGCTTGAGTTGTCTCTATTAACATGTTTTTGCAGAAACGTCACCATGTATTTGTGGAAAAATTTCAGTCATCTTTTTTCTTTGGAACGTTAAAATTTCACTTTAAAACTGGGATTGACGAGTTCGTGGAAGTCGCGTGGTTTCCTCTGGCTCACTGAATGGTTGATCCCATCACATTAGTTCAGGAGTGCCAATGGAAGCTACTCTTGTTTTCACAGTGCTAGTGACTGCGTTTACTTAATCTTTCCATACTAAGCAGTAAAAAACCTATTTTTCCAGAGGTTGAAAGTTTTATTTCTCTGAGACGTATTTGTTTCCACTGATTCTGTGCCGGTCTGTTGTAGAGCTGGTAATAGATTGTACCGTCACCAGCCCTCAAAAGTCAATCCCTAATATGAATCATGAAAGGTATTTTAAGAGTAAAATACTAGGTGTGTTAAAACTTTTTCATCATTTGGTTCATTTTGGTGGCACATTTTCAAAAGTGCAGATCTTGTTCCTTTTATCAGTTTTAAGTCTCATCTTAAAAAGTGATTCCAGGAACAAGTGCTTTGAGACAACCTTCAAAGTATTGCAGGAGTGCAGCACTGTGTACACAGCTGTCCAGCACGCCATGGGCCATTCTGAGTTGGGAAGCAATGGTCCAAGATGGAGAAAAGGAGGGACCCCTTTCCCTTCCCTGCCAGAAGACACGTCCAGGTAAGACTGCCTGGGGTAGGCTGTTGGAAGGAAGGTTTGTTACTGACCCTGTCTGAGAGAGGGGAGTTGTGTAAGGTGGTCTCCAGGTCTGGTAGGTGTTTTACAGATGTTTGGTGAATTCAAACAAGCTTTCAGGCTCTCATCTGAAATGAATCTAACAGGAGAGATACCATAAGGTGTCTTTAAGTCAAGGTGGTTTTACTGACCTAGCAAAGTAGATACCATTCTTCTTGGTTTTGGATGACTTGGTGTAGTTAGAGAGTGAAGGCTTATCCTTTGCACTGCCAGCAGGCTGACCCCTGCAAGAGCCTACACATGCCTCCAAATGCAAGGATCTCGGCTACACAATTTATGGTGATGAAGGATTTATCTCGGGCTTTCCCTTTAGCTTGCTCCTCTGGCCTTTTGGGTACGGGCAAGCGAGACTAGGGGGCATCTGCTCTGTAAGGCATCCAGGCTTGGGGCTTGCACACAGGGGGCCTGCCGTGGATTTGGGAGTATCTGAGGCCCCAGGCTGAAGAGCCTGGAAGATAGGATACTTGCTAGTGGTAGCACCACACACATTTGAACAATTGAGCTCTCCCCATTTGATAGAATTCAGAACTGATTTGGCTGATTTAGCCCAGGACATTAACTTTCCAACAACAAAAATTTTTAAAAATTAATTAAAAATAAATAAATAAATAAGTGTGTGTGTGTGTGTGTGTGTGTGTGTGTGTGTGTGTGTGTGTATGTATATAAAAATATTCCTGTTACCCACTGAAGTATATAAGATAATAGCAGTCTTAACAGATTCAAAACTAACACAATGGAACCATACTGAAAATCTGTGTAAACCAGTCTCGTCACTGGAAAAATACATATAAATAAACCTCGTGACAGAGAACTGCAACACTTGAAGTTAATTTCAGATATATCTATCTATCTATGTCAGATATATATATCTCTAAAATTAACTTCATGTGTTGCAGTTCTCTGTCACGAGGTTTATTTATATGTATTTTTCCAGTGACGAGACTGGTTTACACAGATTTTCAGTATGGTTCCATTGTGTTAGTTTTGAATCTGTTAAGACTGCTATTATCTTATATACTTCAGTGGGTAACAGGCTTAGCTAAGGAGCAGTCTTCTGTGCAGAAAATGGTTTCACTGTTTACATGATGTGTTTATACTGCTGGTGTCCTTTGAGTTGGGTGCTTATCATAACCATGTTTTGGGGCATCTGGATAATTAATGCACTGGAACTTCTTGCAGGTTGTAACACACCTCAGTATATTCCTTGGGGTTCCGTATGGTCCATCTGCTGCTGCTTAAGTTAAATGCAGTGGAAGTGGCTTGAGGGAAATGTCAGATGCTGCTGAGTCATGAATGCTTTTTCATAGTCAGCTACACAAGGCATACCTCTGAATGCTGCTGCTTCTCTTTGCAGTGCCAAACTCCTGTTCTGGAAGTCACATAATTGAAATGAAATCTGCTTACAGTGACAGTCTGAACTTAACATGAGTATTATTGCTGTTTTACAACAAACTAACAAACGCAGAAGAATTAAGTGGTTTGCTAAGGACAGATAAAAAAGAGAAGAGGCTGTGTTTCCTGGCTCTGGGCCCCATTTTCAGGTCACTGGATCACATTTCTTTATTGATTTATAGTGCTGAACCTGAAAGGCCCTCCTCATTATCTTAGATGCAAACCTGCATCTTCCAGGAACTTCAACAAAAATTCTTAATAATGTGTTATTTGTATTACAGCAATACCAGGAATCTTGACCAAGTTCAGGGGCCCATTTTGCTAAGGTCTGTACAAACAAATAGTGAGAGTTCCTGCTCCAATGAGTCTAACTCCAAACGGACGTGCCAGGCAGACAAAGGGTGGGAGGCATAACGAGATGAAACAACTTGACAGAGGCCAGGCAGCAGATTTTTACTTGTGAGGGGAATGAGTTGCTAGTTTTCTTTTCTTTTCTTTTTTTTAATGCAAGCTCAGTGGAGGCTTTCAGGTAAAATCTTTTTTAGATTTAAATTTGATACAAGATATAATTTTATAAAGTGCCTCATTATCATCTAACTTTTCAGCTCTCTTTTCAGTTTAGCCACCCCCAGTTTTCATGTGTCTAGGCCAGAATATACCAAGTTAAAAATACAAAGGGAAATAGTACGGCAGGAACAAAACAGGAAAAAGAAGCTATCCAAAGGACATAGCACAGATAAAATGGTCCCTAATTAGCTGTGCAAGCCAATGGGCTGTGTTTATATCTTGGAGTTACAAACTTTTTTTAATATGTGATGATGAACCTGATGTCCCTATCGCTGGGTGTGGGAGAGAGACTGACTTCTCTCTTTCCAGGGCATGTGCTGACAGAGCATTTGATTTTAATGTTGAGTCAGTGTGACATAACAAATGAGCCTGCCCTGGGCTGGGATTAGGCCTGCTGGGCACATTCTTCATTGAACACCACCCAGAGCTGAATGTATAATTGACTGGGTACATTATCTCCTCCATGGAGCCCTCTTTTCAGAAGCGATAAAATATTCCATTGGCGAGCTGTGCAGCAGCTGACAAGAGCACTGAAGCTTAACTTGACTTATCTGGGTGTAAGGACTTCAGTTTTCCTGGACTCCACCCTGTCTGAGCCTGCTCATGGGTTCAGTATGCCTACTAACCATTCAGGCTCAGTATGTCTATTAATCATTCATACTGACACTGCCTAATGAACAGCGCTCCGGTCAACCTGATGTAGATCCATCCTTCAAAAAAAAGGCTGAAATCATCCCCATCAGTGGGAAAAATCCTGAACACAGATTTTGGTGAGAAAATGCTTGTGAGTCTGTCTGTGTTGTTATCATCGGTCCCCTAGATTTGAAGGAAGACCCAGCTGAGGCATCTAAGGCTGATATCAGGAGGAGGATTTCTAGTGGTGTGATGCATTAGCATATGATTGACTTGATTAATGTGGTAACACAATACTTTGACCACATTATCTGTGGTGCTGCCTGCAATCCTGGGGTAGATGTATAGTCAGTGGACTCTCCAGTGACTAACTCCAGTTCAGTTAAACCATGTAAAGCTGGATATACAGCTGGCTGAAAGCTGCTGTGGCCTTTTTTATTGAAACCCGTTTTCCTTAAATAAGGTTTACTTAATCGCTCTCATCCAAGGGTGTCAAATTGGTTTGGCCCTCCAAGCTAGATCCACACTACAGAGCTCTTTGCGGGGTTTAATGCAGCTGTCAATTACCTCCCCACCACCACCAAAGTGTATCCCCACAAGACTCTGAACTCCAAATTTGGCAACAAGTCCTGCCCCTGGCTTCCTGGCCTCTCTAAGAGCCTGTGGGCCTAATGATAAGCCTCTGCGGGCCAGATCTGGTGCATGGGCCATATCTTCGATGGCCCTGCTGTCATTCATTTAATGGAACCAGCTCTAAAACAAATTAGAAAATGTTCAAAATGGAGCTGGACATTGTGAGGATCCCTCCATTGTCAGGTTGGGGGCAAGATCGTCTCTGTCCTGCGGAAAATGTCACAGACATTGTCCACAAACCTGACAGATTGTTGGGAATCTGTGGGAGGCTGGGATTATTAACATGAGGATTTTATGCATCTGTATTTGCTCTGACCATTGGTCTCCTGCTATAGCTAACCCCAGAGAAATCTGTGGAAAGCAGAACACAGCCCAGGACAGCAGCAGAGCTACAGCAAGGCATAGTTGGCCTGATGCTCTAAAAAAGCACCTCTTCTCTGCTTTAGTTTTTCAAGTGCTAATGTTTATGCTCATTGGTCCCAGCCTTTAAAATGCTTCCAGCTGTCCAAACCCTTGATGGTAACATCTCACTGAAGGCAATGGATTGACCAGTTTGGCCTGTGCTACTGCTGCTATTTATCTGGAGAGCATGTTTGGAAGAGCTGGGTTAACAGGGCAGCAGCACAGAGACTTGGAGATTCTTGGAAGGAAACTCACTGGAGAAGCTGAAGTTTCTCAAATAGAGTCTACATATTCTGATTCCCAGTCCTATGATTTAGCCACAAAAACATCCTTCCTCTTCTGGACATGTAAGTTGATCACCAGTTGGAATAAGTAATTTGCATTCTTTCACTTTAATAACTGGAGGGGTCAAATCATTTGTTTTCATTTTACTGCTGAAATGGATCCTAAGATGCATTGGAAGTGGTGGTTTGAATTAAGCTGAATAACAGTAGGAGAGTATCTGTTTGCAAAATATAATGATCAGTGTTCCCCACATACAATATATCCAATGGAGTTTTTTGCAGTCTATCCACAAAGTTATTGCAGCTTGACACTGGATTGTCTAAATAAGCCAAATCTCAATAGAAAGACAAAGAAATTCAGCTTTAGGGATAAATATGGAAGTGTGCCTTTAAGCATATTTCTAATCCTGGACATATTTGCAAAATTAGCTTCTGGTAACAGATAACTTCCAAAGTCCAAACTTTACGTACTGTATTGTGTTGGCTCTTAGCTTGAAGTTTTGTGCAGCAGCTGAGCCTTCTCAGCAAATAGAAGCATTATTTCTTGAGTGCCAAACGAGCAGAGCTTAAAAATACAATCAGCACAATAAGTGTTTACTGAATATAACAAATGTTCCTCAGTATTTCCATATTCTCTTGGCAATCTCAATAAGGCTGCACATCCTTATTTTCATTAGGTTTCCATTATTACACATGGTCTGTCTGTCTCTTCAGAAATAAAGTCGATCCTCTTCAGCTATCTGTGTGGATGCTAACATCCTGGCACCTGGCCAGGAGTCACCTGGCCAGGAGTGGAGGTTGTGCCCCGGTGTGTGATGTGATGGCTCACACATGATGCTGACACCCTGCTTCTCAACCAGACTATGTATGGTTTGTTTTCTCTTAGAATAACTTTGAGGAAAGGTCCCCATTCCAGCATCCCCCTTAATCAGTGCCTGGGCACTGCGCCCCCATCACCTATCCTTAGTTATGCTACTGGTTTGGCTTGAAGCCCATGGGTTAGAAGGGACTTAGGAGCAAGTCGAAAATAAATCTATATTGTGCTTCCTCAAAATGTGGCATTTCCTTTTCTATCATATCACCTGCAGCAGGGAGGAAGTATACATACCCCCCAGACAGCTCTGGGCAGGTGTCTCCTTTATTCTGCCATCACTAGTGACTCTGAGAAAAAAGAAGTGGATGTGCCTCAGCTTCCTCTGAGTCCCATATTGTTTTTTTTTTAAAAATAGCACCCCCCCCCACCTTTTTTATAAGTACTTTAGTTTATTTCTGTATGATCTGAACATATAACATGACTTAAGCACCCATTATTTTCTTGACTTTTTGGATGTACCTCAGGATAATTTAAATCTTGTGTTGCCTACCCAGGAATTTGCCCCACTGTCAGTGAACACTTGTTCTTTTGCTGTGTCGTTTTCCCTCCTCTGAAAGATCAGACCTAGTAGCTACCTTTTGTAATGGGCTTTGAAAACAGAGGGTGACTTCAAAGTCATTATTTTGAACAGCAAGGTACCACTTTACAACTTGATGTATACATGCGAGTGAAATATATGTAAATAAATTCACTTGTGCAGCATAATTTGACTCGCAATGGTCCAAATGGAGGACAAAACCCTCCCAAAGAAGCATGCAAAATGCAGATCCTGATTCTTAAGTTAAAGTATGTTACACTCTCATTAAAAAAATACTTGTTTCATAAATGCATACTTATGACAGAGTTATGAAACCTGGATACCAAGCTGATGTATGTATTATAACTAGCTGGGATAGATAAAGGGAAACACCAAGTGTAATGAAAGAGTAAACTTAAGTCTGAAATGAGAAATCCCTCCTAATGAAGAAGACTTGAGATGTGACAGCAGCTACGTGGCAATAGTCTGCACCAAAACCACATGGGACTATGGATAGAATGGAAGCAGAGGGATTTCAGTTTCACATTGCTGGTAGTGACTTCACCTAATCTTCACAACTAAGGTCACTTGCCTCTAAATACTTATTATTAGGGGTGCATCAATAAATATTTTCTGGGCTGATGTTGATGGCTGATTACTAATGAGTAGGGCTGTGGGAAGCTCTGGTCGCTGATTCAATTTGGTGGGATTCAGCCCGATTCAGTGGGCAAATCTCTAAATCCTTATCAAAACAGAGGACCTTTTAATCTCTCCGACTCTAATCGGAACCCTCCAAATCGATTCAGAGAGATTTGGAAAGATTCAGACAGAGGCACAGCTTAAAATGTTTTTTCTACATACCTCTAGGTAGCAGGGGCTCATGACTGCTGCAATGCTGGGGCTCATGGAGCTTCCCACAGATACACGGGGGGGCTCCCTAGTGTGCTTGGCAGCAGACCCAGAAGTGGACCAGAAGCACTTCCAGTCCACTTCTAGGTCTGCTGGGGAGCACCCCCCCCCTGTCCCCACCCCCCGGTCTTAGTGACCAGTGCCTCCTGGGTCTTGGGAGGGCACCTGGGGTCCCCCTGCAGCTGACCACCGAGCTGGGGAGGTGTAGAGGGGGCCCCTAGCACACTTCTGGTCCACTTCCAGGTTTGCTGCTGAGCATTTGGAGGGGCGCCCCACACTCCTGTGAGATGCTCCATCTGCCCCAGCATCGCAGCAATCACAAGCCATGCCTGCTACCTTAAGGTATGTAGAAAAAACTTTTAAAGCTGTGTCTATGTCTGAATCACTGATTCTCTGAATCAGCATTGAATATTCAGATTCGGCTTTGGCCAAATTGAATCGGGAACAGTGATCCAAATCAACTAATCGAATCACTGTCCCTGATTCAGGCCAAATCTGAATTGAATAGGGCCCGCTTCGCACACCCCTACTAACAAAGCCATATAGGCTGATACTGACCTGATTGCTGATGTGCAGCCTGGCAGCTTGGAGATCAGTGTCCGGCTGATAAGTCTGTTGGGGTGGAAGGGGTGTGGGGTAGGGGGGAGGCGTAGATCAAGGACCCCAGGGTGAGGGAGGAGGGGAGCTAGGGCTGGAGCAGGTGCTGCCAAGCTGGGGCAGGACCTGGGATGCAGCCTCAAGTGGCTGGCCCCAGGGGTGTGGTGTGGCGGGAAGCTCCTATCACTATGTGAATGCCCGGGGGAGGCATGAGGGGTGTGGACTTGCCAGATCTGTGCACAGGGCAAGAAGCAGGCTGGGGCTGGGTGCAGTGCTGGGCTCTTCCAGGTGAAGGGGGCTGGGCTGGGGCTGCGCTCAGGGTGGGTGGTAGTGGCTCTGGGAGTGGGGGACTACAGGGGGTTACAGTGAATTCTGGGGTGGCCACAGCCTATTCCATAGCCCCCCCTCAGTGCTGCTGCTGCCAGCCCCCAGCCCAACCCCTCTGTCAGGAAGAGCCTGGCACTGCCCCCAGCCCACAGTAGCAGCCTACCTTCACCCCGTGCATAGATCTGGGGAGCACATGCCCCCATGCCTCCCCTACAGGCGTGCACAGCAGTGGGAGCTGCACCCCGCCCCTGGACCAGCTACTCACAGCTCTGTCCTGCCCCCTTCCTCAGTTGGACAGCGCCTGCCCCCAGCCTTATCTCCCCTCCCTCACTGCTGGGACCTCGATCTGCCCCCTGCACTCCCCTTTTCTTCCCAACAGACTAACCAGCTGGATGCTGGTCTCCATTCATCTCCACAGCATTTATTGGTGACATTATCGGCCCACATCAGCCAAAAAAAGCTGAATGCCAGTAATGTCAATTTTGCGTTGATCAGTGCTGATACAATACGGACCGATGCATCAGTGCACCTTTACTAATTATCATATCAAGAGTCTTTCCATTCCCATGGGAACAGACAGTAAGACACTTCAGTTTTCATCTTTATTAATTACCCAAGACAAATATCATTTGCAACATAAACACAATACCTCAGAGATCAGGAGTCTAATAAGCAAGATAAAAAGCACCTGCCAGAAAAAACTTGGACAGAAAGGACAGATAAGTTGTCTCTATATGAAGTCCTGGATGTTGACTTTTGTCTCAAAATTCCAATTATTGCCATGTCAGGTAACATGGACCGTCACCTAAACAATCTTCTACTTTTGTTAGTGAGAAGCTAATAGTTGCTGTTAGTGTTGACATTAGGCCTTTGCTTTTACACTTGCATTACATGGAACTAAAGGATTTTTTTCTTTTGTCTGTAAAGAAAATGTAAACTTTCTTTTCTTAGAAATTACTTTCATGATTTCTATTGTCATCAATTAAAGGAGGGAACTGATCTCCTGGAAACCAAGTTGTCTAATTTACTTTCTCTTTCCTGCAGAAGGATTAAAGCAGGTGCATGAGCAACATCTGGTTTATGAATTCCATTAGCTGCTTTTCTGGTGCTTCTGCACACAGGCAAGGTACTCCTGCACATCATCTGGGGAACCAAGAATAAGAGGGACTCGCTGGTGAAGGGACTCAGGCTTCACATCCAGCACTGGTTCAGTTCCAGTGGTAGCCATCCCCCCTGCCTGCTCCATGATGAAAGCCATGGGGTTGCACTCATAGAGGAGTCGGAGCTGTAAGAATAGAGAATACAGGGTTGGATTTGGGGAAATAAAACTTATCAGAATGTAAAGCAGTTTCTTTCTGGTATTACTTCTGCAAATTTCCTACCAAAGTCATGCTACTACAACAGTTCCACCAGTGGTAGCACTGATGGAAATTCTCATGTAAGCCAGTGGTTACAAGCACTATGTCCTTTAACTGCACTACTTTATACCCTCTCTTTAGTCATTCTGCTTCCAAAGTTTCTTTAACAATAAGATCACCACAACAAGCATCATATTGTGTCATGTTCCTGCCTCCTAGTGCAGTGATTCTCAAGCAGGATGCCATGAGATCCTTGTAAGGATGCTGCAGGGTGCCGTGTAATATTAACCCTGGGTGGTGTGCAAACACTTGCACATGATTCACAAGATAAACCCAGTTATTTCAAATATGAATGCATCGTGTCAAAAACATTCTGACCTGTTGTGGTCTTTCAGAGTTTTTTCAACAGAAGAATTGCTCTATTATTTTTCCATGGTTAAAAAGAAAAAGCAAAAAAAAATGAAAGCTAAGAGCTGGCATTTTCTGACAAGTGCCTTGAGTCTAAAGTTGAAAACCACTGACTGTACTATTATGTAATTTTTAAAAAATTCTTTCTTTTCTGGCTTTCACGGCAGCTTCTGTGCCATAGACAACTACAGGGATGCTGCTTTGAAGCACTGTTCCAAGGGGATTCTAGCATTTGAGAGCTGAGGTATCCAGAGGTATGCTTTGTCTGACAAACAAGGTTTTGAGGCTGAACCCAAATGGTTAACTGAAAACCAGTGACAGAACAGAATGAACAAAAGGCGAAGTCTCACTTCTGCCCAAGCCTTGCTTGCAATTATGAAGCTTAGGATGGCTGTGTTTACTCAGGATATTTTAGAGTTTGAAACCTAATGCTGTCAGTCTCAAGCATCACCCAAGTGCAGATCTCCACAACAACGACTAATCCCTTTACAGTGCACTAAGTTCATGAAGACAGTAAATGCTTTTGTTTTTAATAGCTTTGTTCATTTCAGAAGCCGATTTTCAATGTAGCGTGAAGGCAATTAGGTTCTTCACATCTGTCAGTATTAAACAGACATTTTAATCTGGAATCCCATACGTCATCATAAAAATGTTCCAGTTAAAGTAACTTCAGGTCATCTGCTAAATGCTGCAGAACTTAAAAGGGAATGGAAAGATTGTAATCTAACATACGTTAACCTAATGGATTTGGTTTGGGGAGATCTCCATAAAATACCCATGCAGTGTTGTACAATGTGTGGCATGCGAAAGCCTATTCAAAGCTTATTCATCCTCTCAAAAGAGAATGGATTTTTGGGAAATGGAAATGGGATTTTTCTGGAGGAGACAAAAAGACCAGCAGTATAATCTGGTAGGGCTCTTCCATCTGTAATTTTTGTCATCATGCCATTTGCAATAACAGTAGGGCATTCCACACACCTTAAACAATGTACATTTTATTAGCTTGATTTCCTTCTAATCTTTGAAGCCTGCTGAAATGCTACTCCAAGTACATGATGTCCAGCAGACAGCAAATGTGGGGGCAACAATCCTTGTATTCATTTTATTGCACAGACAATTTAAACAGCAGTGCAGTGACATCACTGCAGAATCAAGGGATGAAGTGTGTCATCACTTCGGTGGGAATATAAAGCATAATGAAAGAACTGTTTTTCCCTTTTTCAAAAATATGATCTGAAAGATCCTTCTTTAAATGGGTTAGTATTCTTAATGCATGAGAGCACAGTAAAAGCTGAATGCACATGAATATTAACTACTTAATATTTCCAGTTTAAAAACAGCATCGGCAAAGTGGCTGATTCTACTGGTTTACATTTATATCAGTAGAACAAGGCAGAGATTAGCACTCTGTACCTTGAAGTGAGCTACACTAGTCTGTTTAGCAATGGCCAACATTCATTCTTTGTTATAAAATCCCTGAACTAAGTCAATGCATTGTATAACTCCATTTGCTTGCTCTTTCAGAAACCTGCCTTACTTGGAGGTGGTATCCAAAGGGTCAAGGAAAAGTACTAGGTTATAGTCAGCATGGCACCATCTTTCAAACCAAGAAGAATTATGGCTTTAGATGAACTGATTGGTATGTGACAAATACACTTATTGCAGGCAATACAGGTCTGGGAACCAGGATCCTGGTCCTTCACCACAAAAATCACGACTCTCTTATCCCCTTCATAGTGCACAAATTAAAGTCTTATTTTCTCCTTGGTAGCACAGTTCACATCAGTCATTAGGTACTAGATACTAGTTCACATGTGAACCTTTAATTCCCTCCCCCTTTATTCCTCGCTTTCTCCAAAGCTGTGAAATGAAATAATCTCAAAGCTGCAAGTGCTTTTGAAAGAGACACAAGATAAAATTTCAGCATATGCTCTTGAGTTTAACAAAACAGTATTTGGTGCTGCTGTTTATATGAAGTGGAGATTCCCCTGCATACCTATCCCTTTGTGTTTGGAAGCCTAATAGACAAGGTAGATTTCAAAATATACGGTATGCGCCACTTCTGAGTATATGCCTGCTAATACTGTCAGGCTGTCCCTTGTTTCCTGTCTGTCTTGTTTACTTGACAGCTGTTCTATACAAACTTCCAACTATTAAGAATCTAACTTGAAAAAGAAAAATCAGTAAAAACACTATACACGCAAACACAATCACCCCACAAGATTTTAATGAATGTTTCTTTAGGGCACAACACCTTCTAACACCATAAAGCCAGTTTGCCTCAGGAACTGTTTCCCAAAACAGATAAAAAGCCCAATGTTGAATACAAGGGGATTTCTGCAATGTTAGCATGCTTTCAACCCAAATCTTTCCTTGTATGTATAATTTTTGCAGTCCTGGATGTGCCAGAACAACCTCCTCCAACAGCAAATAAACAAGCATTCATTTGTTTTTACAGATTAGTCTTTAGTCCCTTATCTTCATAGATTTCATAGACATTAGGGCCGGAAGGGACCTTGGAAGATCATCGAGTCCAGCCCCCTGCCCGAAGGGCAGGAAGTCAGCTGGGGTCATAGCATCCCAGCAAGATAAGCATCCAATTTACTCTTGAAGGTGTTCAATGTAGGCGCTTGAACCACCTCCGCTGGCAGGCTGTTCCAGACCTCGGGGGCTCGGACAGTAAAGAAATTCTTCCTCATGTCCAGCCTGAAACGGTCTTGTAGTAGTTTATGACCGTTCGACCTCATCATCCCATGGGGCGCTCTGGTGAACAAACGTTCCCCCAGATACTGGTGGTCACCCCTGATAAACTTATAGGTGGCCATCAGATCACCCCTGAGCCTGCACTTTTCCAGGCTAAGGAGCTCCATGGCTCTCAGCCTGTCATCGTAAGGTCTGTTTTCCTGACCTCTGATCATGCGCGTGGCTCTTCTCTGGACTTTCTCAAGCTTCTCCACATCTTTTTTGAATTGTGGAGCCCAAAACTGGGCACAGTACTCCAGCTGTGGTCTCACCAAGGCCGAGTACAAGGGGAGAATGATGTCCCGGGATTTGCTCGAGAAGCATCTATGGATGCACGCCAGCGTTTTGGTCGCTTTACTAGCCGCAGCATCGCATTGCAGGCTCATTTTCATCTTGTGGTCAATGATGACCCCCAAGTCTCTTTCTTCCATGGTGCTAGCCAGTGTAGCACTGCTGACCCTATAAGGATGCTGCAGGTTTTTCCTCCCAACGTGGAGAACCTTGCATTTTTCAGTGTTAAACACCATATCAGGTTCTTGTCCGCCCATTTGCTGAGCCTGTTCAGGTCAGCCTGGATCACCCTCCTGTCTTCAGGTGTGGATGCTTTGCCCCAAAGTTTGGTGTCATCGGTGAACTTGGCCAGTCTGCTTCTGACTCCAATGTCCACATCATTAATGAAGATGTTGAACAATATGGGTCCAAGGACAGAGCCTTGGGGGACCCTGCTGATTACAAGGCACCATGATGACTGACTGCCATCAATTACTACCCTCTGGGTCCAACCACGGAGCCAGTTTCCCAGCCAGCGGATCATGGTGGACCCAAGGCCACAATTGGCCAGTTTTGCCAAGAGGTGATCATGGGATACCAGCTCAAAGGCTTTTTTGAAGTCAAGATATATGACATCAATCTCTTCTCCCTTGTCCAGGTGATAGGTCACCTGGTTGTAGAAGGTAATGTGATTGGTCAAGCAAGACCTACCCACAACAAACCCATCCTGGCTATCCCTCAGGATATTGGCATCTGCCAGTCCATTCAGGATGAGGTCATAGGTTGGCTTTTTCCTGGGCATCAGTTGTCAGTTGCCCCATCTGGTTGAGCAGGGGTCCAATGTTGCCTGTGATTTTCCTCCGGCTCCCCACATATCTAAAAAAGGACTTTTTATTGTCCTTGATGCTTGAAGCTAGTTGGAGTTCAGTTGCAGCCTTGGCTTTCCTGGTTTGCTCCCTGCAGGACCGGACCAGTGCAGAATATTCCTCCTTGGAGGTGAATCCCATCCTCCATCCTTTATAGGCCTTACTTTTTAGCCTTAGGAGGTCCGCTAGGTCCCTGGAGACCCAGGGGGGCTGCTGTGCCCTTTTGCTGCCGCTCCTCCGAGATGGAATGGAATTAGCTTGTGCGTTGAAGATCGTTCCCTTCAGGAAGAGTGGTTGTTCCTCAACTCCTCTCCCCCCGGGGTCATGGTCCCTTAGGGCTTCACTGACGAGCCTCCTGAGCTTGTCAAAGTCAGCTTTCCTGAAGTCAAGGACTTCCATGTTGCTGACTGACTTGCCAGCTTTACGGCGGATGGTGAAGGTGATCAGCTCGTGGTCACTGTCACCTAGCTTCCCATCTATCACTAATCTTGAAATGGTTTAAATAGTTGGGCAGAGTGTAACATGGTAATTTGGATGGTTTTACAAGGAAAAGTCTGTGTTCACACTGATCACAGAAATACTGCTTTCTACAGCTGTGTTTAAACATAAATGTGCCATACTAATCCAAGAGAGGATAAGGCCATTGAGTCAGTACAGCAGGCCAAGTCCATAATGGGCTAAGCCCTACAGCAGTGGTCACTGACCAGTTGATCTCGATTGACTGATCAATCGTGGAGCCTCTGACATTTGATCTCAGTCTGTCAGAGGCTCCACGATGGGGAGAGAGGCAGGATGCATGTGGCTGAGCTAAAGCCATGCCCCTTGCCGCCCGGGCCGGGCTGGGTGAGGTCAAATCCCAGTCGGCTTGGCAGGGAGGCCGGGGGAGCAGGGCAGGGCAGGGCAGGGGTGGTAGATCCTGGGGTGTCCTTTACCTACAAAAAGTAAGTACAAAAAGAACAAAAAGGTCACCAGAAAAAGGTTGGAGACCACTGCCTTACAGTATACTGTATTCTTCTCTATGCTGGTTCCAATAAATACAGAGAAGGGCAAGCTCAGGAGGAAAGGAGAAGACAAAACAGTTTACCTTGCCTTTAGGACTCTTCTGGTTAGCTGGATACATAAAAATCCCACCATACATCAGCGTACGATGAACATCAGCCACCATGGAGCCCACATATCTGGCACCATAGGGAGAACTGCCATCCTGTAAAAACAGATAGAGACTTGGAAGCTAACAGTGTTAAATCTCCCAGGCCAGCTAGCTGGCAGCATAGCAAATATCAATGCTCATTCCACTTTGTTTTAAGGCAAGAATCCCGTCATCACTTATAAGGTGCTGTAAATGTTGACAGGCCTTAAGTATGATACACCCAGCTCCTGAAAAATGTAGTCATTTCACTGTGATTCCAAAATAAAGGCTGCACCAGTCTTTAATCTTCTCTTCTAGGCTGGATAAGCTATTCTAAAAGCATGTGTGCATGCTATTTCAATTAACGAAAAGGCAATGCCATCTCTCCACTGAGCCTAAGCACTCTGTCCTAGACAGCCAGTAAGAACTGAACATGACTTTACTTCATCAGGTGATCAGAAGAATGGGTCTCATCAGCTGCCATTCCCCAAGAATGAAAATGCAATGAACAGAGCACTGAAGATAGGCCTCAGATGCATGGGCAGTGTCCTGAGGATTATTGGTGTTTTGTTTCCAGACTAGGTGCTAGAATCTGAAGATGGCTTCCATCTTTATTTTCAAGATTAGCTCGGGGGATTGAGGGTTATTTGTGTGCATGGATTTGTTTAATTTGATCTTTTATTAAAGAATAAATCAGTAAGGAAATAGATGCCTGTCAAACTTGGCAGTGTCCATTTAATCTATGATGATTTTTTCCATTAAACTATATTACTACCACTTGAAGCATTATAGTAATATTTAGCAGAGGACATTAGAAATGTACCTGTTCCTTCTTCCTAATAAAATTATGGCTCTCATCATTGCCTAATTTATTTTTTGTTCAATGCATATGAGTGCAATGAGCACATAGTAAACTAACTACAAATATTAATTTATTAAAATCATCTTACAGCCCATCTGTTTAACATGCATTCTTCAGTGGGTAAATGCAAATAATCTAAAGCAGTGTGTATAAGACTGATATAACTGGATCTTATTAAGGTATTCTTCCTAGCAAATAACCAAAAGGTGATAGCAGTTCACAAGATAAAGATCTAATTCTGTCACTGCAGAAGTGCAGGTGTACTGCTGAACTTTCACAAAGCCCTGTTTCCAAGCAGGATTGCATATGTATCTGTCAATATGGAAAAAATCCAATGCTATTTTTATGTTTACTTCAAAAGATAACTTGTAACTGCTAACCCCAACTGCTCAACCATCAAGCCAGACCCCAAAATCATGACTTAGAATTTTTTTTTAATGCAATTGTTTTTCCTCTGTGTTTGAGACTTCTGGTATCACATTTTTTGGAAACCACTGATACACTGAGATCTCTGTATCATCACATCACTCAGAGGTTTTTAAAAAACCAAAATAATATAAATGAGATAAAATCATGAGAGTTTATATTGCTTGTAAAATTGTGTTAGGGTTATTATCCCACTTTGTATAATGCAAGTTTGGCTACAACTGAACTATTTTCTACAATTCTGGTCTGGGCATATTATGAAAATTAGTGGAAATATAAAGAAAGATAATGAAATTGGTACAGGTTTCCATTTTTTTTGTTTGTGAAGCTTGAACCTAGCTTCTTATAGTCATGGTATGACTATAACTTGTAAACAGCTGAACTGGGATTATTTAGATGTTTAATAATCTAATTTCCATGCATAATCAGGTACTTAGATTGCTAAAGGATATCAAGTAACCTCACAACTACTTGCATCCACAATTTTTCATGTGTAAAACCTGAGGATGGATTAAGAACTAGCTGGCAATCTAGCCCATATATTAAAACAGAGTACATCAAACTTGCATAGGCTTGGAAACGTGAAGTTTCAAGGGGAGACATAATATGTAATTATCTGCATGTTAGCAACAGAAATCAAAGATGGAATTTCTTCATGCTATCAGAAGGTAGTAGAACAAAGTTCAATGACCTGAAACTGCTATAAGTAAAAGTTTAAGTTAGATATTAGGAGGTCTTTATTACTGACAGTTTTCACCATTGCAGAGCAGTCTGTTGAGGAACGTGCTTGTAGCATCATGACTATAAATACTTGAGGACATGGGTAATATATTACTAGGAATGATGTGGAAAACATTTCTGTAAAACTACAGATGTTCCAATGAGACCTGTGATTGTACCTGTGATTGTAAGCCCTTGTGATTGTACTGATAACTGTCATTGTAAATTCTTCCGATAATTTCTAACAATGCAAATGAAACAGCGCATAGTCATACCCAGAAGTTTCATTTACTAATGCAGTAAAATGAATTATGAATAAGGTTGCCAGGCACTTCATGTTATAGGCTCCTGGTTTCCACTGCTGCTAACTTTGTTAATATTTGACTGTTTGAGCGGAAATGTTATATGCCAAGTGTCTGCCACAAGATATTGAGGGCTTTTTATTTTAATTTCTGCCCAATTATTTCAGGTGTTTCTAAAATGAGTTTAGGGAAGATAAACTATTTTACCCTTGGCAAAAATAAAACAAAACAAAACAAGACAGAACAACTTCCCCCAGACTTTTTTCTGACAAGCCCTAGACTTCCTCTTCTTTGGTACAGGAGCATGAACTTTGTGTTAGGGTTGCACCTTTCACCAACAGACTCAAGCCAAGAGGAACAGGGAACTTGAGGTAGGAGAAACTGAAGACTAAGGGTGGTATAGGGAGATAAAATGGATGATGAATTAGGAGGTGGGGATTGGGACTAGATAAGCAAGGAAATAGGTCAGGGGTCCAGAAGAGAAGAGAAGGAATATCTGGATAAGGAGAATGGGGCAGATGTGAGAATCCTGAAGTGAGTAGAGGAGACTGGGCCTGACTGAATGCTGGGAATGGGAGCCATATGTGAAGAAAAGACAGGACTGGGGCAGAAGAGGCAGAAAGGGTTAAACATGGGCGGGAACTGGGAAGAACAGTCTGTGTCCATTATGGCAAGCATCCTGCCAGATCCTATGACCCATCTCTCCTCTGCTGTTAGCAAATATCTTGAAACTCACTCATGGTGTATCCCATCCCTCTCATGTAGATCCAAGGGGAGAAGAACAAACCACTACTGTTATCAGTTGTCTGATAGCTCAAGTGACAGCGGGCTTTGAAGTGGATCTAAAGGTTCCAGCTCAGCTGATGACACTGCTGGGTGTCCATCTGATAGCACACAATGGAATGTATGCGCTTTTTCTGTTTATCTTCTTGAAAACTCAGGAAATTACCCATAAAATTACATTACTGAGCACTTCTGTGGTTGCAAAGTCAAGCACTGAAAACTGCTGTTTGCTCACAGGACCCCTGCCCTATTCCCCATTTGGGACCGGATTTTTCCCTGCCCTGGTAAAAATCAAGATTGTGCAATGAAGAAGGCTGTTGCTCTGTAGGATTGCTGCTTCAGTGGTATAGAAAAGTTGGCAGTTGCCTGAGGCAGGGAGCTGCGGTCTCATGGATCAGGTAAGGTTCAGGCAGTTGAGTGCTGCCCTCAAGAGCAGAATACTATTCCTGCCTCTGCCACAGGGTTCCCATGTGATGCCAGAAAAGTCACCTGATCAACATTTTCATAGGTTTTTTCTAACATAGGTCATATGGTCCTCATTTTCTGAGTGCCTGACTTGAGCTCCTGAGATCTGGTTTGCAGACATGCTGGGCATTCACAGCATCAGCTGCAGTTCTTAGGTGCTTAGAACAGATAAAGTGTTGTCTACTCTGCTAAGTGCTCCTCAGATCCTATCTGCTTCAGTTTTAATACCCAAAATTAGTCAATACCTTTTGGTCTTCCTCTTTCTATGCTTCAGCTTCCCCTCCATAAAATGCCACCCCTCCACCTCACAGCAGCATTGTGAATAAAAATCAATTCAATTTGTCAAGCTCCCAGATTCAATAGTGATGAGGAGGCCCACACGGACATGAATAATTCATTTTTTCAGAGAAGCATCAAAAGTCATCCCAAACCTAGTAGCCTATAGGGCTAGTCTGGTTAAGACATATCAGTTTCTATTGCCAACAGCATGCAAGGGCTAGTATCACACCCTACTGTCTTTAACTCCCCAGCTTGATTGATCAGGTACCCATTTATAGCAAGGGGGACTAGGGAAGTCATTTATGAAAGTCTAGAGCAAGACTCAATCTTACATTGCAAGCACTGTAACAAGACACTACTCTGCCACCACACCCCTCAGAGGGGATTGTGTGCAGCAGATAAAATACAGCATCCACACTTTGGACTATGAGGAGAAAACAAAATATCAAATAACTAAGAAATGCCTATCTGTTCTGGGAACTTGTGGCAACAGTGGTATATGACTGGGTAATTACCATCTGATATGTATTTGCTGGTTGCCACATGGGGCCAGAAGGGAATTTTATTCTCCTGCTGCTGCTACATGCTTCAGGATTTTTTTAAGCCTTCCTGAGTATTAGGTGTTGCTGCAGCCAAGGCTGGGGATTTTGACTATGGTGTACTAATACTCCTGCTGGAACCTAAACCCAGAGGTTCCTGGCTAAAGAGTCTTGCCCCTCTGCTCAGGATCAAACCAATCAGCATATTTGGGGTCAGGAAGGACTTTTACCCCATCATCAGATTGCTATGGACTCTGCGGGGGGTGGGGTTGCCTTCCTCTGTAGCAGGAGGCATGGCCCTCTGCCTGGGATCTCTTGAGCATATATTAACAACCTGTGCAGCAGCAGGACCGTGGCTGCCGTGATCCCCCTGCTTTACTTGTGGTAGGATAGGGTGTTAGGACTTGTCTTGTGTCAGGGTTGACAGTGTAGTTTGCTGTTGTAGTAACACAACAGATTTATATAGGATGATTTGGATAGGGATGATCCTGCCTCAGGCAGGGGTTGGACTAGATGGCCTACTGAAGTCCCTTCCTGCCCGACTTGTCTATGATTCTGTGACTGATTCTGTGCACAAAAGGTAGGGTGGCACAGACATTTCTAACTGTTGAGCACTTGACTTTGTAACCTTAACAATATTCTTTCTATGTAGTTTGTATATGTGTCTGCATATGTATGGGAGGGTACGTATGTAATAAGACATTGAGGGCCACATTCTTTCAGCACATTTTGACTGAATTGTCCAATTTATCTGACTGCTATAATCATGTGGGGATAGGAAAGATATCGAGGAAGCTACTTTATTAGGGTTTGTTTCTTTGTCATCTGGATAAAAACCCTACTGTTACAAACATAGCCAGCTGCCTGACTGGTTTGAAGACAATATAAAATACCATCACACCAGTGCAGATATCACATGAAATATAAAAATCCAGCAAAGAAACTAAAGCAGTACTTCCACTTCCTTTTGGCAGCTGGATACATGCATGTGAACACAAAGTATTCCCTTTTAGTTATCAGAAGTTTTATTTCTGGTTTGATCTCTTTGTGATGCTTACAGTTCAGTCTTTTCACAGCTGCAACTTAACAGCTATTATGTTTCCCTTTCAAATAGGAGAACTAACAGATACTGCAAGACTTTTGGAATATTGCCCAAGCAAATCCAACAGGGCCATGAACATCAATGAAATATATGCTTGCCTCTGATTAGACTCTTAAATATCTAATTGCACAAGCATCTGATGAGCATTTAATGTCATCCCAGTGTGTGTCCTAATGAGAGACAGGGGGACTTCCAAGTTTTCTTGATGTAGTCTGAGGACTCTGAGTATACTTGAGCAGCTTGTCAGTTTTATCCTTTAATGATATTCTCATGCCTAAACGGAAAAGATTTACAATGTTTACAATGTGTAGTTTCTGTGAAGTTTTCCCACAATGTTATGGAAACTTTCTCTACTACCTCTTCACTTCTATTCATTTTTCTCACAGCTGTGTTCTTTTACAGAGGGCCAATGGGTCTGTCTACACTACATCCTCCATGATCACAGGCATGTCCCACCTACCCATTCCTGCTCACATACATAAAACCAGAAAATGCAGTGATGAAGCTGCTCCCAGAGTGACCCACATGGTCATCTGCAAACACACTGGAGACATAGGTCTCTGGGGCCACTTCCAGAGCAGCTCCATCATCACATTTCTGAGCTCGGCATATGGGAATGAGAGAAGTTGGAAGGGCATGATGGCAAATATTCCTCCCTGAGAATGTCTTCTTTGGATTTGATCCTTAGGCTCTGATCTGATATTTTCAAGCAATCCTGTGGACATTTTGTGTGTGTGGGGGGGGGGGGGGGGGGGGGGGGGGGTTGGTGTTTCTAATGAACCAATTTGTGGCTTTATATTTCATTTGCTTCAACTTTGGACCACAAAAACATGCCATGGTCAGAATTTCGTTTCCTTTGCAAGTAATCCTGAGGACATTTTGTGGCTTTTGTCTGTTTAATGAATTGATTTGTACCTGAAAACAGTCTATAATTATTTGTGCATGCAAATATTCATGCTATTTTTCAGAATTAGGCTTTTATATCTTGCTTGCTTCAACTTCATGTTAATTCAACTTAAAAAAATGTTATGGTCAGATTTTTTTTTTCCCCTTTGCATTATTTTCAGGAATCTGTCTGGAGCCCCAAGACCTGAAGCAGGGAGGAAGGGAAATAATGTATCATAGTGGCTTGAGCCTTTCCGATGCAAAGACCCTCAACTGTGCTGGACTCCCCTTCATTTTGATATGGACAAAACACTCACAGATGACCACCTGAAACCAATCAGCAGCTACTTTTTTCCACAAGATCTTCCCCAAATGAGTAACTAGTGCATTAACACAGGATTATCTTCAAAGCTAGAAATAAAGACAAAACCCTCTTCTGCTTGTTACATATGTTATCTCAGCACCACTTTCAGTGCCTAGCCCCCTACCCTCCACCCCTCCAAAGGCACACAGAGCCAGTTTTAAACAACATGTTTGTGCAAATGAGGTTTGAACAGTATGTCCTTACCTGCAGGATTTATTGAGTCATAGGACACAAGTGTGTTTACTAGTGACAGGTACTCTGCCCTGCCAGGTAGTCTCAGGGCAGTAGTAAAAGGTCACTGGATTCCATTGTGTGATGTTTTCTCTCACCCTTTGCAACGCAAGTGCATGCTTTGCGGGTTGCTTGCTGTTTTTATTCCAGTGGTCAGGTAGTTTAAAGAAAGGTAGATTCTGTTCTGATTCGATGGTCTGAAGGTTCATATATGAAGAAGAATGTGCACAATATCACATGAGTACACAATTCCTGTTTTACTTCTGGGAAATTAGAAGGCCATAGACTGTTTTCCACTTCCCTCAAAACTAGACTTGAGTTGCTTATTTCTTGTTTTCAAATGAAACCATATAAATGGCTGTGACATCATTTGTAGTTACAAGTTAGCACAATGAGAGAGAATGCCTGACTCAACTTTGAGAAAAAACTGTCCACATTTTTTGATGTTGCAAGATAAAATTTACAGCTTAAGAACATGTCACAAAAGTATGACCTACAGCGTTATGCCAAACTGTGATCTCAGCAGACTTAAAGCTAAACAGCGTGACTGTGCCAATACTTGGATTTTTGTTCTCCCAGGAAAACACAGGGTGGCACAGATACAAAGTAGGCTACTTCAGCTGTTAGTGAACCAGTCCCCCAGTACCATGTTTTGGGGAAGTTTATTAATGGACTTCCCATTTCTAAGATTAGATGTAAATTATATATTATTAGAAATTGTCAAGACTCCTAATTTGCTTGAGATATATATAGATAGATATCTTAAGGCATTTATTTGGCAAAAACAGGGTCAATTCCAGACCTGCAGAACTTGCCATGAGGAATTGCAGGAAGAGTTAGGGTCTCACCCAGACATAGAGGGATCTTGCCCTCTACCTGAAATGTTGCAATACAAACTCCTTATAGTAGTGGTGTTCAGCCTTTAACCTACAGGCTAAATCTGGCCCACAAGGTTCTCTATGGGTCCAGAAATTTGGCTGCACGGAAACTGTGGCAGCTGGAGCCCAGGGTCAGGACCATGGATTAGCCCCCTACCACTCTTCTGGACCATAGAGCTCAAAGTTTGACTTCTATTGTTATAGAGCAAATAGGGTTTTGGTCAACCTTGGGTGCATCTACATATTGCTGTTCAGCTATGTTGCTATGGTGCCATGCTGTAGTACTTCCTTTTGGAAGTATTAAAGCATGGTGCAGTATGGGTGGTTACTGCACCATGCGCATGGCACATGGTTAAATGTTGTTGCTACATCATCGTAGCAGAGCACTATACCCAGGGAGTGTACCACTATGGTGACATAGCTGGCAATCACATGTAGACCCACATGATCACAATGTCACCATAGCACACCATATGGTGATATAGTGCATTGCTACATCACCATAATGCAACGTGTAGATGCACCCCTTGTTGCCCTTTGGGTTATTTTAAGTCCTACATAGTGCTGGGAGAAAGCAACCTGTTCTCTTTGGGAAACAACAGATTTGCAACCGTACCCAGCTTCTGTACCTGCCTGTGCTATGGAAGAAGTGTGGAGGTTTTTTGCACCCTATTATCCAGCACAGACCATGAGCAATACTGTAAATCCAAACCAGAAAAGAGAATTGTGCACATATCTAATACAGCTACTTATTCAAATATATTTGAAAAATAGATACACGTCCACATTTTTCATGCACATTTTCAGGAGCTGTGAAAAATCTGTCTCTGTCTGTACCATATCCTCCTTTGGACTGTTACGGAATAATGAGTTTATCTGCCACAGCAAAGTTTTACTTATAAAACATTTCCATAGTACTGGAAGCTGAAGTATATTAGCCATGTAGCTAAATTGAATATAAAGTTGACAAGGAGTTTCACTCAGCAAATTTACCCTTTTTGAGCAATACTGTGGTCAAAGTGGTATTATTCATTGATCTCTGAGTTGGTTATAAAGCTACGATTTCTTACCTCAGGGAATTTCTTCTTTTGTAAATATTCTGTCATTGCAGGATCAAAATACTTGGCATAACCTTCATTGAGACTGTAGGTCTTCCCTTTCTTCTTGATTTTCACATCTTTATCCACTAAAATGAATTCACCAAGAGCCTACACAAGAATGGGATGGACCAGTTACTATCAGGCAGCAGATTTTGTCTACTGCCTGCCCGAGATGCCACACTAGAGGAAGATTTCAAAGATTTTAGGACAGCTTCGTACCTTTAATCGGTATTCAGTTATATTAATCAAACATATCATGAGCACAAAAGGCTGTGTTAAGTACAGAAAAACCTGCCACATCCTTAATACGAACAAAAAGCAGCTCAGAAATAAGTGTTAACATAATCAGATGGAGACTGATCCAGTATTGTCAATGCCAAAAGTTCAGAAAGTGTGATTCAATTCCTTCCCTCACTTTGATGTTCTTTAAAAGAAGGATTATGTGGTGCCTTCTGAATTCTCAAGTTCCTACTGCTTGTCCCCATTGTGTGTGTGACAGTTAATGCTGCTCATTTCCCCAGATTTACTGGTCTGTGTTGCAGCAGCATTTTATTGGTTAACTAATAGTATGGAGTTTCCAGCTTCCTCCCAAATCCCAATGAATTCTGCCCCCATTCCACACATCAGTTCTGCCCCTTTAATGCTCACCCTCAACCCTCACCAATTCTGACTGAGTGATCTCCTCAGTAAACTATTTCTAGAGTTTATGTATATTTGGTGAATATTCTGTACTCACTGAAATCAAGGGAAAACTATTGGTTTCAATAGAGTCATGATTTCTTATAATGGTTAAATAAAGCCCTTTTATTGTTTGATAGAACTTATGCTGTATTTCCAAGCAAGCTATTTCCTTCTCAGGTTCCTCCAACAATACTGTCAAACCTACAGGATTTGACACTGTTTTTGGGCACAATTTTTCATTTGCCAACAATGGAGTGTACAGTTCGGAGCATGTAGAAATGCGCCTTTCCAACCTGAATATGTTGTTATCTAATTGGGTGTAAACCATATTACCACTTGCACGTACCCCAAACTAGACATGAAAGCAAGTGCCTCTTAAAAAGGAAAACAAGAAAGGCAGTTACTTAGAGGCAAAGGTAATGCTCGTGAACAAGTTTTCTTAAATGTTTCCCAATGCAGGACAATGATATAGATGGAAGGTGAATGTATAGAGGCAAACCTTCAAATTCTGTGTCTGAATAAGTCAATCAGAGTATGTGAAACACTAAAGGGTAACAAGAATGCACATTTTATACGTACTGGATCTAGCATGAAGCAGTCTACTCCTTGCCCAGTAGAGAGAGCCACCAGTGTAGCACTGCCATACAAAGCATAGCCTGCTGCAACAATATTGCGTCCTGGCTGCAAGGCATCTGTTTCAGAGGGCTCATCTTCTGTTGCCTGAAGGAAGCATTATCACATAGAACATTGAAATCTCAATAGAAAATTGAACGTTAACATAGACAATTGAAATCTTAATAGAAAAATAAAAATAAAACCAGCACTCCAATTTAAATGTGAAAGCAGACAAGTAATGTCTCATTAAGGCTCCCCTTTTCTATCGACCTAGGGCTTCAGAACAATCAAAACAGACTATCCCCAACTCATACCATTCAAGTCTGATATAAGTGCTTGTGCACACTCCCAAGCAGGACTTTGGGAATTTCAGCTATTTGTGTCATGCAAGCTGTAAGATGCAGTCAATGAAACTGTTACCTTAATATGATATCTTTGTTATTAATTTACAGTTACCAGGAACCCTAAGACAAAACAAATGTAGCAATTTCTATCTTAGCAAAGTTTAATGTGTGCAATTGTGTCTAAAACCTGTATAATGAAAAACTGCTGGAGGACTACAATAAATCATGTAATAAGGATTCTATGCATTAAAGATGAGTATGCCCTAGGAAACACGGCACTGAAGCACTTTAGAGTATTACAAATATCACAGAGTGAAGTTTGTGCAAGTCCTTTGACAGATAAGTAACTTTACAGCAATCAATTTTCTGCCTTCCTAAGTATAAATTATTCTGAATTAAATATATATTTTAAAAATCCATGTTATATATTAGTTTCACATACAACTTAACTTCAAGGTCCCTAAACCACTGTTGCTTATGACAGTATGGTCCTTATCCAGCATTGGGCTCAGTTAGCAGTGACTACTCAAGATTTCCATTTAAAATCCAGAAACCAAAATCTGTTGAACCACAGAAAAGGACCAGCTCTGACAGAGACAATGTAGGCTTTTTCCAGCCAACCCTATCAGGTGCCCCAGGCCATACCTGACTTACAGAGATCACCTCAAGGGATGAGAGAACAAGGGATGGAAACAAAAGTTTTGCCAGCATTGACACTCTGGGCAAGTCATTTAACCCATCTACAAAATGGAATAGATGGGTTATTGCAGGGATGGGCAAAGTCTGGCCTGTGGGCCAGATCTGGCCAGCCATGGACTCTGTTTCCCAGCAGCCCCTGCCCACATGGCTGGGACTGGTCTCCATGGAGACCCCAGCCACAGCTGCCCTGTGATAAAGCAAAGCTAGGGTTGCCATGGAGACTGACCCCAGCCACACTGGCAGGACATGCAGCAGGGTAGGGGGCTGCTCTGGAGCTGATGGGATCTTGCAATATGGGCAGCTTGGTCCAGGGCCATGGCAGAGCTGCAATCTGCAGCCTGCACGCTCTGGGCAGAGGCATGCAGGCAGCAGATTGCAGCTCTGCCCAGGCTCAGGACCAGGCTGTCATTGCTGCAAGGAGCCAGGGCAGAGCCATGATCTGCTACTTGTGCACCCCTGTTTAACATCATTCTTAAAAGGCCTGTAAGCAGCATGACAACTACATTAATTAATGGGTGATGTTTAGATGTAAGTGAGAAAAGAAATATGCAGAAAGACCTGAAGACAGAACAGAAGATAACAACAGGTTATACGCAAGTGGATGTGTGGTTGGGGAATCATATTTGAGTTGCTTCTATCTCAAAGGGAGAAGTGTATTATTTTTATAATCATGTCAGTTGCTGTACTAACATAAAAAGTTAAATCCTGCTTCAAAGAGCTAACAACTTCAGTATAACACAAAAGAGAACAAATAGGTACCAGCAAAGGCTAAAGCCTTGCGCTCAACTTGAAGCCTGCTCAGTGCTGCCAGCCTGGATTCAGCTGTACCTGCTTGCCTTATTCTAATGGCAGCAGGGGAGATATAAGCTGAACTCCACTAGCCTCAGCTGAGCTTTAGTTGTATAATGTTCCATTAACCTCCAGCTTTTTCTGAGTTTGTGACTGCTTCCAAGCCTCATCTTCCTGCTTCTAGACTAGGCTATGTGCAGAGCACTAATAACTGGGCTGTATGTATCATGGACTACAAGGTATTCTGGGAATTGTACTTTTCTAGAGCAGCAGTGGAGTTCTCTGTGGTTGGGGGAAGAATTGATCATATATTTTGGGAAGTGCAGATGAAGTGAGGGTTGGTGAGTAGGTGTCCCCTCCCCAGAGCATGTGTTGTGTTCACCTATCCCTTATCATGTTACTGCTCCTGACCACTGATGTGTGTTGGGTTTTTTGTTTTGTTGGAATCTCATCTTGACTTATTACACCACCTAGCTTGCCAAGCTTATTACCTGACCCTGACCAGGATAAACTGTTCACATCTGTTAGGGTAAATTTCCTTAACAGAGAGGTTAAGGATACGTCTGTGCTCTAGTCAGGTACATCAGTACAAGCTACAGCTATACCTTTGAACTAGCTTGGGTCAAGGTATCACTGTACCTTTTGAAAGCACAGAGCTCAGTGCCTACTAACCACCTAAGTAGTTAAGCTGTATGTCTACACTTGCATTTTACTGTGTACTAAACTAACTTAATGCACAGTAAAGCATCACGGTCTACACATGTACTGCAATTAGTACAGCATAGATTAATTTACTCTGGCATAGGCTAGTCCTGTCAGACATGGGTACTATCCTATGCCACAATAAATTGCCATGCTTAAGCATACGTGTAGACAGTGACATCAGGATTAGTTTACTCTGGCTCAAAGTGAGTCAAAGTATATTCAGTCATATACCTAGACATGCCTAAGAAGTACTGTATCTGCCTCTAAGGAAGTAAGTTGCTGCTACAAAAAGCTCATGACTCCTTGAGTCAGTTTCCATGGGCTAGGTACAGATGTTACACTTCAATGTGCTTTAAGCGCACAGGAAGTGTTTTACAGCTATAACAGAACAAACAATCACGGTACATAAAGCACTTAAATGGTGCATCCCAGTCTAAGGTAATCTTGTACAAACCTAAAGCACTTTCTGTTGTGCTTTATCAAACATTTGTGCTGGATCCCGTCAAGAACTAACATAAGAGCGTGATTATTGCTATCCCAGGTAGCGTTGCACAAGACTGTTCCAGCCTTGGGGAGAGCTTGTTTGCTCTGCCCAAGCTCCAGGCCAACCCTGGGTCTCTTTCCCAGCAGCCACACCAGCTAGGCTGCAGCACACCACTGCTTAGTCCAAGGTACGTACCATCCTGCCTTACCTTTTGCCTGACCTGATGAAGAATACCTTGCATTCAAAAGCTTGTCTAACTTTAATCCACCCCTGAAATTTATCCAGTAAAAGACACTGCCCACAGAAATCCTGGCCTCTTGCACAATTCCTGGACCATCATGTACAACAACACTATCTAACTTCCTGTTAGGCAAACAAACTCCTGTTGATTACAATGGCATTCCATTATTTTCAGTAGGGGCTGAAATAAGGACTGCAGGACTTGATAGGGCTGTTCAGAAATTTACAGGAAAATCTGTCTTTTTGATGGACCACGGGTATTCAACTAAACCAAACTTAAAAAAGCAAAAAAAAAAAAAAAAAAAAGACTGGCTTCCCAGACAAAATGGTGACTTTTGAAAAACAAACACCCCAAAATACAAAGGTTTTCTCTTTATAATATAAAATGATCAGGGACTGCCAGAATTCACTGCTGTGGTTCAGCATAGGAAGTTAAGTCATGGGGAGTTTATCCCAGAGAGGGGAAGAGGCACATGAACTTCAGTGCCCTGTATCAGGGCAGCATTTCCAAATGAAAATTTTCAGTTTTTAGCTGAATGATTTTGGCTGAAATCCTGCTGGGGATTGGATTAGAGTTCTTATTTTTTTTTTCCCCTTTTTTTCCATGAGCAACAACTTGCCGAATGGCTTTGCACCAAATCCTGAAATATACCTGCCTCTAGGGTGACATGCAGTAACTGTTTAACATTGTGTAACACCAGTTATTTATAGAGGGAAGGAAAAAAAGGAAGATTTCATTGAACTAATGTATTTGTGGGAGGGTGTGCGGGTGGCTTATGGCTTTTTGGTAGGAGAGCTATAATAACTAGACATAGCAGCTTAAAGGATCTAAAGGAGCTGTGGCATTGTACATCCTGTAATTTAGTGTGAATGCACTTATCTGCATTCATACATTATGGATCCATAATAAAGAATTCACTTTACCACATTTGGTGTGTTATGCCTCATAATGGAGCCAGGCTGAGCAGTTCCTTTGGAAAGGTCACAGTGTACATAGTGAATGCAAATTAACCAGAACACACATTTGAATATTCTACATCCTTTAATACTGAAAATATGCTCTTAAATCTCTCCTGCTCAATCTTTTTTTTTCAGAACCAGCCATTGAAGAGGGGGTTTTTTATGCTCCCATACCTTAGCTTTTTTTCCCCTTCTGCTTTACACTTATGCCCCTATGGCATGCATATCTCAACATTAGAAGCATAAATTATAGACTGTAGAATAATTATTCATTAATGCAATTGTAGAATTAAATGTACTCTTATACTGCAAAGTGCAGTCAAATATCAGAACCTCCTTGCTTTTTGTGTCTTCTTTTCTTTTCTTTTTTTTCTCTCCTTCCAAAATGGCCAGTTTAGCTTGTGTTTAATTTAAACACCAAAACACCTTTTTGAAAAAAATGTATATAGATCTTAGGCTTAAGACTTGCAGGTTTATTTATCTGAGATCATCATTACACACCCATCCCTACAAATTTTCCCCCCTGCTATCATGGGTCAAAACCTGAGCAATGGTAGGTTACAATGAAAAAGCAAAGCACCTTCTGTTTAAGAAAATTAGGTTCAGCTAGAATTCATCTCGTTTGTCACTTCCTCTTTGTTTCCATATTGTAAACGTTAATAAAACAACAAAAAGGTCCAATTTCAACTGCAACTTTGCAAAGAAAGGGAGGTGCCTCCACAGGGAAAATAAAAATGTTGGGTTTTGAGCCTCTGTAGAATAGGGCTATTTTAATAAAGTACCAATAAATTAAAGCAAAACATGGAAATCTGGTAAGAATGGCTAGGCATTTTTGCTCTTTCTAGTGCATAAGCTGAGCTTTCTTTCAACTGTATTTTGGATATGGTAGACGGGATGCTTAGTTAGCATAGGCTTTGAAATATCTTGACAACATCAAACCAAGTGTTCCAGCTTTCTCAAAGTCCTCTCAGCCCTTCATTGCCACGAAGCAAACTGCGTAAGTTCCATGAAGTCTCACTGAATAGCGAGACTAAAAGCTGAGTTTTATAAATGAGCTACCAAAAGCCGTAGTTGGGTCATTGTCACAGCTGGGATTAGAGCTCAGAAACTTTCATCTCCCAGTCAGGGTCAGAAAACCCCTTTCCTAGTAAAGATAAGTAATTAATGCCCATTGCTCTTGTGCCTTCTCCTAGACCTCCATTACCAGGGGGGTGGGGAAATTATATTCCCTCCATACTTGCTGACTGAGAGCAAGTAAGAAGATGTGTCTAGAGATCTTGACAAAATTGTAAAAAAAAAAAAATAATAATAATTAAATTCTTTTCTTTTTTTTTTAATTTTTAACAGCTGTAGTGTGGGAACTGTGGGTTGTAGACTCCAGGTGGCTCAGCATGTGAAAGAAGAACAGAGATTAATCAGGATACTGTTTCAACAAAAAACATATTTTAAAGTTATGTTTAAAAAGCATGTTAGTACACCAGGCACCCAACATTTCACATATTGTAATGGCATCATTTATGATCTCTAAGCAAATGTGCTATTTAACCTGAACAGCATCTCAACATGAAGTGACTGCCAAGGCCTAGGAAATTAATTTTCTAGGTCCTTTCTCCTCCTCCCACTAACTTCAGGAAATTGGTCCCCTCCATCTGTCCATAACTTGCCTGCAGCTTTTTACTTTGTTTTTTTTTCCTTAATGTCCACCAAAATAACAAAATCTTTCAGAGCCTCATCCAGCAATGAAGATAAAAGAATGCAGACAAAACAGGGGTGAAAAATAGAACAGACATAAAATAACATTTGCTTCCCTACATTTCTGGCACTACGTGGTGCTGTGTAAGGCTATAAAACAGAAGTTTTGGCTAGGACTGTTTCTGTAATTCAAGATGGATCCTTCTAGTAGCAAGCAGGAACTTCTAATTTAATCTATTTCACTGGTTTCAAAAAGGACCTCTGCTGCTAATAGTCACCCTTCAAGGAATACTTTCTTCTTGATGGTAAATGGAATGCTCGAGGTTCTTTTGACTAGTGATATTGGCAGGACAACCTGATTTACTGTTGTTTGTTCTTCATCCTATTGCCTTTAGATCACTATATATTGGGGAAGAGGTCTGATAAAGTTAGTCTGCTTGTCTGGTTTAAACCATTCAGAGGCTGTGTGTTGACATTTGTTTCTACCAGAAGAAATTTCTTCCAGTAGAAAAATAACCTGGACATTCCTCCAGTCCCATGGCTGGAGAGTTTCACAAGGAAGCTCTCCAGCCAGAGGGCATTAATGGGCTTCTTCCTGCCCTTAGGCAAGCCCATTAATTGACAGCCTGCCTTCTCCCCTGCCTGGGAAGGGAATGGGTTGAAAAGCAACAGCTGCCACAGAGAGCCAGGAAGGGTTCCATCCTGCTAGTCAGCTGATTGGCAGGAGTGGGGTATTCTGTCATAGTGAGGGATGACTTAGAAGAGCTGGAGTGGGGCAGAGGGGGAAGAAGGGAACACTCAGCCACTGTAGCAAGGCTCTGGGAACTTTGCTGCATGGGCACAGGAGCTTGCTTTATCCCACACTGTTCCAGCCTGACCTACAGCAGAGCAGGGTAAGGCAGGGACATTTTGACATGGCAGCAAGGTTTCTGAGCCTTAGTGCTGCAGTTCAGGAGCCTTCCTCTGTTCTGGGTCGAGCCAAGGCGAAGCTGGTAAGGCTGGGAGCCAGGCTGGGGAAAAGCCCCCACACACCAGGATGCTGGCCCCTCTGGCTTTTAAATTGTCACCCTGACAACAGATCAGCAGGGAATGTATGATGAAGCCAATGCAGTCATACTTTTTTTGTTTATTTTGATGCAGTTACTGGATTTGAAGAAGGACCTTTAGTAAAATTACTATAAAATCCTTTAATCTGAGCGGGCTACACATGAGTTAAAATATCTGGTTGAATTAACACCTCACAGGAAATGATGACTTAAGTGAAATGCTTTGCATGCATAAGTTGTTGTTCTTATAGCTGTGAGTACAGCATGGTTTTTGTCTTTCGAATAGGATTCCATATATTGATTATGTAATTAAAATAACTGCACATGATCTTAAAGGTGTTATCTCTTTCATTTTAGATGCATCTAGGCTTCTGAGAGAGTAGCATAACTTGTTATGTAGAGTAGTGTGACCTTTCTGAAAAACTGATGTGCAGCCTGTAATTCTAAAATGAGAGGCCAGAATGTGCATTTGTCCCTTTTCTTAAAACAACAAAACTTAAGGATTGAAAAATATATAAATTTAGGAAATACATTGAAAATATCTGTAATGGTCTTAGCTGGGGGGAGAAGGATGTGGACTTATCTCTGGTTATGCATCGTGAAGAAAACATCTAGTGTAGACATGTCAGTTTACATACATGGTGCTAAACCTTTTGGAGCTACGGGCTGGATGAGTAGCACAGGGTTGGTGCATAGAGTCAGTCTGCGGGTGCAAACCCATGTGCCTGGAGCTGGCTGCATGCCAGTCCAAACCCACATACCTGGATCTGGCTGCATGCTGGTCTGAGCCTGCATTGGTGCACTGTAGTGCACAGGGCTACATCACAGTCAGTGAGGCTCCACACAGGTCCTGAAATCTGGCAGCAGGGAATGACAATTAATGCTGCCACTGCTCCCTTGCCACCAAATTTCTGGACCTGTGGGATGGATGACATGATTCCATAAGTCACATCTGGCCCATAGGCCAGAGTCTGAGCATCCCTGGTTTACATCCTGCTAACTTGTGCAAAGCTTACAGGCTGTTTTGTCTTACTGGAGTTAGCTCATGAAAGTTGAGGGCTTGTCTTTCTTCCTAGCAAAGATGAGGCCAAAGAAGTTATTGCTAAATGTTGTAAGGCAGTGCTGCCACGATAACAATAGAATTGCTCTTGAATTTATTTCCTGTTTTATATGCATCACAGTGACTGAGCAGTAATTGTAACATTGCCTGCTTGACCTGGTTTAAAAAAAAAATGGCTTAGCTTAAAAATAATGAGATCATATTGAGTTCTGATTTGCTTTCAGGGTTATGAGCCTTTAGCTTTCACACTTGTAAGGTGTTTTTTTTCTGTAAACATGAGATCTGAAAACATGTTTTTTAGAAAATGAAAGCTGAGGATCTAGAGCAGTGATACTCAGCCTGCAGGCTGGATCAAGCCCCTGACACAGGGAATCAGAAGAAACACCTTGGCTCTGTCCATCCCCTTTCCTGTAGTAGGCCGTGCTGCTGCTCCCCCCTGAAGCCCACCCAGCTCTCTTCCACTCCTCTCCTCTATGGCAGGTGCTCTTTCCCAGCTTCCCTCTTTCTCTCCCCTTCTCTGACGCTGGCAGTCACCTCCTTCTCCCCTTCCTGCTCCCCTGCCTTAGGGAAATGGTGGTCCTTGGTGCAATCTTACTTGCCACTCTAAAACACTGAACTCTACTGCTCTAGAGCAGGAATCATAACATCAGAGAAAAGTAGGGCTGGAAGGGACCTCTGCAGGTTACAGTCCAACTCCAACCCCTTCAAGAGATCCAAGCACTGGATCTAGCCCGTGGATTCAGAGGCGGGAAGACCCTGGCTGCAGGCACTTTCCCTATACCACTGTGGGGACAAGTAGCAGTGGTACCTGAGCCCTAGTGCTCTCCTGTCTCTGACCTGACATAGGTCATTCTGGTCTACAGCCAGAAAAGATTCCCTGCCTCTAGTAATCATGTGACCAAGAACCAGAAAACACTAAGCCATGTGAGACTGACTATAACGTTGTGAAAGCTGGGATCACTCTAACCCCTGGCAAACTTGTGGCTGAATGCTCACCACTCCCTGCAGCTATGCAAAGGCAAACACTGCAGAGTTGCAGGTGATGGATGGGAACCAAAACTCCTGGTATAAACACACCTGCCAATTAGGAAGCTCTGACTGCAGACTGACACAGCTGTTTTGGTTACCCCTAGCCTAGGTCTTTCCCCAGCTCAGTAGCAGCGGCTAATGTGGAATGTGATTGATGTAGCTCACCACTTATCTTCTAATCCTTTTTATTATTCCTGTGTGCAAGGGCCCAATAGTTCATGTAGTCAGTTCAGTTATGTGCATCTTTCTAAGAATTCAGTGCATTATTTCAAATAGTTTTGCTGCATGTCTTTTTAAAACTCTGGTTATACCAGAGACATTAGTGCTAAGGGCCTGGAAATGAAAGTGAAGCAAGCCAATATACCAGAAATGTTTTGTGCTCACAGAGTGAATCATACTGGGTGTGTTGTTCATCCCCCTACCTTCTTGTAGATGGCAAATATTGTTCCTATGGGTGCCAAGCAGTCTATGTTGGAAGAGCCATCTAGTGGATCAAAGCACACCACATATTTACCCTAAAAGAGAAATAACAGCGTCATTGAAAAGATATACTGACTTTGTACAATCTTTTCCCTTTGCCTGGCAAACACCATCTTTTTCCTACTACACATGGATAACCAAACACTCTTGACAAATCCAGCCAGAGAAGAATGTGCTCAAGTTTATGCTGTTTGGTTGATGAGCACCATTGGTGTATGCAGCACTTCTCAGAATACAAGAACACAGGCCACCACAGCTTGCAGTTTACAGCTTTGCAAACTTCTGAGTAGTTTAGTTTGGGTACATCTATCTTTATTAAATAAGTTATGTTTAGATGCTAGTGGATGCGTCTACCCATGCACTTTAATGCACAGTAGCTTATTTTACTGCATATTAAAGCATCATATAAAAAACCTGCTCTTTAGCTAAAGTCCAGTAAATTAGGCTACTGCAAATTAAGCATCAGTAAAAAAAAAAAAGTGTGCACTTTCACTACTGTACATTAGGACACCCTAATGCACATTTATGTAGTACTGCACCTTAGAGTTACTAAATGTAATGAGCATTAGGAAAAGTACATTAATGAATGCGTAAACATGCCCACTGTGAACAAAATGAATGGATTATGAGATGAGGTTTGGGAACAGGGTTGGATAGTTTTGGTATGAAGTAGTCCAAACTTTCACCAATGTGAAGTACTGTGAATTAAGATCTTTTTAGGCCTTCAGACTGGATTGCTAGAAAAGATAAAATATAATATGGGTTCCATTCAAGTGGTAACTAACTCTGTTAGGTAGCCATGTTTTCCTGAAAACATTTAATTTAGAGTCTGATTTTTTTACCTCATTTGCTAACAAATAATAGACCCTTACTTCTTCAGTTTTTGTGCCTAAATATGTATGCAAAAATATACTACAAATGTTTAGGAAAGGATATGAGCATAGCAGTATTATATTCTGATTAGGATTTTGCTCAACAAGATCATAAATAATTATTCCCACCATTTGCCTTGTTTTAATTAAAAGCTTCCTTTGCAAAGATTTTATTTTTTTGAGAATGGATCTTCCACTATAATGAATCGTTTAACAAATAGAATAATAATGCAGTTTTCTTCTTTCCCCTGGGAACTTCTGCCTTGTTCTTTCTTAGAGGTGAGACCCCCCTCCCCCTTCCTTTTCAGTATTCTGAACAATAGTGCCATCTACTGCCAAATTAAAAAACAGGCCCTTCACAACACAGATCTATGTACAGACCCTCTTCTCTTTTGGAGTGATAATAGCATCTTTATCCTCTTCAGTGACCAAGACACAGGTGGCATAGGAGGACTGTAGCATGTTAATAACCAAAGAATTGGACAACACATCCAGCTTTTTCACTTCATCACCAGTCACGTTCACGCTTCCCGCTATCCCAAACCTGAAGAAATGGGAAGGTGAAAACACAAAGAAAATTTGATGCAAAAAGAAAGGACTATATTTGACAGGAATGTCAGTTTTATTCGCATTAAATTTTACTAATGTTATATAAAGGTTTAGAACATGGCTTTCTGCTGTCAGTCTCCCTCACATCCACAGTTTGGGTTTCAAGTTTTTAAAATAGCTTGGTAGATTTTCTTTGCTACTGGTAAGTGAAAATGTCTGTAAGGGAAGGGAAGGTGGTATTGCTGGTTCTTAGCTCTCCTTTCATACTAGTTCATACATCATGGCTAGGGACAGAAATTACACATAACCTGGTATAAATGATTGGAAACTGGTTCAAATCTGTAATGCAACAAAAGTTCAGTGCATGTTAATCGCTTTCAAAATGACCAAAACCAGTTTAAGATAAACCTGGATGGATGTAGTATCAGACTTACCTGATTTAGGTTAAGTCAGTTTATTGAACTTCTGTCCTACATCCCCTGCAGATTCGAATCGACTCGCGGTCCCCCAGCATCCCAGAATGCTTTGTACCTCCCCCACCCCGACAGGGTTGGCAGGCTAGCTTTGGTCCACAGTGTCTGTTCCAGCCAAGAGGAGAGGCATGCTCTAGGCCACTGCAGGCATGTGGCTGTATTTCTGGATTGAAAGTGAATGTCTGTTCATTTGCTTATCGGTTCACTCTACACAGCTTAGATTAACCTGCAAAGATTGAATCGATTCAGCCTTGGGCTTTTTGACTGTCTGTACATAGCCCATAAGGTATGATAACTAGGTCCCAATGAATCTCACTGAAATGGCAAATAGGCATCTCCCTTGGCATTGTAGGGCTGGTGGAATGGCCCTCTTCTGTTTTCCCAAATCCCATAAGGCTCCTGTTAAAGAACTTGATGGAGCATGTGGCCAAAGAATAAAGGAACCTTGTCTGAGAAAGGAAAGTGAATGACTAGAGCACTGCTATTCTCTGCTACTGGAGCTACTGATAGGGAGGCATTCACCATGACCACAATTAGAATTGTCCCTAACTTTTTAACTTTATTTCAGGGGCTGGAAAGATCCCTGAGTAGGCCCAAAATTCAGGAGCTATGAAGATATCTTTGAGCATCCCCCACTCAGATCCCCCTTACATCCAACATCAATCAATCAATCTATCCATCTCTCTGTCTATTTCATATTATATAGCAAGATGGTAATGACATTTTAGATAAGACATCCATTATAAATCCCTATTTTCAGAAATTGAATTATAAATGATTATTTCTGAAGTGAAACTGTGAACCCAGGAAGTATGTTTTTGTCCTAATTTGGTCTATTTTTGAGATGGAAAGAAATACATTACAAAGCTGCACTCATCATATAGTTGTTATTTTATTACTCGCCTATAATGCAAATAGATTTTTTATTAGGGGAAAAGTGTTAGGCAATTAGTTCCAAATGTAGACTACCTTATTTAAAAAATGTAAATTCTCCCATTTCAACTTCTGTTTTACAAGCAGTTCTTTCAGATCAAGACTGATGCAGATTTTTCTAAATAAAGGCAAGGCTGCCCAAGGCTTACAAAGTGTCTAGTTTTTTGGGGGTTCCTCCATGTTTGGATATCCAGCCTGAGATACCTTAAATGATCTGATTTTTATACAGTGCTGTGCTATCACTTTCTGAAAATCAGGCTCCCTTCTGGTGTCTCATTCAAAAATAGAATCACTATGCAAAAATCACTACCGTCTTTTTATTTACTTACTTAAATCTTGGCAACATGCTTTTATCTTTTGTTTCTCTGGGAGTCTCACTGTCGCCAATGGTCCTTAAGTTTATGCAAGACTGAAGGATGCTATTGTAATTGCCACAGAAAGATAAATGGTTGCAATGCTTTGTTCACCCAAAACTGTTCAAAATCAGTGGGACGTGGAAGGAATGCAGCATCAAGCCCAACTTATTTATTTAACCATTATTAATTTGCTGTCTAAGAGGCCTGACCTGGTTCGCATCACTGGACTCAGTAGTTTAACTAAATGCACCACATACTTTGTCGCTTGTTTAAAAAAAAAAAAAAAAGAGCATGTAGAACTAGATGTAAGTAAATCATATTTCAATAAGTTGCTGTTTTACAGAAGGGCAATAACCTCTGTGAAAAACATAAGTAGGTTCAATATAAAGGTTTATACTGTACCCTACCTTCAGGGCATGTATGGCAATGTGCAGACAGCGACACTGCTACAGCACCATGCTTTAGTACTTCCTTTTAGAAGGACTATGGATGGTGCAGTACAGGCGGTTACCGCACCATGCATGTGGCACAGTTAGATTTTGCCACTCCATCACCACAACGGCACACTATAACCAGGGAACGCACTGTTACAACAATGTAGCTAGCAATCATGTGTAGACCTGTGATCACTATATCACTGTAGCACACTATATGGCGACATAGCATGTTGCCACATTGCTGTAGGGCGATCTGTAGATACATCCTCAATGTTTTAAAGTGATTCCCAAAGGCAGTTAAAGAAATCAGTTTGGTAGCATGCCTAATATTATAATGTGCAGCTCAGGTTCATTCAATGCATGCTATTTACCACCAGATGGCTCATTCTGGAAGATTGTCAAATGCACTTCACAGGAAACCACTGCTCTTCATAGGAAAACTTGTATCTAGCAGACTTTTCCCTTCTTGCTATTAGGAAATTTGCACAAAAACCAGAGTTTTGTTCATTAACTACTCTCTCCTCCACTGCTTATTCTTTAACCAGAATACCACTGGTGACAGGCCAGTCATTGCTGTGGAAATAAGATACGGTTTGAAGGAGCATCTTACCCAAGCCCTTAGTACAGAATTGTGTACGTGTATTTCCATGCAGGAAGGGGCTGGATGGGGGCTACAGCTAGTGCACTTTATTCAGCATAGAGATGCAGCCATCTCTGACAAACTGGTTTTAGTAGTGTAAGGACAAAAAGTAATTCAACCAAATCCATCTTTCCTTTCCTTCCTTTTTTTCCAAGCCACTAGGCCTGGTGCAGTCACCTCCCCTGCTCAGAAGTCCAGCACTTTTTCCTTATGGTGCTGTGCTGGTGCCCTCAAGAAGTACCCTAAAGCAGGGCTTGTCAACCGGAGGTACGTGTACCCTCAGGGGTACTTGAGAAGGCCCGGGGGGGGAGGATTAGCGGGGGGGATGGAGTACTGCCACGCACCATCCTGCATTGCAGTGCAGGTGCTGCCCAGCCAGGCAGATACAGGGAGAGGGGGAAGCTTGCACATGGTGGCTGCCACCACTCCACATTCAGCTGCGTGGCACCCCCTCCCCCATGTCTGGCAGCCAAGGGTACACTGATCCAAAAAGGCTGAAAAGCCCTGCACTAAAGCAGTGGTGCTCAACCTCTAGCCAGCCCATGGAGCTTTGTCAAGTTTCTGGACCCACAGTCCAGATGACAAAGGGGATGTGCTGTGACAGTTTATGCTGCCACCACTCCTCCATAGCCAAGTATCTCTAAGCCCTGTGGGCCAGAGGACGTAGCCCCATGGTCTGCAGCAGTGGGCTGAATTTGGTGAGCCTAATCTAGCATGCATGGGGCCAGGGTGCCAGCACTGATGCAATGCACATGGGGCTGGCTCCCTGCACTCAATTGTGTCTGTACACCAACTCCACACTGGATCAGACCCACAGACCAACTCCGTGTATGGGATCCGGCCCACAGGCCAAGTCACTGATCTGGCCTGTAGCCCAGAAAGTTTGGGCATCACTGCAATACAGCAGGAGTGGCTAGCTTGTGGCACAAGCACCACAAGTGGCGTGTGACAAATCAGGGAGGCGGCAAGCAACACAGTGACAGGGCAGGGACCAGAAAGAAGAGTAGCAGATCAGGAAGGGAACACAGGGCAAGGAACAGAAAGGAGAGCAGCAAATAAAAAGGGGAAGGGGGTGGAGTGGCACTTGGCAAGGGTGTGGCGCTTAATTTGTGGCAAGCCTGACAAAAAGGTTAGCCCTCACTACCTTGGAGTATAGATCACATTACTACACAGCACCCTGCCCTAGCAATGGATATATGAAACCACAGCTAGAAACAGGAGCTAGAATGGCCCTGGAGCAGAGAAATAAGGAGTTGGAAGCAGTGAGGAGAGACCACCATGCCTTGTTAGTGTCATCCTGAGGATTTAGATTAGTTCTTATGTGGTGAGAAGCTTGTCATTCGTGAAATCCTTAAGGCTACTTCCTGTGGCAGGAAAGAAGTATTCAGACTTTGTAGAGGACTGATGCTAGTCAGAAAACAAGGAATCGGTGCAGATCTCCTCTACTGGAAAAAAAAATACTTTGTTTTTATGTTTTGTTTTAAGTATGTTACTACCTACTTGTCAGCAGGTAGTAACATACTAGAGCAGACTTAACCAAATGTCAGCATTGTTCTGCAATGGCCACGTGCTGTCCATGTGGCCTACGCATTACTACAGCTCTGACTGTAAATGTAACTGTTGCACTCTACATGGTGCTGCCTACTGAGGTGAGGCAAGTAGCTGGAGCATCCTCTGGCCAAGGGAAGGGAAACGATGACCTATAAAATATACATGCTTTCTAAAAAGAGTACAACCTCATAACAAGCCCTGTGTAGAACAAATCTCTGCTTTTAACAATCCTAAAAGCAAGAGCCTATTTTTTTTCATTGTGGTGCAGCAAACTGACCAACTTTATTATAGCAAACACCCTTTTTAAAGGCACTTTTCTACCAGTCTCATGAGGGTTTGTTATGGTACTGTACTGTATTTCCAAATCTTTCCTGATGTTTTACTGTGAAAATTGCTGGGGATGCTTTTCTGCATCATCTCACACCACTGAATGCAAACTATATGTCTTTTATTAATCTACATACAGTATAGTTTACTTGATACCATAAAAAGGCATTTTTGTAGAATCATAAGTAACTGTTCCCATAGCTGACTTTGGAACAAAACCACTCTGTGATTTAAAATAAGCGTAATGTTAATCATTTTAAGGGAAATTTTTCAAAGGCACAGATAGCAGTAGGCTCCCTTTTGCTGTTAAACAGGAAGCATTTTAAAGTTGGTGTTCATTTCCTATACATTAAAGAAGCCGTGCTAGGCTCTCAAATTGGAGGGGGTTTAGAAATGTCAGGTCTAACTTTATCTTTCTCTAAAAAACCAAAGCTTTTACTTCTTTTTTGTAAGTTACCTGTTTCCCTTCTGTTTTGTTTCTGTTGCTTCCTTTGTTTCATCAGAGATGATCTGCAGCAGTTCCTTGTTCTCTGACTTGCATTGGCTCTCTCAAAAGTTTGATTCATTTCTCCTGCTGGTTGTGTCACCCTTTAAACAGGAGCATTTACCATCTTCTGTACTACTCTGACCCAGAGAGATTTGAAGCACGCACCCAGTCAGCATCTAGCATTTTTCTTAGGGTTGCTGAATAACATTATTGCTAATACCATAGAAACGGATTTGTGCATCAACATTTCCAAGACGGACACATAGCTCAGGAGTTTTGCATAGCTCAGAAACTTTCTGTGACATTGTGCTTGGAAGTTTTCAGAGGATTTCCAAATAGAATATTTGGCAGATTTGCCAAGACTTAAACGCACCATTTCCAACATTTACATATAATAATAAAATGAACAGAATAGGAAATAATGGAGCCAACCTTTTGTTTTGCTCTCATTTGACTCAGTTTTTAAAGTGAAATACCAGCTGGTACAACAACAACTAATCTCTGTAGCCATTTTGGCCACAATATGAAAAGTCCTCCAGAAACGCTCCCATCTCCATTATGGAAAATGCATCACTTTTTCCACCCCCATCGGATTCCAGGCACCTCAGTGACGTGATTTCAAAGAGGCATATTAAACATAAGTGTGAATTAATTAAAAATTCCCTGAACATCTGTCCTTTCCCCAGCCTCACTATAGAGGCAAATCTTTCTCCTCTTTCTTTCCCTTCTATTTTAAAATTTGACTCACATGTGGGCGAGGCCTGCCTTTCTGACTGCTGAGGAGATGGCCTTTATGGCAGTCAGCATGGAGTTGATCAGCTGTGTCAGCTCCCCAGTAGCCCCTTTCACTCGTCGTCCTTTTTCCATAACATATCGGGTGAGGGTGAGCATATCTGTTTCGAAGGGGCTTCTGTCAGACATTTTTGCTGGCAAATAAAGCTTTTATCTTCTTAGAACAACTAGCTTTCTTGCAGTGCTGCGATCTTCAGTAGCTATTTTATTTTAAGGAGAAGCTGTTGGCTCCTTTGCTAGATGCAGTTTATTCAAATGTCCCTGAGCCCATGTGATTAAATACTTGGAACAGCCATGCAATATGCCCATTACGTACATCTTCCACAATGTAGCAGCAGCTTGGGAAAGACAGTACAGCTGAAAAACTAAGCCAGTCTGTCCCACATCATTAAAGTAGTAATTGGCAGATACAATAATTGTTTATCGGAGCAGTGCAAATAATATAGAAAGTCTTGCTAGCAAATTCATTAAGGGCCCTTCATTAACAAATGAGGAAAATTCAATGTAACAATGCTGAACTGGCATGAAATGGCTGCTGTTATTCTAAAAGAGAAATGCATTCGCACTTTTGTCACCCTCTTGAAAAATTTCAAATAGAGAAAATATGCAATGCAGTTGTTGATATAATAGTTGCTTATGGAAAAAAAAGAGACTCTGGCATATCACACAAAGCGCTCTAAAAGGTCACTACTGATCTCAAGTCAGCTAGTACAATATGGAAGTGAGTAGCCTCGGTATTTCAGAAATGAAGATGTGAAGTCATTCTCCCAGTTTATTGGTATCTATTGGACCAGTGAAATAACATCTTCTGCAAATGCTGTGGAGCAGACACAGGTTGTTTCTCACAGTACTTGCTTTATAAGGCTCCTTAAGACTTCTTAATCATTCATGGCATAATTTTCAAAGGTTTAAAGCACTTCCTAGTGATGTCAACAAAAGTTGCAGGGCACCACACTGGAGGCTTAGGACTGTATCTTAGCACTGAAAAACATACCTTAAACCTCCAAAAATGGGGATAACATTTGAAGTACCTAATTCTCATATGTATTGCAAAGCTTAACTTATTCATTGGCCAGGGTCTTATTTACATGTAAGAATTTGGCATGCTGAGTTGCAAAGCTAAACCAAACCATAGCATATTGAACATGTGCACGTACATTTGTTTCATATATTCTCTAAAGGTGTTTTTTGTTTCTTGTTAGCCTTCTGTGATCAGGGTTAAATTGACATGCATTCTTGGTGCATGTTAACCTGTAACATTACCAGGCTGGTGTTGAAGAGAAGCACTGGTGAATGATGGAGTACTTCTTTGCTGAGTGGTTATTTATTAAATAATTTATAGAACTCGGCTAAAGTGGCATAAGCATATCTACATCCCAAGTCACTAGATTAATTGTTAAATCAGCTTAGTTACATTGGTGCACCTTTTTTGAATATAGAAAAGCCCTAATTCACAACCACAGCACAAATAATATTTCAACTGTCACCTCGGAGATAAACTTGGACTGTCTTATGATACCATGGTGTAGACAGAGATAAATGGAAACGAATAGGATTGATGACATGAATGTTTTGTAACCTGGCAGTTACTTCAGGACTAAAATGGCACTTTAATTACACATGGTATAATTTTCTAGTATAGATGAGGCAATAAGAACTAACTGAGCATATTAATGATCATTTCTTGGCACCCTTACTCTACTTGTTATCAATTGCACTTTATATTGAAGTTAAAGGGCTGAAAACCCCATATACGATGAAGAAATTCAGACCTAAGGGAGAAAGTCCTGATTGGTATTCTTCACATAACTCATACAACTCTCCAAACAGCATGCTACTAAGAAAAACAGACCCAATAGTTAAATGAATGGCCACACTTCCTTACTTTTGTTAATACGAGTTATAGGACAAGTTAATGGTTTGTAACTAGTTTTCTTTCAGCCATTTCTTTAACTTATAAAACTCAATTGAATTTTTGGAAGTATATTTACTTGATGAACCATTAAGACTTAAATTAGAGACTTTTGGAAGATTTTAAATAGTGGAGTCTTGGTACACTGAAACCAGCTTTTAAAAATGAAAAGGAGTTGACAGTGCTAACTGACACCAGGGAAGGGAGTTCTGTGGTTCCCAGAATTTAGGATAGGTGTTTGTGTCGGATAACTCTGGGAACCACAGGACGGTTGGACTAATGGACAGTAACCAAACTCAATATTTCTTATGGCACCCTTATCAAACTTTTAATCAACGAGGCTGTTACACCTAGGGGCTGCGGTTGGGAAGAATTAGTTGGCATCTCTGTTTTGAAGGAAGGAGAATGGGATGATAGGCTTTATTACTCATATCGACATGTACAAAGGTACATGTGCCAGGCAGACACAAAATATAATATCCAGAAAATTTTGCTCCGAGAGCAGCATCTTGAAGGACAAAGCAGGATCATTGCTAAAACAGGATCCCCTCCCCACCTGCCCCCAGCACAATTGTGATTTTCTTCAAAGCCCTAACGGGTAAAAATGACTATCAGTGAAATAGTCGTTCTTTTATCATTCTTTTATCTTTAAAGAGGCTTCACATGACAGAGAAGATGGATAGTACATGGTGAAGTGATTAACTATCATAGTGCCCAGTAACAAGTGGGCAGCAGTAAAATTTTACTTACAGATGTACTTCTGACATTTTCTGACTTGAGTCCTTAAGCAGATGGTCTTAACTTTCTATTAATATAAGTCAGTTATAGCTCAGATTCTATTCATACTGGAATCTCAAAACTTTTATGCTGTCTTGCCACAATCTTGCTCAAACATAAACCTAAAAAAGGTTTACTGAGCCATCAGGTCCAATCCTCTGCCTTCACAGTCAACCAATTTCCCAAAAGAATCCACAAGAACCTCTCTTTGAACCCCACATCAGAGTCACCAAACACCCTCTAAACACCCCTACTACATGACACAGGTACAGAGCAGGAGGAAGCACTGCCAATGCCTTACAGCTTCTGTGACCAGAAATTAGTTAGGTAAAGCTCTGTTCAGGTAATCCCAAGAAAAGCTCCAGCCCCTGTACTAGAGGAAGGTAAGAAATTTCCACAGTTCATGCAAACCTGACCTCAAAAAACACAATCCTTCTTGACCCCAAATTTACAATCAGTTTAATCCTAGGCATGTGAGCCAGATCTACCAGAAAGGGACCCGAGCATCCTTGGACCCCACCTGTAGTTGTGGTCAGTACCTGCTACTTCAGAGGAGGATGAGGAAAAAATCCAAACAAATCAGAAGCCAATAATGCAGTCATGGAGGAAAAATAAATAAATACAAATTTCATAAGCATTACAAATACCTGGGAAAATCTCTGAAACACTGGTTTTCCAGACACCTCCCAACAGAGATCAAATTTGTTTTATCAAACTTCGTTGTTCTTTAACATAAATAATTGAACTTCCTTCCTGATGTTTACTCTGTGGAAAAAAGTATTGTGTCCTCTCTCAACCTTCATTTTACTAAGCAAGCTAAATAGCCAAGATCTTTAATCTCCGCTCATAAATCCATTCAATTAACCATGCCCGTAGTTCTCTTCCTTACCTATTCCAGTCTGAACATAAGTGATCAGAACGGCATACAATATTCTAAATAGGGTTGAGTGGCACTAATCTAATACTTTCCTATCTCTACTAGAAATATACCCACATAATACCCCCTTGGGATCATTAGCCTTTTTCATAACTGCATCATTTTGGAGGTTCAAGATCACCCCAAGTCCCTTTCTATTTCATGAAATGTTATTCCCATCTTACAGTGAACCCAACTGCTTTAGTAATATAGGAGAGGAAGTGCTGGTTGTGACCCTCCTGACATTTGTACATAAACCCAGGTTGGCAACACTTTTAATGAAATCTAAGTGACATTTTACACTGGACAAAGTACAGTACAGATTTCTAATGGAAAACTTGTTTTAGTGCTACTGGTTCAAAAGCTGTTGACAAAGCCAATAGAACCATTATTTGACATTTTTAAGAACAAAGTCCATTACTTCATGTAGGTATTGAACATTAACCCTTTTATTCTTTTTGTTGTATTTATAAAATGTGATGCTATTTAGCATGTAACATTCCTACTCTCAAGATTAATGTGCACAGTGATGAATAATTCAAAAATTCTGCTTACTCACTGTCTCTTAATAGCAGGCATGATGGATGGCAATAAAAACTAAGGAAAAGACTGACAGTCTTGGGTTAAGGCCCAGGACTGTGTCAGGGAATCTGAGTCCTATGTAACTGTAAGCCAGATAAGTTATTCTGATAGACAAATTTTATTCTACAAAAACTAGTAAGTTTAAAAAAAAACAATCAAAACTATTTAATAGGAAAATCATATCTATCTCAGATAGGTGTGAAGATTATGCCCATAAAAATTTTTGAGCACTCTCAGATAGAAGGTACAGAAAAAGCTCTATTATCCAGCATCCCCTGGGAATGGGGGATGCCAGATAACAAAATATGCTGGTTAATTGAGCAGCCCCAGCTGCTGCTTCTCCCACTGTGTCTGGGGCATCCCTCTGCCCCTCCCACGGCACCGCCATCCCTCCCGCTGCATCGCCGTCTGTCCCGCAGGCCCTGTGGGACAGGGAGGTGGCCCTGCACAGCCTGTTATGCCCCTGGGCCATGGGGCTCAGCAGCACAGGCTGCTTTGCCCCCAGCCATGGGGACTCAGAGAAACCAGAAGTGCCGTGGTGGGCATTCCCGGTTTCACTTTACCTTACAAGCTGGCACGCCAGTTAGTGGAGCATGCCGGCTTATAAGATACCGGATAGTGCAGCTTTTACTGTAGTGCAAAAGTGTAATTGTACCATATAAAGAAGCTTGACAAGATTTGTGTGAAGTAGAACTTTTTATCCTCCAACTTGATTGACAGTGGGAATGCCTAGACCTGCATTAATGCGCATTAACGCTAGGTGCCTGTACACGAGTGTGGAGGCTGCTCTGACATGCTGGAATTACAGCAGCAATTAATTGAGTCTGCTGCAATTAACTAAGTCTGCTGCAGTGTGGTAATTACTGCACTCCAGCAGCCTCCTGCATCTCATGTATCGGCCTCCCCACACTTCAAAATGTTGGCAGGGGTGCTTGAAATAAAGTTCATCAAATGAGCTTCAGTTCAAGTGTTCCCGCCACCATTTTGAAGTGTGGGGATGCTGATGCATGAGACCCTGTAGCGTCTTAATTTGAGTGAGTCTTAGAGCCATTCTAATTAAAGCGCTGCCACCCCCTTGTCCCCGGAGAGCATGTAAAAGTGCCCTCCATTGTGAGGTTTAGGAAAATGTGCATTAGCCTGTCTTAACTAAACAGTATGGATTTAAGTGACAATATGCATTAGCCTATTAATTTGTATTGGCTATAGCACAGGGGTTTGGTTTTTTTAAGTGACATTTTAATGGGCAATAAAACAGGCTAATGTGCATTAAAGCACACATGTAGTTACCGAGCACATCTACAAAAGAACTCTTAGAACCACGTGGGCTAAAACTACTCCTTGAAGATGACTCCCCTTTCAAACTGATTTTAAATGTTACTAGTCTGAGTTACATACACTGGCTGTAATCGGAGCTGATGACCTTTCACCAAATGCCGTAGTTCAACATGAGCAGAACAGTAGCTAATACAACAACTGAAGATAAAGATGTAAACTGTACCAAGGACATTGTTTCATTTTATTTCAATATGAACATAGAGCTCTGCAAACAGCCTTTTAAAATAAATTCCCTACAAATTTCTCTTTGTATAAATGGTTATACAAGATGCCACTGAGTAAACATGTGCACCTTTACGCTAGCACTGTATGCCTTACAGGTAAAACTGCAGTGTTGCAATACTAACTTGTTAAAGGACAGTTTGTAGCTAAAAAGGTAAAATAAAAATGTAATCTGTGAACTAATCTACTAAAATTAGGCAGCACTGTCCTTCATTCTGTAACCTTTATCTATTGCCAGTGGGTAATCTTAAAAATAGATATTGAGCAGCCAAGAACTCCTGATGTGGTTTTAATACAGGATGTAGCCAAGGAAATACTTCTAGCAGGTGTGGTATGCTTTTTGCCTGACATTTCATGTGCACCAGTCAATGCGGCCTGTTCTACTCCAGACTGAAAATATAAAAACCAGAGAGACGTTTCTAAGCTGTGTGTACCCTTTGCAGCTATGAGCTTTTATGGCCAGATCCAGAAAAGAATTTAGGTGCCTGAAACTTTGATATTGCAACATCTTACATTTCGGTGCCTGGCAGAGTACAATCCAGAACCTAGGGGGAGAGTTTGGATTTTTGAAACAGCTGGGATACAGAAAAAGAAGTGTTCAGCATGCAGCCACCTAGTCCTAGTCAAGAGGGGAAAGCTGAGAATAAGACTGTCTTTAATCCTATTCTCCTCTGGGGCTCGCTCATGGTTGCAGAGAAACACCTCTTAACTTAGGATCCACAGCCTGGAACTGAGCAGAATTGAGGTTTTGTGTGGGACAAGAGGGAAGAGGAGGAAAGTAAAGAGGGGGCATTACTGTAGTCTCAGGTTAGCATACTTGGCTGGGAGGGGAGAGCGGAGTTTCAGTTCCTGCTCCCAGAATTGATTATGTATTTTATCCAGTTGAGTATCCTAAGCATAAAGCCTCTTTGCTCTTTGGCTTTAAGCCAAATAATAGGGCTGTGTGAAACACCAGTGTTTTGTTTCGACATCTATTTTGCTGTTTCAAAGGGATAGTGCTTCATTTCATCATTTCGTTTAGTTTCAAAGCACTGTCTCATTTCATTTTGTTGAAACTGTTTTGCTGTTTCGACATTTTGCCCATAGGCTACAATGGGGAATCATGAAAATGCCTAAAGCTTTGTCATTTCTTGCCTGATTTGGATGGAAGTTGCAGGGATGGTAGCATGAAGGGCATGAAGCCTGCCAAGTTTCAAGGTTTCTGGGAAACTGAACCTCAAACTCTTCAAAGCAAAACTGACACTTGCCAGGAGCAGCAGCCTCTTCTCATCCGGCGGCCCACAATCCCGGGAGGGCTGTGCTGAACTCCTCCCAGGGATGCAGGCCCCCAGATCTGTGCACTGGATGAGAGGAGGCTGCCACTGCCACCTGGAACTAGCGCTGGGCACAGTCCCCATCCAACAGCAGAGAAGATTGCTGCTGCTGCTGCTGCCGCCGCCGCCGCCGCCGCCTGGGACTCCTGTCATCCGGCATGCAGATCCAGGGGCTTGCACTCCCGGGAAGAGTCCGGCACAGCCTGGCTGCCCTCTTGGGGGTGGGGGCTCCCAGATCTGTATCCCAGATGAGGAGACTGCCTCTCCCACCTGGGACTGGTGCTGGGCACAGGCTGCGCCCAGCACCGGAGAAGATTGCTGCTGCTGCCTGTCCCAGGCGGCAGCGGCAGCCCAGGCAGCAGCAGCAATCTCTTCCAGGATAGGCACTGGGCACAGCCCCCATCCAGTGCCGGGAAAGATTGCTGCTGCCACCGGTCCCAAGTGGCAGTGGCAGCCTCTTCTCATCCGGCGTGCAGATCTGGGGGCTTGCACCCCCGGGAGGAATCCCGCAGAGCCCCGCAGCCCTCCTGGGGGTGTAGGCCCCTGGACCTAGTCACTAGATGATAGGAGGCTGCTGCTGCCAGTGACGACACCAAGTAATCCCAGCTTCGAAACTCAAAACATTTCAAAACTTTGAAAACATTTTAAGTGCCCTTGTTTCATTTCAGAGCTGTTTCAGAGCCTTTTGTTTCACTTCTATTTCGCTGTTTCAAGCTTGAAAACATGTCAAAACAGCTTCGAAATGAAACACCCAGTGTTACAGCCCTACCAAATAACTCCCTCCTAAGCAATGACAGATCTCTTAACAGATAGTGTGGAGAGTATCCATACCCAGCAAAGCTTACAGTGAAGTGTATATAGGGCATTCTCCCGAGAGAAAGGACATGGGGTGGTTCTTTAATCCTGGGAGGCAGAGTATGGATTTCCATTTCCTACATCTTAGATGCATGTTCTAACCCTAGAGAACTGTTGTACAAAAGAGCGAGTCCTGGGTTTTGATCCCTGTTTCTTTCCATAGTTTACCAATAAGTGTTCTGTATAAAATATTGAGAGTCTTCGTTTCAAGGAAAGAAACCAAAAGCTGCCCCCTGCCAGGTGACTGCTAGGTTATAGAATCCAGCTCTTTAATCTTGAATTCTCTTCTGCATAGTGACTCCACCCTTCCTGTGGCACCTCTGGATGCCCATACCAAGAACAGCCTATAACCAGCAGATAGAGCACTCTCTAGGAACATGTGGGTTTGAATTCCCTGATTGGAGAGGAAGGAATTGAACTTGGTTATCCCATTTCCTGGGTGAGTGCTTTGTGTATTAGGTTGAAAAGGTGGACACAATACCCACTTTGTCTTCCAGGAAGTGTCAGCTGCCACTGTATTTTGTAAGGAGCTTCGTCTTGATGCATACGTTATATATATACTTGAGAGTGCCTACCAGATCAGGCTCTTTAGAGGAATGCTTAGTTTCTGGATCCCAACTAAGCTTTGCCCCAAGGCTGAGCTGTTTAACCCTGTCAAGACAGGGGCATGGGGAATATCAAAGTCAAGCAAGGTGCTTGTGGAATTTAAGCATCTTTTCTTCATAATTAGGCAGCAGCTGGGCAAAGGTTTTTAGGATCAGTTTTGGATCTAAATTCTACTTAGATTCTTATTGAATCTGGTCTCATAATTGATTGTACCATTAATAATATAAGAAGGTTCCCACAGCATTAAGTTGCTTCTTCAAGCGAAACTCAAGTATCTTCACAAACTCTTCTTCATCTATTTATTCTGGAAAGGATATCATTAGCTCCCTCCAAAAACCATCTTGGGTCAATGTTTTTTCTGTGTGCTAAGAAGTGATTGAATTCAAGCTATTTCAGACAAGGAGTAAGGATAAGAAAACAAGGCCCAGAATCTTGAGCCGTCATAGAGAATGCCCTCTTGCCAATAGTACCCTCCCCATTTTTTCTAAATGACTAGGAGTACAGAGAACTAATCCCTATAGTAGGCTAATCTCTGGCCATTGAGGTCTTTATAGGTCATAACACCTCTACCCAGAGATGCACTGCCAGTGGAGATTGAGTAGTACAGGTGTCACCTGCTCCCAGTGACATTCTGTGGATAAACTTCTCAAATGGCAAAGTGGTATGTGCTTTTGTGATAGAATGGATGTGTTAATGGACTTCTTGCTGCTTAGTTACTCATTCTTCCCTATGCACCAGCTGTAATGTTACACTTCTAAAATAAAATTAGGAACATTTAATGGGAGCTGAACTTGTTAGCAATGTGGAAGTCCTAGTGGTTTCACAATGCAGAAACCTGCTTTCTGATACAGCCAGAAGGCAAATCACAGCATAACAACACTGTGCCAGCCACACACACTTCTGATCTAATTCCAGAACCATTTTAGAGGTCTCATAATAGAACCAAAACCTCTTAATAACCAGCGATAACTACCAGATAATTAAGACTACTATAATTGCAATCTAGATGCTTCATACATGTTAGCTCCTAGTCAGAGCAAGCCTAGGCTGAACAACAAACAGAAACATATGCATCCTGGAGTACATGTTTGGGAATTGTCTAGGTTAGCAGTTACAGGCACTCATTTTTACTGTTAAGAATATTTCTACTGCTAGAAATAGTTCTAGGAGAGGGATTAATATAGGCAGTCAGCCTGCAACTTCCCCCTCACTCCTGCTCCACCTAGCTACCTGAAACTGGGGTGGACCTCATCTGGGGAAAAGTGTGGGCAAAGCCCTTCGCCTGCTCCTAAGACCAGGGACTCTAGTCAGAGGAGCAGGGAGCAGCTCCTTGGCAGGAGTAATAGCACTTAATGCCTGGGGGCGCAGAAACTGGGACAGGGATGGCTTCCCTGGACCAGTCCCTGTCCCTGCCACCCCAATGAGTGGCAGGAGCAGCAAGGGGAAGCCAAAGGGAACCAGCAAAGTCTCCCCACCCCTTTCTCAAATCAGACTGCCTGGTTGAGGAAGAGCCAGGAAGCATAGCTGCTGCTGCTTCCCTCCCCTCCTCGACTGGAACATTGAGGAGAAGACCCCAGCTCCTTCCCCAAACTGGGCAGTTCTGAATAGTCAGCAAGCAGTGGTTGTTGCTCACCTCCTCTTCCAAAGCAAACAAAGAGAAGAGCCTTTAAGTGTTCACACTTGTGAGACAAACTCTCTCATTGGAAAGATTTTCTAGGTTAAAACCTGGAAGATCAGCTTCCAGAAAGGGCATTTTCCCTCCCAGGAGAAATTCAGTGAACACTTGTACATTTCTCATTTCTACTGCAACACCAGTAATTCTCTCAGCAGAAATGTAATGCCTATGCATGGCCACAGTCCTTGCCAGAGGACCAAAGACTGATCTGGACAAGGTCCAACTGGGATATTCTTATTGCACTCTACTCTCTGTAGAATTAAATATTTCAGGTGAGTAGGGGAACAATGATTTCTCTGTCATTGGAAAGAAAGTGGTGTCTGCAATTGGCCACTTAACAACTTGTATAAATTATAGTGGAATTTGTGTAGTTGTACATGGTGAAACAGAGAAAAACATATTATTCTCCTGACGTTGCTTTTAATGCCACACTGACGATTGAATTTTGGTTACACAATACAAAATTTGTTTCTTTTTCTTTCTTTCTTTCTTTCTTTTTTTTCAAAACAAGACTTATGGAAATATGGTTCTTTTGCTTTGCTGCAACAGAAGTTTGACAATTCACAGTCAGTAGTATTGCACAGGGTAATCTATGGTTCAGTTGTAAGGCTTTTCTTCCAATTTGTATTTTAGCTGCATCAAGGCTAAATTTTCACTTAGTTGAGTGCTTCTTGACTATGTCAATGTATTCCTGCACATCATCAGGCGATCCCAGGACAATAGGTAGTCTCTGGTGGATATCCTCAGGCACTACATCCAGCACTGCCTGATTCCCTGTTGTTGCCATTCCCCCAGCCTTCTCAATTACAAAAGCCATGGGGTTACATTCATAGAGGAGTCTCAGCTGGAAGATGAAAACCAGAATTACAGTGGTCAGCACAATAAACTCAATGTATTATTGAATATGGTGCTAAAATACATCAGCAATAAATACTTCACTGTGAAGGACAGGGGTGGCACAAGGCAGTACAGGGCCCCGAGCTGTACAGAGAAGGGTTCACCTTAAGCTCACCCAGTTGCAATACAATTAGGGTTTACTGCAGCTCTCCGACAAAGAGTAGGGGCTTAAAACTGAACTGAATCTTGAACTAGTTACCCCAAAAGGTATACCAAAACCTATATTTGGCCCCATTTTTCCCTACATAGTCCATACGAGCACTTTGTTGTCTTGTCCACTTGGCTGTTAATAGTTGAAACACCTGAAAGAATGCTTCAAAACTGAGTATTTGGGAGTGAACAATATTAGCATTCAAGATTTTGTTACTCTTCATAGGGTTAACACAGCAACAGGCCATTTAGCTTGTGTGGAAGGAGAAAGGAAAAAAAAAGGCCCTGACTGTAATATTATGTTTGTGTAATGGATAACTGTATCTTATCTACAAGCTGAAGCAATGATTTACCTGACACTTTTTCAAAACAGATTAAAGGTCTTAGCTGGTTAAACAGTTCTCCTCTCATGCTGGGCTAGGGGCCGGAACTATGCACAACTTTCTAGATGGTAGTATTCCTGCTGGGTTTAAGATGCAGGTGTTTACTCCCCTGGAAGTATTTATCTCACCGAGAAAGGTACCTTTAGGCTTTATGTGCTAACTACTGGTTTCTCAATGCAATACAGACAGTTTTCTTTGCTGTAGATGGTACTATATGGCTAGGGATATGCACAAGCATGGTGAATGAGAGGCTGTATGACAGCTGATCATCTGAAATGCTCTCATTGACACAGACTTTGGAATGCTCTCCACAGTCTGGGCACAGTAGAGAAGGGGGAAGCAATGAATTGGAAAGGAGGAGTGGAAAGGGGGGACAATTTGCTTACTCCAAGTGTTACAAATTAGAACTTGGTTAACCTTCAGGACTTGCTTAAAGCTATTCACGCCAGCCAGGGAGGAAGGCTGTTTGAATAGCCCCTTGAAAACTAGTGTGTCCACAATCACAGCCTCATGGGGTGCAATTCTAATCAAAGACATTTCTTATTGTCAGAGCTTGAAAACCCATTTGCTTGCAGAGGTCTGGGGAGGGCAGGGTGGATGAGTTCACTGGGCCTCAAAAGGCAATAACTTGTTCCTACGAGGGGGTGGGGGGGAGAAAGCAAAGCAAAAAGCAGGCCTCTAAAGATGAGAGGTAGAATGGCTAGAGACATGGGACATGAACAAGATGGCAGGAGAACAAGGGAGAGTTGGTGGAAGCCAGAGTTCCTTTAAGGTGTAAAAAATTGTGAGCTGGAAAGCCCAGGGTCTCTGGTCCACACAGGATCAGTGGAGAAGGGTTGGCTGGTAGCAAAATAACCTTAGAAATGCCTGTGAAGGGGGGCAGAATTGAACAGTTTGCCGAGAAAGGACTCATTTCCCACTGAACAAATCTTGTGCATTTGAAGTGCTCAAAAAGGAAAGATTTCTAAATCCTGCAATACAAGAAGCTATGCCAAAAACTACATTCTTGCCACGTGTAACTCCAGGTCTTTTGTGGTCACCACCAGATTTTTAGAAGCAGGCTGTTAAGTTGCAAGTGAAAGTGTTTTTAAAGAAAATACTGATACGCTTTAAGATAGATTATTTTAATTTTACCTTTCCCTTGGGGCTTTTGGAGTTAGCTGGATATAAGAAGATTCCTCCATACACCAGAGTACGATGTACATCAGCCACCATAGAACCTATATACCTTGCACTGTATGGAGAAGTGCCATCCTGCATAAAGACATTTAATTAAATCTTGTTAAATTTTTTACTGGTAATAATACTCAATTCCTATATTACATTTCCCATTGGTAACGATCAACATAATTGACAGACAGTTTAATTATTATACCCATTTTACACCAAAGGAAAACTGAAGCAAAGGCAGAGTGACTTATCTAAGGTCACACAACAAGTTAGTGGCAAAGCCAGAAATAAAATGAGACTCCCAGTTCCTATTCCAATGCCTTGACCACTGAGCTGTACTATGACCCTAGTATAAGGGCCTTGTTACTCTTTACACTGAGCTGCACAAATCTTGATCTGTGTTAGTATTAATCCGAGTTTGGAGCAGTCGCATTTTAGGCCAGGAGGGGCCTGAAGGGCTGAAAGGTAAGAATCTGCCCTCCCTCCCATTCTAGGCTTGTCCTCCGGGGCTCTGGTCTGCCCCTCACTGCCCCTGGGGCCCTATTTGTGGCTGCCCATGTTGTCTGTCCCAGGGGAGCAGGCAGAGAAGAGTTAACCATGGTAGTGGTGATGGCAGTGGCTGGGCAGGCAGATTAACCCTTTCCTGCCCACGACCCCAGCAGAGACAGCACAGGTAGCCACAAGAAAGCAGGAGGGATGTGGGGATGGGAGTGAGAAGGGATATGGGGTGTGGGTGGGGGAAGGCAGCGAGGGCCCAATCCAGGCCAGCTGAGGAGGGGGAGCGGGTGGGGTGTCTACACCTTAGTGTAACAGGAGCTGGTAACAGATCAGAGATAATCCTGCCCTGGAGTACATAGTGAGTAGGGCTGTGCAAAGCTTCAGTCCCCGATTTTGATTTGGCCTGATTCGATGGCCAAATCTCTGAACTAAATCGGAGGACCCCTGAATCTCTCTGAATTCAAATCGGAACCCTCTGAATCAATTTGGAGGGATTCGGCGATTCAGACATAGGCACACCTTTAAATATTTTTTTTCTATGTACCTTTAAGTAGCAGGTGGCTCGTGAATGTTGTGATGCTGGGGTGCATGAACTGTCCCACAGAAGCATGGGGGGCTCCCCAGTGCACTCGGTAGGAGACCCAGAAGTGGACCAGAAGCACATCCAGGCCACTTCCGGGTCTGCTGGAGAGTGCATGGGGGGGCTCCCTGCACCCCTCCAGCTCAGCAACTGGTGCCTCCTGTCTGGGGGGTGCACCTGGAGTCCCCCTGCAGCTGGAGGGGGGGGAAGAGAGGGCCCTCCGCACACTTCCCGGTGGACCTGGGGGTGGACTGGAAGTAGTTCCAGTTCACTTCTAGGATAGCCACCAAGCACGTGGGGGGGCTCCCCCACGCTCCTGTGGGATGCTCCATCTGCCCCAGTATTGCAGCATTCACGAGTCGCACCTGGTACCTTGAGGTTTGTACAAAAAACATTTAAAGCTGTGTCTATGTCCGAATCGCTGATTCTCCAAATCAGCACCGAATCTTCAGATTCTGATTCAGCCAAATCAAACTGGGGACAGTGATCTGAATCAACAGATTGAATCACTGTCCCCAATTTGGGCCAGATACAAATCAAATAGGGCCCATTTCACATACCCCTAACAGTGAGTGCTGAAAGTAGTTTCAGATCTCAGAACAACAGTAGTCTCCCTATGCCTGAAGAAGGGCACTTATGCCCGAAAGCTTGCAAAGAACTTTGTTCCAACTATGCAGTTGGCTTAATAAAAAGGTATCACATCTACCCAAAGAACCTTGCCTTCCAGGGATACAGGTAGTTTTAAGTGTTGATGTGCAGACAGTCCAGGTATTAAGAGCTCCAGGAGCCACCCAAAATTCCTACTGTGCAACAAGGCCTTTAAAAAACTAAGGCTGCCCTCTGGCTGTGGAGCAGAGACCGTCCTTACTCCTCTCCATCCAACTGTGGAAGTTCTCTTCAGGTTATTAATTTTTCTGGTTATAGAAAGTTAGAATGTTACTGTTTAACATATCTTGTATTCTCCTTTTTACTCCTAACAACTTTACTGTTTAAATCTCCAAATAAATACCACCCTTGGTGCTCTTCATTTTTCTACGTATATAAGCCCTGCCTTTGTAGCCTGAGTCTGAAAGATCATCAGCATATAAAAATGATTAACTTTAAAAACAAGCTTTCAGGTTTATTTGTAGAACAGGAAAAAAAATATTTTAGAAGTCCATCTAATCATCTATTTTTGTGGGGGTGAGGGAGGTAGAAAAGTAGGGGAAATAGAATTGAGTTTCTAATCGCTTTCTTTTGGCAGAATTGTCACTAGAAGCTTGTGTCTGGTTTCATTCAGTCAGAACTATTGCTACTCTGGGAGAAAATTAATATGCGAATGTTACAGACTGACAGGTTGCAATAAATATACTAACCCTAGTGACAGTGATTTCAATGATGCTGCTGCTCTGGTCAGGGTGCTTTGTAAGCTAGGAGTAATGTACATGAGAGGCTTGGGGTGGGCTAATTAACACTGTTGAGCATTGGTGCTAATTATCCCACCAGCAGCTGTACTGCCTCAGGTTTAGGAGGCAGCCTGCCTGGAGCAGAGCAGTGTGCTCCAGGTAGAGAAGACCAAAGCTGGGGACAGTAAGTTTACCACATAGACACAGCACCAGTTTTTCCTTAGGCTTCTTGGTCTTAACTCTTAACTTGAAGACATTTTAGTAAATTGCATAAAGAGGAGACATGAAACTCCAAGGGCAGCAGTTCAAACTGAATGTGGTAGAGAGAAAATGAGGAAGATTTTGTTGGTATTTCTGCCTCCGTTTTTTGGATATGCACCAACTATGATATGAAAGGCTTTGTAAGTGTACTCAGCACAGAGGGATCAAGCACCATGAGAATGGAGATGATATTTCTTACTTTCTGGTCTTCTTGGTCAGAGGGTGGTAGGGGCAATATAGGGAAGTTTTTACTGATATCATACTTATATGGATGCATTTTCAGCCTGCATAGCTATCAAGTGTGCACCAATATCATGTAATGGCACAGTTTCACCAAAAAGGTATTTGCCTGACTTATGTTATATATTGTATAGTTAAAAGCCACCTATTGAGCTATTCCCTCATAGCTGTGCTGTCAGTAAGGGAAGAGGATTATTTAACCAATTGCTGCATAAAATATTGCTGCATAAAATACTGCTACTGAAAAAGCAGCACACCTTTAAGTCTTGTATTGTCTTTGGTCTTATTTTAAGCTAATACACATCTATAACTCTAAGCATGTATTTTAATTTCTTCAGGGGTGTAGGCAATAGCCATGTTGGTCTAAGGACATAATCAGATTCACCCAAAGAACCTTGTCTGCCTATCTTTTGTTAGACCAACTTAAAGAGTTGGAAACAAATTTCCAACTGTGTCAGCAGCTATAAGAACACACCATGTACCTGAGTCTATTGATGCACTTCACACCTGGAAGTTTGCCAGTGTAACTGTTCCAGGCTTGTCCCCAGTGTCCATTCTCTGGTCTAGAGACTAAGGGCTCTATAACGGGGATAAGCCTATAAGCCTTAAATAGCCTTGCTTGTGAGCTTCTGGCTCTGCACTGCACCTGGACTTTAGGGTGAGTGAAGTAGGCTCAAGCCTGCAGGATGCTAAGAAATCGGATAGTTTTTAAAGCAGGCCTTGGAATTTTAGCGAAATTGAAATGGAATGAAACTGAAGTCTTAAGTCTACCAACATTTCAAGTATATGAGAAAGGAAAACAAACTCCAACTTTGTAAAAGCAAAAGTTAGTGCAAATATGTTGCCTCTATACTCCACAAAGTGATTGAGAAGCCTTTGAATAATAAAATCCAGGAGTGGTTTGGATACTCTCTGCTGATTTGTATGTTATTAGGGATCGGCTTTGTCTGGCTTCTCTTCCCTTGTCCTTTCCCAACATCTGTGAAGTGAGCTGCGTTCAAAAAGGCTTATACTCCCAATCTTATTTAGTTAGTCTATAGGGCACATACCTACTCTGCCTTCTGTCTAATCTTAGACAAACATGGTCAACCACCTTTCTTCTCTTAGAAGAGCACTCCATACCCAGAACAGTAACTGAATGCAAAGTTTGATTTTTTTTTTTTTTTTAAGTGCGCATTTGCTTTTCATAGAGAGAGCTTCACAAATTTCTTATTTACCTCGGGGAATTTCTTCTTTTTGATATAGTCGGTGACTGCAGGATCAAAATATTTAGCATACCCCTCGTTGAGACTGTAGATATTTCCCTTCTTTTTGATTTTTACATCCTTGTCAACCAAAATGAATTCTCCAATTGCCTAAAGATAAGAATTTAATAACTTTTAAAGCATGTTTGTATTTACAAGAGTAAAGACAAGTCACTGGTAAGCATGTCTTAGTGAAAACCTACTACAGATTCCATTTCCTTTTAATGATTCAATGAAAGGGCAATCTGTTTGCACCCCCAAAATTCTGTGCAGAAAGGTTTGTTCAGCATAGGCCCACTCAGTTCTGTCTCCTTTTTTAAACTGATGATAAAATACAACTGTAAGTAATTCTGGGGACTGAGATTGCTAGAGGCCACTGAATAAATATAAATTGGCAATAAGTTTTCAATCCCTACCAGCTAGGATCACACTGAAGCCAAAAAACAGGACATGACAGGATCTCTTTGCTGTACCCCAGGGCTGTCCAACTGGCCAAAGGAGTTAAACTGCACCCTCTGGGCTACCACCCAGTGGCTGCTGCTTCTTTTCCCCCTCAAACCTCTCCCCTCTGTGCCAGCTGCAGAAGCAGCTGGGAGCTCTGATCTCCCTTTCATCAGCTTCCCCTTCCCTGGCCTAGGGGGCAATGCAATGCAGTATGGGGCAGCCCACAGTACTGGGGGAAGGAAGGCATGCATTATATGGTCCTGAGGGGCCATGACCTCCACTGGTGCAGCCCCCAGCTGCTTAGAAGTTGGACAGCTCTGTTGTAGTTGGCTTGAGTGGCTGTTTGTCTCTGCTGTAGTAAGCTTCCATATTTTCTTTAGAAAAAAGGACACACACAGCTAGCAGAAGAGTCCTAATATCTAAATATAAACAAACGGTGATGATGCATGCAGATATCCAAGTCATTACTAAGCTTAACATCAAGCTTGACTTCCTTGAAGCCAAATGACCATGGCAACTTCCAAAATATACTGTAAGTGGCTGTACCATCCAATTTGCACTACTATGTCTTTAATTTAAACTGAGTCACTTCAGCCAGATGCACTGTTTTGTTAAATGTGCCTTCTATGTCAAAAGTCACATGGTCAAGAGCTTTTCAGACGTCAAACACATACACATACACACATATCCTACTTACTCTTTTAAAGATCAAGGTGTCACCTGAAAGTGTGAAAGAGGGTTAAAATATTGCTGCTGCTCCACTTCCAAGTATTTGTATTGTAGGACTCTGGTGTTGATGATGATGACAAGGTTAACTAGTTTAAAGTTATGCAGGGCTGTTCAGCTTCTTAGTGGCTGGGAGCCAAAGGCCCGCTGCAGGCTGCAGCAGTGGGGGGCTATAGGGGGGCAAGCCAAGGGCCCCCCAGGCCACATGAGAGCCCCCCAGTACCCACTGCATTGTGCACTCTTGCTCTCTCCCCCTCGCATGTGTTCCTAGGCTCACCTTCAGCTCCCTGGGGCATGCTGCGCTGCACCGCGCTGCCCTGCCCTCTGGAATAGGGGCAGGCAGTGAAATCTAGAGCAAGCGGTGGAGGAGGAGGAGGTCTGGAGAATCCAGTCTGTTGCAGAAAACAGTGAGGGGAGTAACTGCTGGGGAAGAGGCCTGGAGCTGCAACTTAACCCCTTATGGGCTGCAGACCACCAGCTGGACAGCCTTGAAGTCATGTATTAAACTCAAAAGGCACAGTTTATAGCCTTATGGGGAATTCTGAATTGCAAGAGAGATTACTCTAAATATGAGTACCCCCACTCCAAACTCAGGAAAACCAGACCCAGAGCTGGAACGAACTCAGCCTCCAGACTGTTTTGAGGGCTAGCAGGAAGGGAAGTGGGAAGAAGCTGTGAGATGAGAACCTTTTTGCTCTGTGGAAGAAGGTGGAGCTTTGCTCCCTGATATGCTCCATGTACTACTGAAAGAGACCCCAGGGGGACTGTGGTGGAGCCTGGTTTGAGTGCAGCTCAGAGAAGGATCAACTTCCCTACTGAAGAGACCCCAGCAAAGAATCTGACTGCAGCAAAGCAGGGCCTGAGTTTCATTTAAAAAAGCTACAGAAGTTAATACAGTCAGTGTGACTGTGGAGCAGTAAGAGTCTTTGTGCTATCTAGGACAGTTGAGACCTTGCATAAGGTGAAGTCTCACCCTGAAGGGTCCTTGTGAGACTACCAGAGTTGAGGTTTGAAGCTGAAAGGGGTAACTTTATCAGATTTCTGTGCTGGGTTACAGCTTGCTGTTTGAATGCTTGTGTGTGTAAATAATTCAAACTTTTTGTACCCTCCAGTTAAACTGAGAGACTCCTGGGGAAACCAAGTCAGCCACACACCTACACCTCCTTGCAAAAGGGATTACATGTATATCAGCTCAGACAGCACGTGCATATTTGTATTACCAACTTGAAGATCCTCATTTCAGGAGGCCACTGAGTAACACCTACTTTTTCTTCAGTAGAAGTGAAGAATACCAAAAGCCTTTGGAGACCTACCTATACCTATCAAAAGTAGACTACATAATTCTCATTAAGCATCTCTGGAGATCAGAGTTAGTGTTGAAGCAGCTCCCTATATTGATACCTTTGGGGACATCTCTTTCTCGTAAAAATGTCATCTTGATATCCCTTTCAAAAAAGCCATAACAAACAATTTAAGCCATTCATGCCAGCTATAGGATTTCTTACCGGATCAAGCATAAAACAGTTGACACCAGAAGCAGTAGCCAACACCAACATTGTGGCACTCCCATAAACAGCATAGCCAGCTGCCACAATGTTACGCCCCGACTGCAAAGCATCTTTCTCAGAAGGTTCATCAGTGGATGTCTGGAGTAGGAGAGATGGATGTCAATTCTTTTTAAAATTTGCAAGTGAAATTATTTACATGACACATCTATTTTATACACTTAATTCCTTCATTATTCTGCAGTAACAGAGCTTCACAGAACGTTAAATTATAAGATAATGTTGTACGCTTTGGGACCACTAGACTTTAGGCAGCACATGCTGAACTGGCAGAAGGGCAGCAACTGCATATTTACTTGAATCCAAGACAACCCTAAATTCAAGCAGACCAGCCAATAATTAAATTGTATTCATGGAAAATTTAAACATTTGTTATAGATTCTCTACATGGAAAACTAATTATTGGGGAATCATCTTTAAGTAATCCCTCCCACTGCTGAAGGGAGGCAGATAGTATGGGGAGCTCAGTTTGCCCCTTCCTTGTGTTTGCCCTCCTGCTACTTCTGCCCCTTTCCTACTCCACCCCTCCCCTTCCAACCTCTGTTCCTCCCTGCCCTTCACCCCTCTAGCCTCTGCTTGTCCTCACCCCCACCCCTCAGGTCTCTGCTCCGTGCCATACCAGTTCTAGCTTAGGGCACTGAGCATGGCCCCAGCCAAGCCCCAATAGCAGCAGTGTGCTGCTATGAGGCCAGGCTGGAGCTGTGCTCAGTGCCCCAGGCTGCAGTGTGCATGGAGTCTGCCAATCCAAAGCAAAGGTAAGGGGAGGAGGGAAATAAGCAGGCAGGGAGCAGAGTTTGCATGGAGGTAGGGTGGAGATGTGGGGATGCAAAGGTGGCAGGGTTGGGGGGCAGCAGGCAGAAGCTGTAGTTGGTCCTGACCCAGGGTAGAGGCTGGACCCGGAGCCACAGCAGCCTCCTGTTCCACCCTCCTTCCCCCCCATACTTGATTCTAAGATGAGGGGCTTTTTTCCTCCCATTTGAAATGGGAGAAGGGGCAGGGGGACTTAATCTTAGAACTGAGTAAATACAGTAGCAACGATGACTCATGGCTTAGTTCAACTAGGTGAGAAATCCTTCCTTAAATCAAGTTTTCTTAGAAATAAAAATAATGGTTAGGGTGCTGGTGCCACTGCTTATCATGCCCACTGGTATTATCTCATTGTTTCTTGCTGCTACGTAGACTGTCTCGATCTGTTTTTGCTCTTGCAAACATGCCTCAAGACATTATGATGCCTCTTCCTCTGTAGCTATGTCAACAGATACCCATAGTGGCAATGCAGCATATGCCAACAAGAGGATTTTTTCTGCTTATCCAGCTACACTGTGCCCTGAACCATATAACCTAAGCCAGGGGGTCAAAGATCTGTCCTGCAGAGCCGTTTCATCAGGCTCACAAGGCTCCTGGAGAGGTCGGGAATTCAGGGATAGGGCAAGCTGAGTTGGGGCCCATCATCAAATTCCTGGCTATGGGGTCGTGCCAGGGAAATGCCAGTTGTGGTGGATGAGCAGCAGCTGCATTAGCCTCTTGCCACTGCTGCATACCCCAGAGGGGTCTGGATCAGGAGGAATGAGGGGTTAGTTGTTTCATACCCCTGACCTAAGGCAACAAAAGCACCTGTCTCTTGCAAGAGGTTTTGTCAATAACCCCTACTACAGGGATTGTGTTGATTAGGGGCTTTGATTCCCTGCTTCCATCCATTGTGACTATATCACCAGAACTTTGACATGGACCCAGCTTTAGACTATTAGCTCCTTGAAGCTGGGACTCTCTCTCTTTGTACAAAGCATTGTGCAAACACAAAATAAAGTATAAAAGTGCCAAGTCAAAGCTTGGATGGAATGCAGGAAGCAGGAAAAGGGCACAGGAACTGTGAGTGCAACTTGATGCAGAAATCAGAGGCCAAATTTAAAAAGCAGAGCAGAACATTTGTCACTGTTTGCAACTGACAAAATATTCTTTTGCTTCATTTGAAGCAAGTTACTTTTAGGTGTATACAAATGTGGGACAAGATGCTTAAAACAGGTGTGCCTTATCTGAATTTGTCAACCATTTCCAAGTTTGAGACCTGTTAATCCTGTATTTCAAGCTCATCCAAACAAGGGGTTTAACTCTTATAATGAATTAGGCCATTATATTTACATGCTGTGCTATGGTCCAAATTCAGTTCCATATTTGAAGCCTATCCTCAGGCTGGCAGACCTTATACAAGATGTAGGAAATAATCAGTTTCATGGGGAAAAGCATCAAACTTGTGTTCCACATCAGTGACTCTCAACCTTTTCAGAGTCAGGGCCCCGCTTCCACCACTTTTTTTTTTTTTAATGTGGTAGCAGACCCATTTGAGAACAACTATTGTAGCTGCCTCAGTGCTTCACAATGAGGTTCTGCTGCCCCCAGGTAAAACTGCCCCAATCCCGGCTACACAGTCAGCCTGGGAAGGTCTGAGGTGCACGTGCTGATCCTGCTGCATTATGGTTCTCTTATCAGCCTAAAGCAGGCAGAAGCTACCTCATGCTGTGTAATCCTTCCCAGTCTGGCTCCCTATGCTTCTCTCAGAAAGAGGTGTGCCTGTGGAACTATGCTGCATGCCTCTGTTCCCAGAAGGAGGGATAGTCCACAGAAGCTGTTCCAGCCAAGTCAGCTCCATCCCTTTTAAGCTGATCAGAGGGCAGTTTTACCTGGTTGCGGCAGCACCTACATAGCAGCACCCCTTTTGAGGGGCTTGCAGCACCCCACTTGAAATCCACAGGTTTATCTTGTCCCAATAGGACCTCATACTTACTCATATAAACTTCACACCTCCTATCCACAGCCAATCAAATATCCGTTAGTATTGCACATATGTAGGTTACCTTTTAAGCAAGTACTACATATCGCCAACAAAGGTACTTATTACCTATATATGTAACAGTAGGCTATGTCTAAACTAATCCTGAAATCCTCCCTCATAAAATGTTTAATTGGATTTTATAGTTTTCAGATGCAACTTTATTCCACCCAGGGCTGGTTAAGGGTAAAGAATGAATAGGTGTTTTTTTGTGTGTCATAACATGATAGCATTACATGTTACCTTTCTGTAGATGGAAAAGATAGTCCCAATGGAAACAAGGCAGTCAATGTTAGAAGAGCCATCTAGAGGATCCATGCAGACTATATATTTGCCCTGGAAAATACAAGTAGAGAGGAACTTAATATGTCATAGTTAAACCTATTTTAAAAGCTTTTCTTGTGAAGAGTAACATCTAACTCTGGAATATTGTACATTCCACTTTAACACAATATTGAAATCTGGCAATTTTTTAAAATGCAGTTCTCCCTGCCAATTTTTGGCTTTATAATACTATTATTCCTTTTTCCCCATTTTTTTTCCATATAAAAAAGGAATACTGCCAATACAAGAAAAACAGCAAAACTTACTATAAATAAATTCTTCTAAATGTCCACAGTGAACAAAGAATGTCCTTTTTTTACTTACTGTAACATTAAAGAGTTATTTACAGTAATAGTTGGTTTGTTTGTTTGAAGCTGTTTATATCCTTTTAAACTGTATCTCCACAGGAACTGATTTAAGCATGGAAATGTTATAAAGGCAGTAAAATAAACTACAATTATAGAGACAGTAATTGTGCTTTAGGGAAAAGTACATTAGCTCAGATTCAGCATAAAAATATTTAACTACGATGAACTTTGTTTATTTAAGGGGTTATAACAATGCATCTCAACAGCCTTCTGCCTACAAAAGGTAGTCCAGAGTTTTTATTTTTGTCAAGCAGCAGAATAATACTAGTAGAAAGCTAATTTTGGTATCTCTACAATTCAGTGACTTAGGAAATGTTTCATGCAAAGAATAGGCTAAGATTTTGCTAAGTTCTATGAGCTTCAGGGAGAGTTTGTCTGAGTAAGGACATCAGGATTTTATTTACCATGAAGCATCACTTAAATGATCTACTAAAGCAGCTACAGCAGAGTCAAGCGACTGAGAGCTAAGTAGGATGAAAGAATGTGCATGCGAATTGTTCCAGAGATTGGAAAGGAAAGATGACAGAATTTAAGGCCCGAAATGGGAAAGAAGAAGTTGTTGGAAGAGAACTGTAGGAAGAAAGAAAATATCCAGAAACCAAGCAAGAGAGAAAAAAGACTCAGCTAAGAGAATTAAAGTCAACAGAAAGTGAAAGAGGTTGATTTTTGAGAGAGTTCATTCATATTTTCCCATATCCAGAAAAAGTCAGACATTTGGCCAAGTTCCTCCAAAATCTTTAGATCACGTTTTATCTGTACACATTTAAAGGAAAAGTTAACTTGAAATCAAGTTCTGAAAAGGTCTGCAAATTACTAACCCTTTTGTCAGGTTCTACTATTATAGCATTTTTGTTTTCTTCCGATACAATAACACATGTGCTGAAGGATGACTTGAGCATATTAATCACCAGGTCATTGGAAAGGATATCCAGCTTCTTTACTTGGTCTCCTGTCACATTGGTGGAACCAGCAATTCCATAGCTATAGCAATGAAAAAGATTGTTCCTCATCAGACAATCTATGGTCTGTTAATCATTTACACTTAACATGAAATAGCAAATACTTAGTGCCATGATTTTAAGGAAAGCCAAAGTGCTGAACAGATGGAAGTTGCTAGCTATGCATTTGGAATAAGACATTGTTTAAGTGCTAGATTCAGTTTTGACAATGGCCTCCCTCTTCTGTAGGTGCAGGGGGAATATTTCCCTCTTTCAGATCAACGGCTAGTTCTTTCAAAGTTGAGATCCTTTCTAGGAATTTAAGACAGGAAAGCTTGGTTTCTTCTTGAAATTAACATACTTTATGCTTCTGCATAAAGTACATTTTACAGCAGTTGTTTCAGAAGATATAGCAACCACGGTTCGCTAATGCTACTAATACTAACAAACACTACCCTATACTGACAGAAGCTTTTAGGGTCAATGAGTCTTCTGCTACTTGCTGTATGTGTCAAATTATTTAAATTTTTATTATATTTCTTATTAAGTATTGACACAGCTCATTACTACAGGCATTTTGAAAATGCTGATTAGCATAGCACCTGACCTACCAATAACATGCAAAATATTTGCAAGAATGATGTTGCAGAAAATCTGCTTCACCTTTTATTTACCCCTGCAAGAAAAAAAAAGCACACTAATTTCCTGTTTTGCTGTCAGCATGAAGCATGTGTAGCATCAGCTCTGATTGGCTGATCTGTGGCCACACCCCTGTTCTCTTCTAGGTCTGGATCTGAAAGCCTTAGTCTTCTAAGATGCAAACCTTTTACAGTGCAATCAGGAAAAAGGTGTTTCATTGAATTTAATATTAAATGGTGCTAACATATTAAATTACAGACAGCAAGTGATCATTAAGCCAGATATTATCAATCTTGGTCTTCTAGCCCATCTACCCGATTTTCCAGTTCAAAGGTTGTGTATTCATTGAATCAAATTCAATTTAATGAAGACTCTGACAACTGCAAGGATTTGGGTTATTTCACATCTTATCCACCAATAAACCACTGGGCCCTTTAAAAAGGAAGAGTCAAAACTCAACACTAGGAACCTTCAGCAAAGACTAGCTAAAGAGAAGAGGGAAATAGTAGCTACCTTCAGCAAAGACTAGAGAGAAGAGGAACAAAACTAAAAAACACCAAAATGGAGTCCGAGGATTTCCCAGCATTTGTTTCACCTGCCAAGCTAGTCTAAGATGTACGTGTTAATTATTTATGCCATTTATAGATCAGTCAAAACTTGCGTTAGGTTTTGTTTTTGTTTTTTTATAAAAGTAGTATTATAACAGGTGGTGTTGACTGGGCTTTTAAGATGAGGGGGACTTAGTTTTCTGTTCAGCTGTTTTATAAATTTCTATTGTTTTGCACTCTCTGATCTCATGTTCAGGTTGCTCCCGCTGGCAGGCCTGGACAGGGAAGTACTAGGGTCAGGCAGGAGAGGATACACTTCCTAAGCACTGTCCAACAATGCCAATATTTGTAGGCCAATACTAGCTTGATCAACAGAACAGCAGCTCTCTTTGTACAGCAATTTCTTGGCCTTATTTAGAAGGTGGGGTAGGTCTGCACCTTCTAGACTAACCAAAGGAGGTAGGTAATATATCTATCCATCTACCTGTAGAAATCTATAATATACCTATCTACCTGTGTTTCTCTATGTAGATCTCTCATATATATATCTATATATATATATATATAATCTATCTATACAGAGATATAGCACAAGCTTTGCTGAGCTAAAGCTGTCTTCATAAGCTCTCTAACGTAGACACTATCTGTCTACAGGTAGCTGGGATGATCTAGTTCAGGACGGTTCTGCTTTGAGATGCAGTTGAACCAGACAAATGGTTTCCAACCCTTTTTTTATACCAGGGCCCATCTATGAACCTTGATGGCCAGTCCTGACCTCCTGCCCCCAGCCCCCCAGTGTAAGGGGAAGGGGGTAGGTGGGCATAGGGCAGGGGAGCATGGGAGGCTCCAGGCAGCCTTTTCTCCCTTAAAGGAGAATCCATTTTTGAAGCCTGTTCATGACCTTTTCACATACTGTTGCCACCCACTTCTGGGTCCTGACCCCTGGGTTGAGAAACGCTGGACTAGAGGACCTCCTGCGGTCTCTCCCACCCCTCCACTGTCTGTGATTCTGTGATGGGCAGACCTGACACAAGGTCTCATCAGCTGCCCAGACCTCTGTGTCTCTCCACACAGGGAGAGGCAGATGCCACGGACGCCCCCCGCCCCCCGAGGGCAAAGCAGGCGGTTCCCGCGGCTGCTCGGTTCCAGCCCGGCCCCGCACTCACAGGCTGGCGATGCCGGCCTTGCGCACGGCGCTGGAGATGGCCTTGACGGCGGTGCAGAGCGAGTTGAGCAGCTGCGTGAACTCCCCCGTGCCCCGCGCGCGCCGCCCCTCCTCCATCACGAAGCGGGTCAGGGTTAGCACGTTCGTGTCGAAGGGCGCACGGTCCGTCATGGCGGCGGCGGCGGCGGCGGCGGCGACAGCGACAGGGGGACGGGCGGCGGCCACACAGCCAGACCGAGTCGCCGCCGGCCCCGGAACTAGCCGCGGCCCCGGGGGAGGCGCCCGGCCCGGCCTATCGCGCGGCGGGGCGGGGCGGGGCAGGGCAGGGAGCGCACGCCCCGCCCCGCTCCGCCTGCTTGTGGTTAGCCCAGTCCTTCCCTTGCCTCCCAGAGCAGCGCTGGTTCTCAGTGCCTGCCTCCCCTCTGTTTATCATACTTACCTGGCAGGGGAAGCAGCGTGACCACGTAGGCGAGCTCCCCAGGGTAATTGTCTCTGATATGTCCTCCATAGGAGGTCTATATTGAGCAGATTCTTTTTGGTATTGGGTGGTGGAACCGGAGCGTGCTCCATCCACTCCATGCATTGACCTGGTATTGCAGTGCTTCCAGGACCGGTGCAAAAAAACAGGGGAAAAAAAAAAAAAAAAGCCTCCCAGTTACCCGAGTCCCTCCACTTGCCTCCCAGAGCAGCCCCAGTTCTCACCGCCTGCCTCCCAGTTACTCGGCTCCCAGAGGCTGCCGTCTAGTTTTCCCAGTCCCTCATCCCCTGCTCAAGGTCAGCCCCCAAGAAAGAGCTGGACTATGGGGAAGGGTTTCCCTGCTAAACATTAGAAAGAAATCCACATGTGCTTTTTTGGAGAACCCCACAGGCACGCGCGTGGACAGGCAGGCCTGTTGGGAAGCAGCTGAGAGATGAACGTTTTTGTTCTGGTCCTGTTCACAGGAGCTCATTGCTACCCCTCCCCCTCTAGAAAAGGGCTAGTTAAGCATCACTGTCAGTAACAGAGGACTAGGAAAGGCAGATGAAATGCACTCTGTGGCATAGCTGGGGGGATCTCTTTGGTGGGACTACTTGGCTCTCCCAGGTTGCTTTCAATTTCAGCTAATATTTGTCCCCAACTGCATTAAAATAAACAACACATCTAACTGCGCAAAAGCATCCAGGCTCTGTTGTATCCTGGAGCAAACCTCACCAACTGCTTCCAGCTTCCTCTTTTTTTTTTTGGATCAAGCCTCTGAATTCAGGTGTAATTCTGTGATATGCAGAAAGACCAGTCAGGTCTGTCTGGAAGAAAAATAGTTCTACTATATCCTTATATGTTTGGCCCTCACTGTTAAATGTGATGGCTATAATGGGGAGAACAAGTACAGGTGCTTTTTCTGCACAAGCTTTTCTGAACTGTGACACGTTCCACTGAACAACTTCTGCAAAATCTGAGATCTGGTATATAGATTTTTATGGCTCTTGGTAAAGTCAAGCCCCAAATTATGCAATCTAAAAAGCAAACGTGTAAGTCCCTTCTATCTTGCATGAAAAAAAATGGGGTCCTGATGCAACCTGGCCAAAGAACACTGAAAAACGCATGTTTAGTAACTGATTCTTCTGAACTTTATCTTCAGCTGCCCAGATTCTGTTGCCTAAATCAGGGCAACCAGCATGGATTCGTAGCAGGTAGATTATGCCTGACTAATCCGGTTTCTTTTTATGACCAGGTCACAAAATGCTAAAAAGCAGGAGTAGAGGTGGATGTCCTTTTCCTGGATTTTCAGAAGGCCTTCAATACGGTATCTCATTCCATTCTCATAAATAAATTGAGAGGCTGTGACTTAGATGTTTACACAGTCCAGTGGGTGGCAAATTGGTTGGGGGACACACCCAGAGAGTGGTAGTAGAGGGGTTGGTATCGACCTGGAAAGATGTGGGTCATGGGGTCCACAGGACTCGGTCCTAGGACCTGTACTCTTTACTGTCTTCATCAATGACTTGGATGTGGGCATGAAGTGTACTCTGTCCAAGTTTGTGGATGATACTAAATTGTCCACACTTGGGAGGGTAGGGAACGACTGCAGGCAGACCTGGACAGGTTGGATAAAGTGGGGAGAGCACAATAGGATGCAGTACAACAAGGACAACTGCAGAGTGCTGCATCTAGGGCGTAAAAATATCCAGCACATCTGCTGGCTGGGGAATGGCCCTCTCAGCAGCACAGAAGCAGAAAGGGATCTCGGAGTCACAGTGGACTCCAAGATGAACATGAGTCTTCAGTATGACAAAATCATCAGCAAAGCTAACCATGCTTTATCGTGCATCAGCAGATTCATGACAAATAGAACCAAGGAGGTGATACTTCCCCTCTGTGTGGCACTGGTAAGACTGCAGTTGGAGTATTGCATCCAGTTTTTGGCACAGTACTTTAAGAAGGATGTGGATAACCTCGAGAGGGTCCAGAGGAGGGCCACTTGTATGGTTAATAGCTTATAGGCCAGGCCCTATGAGGCGAGACTAAGGGACCTGGACCTCCAGCCTCTGCAAGAGAAGGTTGAGAGGTGATCTTGTGGTTGCCTACAAATTCGTTAGGAGGGTGCAGCAAGGGATTAGAGATGCTCTGTTCACCAGGGCACCTCTTGGGGTAACAAAGAACAATGGTAACAAACTGACAGAGAGCAGATTTAGACTAGACATCAGGAATAATTTCTTCACAGTGAGGATGGTGAGAATTTGGAATGGGCTTCCAAGGGAGGTGGTGCTCTCCCCTACCTTGGGGGTCCTTAAGGGAAGACTGGATAGGCATCTAGCTGAGTTCATCTGTGCCCAGCACTCTTTCCTGCCCAGGCAGAGGGTCGGACCCTTCCAACTCTAGCATCTATGAATTTAAACCTGAATCAAGTGAGGATAATACAACTAGTGGTCTTAATCATGCAGTGGTAAAATATTAACTAAGTATGTTCATTGGGTGATGTTTTGTTGCTTATGTGCCCTGTATGACAAAGGTAAGGATATGTTTAAGTGCAGCTGATGAAAAAAGACATGGACTTAAGCAGGTGATTAAGTGGTTTCCTGACTTTGGAGTCAGTCTGAACTGCAGACAGCTTTCAGCCTCAAGGTGTGGGAGCTGACTGTCATAGACCAGGAAAGACATGGTCCCTAGGATCAAACAATAAGAAAAAGAAAATCATGTCCCACTGATTAAATGGGTTTGTTGTATTTTTTCCTGAAAGCAGTGGAAGCCATAGAAAGGGTGAACTGGAGAAGAAACATATTTGCAGCTACATTAGGTGGGTCTCTAATATCAGGGCCGGTCCTTCCTAAACTGTGAAACCTGCAGCAGCGGAAGTGGTGGGCTAACAGGGCTCAGCCCCTGCCCAACACAGGACAGCAGCAGGCATTGCTTTGGGGCAGCCTGGCCACAGGGTCCTACAGCGGGAGGGGGAGGAGTGGACACGCTAAGCTATCGTGCGCACTCACAGTCAGGATCACAGCCAGCCCAACTGCAGGTAGGTAAGTTTCTTTTAATCTGTTTTCTTTTTTTTCCGTGGGCTGGGGGGGAGGGCAGATTGAGACCCACACAGTGCAGGGAAGAGTGGGGTAGGGGAAGGGCAAATCATCCACCCCTGCCCCTGGCCTGCTCCTTCCTGCATTGTGGGGATTGTCCTATGACCCAGCCCGGCCCCCATTCACCATGACTGGGGCCCCGGCCCAGCCAGGTCATGGGACAATCAGAGCCTGGCAGCTCCACCAGAGGCACAGCATGGGGTATCTAAGGGGGAAGGGCACATAGCCCCCCAATTTTTGCATGGGTGAGGGTGGGCCACAACTGCAAGCTGGGCTCAGCCTCTGCTCTGTCTCCACACCTCACTGCTGTCGCCACTTCAAAAGCAGCAGGTGCCACCATATTTGTCCCGCTGCTGGGTGGGCTGGGCAGTGAAACACATGGCAGTGCCCGCTGCTTTCAAAGTGGCTGCAGCAAGGCACGGAGACACAGAGCAGAGGCTGAGCCCAGCTTGCAGCTGCAGCCTGCCCTCACCACCCATGCAAAGATCAGGGAGCCATGTGCCCTCCCGCTTCCTTGGCTGCCCAGTGCCACACCTCTGGAGAAGCCGCTGCACTCTTCCTGGGAATGACACAGGGTGGGGCAAGTCAGACACAGAAGTCCTGTGGGCTCCATCCCCTCCAGCCCAATGGTGCAGCCAAGGCTAGCCCCACTCCAGGACCCAGCTCTGGGGTGTGGCTGGTGCCAGGGTGGGGAGGCAGCCAGGGCTGGGGCCAGTACAGCTGGGGCAGGTGCTGGGGCCGAGAGGTGGCCAAGGTTGGTGAGGCCAGGGCAGTGCAGCCAGCAGGCTGCCAAGGCCAAGAAGCAGCCAGGGCTAGGGCCAGTGCTGCCAGAGCTGAGAGGCAACCATAGCCAGTGAAGCATGTGGGGCTGGCATGGCCAGGACCACGGCCAGGAGGTGGCTGGGGCCGAGGCCGGGGCTGGGAGGTGGCCAGGGAGGCGTGGTGCTGGGCAGTGCCGCTGCCGCCCTTGGCCATTTCCTCTCCCTCCTCAGACTTTCCCATGGGAGGGGGGCATGTGTGCATGAACATGCTTAGTCCTCCCCCAGATTTTGTTTTCTTCCTCCACCTATGCCCCTGCATCCAGCCCCTCACCACTCACCCCACCCTGCTGCCACTACCGCCACTGCCTTCTTTGGGGCAGGGGTCCCCAAAACCATTTCTTGCAGGGGGCCCCAAAAAATGGTGGGCTGGCTCTGTTTAATATGGTTTCTTTTCCTGCCTAGATTACCTCTAATCTGATCTATGCTCAGGATCAGTCTGAACAAGGATCAGTTGTATGTGAACAAGAATCAGTTCACCTCCTTGCAGACTGAGTTTTCTAATCAGGAAGGGCATCTTGAGACCCTCTGGGTCAAAGTACGAGGAGAACATGGGGAGGGTGACATACTTGTAGGAGTCTATTATAGACCTCCCCACCAAGAGGAAGAACTAGATCGAGAATTCAGTAGGGAACTGGTCAAGGCTGCGCGCTCCCAATGCATGATAGTCATGGGGGACTTCAACTTGCCTGACATCTCTTGGGATGAGCGCACAGCCAAATCTGACAAAAACATGTAGATGTATTTCTTGCTGGTGTCACTTGATCCCAGCCGTCTTCCTGCCTATGGCGAGGGGGCTGGACTCAATGATCTCATGAGGCCCCTTCCAGCCCCTAATGTCTATGAAATCTATGCTGACCTGAAGAGAAGCCACTGTTTTTTTCCTTCATAGCTGGCTTTATGACAAGTTTAGGAAGCTATCCAGTCCACTAACATTTTGTGTTAGCAACGTTTTCTGAATGATTAGCCTTTGCTCTCTGCCCTCCTGTTTCATTCATTCACTTGTAGCCCCTTCACTGCCTCTTAGGCATGTGATGAGCTTTCATACTGAAAGCCTTCCTGAAGAGATTACAGCATAGCCTAAAAGCCAAAAGCCTTAACAGTCTTGGAACAGAATCAAGGCAGCTGTATCTGAATGCATAAAAAAATAATAACATGCATAAAATGAAGGCAAACATGTTTCTAAATTGCACCATTAATTAAACCAAAAAGTCTGAAGCCATTGCTAATTTGCATGCACCTTTGCTGAAGAGATACCTTTAATTATTTTATACCCATTGTCCCCAAAGGTTATAATAATGGATGGTTGTGTCTTTTGGTGTTTTTTTAATGAAATTAGATGTGCAAGCTGATTGAAGAAATGTTAGGACATGTCTGCTTTCTGTTACCCACAGATAAGCCTGGGGCATTAAAGGAAATCACCAAAATAAAAAATTTGGAAAGAATATTTTTTCTAGAAAGAGTCCTGACTGGGGGCAGAGGGAGGAGAGTATAAGGATGCTCTCCCATGTAGAAGCAGAAAGGAATGTAAAGATAAATAAGCATAGTCTATGGTGTAAAGTGGTTCTTCTTTTACCTGCCTTTTTGCAAGAGACAGCTTTGAATTTAAAGCTATTCAGAAGATGTTAAAAACTTCTTATTGAAAATATTAATGTGCTAAAGCCTTGAAGAAAAACACTGATGTTTGGAAAACCTTCTTAATAGAAGGTGTTGGTTACAGCTAGCTCACATGTCTGCTCAAAGACATAAACTTTGGTTGCTCCTTCAGTCCTAGAAACAGCAGGTCTTTTTTTAGATGTATAGTTACAAACAATGCATATAATAATATAGATGTTCACATCATAACTTCTTGATGCCCTTTTTAATAGGATGATGAGATGATTTATGTGCAATTAGTGAGTGGGTATAAGTGACTATTAACATAAGAAGTCATATGAGTATAAGCCAGGGGTGGGCAAAATGTGGCCCAGGGGCCAGATGCAGCCCGCCAGGTTATTCTATCCGGCCGTGGGGCCCCGCAAAATTTAGAAAATTAATATTTATCTGCCCTGGGCTTCCTGTCATGTGGCCCTTGACGGCTTGCCGAAACTCAGTAAGTGGCCCTCTGCCCAAAATAATTGCTTGCCCCTGGATAAGCCATTTCCATTAATGGGACAATGAATTATTGCAGTTTCTAAGCAAATTACCAAACTCAAAAAGATGAGCACCACCTCTACAAAATTACGATGAAAGTACAGTGATTATTTAAGATTATTTAAGTTTAAGGATTCTTTAGGAATTTATAGTTAATGTTAAAAAATACTTTTGTGGGAGTTCAATGACATATATAAATGAAGGTTAATTGAGCCCATTTGAAACTGGACTTTAACTCGGTGATGAAACTGAAGGTATGTCTTAGAGCCTTGTTACACATTAATTTTAGGTGGCTCCTGGCACTCTTAACCCCTGGATTGTCCACACAGTAACACCTAAAACTAGTTTTAAGCACACTTCAGGCAACTTAAAGTTAAAGATAGATACCCATCAGCTCAAAGCTCAAGGGAAACATTTTGAGTACAGCCCAGGACTATTGGTGTTGTCAATCAATATGGTATAGAAAAGCAAGCCAAGGTAAAGAATAAAGGATTGGTATGACATGATTCCATTAATTCAAGTCTCCAAGTGAAAATATTGTGCTGCATTCTAAATGGGGCACAATAGATGGTGATGCTCTATTGACAACTTCCTTGAAGGAAATGGAATGACAAAAAACAAGTCTGATGTTCACAAGAGCAAGTATTGCCACAACAGGTTTGTCCTAGCTAAACAAGGGTTCAACCTATACAAGGTGGGTAATTAGAAAAGGAATTTTTTGAACCACTTCCAATATGCTGTTTACCGTGGAAAAGGTGTGGTCAGAGGTGATGGCAAAATCCTTAACCTGAATCATAATCTCCAAACAAATCCCTTCAATGCCCAGCACTATGAAAAGCAGAGTCTCTTAAAAACAGAAGTCTCTACAGAGTTGCAAGACTTTTGTAGAATAAGGTTGATGGTAGCTCAGTAAACTACTACTTTTCACTGGTGGCTACATTTTGCGCTCCGAACTAGTGTGTGTGTGTGTGTGTGTGTGTGTGTGTGTGTGTGCGTGCGTGTGCGTGCGTGTGTTTATTAGTGCTCCAACTATATATATATGACTTTTCTAGGTTTTATAGTTGCAAAGAAAACTTCTCAAACCAATATCTCTAAGAAGGGTGTTAACTACTCTAGCCTAACATGACTTATCATTTCAAGGAGATGACATGAGCTCTACTGATGATAACATAAATTAGTTTTTCTGTTGGTTGAAGTATCTAAGAAGGAAAAGTGATACTCATATTATGAAAATATATTGTGAATAATTTCTGATTTTTGCATGTCAAGAGGGTAGTATTTGGGAAAGTAGTTATTTTGTTCCCAGTCTTATCTTTGCTCTTGTATATACCAGATTGATCAACTGTGTGAGAGAGAGCGAGATCTTTGAGAAATGCTGCAATGATGAAACAATCAATCCTCAGCAGCAACTGATTGATACCAGCAGCAAATTGTTTGATTTGAATCATCCTGAAAGATAATTTCAGACACATCAACAACATATTTTTGTCACCAAAAGCAGCAGCCTATGGTTGTTGCTTTAAGAGATGGATAGGATGACCAACAGGACCTAAATCACATACTGGTCTTAATATAATCCACTATAGTGTACAGAAGCATATACAAACCCAAGATGTCTTTAAAGTATCAGTAACTAATTTGGGGCTGGTGGCAGTCTATTCAAAGTAGTATAGAACTCAGCTTAGGCTCTCTGTCTTGGTATTTCCCAACTTCTTGAACAAGTTTTGCAACCAGTAGTAAGCTTTCTGCTCTGCTGCAGCTAAACTGCTCCCAGTACTTGAGCTTGTGATTGTAAAACTAGCTTGGGTTTTCTATTCTACTGTCACCTTAGTGTTGACCTACCCTTAGATTATTACTGATTATGTTCTCAAACCTGGCCATATTAAGTCAAGATAATAAGTACTATATCATGGAATTAACATGGGCTAGGTACAGACATTCAAAAAGCCCAAGGTGGAATCAAATTAAGTTACATGGTTTTCTTTAAGAGGCATAGTTTAGACTGATAGCAAACAGAATACGCATTCGCCCGTTGGTGTGTATGGGGGGGAGGGTAAATCTTAGACTGAGTTCAGCCATTTTTAAACCAGTCTACATGTGTGGAACTTCTGTTATGGGTATAGACCACTTTTGGGTGCTGAACTTCTATTACGGATATAGACTGGTTTTCCAAACAGTGTAATGTCTGTACCTGGTTATGGTGTCTTGTAGACAATATTCATTCATATCCTAGTTTGGAGCCCATGGCTATAGCAAAATCATGAAGGAAATGGTGTAGAGCAAATGAATGTGCCACAAAATTTTCAAAAAAGTAGGAAAAGCTTTTTAACGTTCAAAACCAGACATACATTGCAACTCTATTGAAATGTAACTGAGTGACAACTAGAAAACCCGTGTAAGTCACAACTAGGCACTGGGTTCTGAAGAATTCTCTTCAGAAATCAGTAAGTTAAACATTTATTGAAAACAAGCAGTGAAGTTGGGGAAGCAAGGTCAGTTCTGGTTGATTAAACACTGCTGAATCAACTCACTTTCCTAAAGACAAAAAACACAACCTTTTTTTGAGAGAATAACGGATGGTTAAACCATACATGTCTAAGGGCCGTGTACATACATAATACACACATTGTTGATTCAAGCTTTTCTCCTTGTATGCAGGATCCTTACAACATACCTACACAAATAAGACATAGGCAGCATAACTTGCATAACTTAGAATTATTTTGCTCTGAAGTTTGCCTGAAGAAAGATTTGCATGACAAAAAACTGAAGTTAGCTAAAGTAGTATTTTGAGAACAAACCACATTTACAGAACAAGAGCAAACAGAATGTTCCCATACAAATTGCTTCCAAGCTTCATATGTAAATTTTATCTCTTTCTCACAGTTGATAGCTTCAGGTAACAGATAGAAATACATGGGAAACAGAATTTTGTGCTTAGCCTTGTGTACTTGGAAAATTGTAATCAATTGTAGCTGGTATATTTCTGTTTTTTTGACATAAGTGATATCAGCTGAATACCAAAATACCTTGTTGTCCTGGAATAAGAGTGTCCAGATGGTGGAGGGAGGCTGTTTATACTGATAGAAGTTATAATGTTTTAAAGTTAGTTTATGGTGAAATCACTTTCACATGGATACTAGTATCTACCTACAGTTAAAAAAAACAGGCCTAAAGATATTTTGCTCTGTGGAATCAAGGCAAGATTTGAGATACTCATAATTGGATCCATACCTCTCTTGCACCATAGAGTTCAGCTCACCAGCCTTTCTTTATATTTGTATGCAGCAGAGGTTAATACTATGATGAACTGGGGAAGAAGACTGGACCTAGCAGCTCTTCCAGTTGCTGTATAGCACAGAGCAGGATGCAGCTGCTCAGTTTCTTTGGCTTCTTCAGTCAGGATTAACATCTGCACTTTCAGACCATGATACAATAAAACACTTAAGATGGATTAAGCAATTGCTTATTTCTGTCTGTATTGGATAAAAGACCTAAGCTGATGTACGGATCCCACAAAGGCAGGCATTGCAGTTAGCTATGAAAAAAAATTCATGGACGCCTGATCCTGGAGGCTGTCAGGCCAGTTGCTAGCTTGACCACAAAACACATTCAAATAAACTCCCAAGCATTTACAGATTTTGGTTTCTGTTTTGTCTCAGAAAATACTCCATTTCTTTCAAGTTACTTGAGGTATCCCAATAGTTCTTCTAACTCATCTATGCCTGTTGAAAAAAAGACTGTTACATCTCTAGATTCAGGCTGAAAATAAGTGCAAAGTTGAAGGTCACTTTTTCATTTACAAACTACATAAAGTAAATCACTTTGTACATCTACATTTTGACCCAGCCAATTTAATTCTTTAACTTCCCTGAGGCAAGGGTTTTTGTGGATGGTATCTTTATTTCAACCAGCTCCATGATGAACTCCAAGATAAACATGTACCGACAATGCGAGGTCACGGTTGGCAGGGCTAACTGGACCTTGTCGTGCATCCACAGGTGCATCTCAAGTAGGGCCAAGGAGGTGATCTTCCCCCTCTATGCAACACTGGTCAGGCCACAGCTGGAGTACTGTGTCCAGTTCTGTGCGCCCCATTACAGGAGGGATGTGGACAATGTTGAGAGGGTCCAGAGGAGGGTCACCCGCATGATCCGGGGACAACAGGGCAGACCCTACAATGAGAGACTGCGGGACCTGAACCTGTTCAGCCTTCACAAGAGAAGGCTGAGGGGGGACCTGGTGGCAGTCCATAAACTCACTAGGGAGGACCAGAAGGGTTTGGGAGAGACTTTGTTTCCCCTAGTGCCCCCTGGCATAACAAGGAATAACGGCCACAAGTTGTTGGAGAGGAGGTTTAGATTAGACATCCGCAAGAACTACTACATGGTCAGGGCGGCTAGGATCTGGAACCAAGAGAAGGCTTGATGCCTACCTGGCTAGAGTCATCTGAGCCTATTTCATAGACATCAGGGCTGGAAGGGACCTCGGGAGATCATCGAGTCCAGCCCCCTGCCCAAAGGGCAGGAAGTCAGCTGGGGTCATAGGATCCCAGCAAGATAAGCATCCAATTTACTCTTGAAGGTGTTCAATGTAGGTGCTTGAACCACCTCCGCTGGCAGACTGTTCCAGACCTTGGGGGCTCGGACAGTAAAGAAATTCTTCCTTATGTCCAGCCTGAAACAGTCTTGCAGGAGTTTGTGACCATTTGACCTCGTCATCCCTTGGGGCGCTCTGGTGAACAAACGTTCCCCCAGATCCTGGTGGTCACCCCTGATAAACTTATAGGTGGCCATCAGATCACCCCTGAGCCTGCGCTTTTCCAGGCTAAAGAGTCCCATGTCTCTCAGCCTATCATCGTAAGATCTGTTTTTCTGACCTCTGATCATGCGTGTGGCTCTCCTCTGGACTCTCTCAAGCTTCTCCACATCCTTTTTGAATTGTGGAGCCCAAAACTGGACGCAGTACTCCAGCTGTGGCCTCACCAAGGCCGAGTACAAGGGGAGAATGACGTCCCGGGATTTGCTCGAGAAGCATCTATGGATGCAAGCCAGCGTTTTGGTCGCTTTACTAGCTGCAGCATCGCATTGCAGGCTCATGTTCATCTTGTGGTCAATGATGACCCCCAAGTCTCTTTCTTCTGTAGTGCTATCCAACGTAGCACTGCCGAGCCTATAAGGATGCTGCAGGTTTTTCCTCCCAAGGTGGAGAACCTTGCATTTTTCGGTGTTAAACACCATCAGGTTCTCGTCCGCCCATTTGCTGAGCTTGTCCAGGTCAGCCTGGATCACCCGCCTATCTTCTGGCGTGGATGCTTTGCCCCAAAGTTTGGTGTCATCGGCGAACTTGGCCAGTCCACTCCTGAACTCCAATGTCCACATCATTAATGAAGATGTTGAACAGTATGGGTCCCAAGGACAGAGCCTTGAGGGACCCCACTGGTCACAGGGCACCACGATGAGTGACTGCCATCAATTACAACCCTCTGGGTCTGACCACGGAGCCAATTTCCCAGCCAGCGGATCGTGGTGGAGCCAAGGCCACAACTGGCCAGTTTGGCCAAGAGGTGATCATGGGATACCAGATCAAAAGCTTTTTTGAAGTCAAGATATATGACATCAATCTCTTCTCCCTCGTCCAGGTGATAGGTCACCTGGTCATAGAAGGAAATGAGATTGGTCAAACAAGACCTACCCGCAACAAACCCGTGCTGGCTATCCCTTAGAATGTTAGCCTGGGCCAGTCCATCAAGGATGGCCTCCTTAATAAACTTTTCTAAGATCTTCCCCAGGATAGAAGTCAGGCTAATGGGCCTGTAGTTAGCCGGATCCACTCTCCTCCCTTTCTTGAAGATCGGCACCACATTGGCCTTCTTCCAGTCTTCGGGCACTACACCAGAGCGCCAGGAGTTTTCAAAGATCCGTGCCAGGGGCTGGGCTATGACGCTCGCCAGCTCCTTGAGTACCCTGGGGTGCAGATTGTCAGGGCCGGCTGACTTGAAGGTATCCAGCTTCTCAAGATGTTCCTTCACGAGGTCAGCATTTATGGAGGGTAGGGGATCCCCATCACCCGAATCTCCCTGTCCCACAGCAGGCATGGGCATCCCATGGGACTGATGAAAGACTGACGCAAAGTACCTATTTAATAGGTTGGCTTTTTCCTGGGCGTCAGTTGTCAGTTGCCCCATCTGGTTTAGCAGGGGTCCAACGTTGCCCTTGCTTTTCCTCCGGCTCCCCACATATCTGAAAAAGGACTTTTTGTTGTCCTTGATGCTTGAAGCTAGTTGGAGTTCAGTTGCAGCCTTGGCTTTCCTGGTTTGCTCCCTGCAGGACCGGACCAGGGCAGAATAATTCTCCTTGGAGGTGAATCCCATCCTCCATCCTTTGTAGGCTTTCCTTTTTAGCCGCAGGAGGTCCGCTAGGTCCCTGGAGAGCCAGGAGGGCTGCTGTGCCTTCTTGCTGCCTTTCCTCCGTGTTGGAATAGATTTAGCTTGTGCATTGAGGATCGCTTCCTTGAGAAGCAACCACTCTTCTTGAACTCCCATCTCCCTGGGGTCATGGTCCCTGAGGGCCTGACCGACAAGCCTCTTGAGCTTGTCAAAGTCGGCTTTTCTGAAGTCAAGGACTTCTGTGTTGCTGACTGACTTGCCAGCTTTATGGCGGATGGTGAAGGTGATCAGCTCGTGGTCGCTGTCACCCAGCTTCCCATCGATCACTAGGTCGCTGATTAGGTCGTCCCCCGTAGCCAGTACCAGGTCGAGCAGCGCTTTGCCTCTCGTTGGCCCATAGACTTCTTGAGTCAGGTAGAGGTCATCCACGCACGAGAGAAAGCTTTGCGACCGCTCAGGATTTTGCTGAGTGATCTTCCCAGGAGATGTCCGGGTAATTGAAGTCACCCATGACAACCAAGGTCCTGGAGCAAGCAGCCTCAGTCAGTTCCCGGGCGAACTCCTGGTCAAGCTCAGGACTTTGAGTGGGAGGTCTGTAGTAGACTCCCACCGTTGTGTCCCCTGTGCCGAATTCCCCACGAATTTTTACCCAGAGGGTCTCTAGCTGTCCATGCCGGTCGCCAACATCAGCTTGCAGGGACATGTAGCTTTCCTTCACATAGAGAGCTACACCCCCGCCCCTTTTGTCAACACGATCCCTCCTGTACAGGGTATAGCCCTCTATACCCGTGGTCCAGTCATGGGTGGAGTCCCACCAGGTCTCCATTATCCCAATGACGTCATAATTCTTTGCACTGAGCAGGAGGACAAGCTCCTCCTGCTTGTTGCCCAGGCTCCTGGCATTAGTGTACAGGCAGGCAAGTGTGCCCTTAGGGGCTCTTGCCTTGCCCACAGATTGTGCCAGGGCTGGGGCAGGGGTGGGCTCCCTTAAGTGCCTTGGTCTGCTGGCTTTGCAAGGGTTGCTCAGCGGGCCAGCAGTGGCAGTAGTCCCCCCATCCCCCAGCACGCTTAGTTTAAAGCCCGGTGGAGCAGGTCAGCCAGCCTGGCTGAGAAGAGCCTCCTCCCCAGGGGAGAGAGGTGGAGGCCATCTCTTCCCAGCAGCTCGCTGCCTCTCTCGCCAAAGAGCGGGCTGTGGTCATGGAAGCCAAAGCCTTCCCGATGACACCAGCTCCGCAGTCTTTGGTTCACTGTGTGGATCCTCCTCTCCCTCCTCAGCCCATAGCCCGAGACTGGGAGGATCGACAAAAACACCACCTGAGCTCCCAGACCCCTAAGCCCCGCTCCCAAATCCCTGTAGCGCCTCATGACCTGGCTGGGGGTGCTGCGAGCCATGTCATTGGTGCCCACGTGAATAAGGAGCATGGGGTAGTGGTCTGTGGGCCGGAGGAGCTGTGGGATCCTCTCCGCAATGTCTCAGATGCGGGCCCCCGGGAAGCAGCAGACTTCCCAGGCTAAGGGGTCGGGGTGGCAGATTGCCCCCTCAGTCCCCCGCAGGATGGAGTCTCCCACAACAAACACCTTTCGCTTTGTCTTGGGGAGAGCGGGGGGGCAATAGCTGTGGTTGAGCCTGGGTTGCCTGTGGAGCTGGCAACTGAGCAGGCTCTGCTGGGGCTGCAAGAGGTGCGAACCTGTTGCTAAGCTCCGGCGAGGGAGGGGCCTTGGTGCGGCGGGCCTTAGGGCCCTTGACCACCTTGGTCCATGCCCCTGACTGGGCAGAGCGGGAGGTCCCAGAGTCCTCCTTAGTCCTGGAGGGAGACGGTGCTCTACCCTGCGGCTCCCGGGGGAGAAGGGCCTGGCAGTAGGAGTCTATCTCCTGCTCGCAGTCCCTGATGGCACGCAGTCTCTGGACTGTGGCCTGGAGCTCCTCCAGCTGGCGTGCCAGAGACCCCAGTAGGGAGCAGACCCTGCAAGGGGAGGTGGCCATGCTCCCGGGCCCCAGAGCCTGAAAAAGGGACAGGCAGCCCCCGCAGCCAAGAGCCAGGGGCTCCGTCTGCGTGGAGCCCAGAACCATGGGCTCCGTCTGGGTGGCCGTCTCTGAGGTGCCCGATGGGGGGGGCCGCAGAGCCTGAGGGGACCCTCGGGGTGCGGCGCATGCCCATCCGTGTCATGCCTCTGGTAGGCTGGCTACGGCTGGGGCTGACTACTCTGGGGGGGTCGCAGGCAGGGTCTCGTGCCCTCCCACGCGAACTCCACGCTAACTCAAGCGCCTGTTTACGCAGCCTGTTCACGCGGCTCCGGTCGCGTGGCTCCCTGGGGGGCTGGGCCAAGTAGGGGCCTGGGCGGGGGCTTGACCCGGCCCAGCTCCAGGCAGCCGCCTCCTCCCAGGGAGCGAGGAGTTAACCCCTTCCCACCACGAGCCCGCTTACCTCCGGCTGTGCTGGGGGTCGGCAGGGGGCTCTGCGGCTGCTGAGGGGGTGTCTGGGGGGCTTCGGGGGAGCGGGGGCGCAGCGGGCTTCACCCGCGCATCTCTCACCGCTCTGGAGCCTAACTGAGCTTTTTTTTTTTTTTTCCCCCGTTTGGCGGCCCTTTTAAACTGTGCGCATGCGCAGTGGGCCTGCTGTCAGGGAACGCTGGTTTCTCAGGCCAGGGGGGCCCTGCCCGCCCTGCTGTACAGGAGGGGGACTGGTGAGTACCCCACTCCTTCTCTTCTCTCTCCCTGGGGGGCTGGGCCAAGTAGGGGCCTGGGCGGGGGCTTGACCCGGCCCGGCTCCAGGCAGCCACCTCGTCCCAGGGAGCGAGGAGTTAACCCCTTCCCACCACAAGCCCGCTTACCTCCAGCTGTGCTGGGGGTCGGCGGGGGGCTATGCAGCTGCTGAGGGGGTGTCTGGGGGGCTTCGGGGGAGCGGGGGCACAGCGGGCTTCACCTGCACGTCTCTCACTGCTCTGGAGCCTAACTGAGCTTGGATGGACTGGATGTGTCAGCAGGCCCAGATGAGCTGCATCCGAAAGTACTGAAGGAATTGGCCAGTGTCATAGCAGAACCACTGGCATGGCTGTTTGAGCACTTGTTGCACTCAGGTCAGGTCCCAGAGGACTGGAAAAGGGCCAGTGTGGTCCCTATATTCAAAAAGGGGAGGAAGGAGGATTCGAGTAATTATAGGCCAGTCAGTCTCACCTCTACCCTTGGAAAAGTCTTTGAAAAGATTATTAAAAATCAAATGTGTGTGAGTCCAGCAGGAAAAATAATGTGGCAGGGCAACCAGCATTGACTTATAGCAGGTAGATCATGCCTGACTAATTTGGTTTCTTTTTATGACCAGGTTGCAAAATGCTTAGATGCAGGAGTAGAGGTGGATGTTGTTTACTTTGATTTTAGGAAGGCCTTCGATATGGTATCTCATCCCATCTTCATAAATTAATTAAGAGGCTACTACTTAAATGATCACACAGTCCGGTGGATGGCAAATTGGCTTGGGGGTTGCACCCAGAGAATGGTAGTGCATGGGTTGGTATTGACCTGGAAGGATGTGGGTAGTGGGGTCTGCAGGGTTTGGTCCTTGGACCTGTACTCTTCAATGTCTTCATCAGTGATTTGGATGTGGGTGTGAAGTGTACTCTGTCCAAGTTCGCAGATGATACTAAATTATGGGGTGAAGTGAACATACCGGAGGGTAGGGAACGATTGGAGGCAGACCTGAACAGGTTGGAAAAGTGGGCAGAACATAGTAGGATGCAGTACAACAAAGACAAATGCAGAGTGCTGCACCTAGGGCATAAAATATCCAGCACACCTACGGGCTGGGGAATGACCCTATCAGCAGCACAGAAGCTGAAAGGGATCTTGGAGTTATAGTGGACTCCAAGATGAACATCAGTTGTCAGTGTGATGAAATCATCAACAAAGCTAACTGCACTTTATCATGCACCAGCAGATGCATGACAAAGAGAATCAAGGAGGTGATACTTCCCTTCTGTGCAGCATTGGTAAGACTGCAGTTGGAGTATTGCATCCAGTTTTTGGCACAGTACCTTAAGAAGGATGTGGATAACCTCGAGAGGGTTCAGAGGAGGACCACTTGTATGGTTAAAGGTTTGCAGGCCAAAGTCTATGAGGAGAGACTAAGGAACCTGAACTTCTTTAGCCTCCTAAAGAGAAGGCTGAGAGGTGATTTTGTGGCTGCCTACAAATTCATTAGGGGGGCTCAGCAAGTAATCAGAAATGCTCTGTTTACCAGAGCACCTCTTGGGGTAACAAGGAACAATGGTCACAAACTGACAGAGAGCAGGTTTAGGCTAGACATCAGGAATAATTTCTTCATAGTAAGGGTGGTGAGAATTTGGAACGGGCTTCCAAGGGGTGTGGTGCTCTCCCCTACCTTGGGGGTCTTTAAGAGAAGGCTGAATAGACATCTGGCTGGGGTCATCGGACCCCAGCACTCTTTCCTGCCCAGGCAAGGGGTCAGACTTCATGATCTGTTGAGGTCCCTTCTGACCCTAGCATCTGTGAATCTATAAACTACAATGTCTAACAATTTCCCTTTTTAAACATCTTATAAGCAAATTTACATACTAAAAAGTCTTTCAAATAATATTTTGGTGAGAAGACCAGGCACTTTGTACCACAAGCTATCAAGCTAATAGTAGAGATACCAAGTTTAGCTGTTTATTTTGCAAGACAGACTTGTTTCATCACTAGAGATGTTGTAGTATGATGAAACCTTGCAATGTCACAATAACATATTAAAATGTCTCAATATGTAAATAGAGTGTGGCCATGTTGATCCAAGCTAACTGTTGTGATATCTTAGTTTGCAGAAAAATAAGGCAACTCTGTTGAAAGTAGGAGCCTTTAAATTGAGGATAGCTGAAAGATGGGTTAGATAAAACGGAGATAAAAAACAAAGTTAACACTTTAATGCAGTGTGTCCACATCTTAGGACATAATCTTGCAACTGGATTTAAGGAGGCAGACCTTCACTGTCCATGCAGATTTAGTTGCAGTATCAGGAGCTAAAATATACATTGTTCTTTTCTTTTTTTAAAAGATCTATTTAATTTTAAAAAGCTGAATCCTGATGTTTGGGGTGATTTAAGAGAACAGCATTTCAAATGTTCAACAGGGAGATCTTATTTTGGGCATTAGTTCAGCTCTAGTGATTTTTAACCTTACACAGTTCAGTTCAAGGTTTCTAAGTAATCTCAAATGGTTATCAGCATGACAGAAAAGCCTTTTCTTCCAAATTCCAACTCATTGTTTATGCTGTAAATAGGCTGCAGAAACGGTCTTTGGCTCTCCCAGTCCTGCTTGCTCTGTGATGAAGATCTGACCTGAATCCATTGTATTAGCCAGAAATGGACAATAATGAAATGCACTAAAGCATCTACACAAAGACCCTCTTTGTGCCTTGCTACACAACGATGTGGTTAATAAGGAAGCTGAAAGGAATGAATGGTCTTATGGTTATTCCCTGTTAGTGATCATGTTCTCTTGCATGGTGAAAATACCAGCAACAAGACTACCTAATGGCACAACCACCTTTTTAATGATATAATTAATAATACTTGGTGTGTGTATACCATGTTATGTTTTCTAAACTCTTACAAAACATTAACGCCTCACAACTCGTTATGGACGATGGTAAGTAAAGAAAAGCGGAGGCAGATAGTTTGATCCAGACTACAAAGGAACTCTGTGTCAAAGCCAAGTATAAAAGTCTACGGCATTGCAGATTTTCTTGGCAACATGTACAAAAGTGGGAAGTACTGGATGGAGAGAGAAGTTTTCTTAAAATAGAAGAGATTTTAATTTGTGAAAAGCTTTAAGCATCACAAATGAATTTGTCCAGCTAATATGCTATTCTTTTGTGAGACCGCCACAGCTAGTAGAGAAGATCTAGAAGCTCACCTAAATATTGAAGGTGCAAGCTACGTTGGTTCAGCAGGAAAAATGGGATTCCAGGTAGGGAAGCACTGCAAGGTGACATGGCTCTGAAAGAAGAGTAAGAAAGAATCCTTCACTTCAGATTGCTCCACATGATCTAGTTGCTTGAATTAGGAATAATAGCCATTGGCCTAATGGCTTTTTAATGAACTAGTTAATAGATTGCTATTAACATTAGAATTTTATTGTAAAATTTCCCACCAGTGACTCCATTCCACTGATGGGAGCAATGTTGAGAAATTTTACTTTATGGGCACCTATACTCTTTGGGACAGGAATTTTTGTTTATCCCATGTTTAGATAGCCTCTGGTACAGCAAGGTCCTGATCCATGATTGGGGCTTCTAAGTATTTTTGCAATGCATAAGATAAACTGTAGTCATAATAATTTAGGAAACAAATTCTGACATAAGCACTACTTCAGGAAACAAATCTAGGCCCTCTAGGTCCTGGTCTTGACTAAATAGTTCATATTTGTCAACCCAATATTGTAACACTATTTGTGTGCGTGTGTGAGAGCACACATATTTACAGAGATAAAGTAAAAGTTAGTTCTGTGATTTTTTGGGGGGGGGGTGTTAGTGGAAAGTATATCAGGGAATTCCTAATCCTTGTTTTTTAAAGTGTATCATTGCAATTCATGCTGTCTGTTCCTTACACAATATAAGGATGTTATCACAGGGGTATCACACAGTGGAAGGATAAAAAAGAAAGCCTATAATGATCAGTTTTGAAAATTCCTCTCTTTAATTTCTGAATTTTTTTACAATGCACACAAATACCTCAGTGGTTTACTAGCAGTTATTTCATTTGTCTGGGTGTTTCACAGTTGTCCTGCTTAGTTACCTTTTTCCCTATTGCAAGATCCCTTTGATTATACTGACTAAATTTTGTTTTAATTACCATAAGCGCAAGAAATGATTTGCCATAAGAGTAATATAGCTGGAAGCACAAGTACCCTGATACCTAAGATGAAATACACAGTTTATTCAGTGCCTGCTAATGGAAGTTCTCTAGCTCTGTGTCATCCTGACCCACTGATACTAAGAAGGCTCCTGCCACACCGGAAAAGAGTTTTGGTTTCTTAAGATTAAATCTAAGTTACAGTGTCAGAGTCTAATAAAACCACTAAAGCTCAGATGCTTTAAATGGGACCAAACTACTCATATCAGAAGGAAAGAGAGATTTGCTGATCAAAGTCAAGAAGTTAATTTGTTCTTGATTTTTGTATTTCTAGTTTGCAGTTCTTAGACTTCTAATCTGCAAAAAAAGGAATGTGGCCAGGACCTTGTTGGGCTGAGAGATTATTCTTAACTAAATCGCTTGTTTTGTCTGTTATATGTCAAGCATTATTATATCCACATAATATTTATTGGCTTGTGCAAAGTGCTAACACTTTGTGGGGGGGGCGTATCCCAGGTTCCCTAGCACCAGGTGGAACCCCTCATATTGGTGTTTTGTGGGACACCATGGGTACCTATACTCATGCAGGGAGGCTGCTCCAATGTGCTGTAATTACAGCATGTCAGAGTAGACTTGGTTAATCAAGTCTACTGCAGCATGGCAATTACCGTGCTCCAGCAGACTCCAATGTCACATGTATCAGTGTCCTCGTGCTAAAAAATGAAGGCAGGGGCATTTAATAGTTTCATAGTTTGTAGGGTCGGAAGGGACCTGAGCAGATCATCAAGTCCGACCCCCTGCCATGGCAGGAAAGAGTACTGAGGTCAAACTACCCCAGCAAGGTGATTGTCTAGCCTCGTCTTAAAGACCCCCAGGGTAGGAGCCAGCACCACTTCGCTTGGAAGTTGGTTCCAGACCCTAGCCATCCTGACAGTGAAGTAGCGCCTCCTGATGTCTAATCTGAATCTACCCTCTGCCAGCTTGTGACTGTTATTTCTAGTCACTCCTGGTAGTGCTCAGGGGAACAGGGACTCCCCCAATGCCTGCTGGTCCCCATTTACTAGTTTGTAAATGGCCACAAGATCCCCTCTCAGCCTTCTCTTGTGGAGGATGAACAGGTTCAGGTCACATAGCCTCTCCTCGTAGGGCCTGCCCTGCTGACCCCTGATCATGTGAGTGGCCCTCCTCTGGACCTTCTCCATGTTGTCCACATCCCTCTTGAAGTGCGGCGCCCAGAACTGGACGCAGTACTCCAACTGCGGCCTGACCAGTGCCGCATAAAGGGGGCGTATCACCTCCTTGGATCTGCCTGAGATGCATCTGTGGATGCATGACAAGGTGAGGTTGGCCTTCCTGACTGCATCCCCACACTGCCTGCCTATATTCATCTTGGAATCAATGATGACTCCAAGATCCTTTTCTGCCTCTGCACTGACGAGAAGGGAGTTCCCCAGCCTGTAGGTATGGTGCTGGTTCTTCCTCCCCAGGTGCATTACTTTGCATTTGTTGGTGTTGAATCCCATCCTATTCTCGTCCGCCCACCCCTGTAACCTGTCTAGGTCCGATTGTAACCTATTCCTTCTTTCTAATGTGTCCACATCCCCCCACATCTTAGTGTCATCAGCAAATTTGAACAGGGTGCTTTTTACCCGCTTGTCCAAGTCACTGATGAAGATGTTGAACATTGTAGGCCCAAGGACCAAGCCCTGGGGGATCCCACTGCCCACATCCCTCCAGGTTGAAAATGACCCATCCACCACCACTCTCTGGGTGCAGCCCTCCAGCCAGTTGGTGACCCATTAGACTGTGTAGGTATCGACACCACAGTCCCCCAGTTTCTTAATAAGAATGGAGTGAGAAACAGTGTCGAAGGCCTTCCAAAAGTCCAGAAAGACTATGTCCACTGCTACCCCTACTACATCTAAGGATTTGGTGACCTGGTCGTAGAAGGTCACCAGGTTGGTCTGACAGGACCTGCCTCTAATGAACCCGTGTCGGTTGCCCCTACGCATAATCTCCCCTGCTGGCCCCTCCTGGACATGTGCCAGAATAATTCTCTCAAAAAGCTTATCCAGGATCGAGGTAAGACTAACTGGCCTATAGTCCCCCGGGTCCTCCTTCCTCCCTTTTTTGAAGATGGGAACCACATTGCCCTCCTCCAGTCCTCTGGCACCACACCAGAGCACCACGAGTGCTCATAAAGCTGTGCCAGGGGTCCTGCAATGACCTCAGCTAATTCCCTGAGCACTCTGGGGTGGAGATCATCCCCACCAGCTGATTTAAATACATCCAGTCCCTACAGAAGTTTCCTGACTAGATCCTCCCTGACCCTTGGCCTAGGTGCGCCTCCCCTGGGGCCTGAGGGGGGCCTGGTGGGGGCGTTGATCTGGTCCCTGCTCAGGAAAATGGAGGCAAAGAAGTCGTTAAATAAGTTAGCTTTGTCATCTGGTGTGACGACCAAATTTCCTAGCGTGTCTTGTAGGGGCCCCACGTTACCCGGTACCTTCTTTTTGCCCCCCATGTATTTAAAAAAGGACTTATTGTTGTCCCAGTTCTATCTCCTCCTTGGCCTTCCTGACTGCCCCCCTGAATTCCCGGGCAACCACAATATACCACATCCCTGGTGATGGCCTCTCCCTTCCATTGAGTGTATGCCTCCCTTTTAGCTAGAAGACATTCCCGGATGCTTTTGGTGAGCCATGGGGGGCTTTTGTGCCCTCCTGCTCCCTTTGTTCCATGTTGGGATTATCTCCCTTTGGGCTTGGAGGATCGTCTCCTTAAGTAGCAACCACTCTTCTTGGACACTCCCCCAACTATTCTCCTTAGCTCATTGAAGTCCGCCCTCCTGAAATCTAGGGCTGCTGCTTTGCTCCAGGCCTTTGCCACCTTGCGCTGGATGGTGAATTCCAGCAGGCAATGATCACTGTCACCCAGGTGGTCGAGCACCTGCATCCCCCTCACCAGGTCATCACCCGTGGCCAGCACTAGGTCCAACAAGGCATCTCCCCTGGTAAGGCTGTGCACCTCCTGGGTTAGATGGAGGTCCTGCATTTTGGCTAGGAACCTGAGTGAGTGGTCAGACCTGGCTGACTGTTCTTCCCAGCAGATGTCTGGAAAGTTCAGGTCACCCATAACGACCACGTCCTTTGACCTAACTACCTCCGTGAGCTGACTTAAGAATTCCTGGTCTAGTTCTTCCCCTTGGTTGGGTGGTCTGTAGTAGACCCCCACTGTTAAGTTTCTTTCCCCTCAACTGCCTTGTATTCTAACCCAGAGCACTTCCACGTGCCCCTCCTCTGACTCTGTGCTACCTGATGAGGATGTGTATTCCTCCTTAATGTAGAGTGCCACACCCCCGCCCTTCCTCCCTGTCCTGTCCCTCCTGTACAGCCTATAGCCCTTGATATTCACTGCCCAGTCATGCGCTGGGTCCCACCACGTTTCAGTGAGCCCCACTACGTCTGGGTTGGTGTCAGCTAGCAGGAGGGTAAGTTCCTCCTGTTTGTTTCCCATACTATGAGCATTTGTGTAGAGGCATTTGAGGCCTCCTGTGGATGTGTGCACTGCCCCCGAAAGCACAGCATTGCCCTGGCCTCTGTTGCTTACCTGTGTATATGTTCTGCTCATCGGTCTAGGCTGGGCTATACTTGTGAGTGCTGCTTGGTTTAGCGGTCCAAGGCTTCTTCCTCCCTCCTCTTCCCCTTCCCCCAGGGAGCCTAGTTCAAAGCCCACCAGAGGAGATCTGCCAACCTAGAAGAGAACACACACTTACTTTTAGGGGAAAGGTGGAGCCCATCCCACCTGAGCATGTCTCTCGTCATGATATGCGGGTCGTTGTCAAGGAAGCCAAAGCCCACCTCAAGACACCATTCCCGAAGCCACCATTCCCGAATGCATGTCTCATGCCGTCTACCATGTCCACTCACTGGTAGACCAGAAGGGAATACCACCTGTGCACCTAAGTGGGTTCGATGCCTCTGCTGCCATTTTTAGTTAAAGTGACCCCATTGCCATTTTTCAGTGCAGAGATGCTGATACCTGTGAAGCTCTGGGTGCTTTAATTAGAGCAGCTCTCAGAGCTGCTTTAATTAAACCCTCCTCCCCCACTTCCACTTCCAGAGCATGTATATTAATGCTCCTCTTTTTTCCTTACTAGCCTCAAAGACGGAAGGTATTTTAATTTGCCATTGTATGTTGCTATGTCAGTCGAGCATACTTTTTTTTTTCAGTGGTCAGAGCCATTGATCCTTTTGAGGAGTTCTTGCTGACTGTAGTGGGGGGACATTGAAGGAGTGAGAAGGGCAATGCAGTCAGAGGGCAGGGAAACCCCCTTGGCTCAACAGGGAACTTTCTGGATCTCCTGAAACAAAAAAGGGAAGCTTACACCAGATGGAAAACTGGAATCATCACCAAGGAGGACTACTCATCACCAGCCTGTACCTGTAGGGAGCGGTCCAGAAAAGCCAAGGCAGCAACCAAACTCAGGCTAGCCTCCAGAATCAAGGATAACAAAAGTCATTCTTCAGATATGTGGGAAGTTGGAAGAAGAACAAAAGCAACATTGGCCCCCTGCGAGATCAAATGGGGCAGCTGATGTCTGATGCCCAAGAAAAGGCCAATCTCCTCAATGATTACTTCATGTCAGTTTTCCACCCACCCAAGGGGATCATGCTGTCAGACAGGACATAAAGCATCCAGGGCTCAGGAGATGGGCCCACAATTGGCATAGATCATGTGAAAGAACACCTCGAGAGGCTTGACATCCATAAGTCTGTGGGCCCAGATGGATTGTACCCAAGAGTCTTAAAAGAGCTGGCGGACATCATAGCATGGCCTATGGCCAAGATATTTGAAAGCTCATGGCACTTGGGTGATGTACTGGGAAACTGGAAAAGAGCCAACATGGTCCCAATCTTCAAGAAAGGGAGGAAGGAAGATCCAGGGAATTACAGACCTATCAATTTGACATCCATTCCTGGAAAGACCTTAGAGAAGATTATCAAGGGATCCCTCTGCGACAGGCAACCAGAAGACAACCTACTGAATGCCAGCCAACATGGTTTTATTACTGGAAGTTCTTGCTAGACCAACCTCATCTCCTTCTATGACCAGGTGATGCATTGCCTGGACAAAGGAGACAAGGTTGATGTTATTTATCTGGATTTCAAGAAGGCCTTTAAGTTGGTCTCCCATGATGTCCTCATGACTAAGCTGGGGAACTGTGGCCTCGACCATCTCATGGTCCGATGGCTGGGGAAGTTGCTCCAGGGTCGGACCCAAAGGGTACTAGTTGATAGGAACAAGTCAACGTGGTGCAAGGTTACCAGCAGAATCCCTCAGGGATTAGTGCTTGGGCCAGTACTCTTCAATATCTTCATTGATGATCTGGATTCAGGCATCAGATGTGGACTGGCAAAGTTTGTGGACAATACTAAACTGTGATGGAAGGTAGTCATGCTGGAAGACAGGTTGAGTACCTGGACATGCTTGCAAAGTGGGTGGAGCAAAACCTGATGGCATTTAACGTAGAGAAGTACAGGGATACTACAGCCAGGCAGAAAACAGCATCATACTTTTAGGCTCTGCAGTACTATGTGACTGAAAGAGACTTGGGAGTCTTGATTGACCACAAAAGGAACATGAGCCATCAATGCAATGCCATGGTCAGCAAAGCAAACCAAACTCGGGTATGCATCCACTGATGCATCTCAAGAAAAACCAGTGGTGTCATCTGCCTGCTTTACTCGGCCTTAATGGGTACATCCACACATGCAAGCACATGTGCTTGCAGCAGCTCAAATAGAAGTGGTACAAATTTGAGCCAGGGCTTTTTGCCTCAGCGCATGTGTTTGGACATGCATTTTGTTGTGAAACAAATTGTGCCACTTGGGGCAAAATAACCCTGCCTGGCTCCTCCTGGATCTGCAGCCAAGGGGAGCTACAGCCCTGGGTCAGCACCTGTGCTGTCTCCAGCAGTATAAAAAGCTGCCCTGTCCTGGCCCCAGCAGTATAAAAAACTGCCCTGGCAAGTAGCTCAGGGCTACTTACTCTCAGGAGCTTCTGGGACCCAGCCAATTGGTACCTAGGGACACTACCCCTTGTGCCATTTGGACTGCTGAAGCAGCCCTGAGAGTTCGCTGCACCTTCTACCCACTGCAGTAGTCTGGCAGTGGGAGCTGCTGCCTGGCTGTGACCCGCTGTGTACCTGCCAGACCCAGATGGGGACTGCACAGCCAGTAGAGGCATCTGCCCCTCTGGGCCAGCTGCTAGTAGGCTGTGGCTGCAGAGCTGGCTTTTGTCCGGCACTACTGCCATGTATGTCCCCTGCTCAGCCATCTGGGCAGTTGTCACCTGGAAGATGTTCCAGGTGTGGTGGCCTGCTTTGAACTGTCAAAGCATGTCCTCATGGCCCCATTTGGCCAGGAAGTCAGCTACAGCCCAGCTGGTTCCAAGGTGCCAGCTCTGAGCAAGCAGGGTCCTGCCACTGGCCTCCCTAGCAGGAATTCTGGTGTTCCCTATCGGAAAATGGAAAAATCCCTGATCAAAAAAAAAATCCCAAAGTCACTCTGTAAAATATCCCAAACTCCATGTTCAACAAAAGACCACTATAAAGAGAGAGAGAAACTCTATAAAGAGAGAGAGAGGGCACACCCTCATGGCAGCATTCTTGAGGGGGGTCTTGTGGCATCCCAGTTGAGAGCTACTGCCTTAAAAGGTAGAAACTAGACCTTTCCTTACATTAAGCTGATGACGCCATGCTTTTATTTTACATGAAATGACCGGTCATCTCACTTTTCTGAACTACATACAGTAAGTACCCTGGGCAAGATAAAGGCAATGCTGGGACCTGGGCAGATCATACATGGGTACCCATTCCCACACCATTGCCCATACCTATTCAGAGTGGCCATGGAAAGAGGTATCCACACAAAAACTGTAGCTGCTTGGACTGCCACCACTATGTCACTGGTTTATTGGGGATTCACCATTCCCACTTTTCAGGGGTCTGTTTCATAGGAGTTGTCAAATAGACAGCTTGAAAGGGGGCTGACAGCACCTAAAGAGAGCTGTAACCTGTAGATTGGAAATATGGACTCAATTTAAACATGCATCATTTGAGAACAAGTTTCATTCTCAAACATTTTATTATTAAAAGACTTATGGAAGACGTAACAACAGAAAAAACCTATGCAAAGGTAGTAGTGTAACTATGGGTGGACAAGTGGGGTACAAACCCCGAGTACTGCCCAACAAGGGTGTGCCTCACCCTTCCTCCTTTTCACATACTGTGAACCCTGCACTTCCCCTGCACAGTTCCAGCAACCAAGCACAAGATGGGTGGGGAGGGAAGAGCAGCAGCTGAGGAGTTGGTGCTGACCAGAGGTTCACTCCTAGGAGAAGCCGTGGCCATGGGTTGGAGATGTCAGAGAATATTAACTCTCTCACCTCCATTTTTCAGTCCATTGATTTCCCCCACTCCCTTTTTTGTTTTTGTTTTGTTTGTTTTTTTGCATCCTCTAATATATTGTTTAACATGTCCAAAGTGAAAGACCTGTCCTGCATTCTGACAATTCAACAGGTTAAGAACTATGAGGTCCAGTTTTTTGAAAACTCTGCAGGAGAAGGTTTTTGTACATACTAATTAGCTATATTTTTAATAGAAAGACCTTGTTCAAGTTTTTTTACCCTGTAGAGTGCTAATAACTGGGCATATCTGTTATACATGGGAATAGAGATGCACTGATACATTGATCCGCATCTTATTGGCACCGATGAAAAGAAAATTGACATAATCAGCAATCAGCTATTTTTGGCTGATGTGGCTGATTAGTGCTGCCTATAAATGCTGTGTACATGCATTGCAGCTCCAGCATGTGTGCAGCCAGGAGTGCAGCCTGGCAGCTTGGAGAGCAGTGTCCAGCCGGTAAGTCTGTGGGTAGGGAATGGGCCGGGGGTGCAGATTGAGGCCCCCACAGTGAGGAAGGGAGTGGGGCTGGGACAGGGGCAGGTGCTGCCCAGCTGGGGTGTGGCGGGGCACAGGACAGAGCTACAAGTGGCTCATGCAGGGAGGCAGCTCCCACCGCTGAGCACACCCCTGGGGAAGGTATGGGGGCATGTGCCCTCCCAGATCTGTGTGGGGCAAGGGCAAGCTGCTGCTGCACACTTAGGTCTGGGGCTGCACTGGGCTCTTCCTGGCTGGGGGCTCAGCTGGGGCTGTGCTCGGGGCAGGAGGCAGTGGCACTGGTGTTACTTCAAATTCCAATTGCCAAATCAGGAGCAAGACCTTATAAAGGGAGATAAGGCAAAATGCCACATTTATTGATTACATGAATTACACATAGAGGTTTGGACACACCACTCATATAAACACACACAAATCATCACACATATCATATATCAGACACACACAATACAACCATTCTATTCAGACATTATAGTTACCAGCAGCAGTTGTTCAACAATGGCACTGTGTGGCCAGCCCAGGCCTTACTGAAAGAAAGAGGTCTTAGAGATTGCAGCTTGGAGACAGCAGCTTGGAGCAGCATGAACAGATGTGCCTGTGCTCCAAGAGGGCAGCAGTGAAGAGAAAGATTCACTCAACTTGGCATTTTCAAAGTCTTCTTTTATAGGGATTAGCATCCTTTTTTCACCGCTTTGGGGTTTTTCCATACCCAGCTTCTGTTGTTGCAGTTGTTTCTCATTCATTCTCTTTAATTCAGCCTTGGAGTGTCCTTGCTGCCCATCTGACAGGATGTGTGCCTCTCTCCTCCTTGTTATCTCCTGTTGTGTCTTAGGTCTCAAAGGGATTCTTCAGCCATCCATTAATTAGTTTACTGACTGGTAACTTACATTTGGTGCCTTGTTGCTTACATAAACAGTTAAATCTTCTTCTCCTGTCTCTATGCCTTTCTTTCACCATTCACCCTTTCACATCCACTCATTCAGAAATGGCATACAGAGTTCATTCACTTATGCCAAGCAAAAGAGTACAAAAATGGAGTTTTCAAGTTACTTACAGGACAAAACTAACATGGTTACATTTCACTACTATTACACTCTATGTTAACATCAGCTACATTAGTTCAGTTCATGGTACACTGTGGGGGGAGGGGCTACAGGGTGGGCTACAGCCAAAATCCGCCATAGCACCCCCATAGTCCCTCTCAGCACTGCCACTACCTGCCCTGAGCACAGTCCCAGCCCAACATCCTGCCAGGAAGAGCCCAGCGCTGCCCCTGGCCCCAGCCTGCATCCTGGCCTCATCCCATGCATGATCTGGAGGGCACATGTCCCCCATGCTTCCCCTGAGGGTGCACACAGTGACAGGAGCTGCTGCCCTACATAAGCCACTTGTGTCTTCTTCCTGCACCCCACCCTGCTCCAGCTGGGCAGTGCCTGCCCTAGTCCTGCCCCTGTTCCACTCCCTCCTTCACCTTGGGTGCCTCAGTCTGCCCCCTCCACTGATTTACTGGCCAGACATTGCTGTCCAAGCTGCCAGGTTGCATATCAGCAATCAGATCAGTATCGGCCGATATGACACATTAATAATCAGCCATTGGTAAAAAAAAAATCTTTATCAGTGCATCCCTACAAGATAACAGTGTTGGAAACTGCTTATAAACCCATTTCTTAAAGAATTAATTTCTACTGTATTTTGTCATCTTTGTTAATAAACCAGGGGTGTTAAAGATATGGCCTGCAGGCTAGAGCTGGATGTTAAAGATATGGCCCTCAGAAGTCCCGGAGGGGCTGAGAATTTAGGGGCGAGGTGAGTGGGATTGAAGATTGCTGCTGAAATCCAAGGTGTGCAGTTATGTTGGGCAAGCATGTTGATAATAAGGGGTGAGCAATAGCTGAATTAACCTCCATGCTAGATGTGGGTCCAGACTTGGCTTGTTGGGTCAGGCAACTTTGACATTCCTATACTCAAAAGCAGATATAACTAAATATGTTATATTAGCATGCGTCCTAAGCTCTTTCTCATCATGCAAAAACCTCTTCCAGTTGCAATCAGTAGCTGTGTAATTTTTTTAAACAATGACAAGTTTATGTGCAGTGATAAAGGTTTTGTGAATTTGCTCGATAAACTGGTTTTAAAATCAGCTTGCTGACTATTCAACAGCTTTCTTCGTATTGTATGGTCTGTATGGTCTGTATGACCTTTGGCCAGAAGAAGATCCAGGATGTAATCTGTTGCAGCTGATATAGTTCCAATTTAATAATAGAGGGAAAAATATGTAGAAGAGCATACCACCATATTAGAGATGCATTTTTTGGCATAAGTGTGTGATGAGTGTATTGAAACACTTTTCAAAGCTCTATCCTGACATCATGTGGCACAATGTTTTTCCCATTAAATAATATAATAATTTAAATTGAACTGTTCTGTTGGCTAAAACACATGCCTTCTTCTTTCCATTGGCCAGACATCTGAAAAGCTTATGAAGGAGTGCTCCTCACAAATAAAGTAAGAAATATACACAGTGATTCGTCAAACTAAACAAGAGGACAACTTCGCATTAAGTAGTCCTCAGATACTGCAGCCTTGGAATACATTAGGGGTGCTCAACCCTTGGCCTGCAGGCCATATCCAGCACCTGGCATCATGTCATCCAGCCCAGGGGGCTCCCCACACATCAGTGGGGAGCCCCACAGGCCATGACCCTGAATGGCAGCCTTTTGAGCATGATAATATCATTTTCAAACAATATTGTATGAAAAAATTAAATTTGGTGCTAGCTCTTGGCATTTCTTTGTAAATAGAATATTTTACCAGAGATGCCTGAATCCATTATTAATTTTTCTTCATAGATTAAACAATCTTCAAGAGACCAGATTTCAGCTAACCACTAAGGTCAAAATGAGATAACCCTACTTTGGATAAGTGAATATACATCTTCAAAGGCTTTATAAAAATGTAGTACTTTCTGCAGCACCTAAAAATATATATAATTATCCTAATTTTACAGGTATATGAATAGTGGCAAAGAGCAGAAGTAATTCATAAAGCCACAAAGAGATAGAACTAAGGCAAGAACTCAGGAAATTCTGGATATTAGCCCCATTTTCAAGCTGCCCAACCAGAGCTCAATGGGTAGAGAACTCAACAAATTAAATATGACATATGTGTCATTGGTATTGGGTAGTTGGAACCCCACACTAGAATCTTTTTGAAGACCTGACCTTAATTATACCCTGTACAGGGCCAGCCCATCTTATCCTGCAGAATCTGCAGCCACAGGGGGCCCCACAGAACCAGGCAGAGAGGCCCCTTCCACATTTGGTGGTGGCTACCATGTTTGCAGTGTAGCCCACCCACCTGCCTGGCAGGTTGGTTGTTTCTTTATTTAACTGTTCCAGCTGCAAATTGTCTGCCACCCCTCCCCCTGTGTCCTGTGTGCCGGGACATTCATTAACCGCCATAAGTGTGCTGTGGGACAGGAAAGGGGGCCCCGCACAAGCTGATTTGTCTGGGGCCCTGCACCCTGCTATGGTCATCTCTGCCAATGAATCAAAGGGCCCCGAAGCTATTTCTTGCAGGAGGCCCCAAAAAATTGTGGGCCAGCCCTGACACTGTATAGTCTTTCTGAACTCAGTAGGATTACATGGGGCATGAATCAAAGAAACATTTAAACCTACGCATTTGGAAAACTACACCCCTCCCCCACCCCCCATGACATACAGTCACAAAATAAGGACTTTGCTAATCAGTGTAGGGTCTCTCCTGTTTGCCAGCTCTAATCAGTAGGTAACTGACTTCTTCACATCAAAGTTTGGGACCTAACTCAAAAATATTCATGGCAAAAACGTATTTAAAAACAGCATAGATTTGATGTCTGGCTCTATGGTATTTGTCCAACAATTGTGCCCAACAAAAGGCAGGATGTGCAATTTTGGGATCAGATCCCAATAACACCACTACTGCTTGCCAGTGCAGGGGGAGTCCAGGAATATGGGTGTGTCATATACTTAGATTGTAAACTCTTTGGGACATGGACCATCATTTTGTTCTGTGGTTGTATAGGATATCCATGAACAGAAAGACATAGTTAGCCGTGTTACTCCAAAGTCCTAATGTCTATGAAATCTATGAAATCTATGAAAGTCAAGCAGAAAGCAGGGTAGATTTGCACCTTACAGATTAACCACAGTAAGTGGGTGGGTGTATAGCACATGCTCTCAAGAGCTGTAGCTCACTTCATAAGAGCTACAGCTCATGAAAATTTGTGCTATATCTTATATATATACACACACACACACTTTGGTCAGTCTTTAAGGTGTAAATCTACCCTGCCTTCTGTATAGGGTATATCATGATCCTGAGCACCCCGTGCATTGGCAAGTTGAAAGTTGGGTGCCCACAGCCCAACATGAACCAGAATGGTCAAAGAGACAGGACTGACAATTAAATGATCATTGGTCCTAGCCCTCTGACTGCACTGGAGTCTGGACCTAGCTCCAGTGTGGTCCCAAGCCTGGTTCCTGTTTGTCCCTACCCTGCCACATGTTCAATTTAAAGCACAATGGAAACCACCAACAAAAATATTCCACACCTTTTGCGGAATATTTTATTGCTGGTTTCTTGTTTTGTTGCACCATTAATTCCTTAAACATCTAGCAGGGTTACTATTTATGGGCCGATTAACAGGTTAATTGCATCTTAAATGTGATGTCTGCCAGAAGCCTGATTTTCTGTTGCTGTAGCGTCACTTGCATTGCACCATTTCACCACCAGATGGCAGTGCTCATTTGTTCTAAATATTGCAAAAATGTTCCAGCAAGTATTTCCCCAAGCACGGGAGACAATTCCAAGAAATGTCACTTTTCTTTTTCTTCAAAAGAGCTATTAAATCCTCTGACTTGTTGACCTCTTGAATACGTGATGGCCTTGATATGAATGAATGGAAGTGAAGAGGAAAGGTTATTTCTTTTATGTACATTTAATCAATAGATTGGAACAACATTACTAATAAATCACCGACATAAAATGAACTTTCTCTAGTAGGTGTTCTAATCTAAAAGGAAAGCCAAATTTACTTACTTAATTAGGAGATTGCTTTTTAAATTCTTGGATTTATTTCTTTTTTGGGGAGGATGGAGATGAAGCTGGCAAACTATTATGTTCCCATAGTTTACAGTAGTATTAATTCTTCTACTTCAGCTTCCTCCCAGATAAGCATCACTGCCTCTAATGGTTACAGGAAGGTTAGGACTATAGGATTAGATCTTCAACTTTTAAAGTTCCTGTGCACTATTATAATAATAATTATCCATCTAAGTTAGTGGAACATCTATGAGCTTTAGTCATGGACTAGGACTTAGATATTTGGGTATATAGCCATAGAACAAAATGATACTCCCTGTCCTGAAGAGCTTATGTTCTAAATATATGACAAGAGACAAGACATGGAGACAGATAGGAGCACAAAATGACAGTGAAACAGTTAGCATAATGGGTGCACAAGCAGCCTAAACATTGTCAACTTTTTTGAAGAAGAGTTTTAAGGAACAATTTGATAGAGTACAATGAAGATGCTTTCCAGGGAAGCATGAATAAAAGCACAGTCAATCACATCTGAACACAAAATCATGGGCATTGGAGGCTGACATCATGGGTCAGTTGGAGAAAAGGGCTGACCTAGCTCCTGTTGAAGTGATGACATCATTAATATGTGTAGAGTGTTAAGCTCATCAGAACAGAAAGCTCTACAGTAGTGGGTGGCCAGGCAACCCCCAGATCCCAGTTTCAATCAGAGCATTCGTCTTTGAAAACCTTTCTAAATCTTGTCAACAAGAATTTGTCTCCATATCACCTACATGAAGATCCTTCCCACCATCATCATTGGCAATCCCTTGCAGTCGATGATAATTGGTTCCAAAGAGGCCTATCCAGAATCTAAAGATTCTGTTGCACCCTGTAAGCAGGGTGGATGGCTCTGGATTCTTGGTTCAGTCTGCAAAATGCTGTTTCTGCTGCTCCCGTTTTTCTGTCTCCAGGTGTCTTTGTAAGGTTTCAAAGCACTGAGATCCTTGCAACAGACTCTTCCTCCATTTGGGGTGGTATTGGATGATAGCCTCCCATGAGTTGATGTTGTTATTGCATTTCTTCATGTTGACCTTGAAGAGGTCCTTGAAGTACTTTCTCCCCTGACTGACCTTGAAGAATAAGACTTGCTTTAGGGTTCGGGAGTTGGACATCCAGATGATGTGGCCAGCCCAGCAAAGTTGACGTTGGATGATCATCACCTCAGTGCTTGTGGCATTTGCTTGCAAGAGGACACTGTTACTCCATCTATCTTCCAACTGGATTCAAAGGATCTTACACAGGCAGCCTTGATGGTACTTCTTGACATGGATCCTGTACATTGTCCACATCTCAGTTCTGTACAGTAAGGCAGGGATTGCAACTGCTTGATAAACCCTGATCTAAGCTTCAGATCTGACGTTGTGATCTTCGAACACCTGTTGCCTCAGGTGTTCTCAGGCTGGCTTTCTTCATCAATGTCAGCCGTCTGTGAAAAATGGCTTCCGAGGTACAGGAAATATTCAACATTCTCCAGAGTCTCACCATGAATCTGAATTACTGGAACTGGGGTCTTCCCATTAAAGGCTTGTTGATGGAGGACCCCAGGCTTCTGAATATTAAGCATCAGTCCCATTTTCTTGTATGCTTCGGTAAAGATATTGACAATTGCCTGAAGGTCTGCTTCTGAGTGAGCACACGCTGTAGCATCTTCAGCATACTGAAGCTCAATGATTGCTCTTGGTCTTGGCTCTGCATTGGCTGAGATTAAACAACTTCCATCCTTTTGGTAGTTCAGCTCCACTCTGATTAGACTGTAAGCTTGTTGGTGGTCAGATGTAGCTTTGCAGTAATGAATATTGAGAAAACTATTGGAATGATGATGGAGCCTAGCTTAACTCCTGTCTTAACATCAAATGGGCCTGTGATAGATCTGTTATTAAGAACCACCACTTGCATACTGTCATGAAGCAGGCAAAGAATGGTGATGTATTTTGGTGGGCATCTGTACTTCAAAAAGATCTTTCACAGCGCTTCTTGATTGATAGTTGAAGGCTTTCGTGGGGTTAAAGAAGTCCATGTAGAAGTGTTTATGTTGTTTCCGGCATTTTTCCTGCAGTTGGCGAGCAGTGAATACCATGTCAGTTCTGTCTCTTAAGGCCCTAAACCCACACTGAGATTCCAGGAGGAGTTCTTCAGCAAATGGAAGGAGATGATTCAGAAGGGTTCTCCAAATTATCTTTTCTGTGGTAGACAGTAAGGCGATCCCGCTGTAATTTCCACAGTGGACTTGTCTCCTTTTTTTGAAGACTGTCATGATCATGGCATCTCTGAGGTCATCTGGGATTTCCTCATCATTCCAGATCCTTAAGATAAAGGCATGGAGCTATGATGTGAGCTCCTCTCCCCCCGCTTGAAGATTTTGGTGGGGAAGGGTCTTGTGGGGGGCAGATCGAGACCCCCACAGTATGAGAGGGAGTGGGGCAGGGGCAGAGAAGAGTGGGGCCCCAGCCAGGCCAGATGGTGGGATAATCAGAGCCTAGGCAGCTCATCCAGAGGCATGGGGGGATCCCCACCACTGTGCACATCCTGGCAGAGGCCAGGGGTATGTGCCCCCCCGATATACACACAAGGCAGAGGCGGCTGCTGCTGTGTGCTGCACTTTGTGTGCCACTGCTGATGCAACTGCCTTTAAAGCCATGAGATGCCACGTGCATCCTGCCATGGGGTGGGCAGGGGGCATGGCGCAACCCAGTGGCAGCAGGCATGTGGTGTCATGTCACTCCCAGGGAAGCTGCATCAGCAGCAGCACACAAAGCACAGTGTGCAGAGGCAGTTACCTCTGCCCCACACACAGATCAGGAGGACACATGACCCCCCTGGACCTCCACCTGGGTGCACACAGAGGCAGGAACCCCACTCATGCCCCTGGATGAGCCATCTGGGCTCTAAGCATCCCACCACTCAGCCCAACTGGGGCCCCATTCACCCCAAACCCTGCTCCACTCCCTCCTGCACTGTGGGGGTCTCGATCTGCCACTACCCTCCTCTTCAGCCCCTTCCCCTTCACAAAGAAAGTAGACAAAAAAATTTCCTGCCATGTGGGGCAGCCACACACTGGGGCTATGATCCTGGCTGGCTGTGATCCTGGCTGCATATCTGAGTGTGTGCACCCCTCCCACCCTGCCTTGCATTTGGGGGGGCTAAGCTCCCTTAGCCCTGGCCTTCCACTGCCTATGCATCCAGGCAATTAGGAAAGAGCAGCAGGAAGGACATGGGAGAGAATACAAGAGCTCTACTTTAGCCTCTTTGAGCTTGAGGTGACCAGGGTTTTTAGTCTGGACAGGAAACTACTGTGCAATAGAGAAATATCTCTGTGTTAACAACACAGAAATGGAAGCTGAATTTGTGTTTACATGTGAGATTACCCAGATAAAAGTGTAAAGAGCCAAAAGAAGGGGCAAAGATGGAGTCTTGTACAACCCCTATGAAAAGTTGAAAAGTTAGAAAAGGATTTACTGAAGAACACGCCAAAGCAATTAGAGAGAAGTGACGAAAGCCAAGGGGGCACTAGGTAATAGAAACTGAGGTAGGACAAAATTTCAGTGACAGCATGATCAACAGTGTCACAGGCAGTTGTTAAGCAAAGAGAATGAGGATGGAATACTGGTTCTGAGATTTGGCTAAACAGAGATTATTGGAGACTTTGGCAAGATCTTTTTCAGGGGGTGAAAACTGCATCAGAAGAAAGCAATTAAAGACAGAGATTGTAAATCAGCAAATTTGGAGTGAAAGCAAGATGGGAGATGGGCAGTTGCTGAAGAAGTAAATGGAGTCAAAGACAGGCTTTTTGCAGTAGCATTACAAAAGCATGCCTGTAGTATGAGAAGAAAGAGCCAAAGGAGATTGAGAAGTTCAGGAGAAGAGTGAGGCAGAAGATGACAGACACCAAGAGATTAAAATGTAAGATGGGATCATTGGGGTAAGTAGAGGGGTTATAGAAAATGAACAAATTAGAACATTTTGTAATTGTAGGAGTGGAAGGGAAAAGGGACAGTAAACTACTGGGTGGGGGGAAAGTTGTATCTAATTTTGTCAACTGTCTGTTGAAAGAAATGGGAGACATCTTGTAGGGAGAGAAAGGTGGGGAAGGATGGAAGAGGGTGGTGTGAGGACAAAGTTAAAAGTGACAAAGGTGGCTGAAATTGTGGGTAGGATATGCAATCAGGATAGAAAAATAAAGCTGGTCATCTGAGAAGATTGTAAAACTGAAGAAACAGAGAATGAATTTATATGGAAATAATTCAGCCTCGTCATGGGTTTCCCACCAGAGGTGTTCTACTGTGCAAGAAGAAGAAAGGAGGAAGAAACTGTTAGAGAAGGTAAGAGCAGGAGGCTTTCAAGGATGGGAAGAAGGAGAAAAAGTCTAGGATAGAGTGAAGAGTGGAGAGAATCAACAATAGAAGGGCAGGGAAGACAAGGAGTGCAGTTGGAAGGTTGACAGTGCTGTTGAACTGGAAGTTAGAGAAAGACCAAGTGACCTGTAAAACATCCTATAGGTGTTCTAAATGGATTATCTTACATAACATATGTATATTTGCCAATTAGTCTCTTAAAACTGCAAAAACTAATGTTTTAATTACTAGCATTTGCATATTTATATTTTGTTTTTATTTCAGTAGGATGCATATTAAACACTGGAAGTCTTAGGAACTTTGTCATTCTGAAGTTCCCAGTACTTTGTTAGAGTTTTGTACTATTCAATTTGACCCTCTGCATTAAGTTGAAGATATAATATGAATCTTAAGAATTACAAAAACACAATGTGGAGATCAGATTGTTCAAGGCATTAATTGGTATATGAATAAATGCCTTTCACTTCTAAAACTCATTTGATTCAAATATGTTTGTGGAGGCAAAGGTCATTACCTAGTGATGGTTCTTCTTTATGTCTGAGACACGAGTGAGCTGGTTTTGCTTCTTAGAACACCACCACCAATATAACTGATACTCCTGTTGTCATCTTTGATAACACCAGAAAGGCATGGGCACACCTGGGTACTTCTCTTAAGCATTGCACCTTTTTGAAATCTTAAGGTTTTTTAAAATCATAAGCTGAACTTTTGAAGGAAGATTCAATTAGAGCCAGATCAATTCTGCAATAATCACATAGGGTGCATCTACATGTACATATTAATATACAATGCATATTGTGCCAGAGTTTTATTGCTCCTGGCACCATGTTTACATGTGCACCTAGGACCACAGCACTTTGACCCAGGTTGGAGACTGGAGCAGCAAGAGACCCAGAGGGGTCAGCCTGCCCACCCAGGGCTGCTCCGACCCGGCTCAGTATGCTGGAGAGGGGCTGGCTGGGACATGAAGGTGCTTCAGTGTGGGGCTAGCCAGCAAGCAACCCCCTCACTGAAGCACCTTTGTGTTCCAGCCAGCTGGGTCAGTCTCTACATGTGCATTGCTATGCATGAAAAAACTCCACAGCAGGATACTACTTGTATTTACAAGTACTAACCTGCTGCGGAGTGTATTAGTTTCCTGTGGCCTATTAGGGATGCACATATAGTTGCTAAGACATTTACTGTGGAGCTAATTAGTCAGCTTCAGTAAACATCTCATGTAGATGCAACCACAGAGGGCTAAATTCAACCTCTTGGAGTTGCCCTTTAGTTATTTCAGTAAAGTTGTGAAAAACATACACAAATATGAGTAAAACAGTAGGCCCATGCTGTGAAACTTCTGAAATATAGGCAGGTTTTCACAGGGGGAAAAAAAGACGGACAAGTCATCTGTTTTCAATGCACTACCTATATATTTGCTCAAAGATACAACATCCATGATACAGTGTGAGCATCACGCTGGTACCATAGGTGTTGTAGTTACTCTCTGGCACTTAAACTCAATGCTCTTCTTACTCTCCTGCCATGCCTTGATGTAAAAATAGATATAATGAGAATGAACACAAAATTTGGGAGGTTTTCTTCCTAAGATGCCTTGGGATACTGACCATAGTCTCTTCACAGGGCTCCTACCTTCCCTTCACTCTGTCCTGACCACACCTGCGCTGTCCCAGCATTTGGTATTTTGTGGTCACGAGAGTCCCCATTGTCCCCTTCTTGTCCTGCTGTGGTTATTCCTAGGGAGATGGCATTCCTCTGCCTTCCTTTGAACTATTTGCTTCACAACCCCAATGAAGATTCAGCATGAGTCCCCTGCTCATCAACCCATGTGGGCTGGCCCTTTTAAAGGGTCCCAGCTTCCAGGATTCCTTAGTAATTTAGGCAGCTGCCTATAGTTCTATTGCTTGCTGCTAATCCTCTTCCCTGAGTTCTCCCCCAAGGTAAGGAGGTTTGAGGAGTTTGCCTGCTTTCCCACAGCTCCTTACTGGCTTCTCCAGTGTTTTTGCCCACAGGCAAACCCTTCCCCAGCTCGGCATTCACGTCGATTGCCGCTCGCCTGCTCCTCCCAGGCATTGCTTCAGCTCCTCAGGCTTTGGTGAGTGCCTGCCTCTGAGCTGCACAGCTCATCATCCCATTTTCACTCCTCATCGTGGTGCCATACTCTCTGGCTGGCCTCTGCCCTGGAGGCAATCTGTCTCTTCCCCCCACTTTTACCTTCTGGCTCTTCCAGCAGGAGCCAATCCACCATGTCCCTGCTCCCATGTGCAGTCCTGCCAGGATCCAGGCAGGGCTTCATTGGGAACACCTGGGTTCCCACTACCTGGTGTTGTTCTGCCTTTCCTGCCATATTCTGGCCACGGGTAAGTTTTCTTCTGTGTTCCCGGTGATATATCCCCTTTCACCCCATAACAGGCACTGTATCAGGTGCCCTGTTACATACGAGTTATAATCTCTGATGAACACTCAAACTGTTCCCTGAATTCAGTCTACATTAAAAATACTTTATTCAGCTCTGCTCAGTTTATTGCACTGTATGTTGCTATTTCTACAGTTAGGCAAGGTTCTTTGGGTAGATGTGATATCTTTTATTAGACCAACTAAATAGTTGGGGAAAAAAGTTCTTTGCATGCTTTCCAGCACAAACACCCTTCTTCGGGCAATGGGGGCATTTATACACATACATTTGTTTTCTTAGATGCACTGGAGATCCAGAACATCAGAGCAGACTTAATCAAGTCTGCTCCGCATGTGAGCTGACATGCCCAGCACATACTTTTGTATAGACAGTGAAATGCACATCAGCACTGAGAAAATGGTGGCAGTATGCTTTTGAACACCTTCAATGTGTTTTTAGTTCAAAAGCATACCGCTGCCATTTTCTCAGCACTAATGTGCATTTCGCATTTATACAAATGCATGTGCTACAACACTGGAAAAAGTGCCTGGCGCTGTGGCACAAACATGTGTACAAATGCCCTGCTGCTGTTATGAATTCTCCAAGGCAGAAATGAAAACAAGAAATCTGTGAAGATGCAAATGAGTGGAAGTTTGGAAAATAGAGGGTAAGAGATGGGGATGGGGAGAGGAGAGGGAAGGGGAGGCACAGTTAGGGAAAAATGTGAAGGAATGTCAGTGGTCATCTAAAGGCAGGTTACCTGGTGTGTTAGATGTTGGGCAGGTTGTAAGGTGTTATAAATCCAATGTCTATATTGAGTCTATGATTTTTTGTATCCAGTAGATTTATGAAGTGAAGTTCGTAGGCTCATTAACAAAAGGTGCTTTGTAGGTTCATTTTGAGAATTAGAACTGAGAGATTGGGGAGGGAGTGATTGTCTTGTGAGAAGTGTGCATCCACAGGTAATTGGATATTTTTGTCTTTGATGGATTTTCAATGTGCATTCATTCTGGTACACAGTCGTTGTTTGGTTTCTCCTACATATTTTCCATCTGGGCATTTGGTGCACTGAATGAAATATATCACATTTCTGGAGGTGAAAGTGTAAGATACAGTAATGGTGATGGTTCTTTTGTGAGGTATGGCTATTGTGGGACAGGTGGAGATGTGTTGGCAGGTTTTGCATGTTTTGACCTGGCATGGTCTGGATAAGTTGCTATTTTTTAAATTCGTTTAGGTAACTGATTAAAAATAATTTTAAAAGAACTATGGTTATTTTTTAAATCAGTTTATATAACTCTTGCTCTTTCAGTAGATCAAAGGAAATATGATGCTAATGATATTGAGGAACTAGAGACAATTTACTGTTGTGACAAGAAGTAGTTTGTAAATAAGGGAGTGTTGACTGGTTTACAGGTCTACCGCTACAGTCCCTGTGTGGGCAAATTCCAGCTAGCATCAAGGTTGGCTTTTAAATCATCTCCTGTTTTATCATTCTACAGTCTTATTTTGCAGTTGCATAGAAAAGGAAACACATGGCGGGAGTATCCTGAGAGGTAAATTCCAAGATGATTTAAATGGTGTTTGCTGTCCTGTTAGCCAGCTGAGTAGAAGACATCAGCCTTAGAAAAAGAAAAAGGAGAATACAGATTTCCACACAAGTTAAAAAAATAAAACAAAACCCAGCTCTCTAGGGGTACTGCATATGTAGACAGAAAAGAGAATTAATGTACTTTTCAATGCTCCAATCTTTTGAGGTTGCTAAGTAACAGGTCCCTAACATTTGAAGTCAACATGAAGAAAAGATGGCAGAATGTCCCTGAACATTCAGGCAATTTTTTTGTATCTGTGCCTGCTCAAGCCAAGCCATTAGTGAGCCCAAATCCAAAGATAATTAAGCAGCCCCCAACTGCAACTTTTGATGTGCAATCCTTATGAGACAGCAGGAGTCAAACAGGTGGGGGGGTGGAATCACCATCATATCCCTTACCCTCCACTGGGTCTTAATTACTGAGGATGAGCAAGCATTTCACAGCAATCCAGCTGCACAGCTGGAGTTTTACATTTTCTAGCCAATTTTTATATGATTGTAAGATGTTCATTTTTATAATACAGATGGGTTCTTAATTTGAAGGCAGGGTAGATTTGCACCTTAATTCCCATCTTAATTCCTCAGTGACACAGGCTTATAGAGGAGCAGAGGGATTTCTCACTATACCTGTTTGCCATTACTGTGTATTTAATATTTACAGTCCCTTAAGCAAAATAGGTGCCTGGGAGATGAGAACTATGTCTAGTAGCTGTACTACTAAGTGAATGTAAAATACTTACATTTGGACTTACACAGGATGCAAGGCACTGAGGAGCCAGACTTAGCGTGCACCCCCCCCCCACACACACACAAAAGGACAAGTCAAAGGTCTTGGTTCTGCTACTTTCTATGTGTAATCTTCTGCAACTATGTAAATGCCCATTAGCTTAGTGGAGCATTGCACAAGCTGAGTTCTGCCTGCAAAGTGCTCGTTGTAGGGCTATTGACATGAGGATAAAATCTCCAGCAGCAAAGGAAGCAGGTAATAGAGGAGGGAGGGCAGGAGCTTTCTACTTGATGGTTCACAATTTTTTTTTATTTACCAAAATGTTTTTGGTGCTATTTGAGAATGGTTGGGGGAGGCAGTGAGGAATAAAAGAATGGAGTGGAGAGAAAGGGACGTGGAAGAAGAGAAATGAGGGAAGGAAGGGATGAGGTTGGTCAGCAGAGAGAGCCAGGTTAGATAGCACAATATTATTCCCAATATTTCAGAACCAAGGTTAATTTACAAAGTTAACCAAAGTTAATTCATACATATACTTAGTCTATTCTGCAGAAATGTATGCACAGATTTTTCTAAACATATCTGTGTCTCTTTAACTATTTTAGGTGGCTCTGTATATAAGCCCTGCCTTTTCTGATTTTTAAATAAGCCTTTTTACATAGCATGACCTTCAGCTTCAGAGGCTTGAAGGAGTCCAAGTTCAACTGAATGCTCAAACTATAGAGCTGATGAGGTAATAACATATATAATTAGAGTGAGGAAACATTTGCTGTGATAAACTGTCTAGACATGACTTGTTCTTTGACTCTCCCAAGGTCTTGCCAAAAAGGACCAAGATAACAGTATGTCTATTTATGAAGTCCATTCCACTGTGCCTTTCCTGCAAACCAAGAGCAGCCAAAGATGTTCCTGACACAGGAAATATTTCCCTGGGGCCAAACTCCACCTCTACACAGAGTATGGGTATGTATTTTGCACAGGTGTTTCCTTTGGGTTTCAGGGTAGGTATCTCCAACTCAGGGGTGCCCCAGCACAGCTACCCTGTTCCTTTACTGAAGTTAGGAATAGTAAGTTCAACAGGCATTCTGTCCCTTCCATATGGGACATCAAGATGGATATGTCCCTCTCAGGTATGATCATACTCTTTCTCCTCATCAGGCCGGTCCTTAGCCCTACCCTTTGCATTTTACCACAGTTGGGTCCTCTTTGGTGCTCATTTAGGATGGAAGTATTAAACAGGCTCACAGAAGCCTGTTTCCCTCCTCAGACAAGTGGACCTATGTTGATTCTACTACCTATTTTGTGGTGTGTGGGGAAAAATATTTGGACCTCAGTGAGAGGGCTGTCATGTGGTAGACACTGTCTTAGCTGCTTGCCTGCGTTTAGGAGGCTGTATTTTGCCCAGTTCTGTGGTTACATTGTCTGTCCCTTGGTGCAGAATTTTGCTTGGAAGGTCAGGTCTTTACTTAGAAAACAATTCTCCAGTCTTTTTTTAGCATTTATGACTGCAAACAAAAGCTTGAAAGCATAACCTCAGAGTAAATGAATGCATTGTCATCTTCCTGAATATGCAGCCAGCTTAAAAATACCTCTGATGCTTTGTCCAGCCTAAGAAAAAGGGTAAATTTTAAACAATGTATTAGGCAACATTTGTTAGTTAATAAAATTTTAAGTGCCATTTAGAAGCAAATAGAGATGCAGTTTAACACACGTCAGGTGGTGTTAGCTGGTCATAGGTTGACTGTGGGTGTGTCAACGCAGACATTTACTGCTCAGTATGCAGTTTTTAGGCTGGCGTCTACGTGTGCATCCATTAAAGTGCAGCAATGCTGTGTATGGACTGACTTGGGACTAACTTTAGTCCCAAGTTGATCCACACACACAGTGTTACTGCGCAGTAAGGCATCTACACATGCATCACTGAGCAGTAACTAATTGGGCATAATTTTGATAGTTGCATGATACAGGTATCACACTTATGCCCAAGTTAACGTAAGTCACCATAGTTAGTGTGGAATATGGGCATGTATGTGTAGATATGCACCTGTACTGTGCAGTAATTTTCAGTTACTGCACAGTAATCTAAATTACTATGCAGTAAATGTGCATGTGTAGATGTGCCCAGTGGCAAGTCAAAACATTCTAAGCAAAGGTTAAATCAGGAGTTGAGCAAAACTGGAGATTTTGTAGAGAAACCCTAAGTGCATCGACATCATGGGGTTGCACTGATTTATCCCATAAAATCAGTCTAGTTAAACCAAAACAATTGTTCTGGTATAGAAAAGACCTAATTTATATTTGAGACTAGAAACAGAATAGAAAACATAAGTGGCAGATAAACTCCCTGACATCCTGGCATTCCTCTTAAGGACAAAAATTGCAGGCAAACTATGGGCTGTAGACAGGATGGAAAACTCTACTGAGTGCTTTTCTGGCTGCTTGCCATTCTGCAAATGCTTAATGATATATTTAAAGCAAAACAAAAAATTGTTTTCACATATAGTCCAATTCTATATGTGACCACTAACTAACTAACATGGTCTTTCTTGTCTACTATCTGAATCCCATTGTTTTATAACTAGGAAAGGTCTCTGCTGGTCCACATTCTTATTTCACCAGTAATCTCTTCATTTTCAACTAACAGCAGCATTTAAATCCTTTTTAAACATTAACAGTGGTGCCAGAAAATACAAGTTTAGCACATAAAGGCCCAGCTAAATTAGTACAGAATTTCCGAATAGGTGTGGGCTGTGGTTATTTTATTTCAAATGAATGAATTTTACTGCAGCAATACCCCCATTACTGCAGATTATATCTGTGACTGGGAAATAAATCAGCTTGTCAGTAAATTTGGGTGTCCTGACTTTACATATATTACACAAATATTTAACATGTGTGCTCTTGCTCTCACTTTGCAACTTTTGTTTAAATATTTTTTATACTGGCCTGGCTGTCTAAATTACTCCAAAATGGAATGGGGAAGAAGGTGACGTTATGCTGGAAGTCATTTTTACTCACAGTGACAGCGAGTGCTTGAAGATAAGATCATGAGCCTGACCTTCCCAAATTCTGATGCTTTCTTTGAGACTGATTCCTTGGAATGGCTCATGTAATGAATTGATGTGGTGGCCAATAACAGCAGCGTAACTAGGATGAGTGGGGCACTAGCTCCGAGCACCAATTTAGAGGGGGCATTATAACGGTGACCTCCAAGGAGCAGTAGCCCCATATGCAATGGAAGTATGCCATGGCAGCAGCAACCAAGGGCAGGTAAGACTCTCCAGTGTTGAGCCTCATCTTTTTCCTTCCCCCACTCTTTGGCATCTCTGTTCAGGGTACAAAAATATCTAGTTACATCTCTGATCCATAGCATTGTAAAAGATGGGACAGTTTCTAGCTTCTGGAGGCACTGGCATATGCAACTGAATTGCATATATATAATTATCCATTTTGAGCATATAAAGGGTCCATTAGTACTTGTTTATGTGGGTTCATGTGCTTTTGACAACTTGGTGAGCATTATTCTTAATTGTTGCACCACTCAGATGCATAAAACAAAAGCTGGAAAAGTTTTTTTAGTAGATTTCATTTATAATTGTCTGAAACTGGACACTTAAACTTATAAATCAGAGCTAACCAGGCAGCCTGATTTCCAATGCAATGAGGATCTTTCTTTCCCATGAAGGTTGTCTTTGAAATCCAGACTTATTAATTGTTTTAGAATGATTAACAATTACAATACTAATATGAGCAGTTGTCTCTTAGCACCATGGAAGTGCTCTCCTCATTCTATGTTTATAGGAGTTTCTTGTCATCTTGCTTCCTGTCTCTTATTAAGATAATTTTCATATTCCTGGTATCAGAAAACTGAACACCTTATCCCTAGCCTTTACCTCTTTTCCATCTGTCTGTCTCTCCCTGATCCTGCCCTCTAGTCTAGTTCAGAGCATGGAGCAACATGAGAAGAGCCAATGAGAAGAGGGGTTTTTTTTATCCCAGCTCAGGTTTTGGGAAGTAGAAATACTGTGGAAGCACAAGAAGACTGGCTACATTAGGCCTTACTCTAGAAAAGAGTCCTATGTTTAAATTGCCCACCCTAGAAAATAAAGATCTGACTAGGTTCTTATTAGCTCTGCATCATCACCCTAGGTCCCGCAATTGGGACCATTCTATGAACTGTGTAAGGAGTCTGGGTGCTCTCCTAGAGCTGGGTTATTTTACTTAGCACATTAAGGCCCAGCTAAATTAGTACAGAATTTATGAATAGGTGCAGGCTGTGATTATTTTACTTCATGTGAATGAATTTAAATACCCCTGTTACCACAGATGATATCCATGACAGGGAAAGTAACCAAATAGAAACAGGAAGCAGAATTCATAACTTCACTTTTGTGCAACCTTTTACTGCAGAGCTATTCTCAATGGACTAAAATAAAGCAAAAATGTTGGTTGGCATCATTGCATGTTTACTACAATCAACCATAAAAAGAGTTTACAATCAATGTGTTTATTCCATACAGGGAGCAAAGACAGTATGCAGGTGGCCACTAGCATTAGCTGCCATAGGTTGATGTCATTTACAACCCCCCAAATTACAGTGTTTGGAGATCTAATCTACAGGCATTGCAATGTCTTTTCCTATTACCTACTTTCAATGAAACATTAGACAAAGAGGACAATTCCTCCCTACTACCAATTCTCCCTCCTTTCCCCCACCCCTCCAGCCCTGCAAAAAAAAAAAACAACAGACATGTAACACTAAAGGTTTTGAAATCTGTTATTTTGATGTCCTTAAGTTTAAGCATTTATGGTGACACCTGCATCAACCCCAGCCAGGATTTGAATATTAGAATCAGTTAGCAACTGGGCATTTTGTGATTTTTTTTTAAAAAAAGGCTTAGAATTTCTTGTTGCTCTTTAATTAAGTCAAGACAGTAAATTAGAGGCAAAAAGCTTTCTTAACATTTTCTAGTAGCAGAAAATCCATACTTCACAGCATGATTGACTGCTAGGGATATCCCTGAACAGTCAGTTTCATATTTAATCTTTCAGTGGAATTAAAAATGAAGAATAATTGAAGCAACAATTAGGCAAAACATGCCAATCTCTAATGTTAGCATAGTTTTTCTTTATTCTTAGACAATTATGACAGTCAATAGGTCAGGATATGAAATGCCAAAAACATTCCCAGTTGATCTGTTAATCCTGAGAATGCATAGCAAGGACCACAAAAGAAGTCATAACATTTTAAAGAGCTACGGTAAATCTCTGCAAATACTGCTGCATTTTTACAGTAAAGCAATTGAGTGAAATATAGAATGATCATTTATCTCTATTCTGTAACCCAGTTAACCCTTAGTAGGGCACTTTATTTTATACCCTTCTTCCTAGTACCCAGCCTTTACAATGGTCATTATGAAAGAGACTTATATAGGTTAAGAATTAAGATGACAAGGCATTAACTAAGTTTAGTTTACATCAGATTTGCTCACTAGACGATGAGTAATTGAATCATTCTCTGGTCAAAACATTTACCTGCAGCCCTCTCGTGCAATTGCTTACTGTTAGGCCTATGCGAGTAAGCAAGTATTCAATCCAGCTTCAGATCCGACTGCTTCAGATGTCAGCAATCCAATCTGGACCTCCAGTTCGGTTTGCCACTTCAATCTGGCCAAAGCAGCTCCAAAGCTTCGGAGCCACCTCAGAGATATGGTCACAGGCTATAATGGGGGATCCATAAAATATCTATAACTTTGTTGTTGTGTTTCTGATTTGGGTGAAACTTGCAGGGGTAGTGGCCCCTGTGCAGGCCACAAAGCATGCCAAGTTTCAAGAAGATAGGGTTTGGGGGGAACTGCACCCCAAATTCTTGAAAACAAAACTCATGTCACATCTATGTGTTACACCACAGGGGGGTGAAAACTGCAGGGGTGGTGGCAAGAAGTTCAAGAAGATATAGATTTCATAGATTTCATAGACATTAGGGCTGGAAGGGACCTCAGGAGATCATCGAGTCCAGCCCCCTGCCCAAAGGGCAGGAAGTCAGCTGGGTTCATAGGATCCCAGCAAGATAAGCATCCAATTTACTCTTGAAGGTGTTCAATGTAGGTGCTTGAGCCACCTCCGCTGGCAGACTGTTCCAGACCTTGGGGGCTCGGACAGTAAAGAAATTCTTCCTTATGTCCAGCCTGAAACGGTCTTGCAGGAGTTTGTGACCGTTCGACCTCGTCATCCCTTGGGGCGCTCTGGTGAACAGACGTTCCCCCAGATCCTGGTGGTCACCCCTGATAAACTTATAGGTGGCCATCAGCTCATGCATGCAGGGGTTTGCGGGGAACTGCACCTCAAGCTGCTGACAGGCAAAACTTGTGATGTAGGGAGGTGCTTGGGTGACTGCGTCTGTTTTGGGGCACAGGGGGGTGGAATCTAGCACAGGCCTGGGTGCTGGGGCCTGCCAGGCCACGAAGCCTTCCAGCTGGGTGTGTGTCTCGCTGGGGAAGTCTGTCTTCTGGAACCCTGCACCTCAAGCTGCTAACAGGTAAAACTTGTGATGTGGCTGGGTGACACTGTGAGTGTATTAAGGTATGCCCTTCCTCACGCTGGGGCCTCTGCATAACATGGCAGTTTGCCCCAGTGAGACCACCTCCTCCTCTACAGCCTCACGTCTGGTCCTCCACTTTACGTGACAACAGGTAAAATAACTTTAGCTGGCTCAACACCAGTAGCAGCAGCAGCAGCATCAAAGGTACCCAAACAGCACGGTCATAGAGCCTTTATTTTTATAAAGGAATTGACAGCAAGAAGTAAAGATGTTGTGTTGTGTTAGACACATGATGTTATTCATGGTGTGTGATGGCTTATCTTGTGTTTTTATGTCTATATGTGTATTATGGAAAAAAAAAAAGGAGTACTTAAAAAATGTATCTTTGGAAGCTTTAGGGTTGAAAACCCTTTTGTCAGGCTGAGGAATTACCTGCAGTTGGTCCCAGATGGAAGGAATAGTAAAGAAGCCAGAGGCTGAGCTGGCCCGCAATGCAGGCAAGAAAGCTGCTACCCCCCACCCCAGCCTGCCCCTCCTCACCCCCTGATGCCTCCATTTCCATTTTCACTGACTGGCTTTCTTGCCTGCATTGCGGGCCAGGCCAGCCTCTGGCTTCTTTACTATTCCTTCCATCCAGGACAACCTGCAGGTACTTCCTCAGCCTGACAAAGGGGTTTTCAACCCTAAAGCTGGCATCCCAGGCAGCTAGGCTGAGCTCACTGGGAACCTCACAACTGCACTGCAACCAGCAAGCATCATGCCTGTCAAAGACATGACAGGTCTGGGCGTTCCCCAGCCAGGACTTTGTGCATGTGTGCATTAGCTGGAGGTTACGGCGCCTCCTACCCACCTTTTAACAGGGGATCATTGGTCCTGGCTTTTACAGTGCTGCCGCGCCACCAGCAGTCCCACTAGGCCTCCCTACCCTGGCAGGGTGTAGCTTTAGTGGTCATGCCCAGGACCTGGGGCCTCCTCCTTTCCCATAACCCCAATCCCATACATCCAAGTTAGTCCTGGCAGGGAATGAGCTCAGCAGAGACATATTCTCCCCTGCTGGCTGGTGATGCAGTTAGTGCCCCCTCCAGCTTAGAGTGGGGCATTATTCGGCTTTTAAAAAACTCAAAAAAGGAAATTGGTGCAGATGGAATGAGGAGGGTGGCACTCAGTCCATCTGCAGGTGGAGCTTGGGGAACCCCAGGAGCGGGAGGTTCACCTTTAGGAACACCGACTGATCCACCAAAGCAGGATCCAAGCAGGTGCAGTGTGGTGGGGTGTCACAACATCCCCAGCAATGCTGAACACCCCTTCGCTCGGAACACTGGTTGGTGGACAGGACAGGTGTTGCCGAGCAACCATTGCCAGATCCTGCCACATCTGGCTGCGATTTACCCAGTAGGCCAAGGGGTTGCAGTCCAGTGGCTCCACATCCTCGGTAAGATAGGTAGCCACTGAAGCCTCAGCGCTAACTATGGCCCACACTGGCAGTAGCTGGCATTGAGGAGACTGGCTGGTGCTGGTGCTGGTGCTGGGAGTGCTGGTATGGGAAAGTGGATCCCCCTCTTCCACATCCCCTCACCTCTGCACTTCAGCCTCCCTGACTTTGTTCACCAGCACCTGTGTCCAGTGATTGAGGGTTTTGGGCCTGCCAGTGCACATGTTCCCCTTCACCCTCGGGTTGCACATGCCCACCATCATATGGACCACAAGGGATCCAGCCATCTCCTGATGCCCTCCTTCAGCCACCCCAATAGTGCCTGCATGTCTGCTGACAGTGGCCTGCCCCAGCCAGGAACATTGATCCCCTGGAACTTCTCCATTTGGTTCTCCAGTTCCCTCACTAGGGGGATCACCTGGCTGAGGAGGGCATCGCCAGTGCTAAGGGTCTCAGTGGCCTCGAGGAAGGGCTTGAGGACCACCCACCAAAATCTGGGAGATGGTAACCCACTTGGCTCTGTTCAGGGAATTGCTGATCCCAATCTCCCCAAGCAAGGTTATCTCATGGATGGCCTTCTGTTGCTCCACCAACTTTTTGAGCATCAGGTATGTGGAGTTTCACCAAGTCTCCACATCCTGCATGATTTTGTGCTGTGAGATGCGCAGCTCTGCCTGTTTCTCCTGCAGCATCTTGCCCCTCTTGATGCTGTGGTGGAAATAACCTGCCAACTTCCTGCGTTTTGAAATCAGCTGGCTTGTAGCAGTAGTGGTGGCGGAGCCATCGCTGGCAGCCCTGTCCCCCTCCAAGGCATCCCTCACTATTAGGTGCAGCCTGCGTGCCACACAGTGGATACCAACAAAATTGGCATCACAGACAGCCTTCACCGTATTAGCCCTGTTGTCGGTGACCATGAACCCACAAATGAGCTTGGCCTGCCCCATGAGCCACCCCTGCACCATGCGGTTCATTGTCCCCATGATCTCCATTGCATGTGGGACTCATCCAGCACCTCGGCTTACAGTAGAGCCCACCGATGGCCTGACTCATCGCACCAGTGGCCTGTGAGGGAGAGGTAGGCATGATTGCCACCCTGGCTGCTCCAGATGTCAGAAGTGAAGTGCAAAGCTACCTGTGGCCCTGCCTTGTGCAGCTCCTCCCTCAAGTACTCCCTGTATGCCTCATGCAGGGAGGGCACCACCATCCTGCTAAAGGTGGTGCATGTGGGCACTTCATAAAACGGGGCCAGAAGTGCTACGTGCCACCTGAACCCTGGCCACTCAACTAGGGAGAAGGGCTGGCTATCCAGAGCAAGCATTTCCCCAGTGCCCTGGGTGATCTCGCTCACCTTGGGAACACGTCCCCTTTTCAGTCCACCTTTCCCCCACTGGTTCAGGGTGGCCTGCCTCTGCTTTGGGGGGAAGGGAGCTTTGGAGCAAGCAAGGGACTTCCCTTTTAGTACACTCGCACTGGTGCCAGGCTGAGCAGGAAGAAGGGGAAGGGGGTGCTGCCTCCTCAGATGCAGCAGCATCACCATGGTAGAAAGGTGTCTTACATCCTTGCCACAGCACATGTGCTTTCGGCAGTGCTGGCAGATGGCAAACCTGGGATCATCTGCCAGCTCAAAATGCTCCCACACTACATTACTCCCCTGCTTCTGGGTTGAGGGTGAGTATCCTGCCTTATCCCACTCCTCAGCAGGCTGAGGCTCAATAGCAGGAGGAGCTGCCTCAGTTGAGCTACTTGCCTCCACAACCTCAGCCTCCTCTGAGGTGCTGCTTTCTGGAGGAGACCTGGGTCTAGGGGAAATTTGAGGGGTGTGGAGCACAAACTCTGATTTTCCCCTCAGTCCCCAGAATTGCTTGAGCCAGCGCACTCAGCATCCCTGGTTCCAGCTCTAGCTCCTCCTCTGGCAGTGGGAGGCTCACACTGAGAGATGAAATTGGGGTGGAGGAGACAGTGATTCCACTGCTGGTTGGTGCCTACTTCTGGACTGAGTGGAGGTGGTGCAGGTGCAGGGATGTCAGGTGCAGACACTGCTCCCACCTCCTTGCTTCCACTGGCAGCACTGATGTCATGGTTGCTTGGGAAGAGAATTTGTCTGTGTTGGGGGGGGGGGGGGGGCGGCAGCTTGCAGCTCTCCACCTACCCCCTCTACTTCCCCTGCCAGAAGACCTGGCACCTGCCTTTTCAGCATGCTTCATATTGATCTTTCCTGTGCTGCAAAATGTCTGTGTGTCTGTGTGTCAATCCTTTTGTATTGTGTGTTTTATTCCCTCTGATGCATGCGTGCACTAGCTTCTTCTTTGATTGTTTGCTTCAGTGTTAAGAGTTATGTAAAAATTGTGTACTGTCTGTCTGTCTTCTCCTATGAATATCTGATTTTTCTTCATATTGTGTGTGTGTGCATGCATGCGATCTGTGTGCCTCCCTGCACAGTGATGGATCACACTGGCAGGGAAAACACAGCTTTCTTTTTTTAAAGTTTCCAAAAAAAAGAACAACTATAAATTCAAAGAAATGAATTGAATAGTAATAGTAACTGAATAGCTAAACTAAGATGAGCTAAATCCTACCCAATCCTTTCTAACAAGAAAAAGGAGCAGGCAAGTTCAACTACTGAGTAAAGAAAGCAAGCTGAAATGCTTGAGTCTGAGGGTTCCTTTCTCTCACAGTTCCTGAGAGGGAACAAGCTAGGAAAAGGCACAGCAGGCCTCCAAACAGAGGCTTTTATGCTGTTTCTAGGTCCCTCCCCCCAGGCACTGTCATTGGAAAGGCAGCCAGAGAGAAATCCTACTCACTGGATACCTACACATGTCAGTCTTCCCTCCCCCCCACTCCCCCTCCATCCCCCGCTCCTCCTCTGCCTTCTAACTTGCAGTTTCAGCATCCAAAGCATTTCTGAAGCACTTCAGAAGCTCCAAACTGCTTCAGACAGCTTAACTGAGCCCGCACTTTGCTCTGGGCATGCTGCTTCGGACGCTGAAGTGTCCAAAGTGGCCCCAGATCCAAAGCGCGATCTGAAGCCTCACACAGCCCTGCTTACGGTGCCAGTTTGACATTGTTCCATGCCCTCTTGCCAAGACCCAACTCCATTCCTACCACAGTTGGTCAGAGAGAATAAACCTTGCAATAAGTAAGAAGTAGTTCCTTTCTGTAGTAAAGCAAGACAAATGGAAACTAAGTAAGCTATTAATTTTACCTCTTTGAATTATAACTGGCATTCAGAGATTCCTCATAACATTTGTGTTTAACAAAGACATAGACAGGAACAAGCAAAAGACCAATTTATTTTAGTTGTGACAAAATCTGTTAAAGTCCACTCTCTCTCAGGTAAGCTTTCAAAACTAGAGTTTTATTAACAAAATCCCAATTTTTTTCTTTTATTGTCATTAGAAATTATGAAGATACTGATACATCATAGTAAACCTTCTCATTATCCTCCCTTCAGTCGCTCAGAATATTTGGTGATTCTAAAAACCTGATAATCTGAACATAGAGAATATGGCTCTCTTCCCTGGAGAGATTTTAGTCTATGGCCCTGTGCAACAGGGAATCCCTACTGCTGTTACTAGGACAGCTTCATTAGGTAAGGAACCAGGGGTCAGGCAGCTGGTGAAGCAATTAACACCTGGCCCTAGGGGAGGAGGGACTGGAAGGAGGCTGGAGAATCCAGTCCTTGAGTGAACACAGCAGGGTGGTTCTTGCTTGCAGCAGGGAGAGGAGCCTGAGAAAAAAGAGCTGCTGGAGGTAGATGCAAGCCCACAAGCTGTCTTGGGGAGCTGCAGGTGAGCAGGCTCCAGTGAAAGGTAGGGCCTGTGGGCACTGGTGTCAATGTCGCGGTGGATATAGTCTTTCTGGACTTTAGGAAGGTGTTTGACACGGTCTCTCACCACATTTGCATTAAAAAATTAGGACACTGTGGTGTCGATGCCTACACAGTCAGATGGGTCACTAACTGGCTGGAGGGCCACACCCAGAGAGTGGTGGCGGATGGGTCATTTTCGACCTGGAGGGATGCGGGCAGTGGGGTTCCGCAGGGCTCAGTCCTCAGGCCTGCATTGTTCAACATCTTCATCAGTGACTTGAACGAGGGGGTAAAAAGCACCCTGTTCAAATTTGCTGATGACACTAAGATGGGAGAAATGGGCACGCTAGAAGAAAGGCATAGGCTGCAATCGGATCTAGACAGGCTACAGGGTTGGGCGGAAGAGAACAGGATGGGTTTCAACACTGACAAGTGCAGGGTACTGTACCTGGGGAGGAAGAACCAGCAGCAGACGTACACGCTGGGGAACTCCCTTCTTGTCAGTGCAGAGGCAGAGCAGGATCTAGGAGTCATTATTGAGGTCAATATGAACATGGGCCGACAGTGTGGGGATGTGGTCAGGAAGGCCAACCGCACCTTGTCATGCGTCCACAGATGCATCTCAAACAGGTTCAAGGAGGTGATACTCCCCCTCTATGTGGCACTGGTCAGGCTGCAGCTGGAGTACTGCATCCAGTTCTGGGCGCCCCACTTCAGGAGGGATGTGTACAGCATCAAGAGGGTCCAGAGGAGGGCCACTCGCATGATCAGGGGGCAGCAGGGCAGGTGCTACGAGGAGAGGCTAAGGGACCTGAACCTGTTCAGCCTCCACAAGAGAAGGCTGAGGGGGGATCTAGTGGCCTGTTACAAACTAGTCAGAGGGGACCAGAGAGTCCCTGTTCCCCCGAGCACTACCAGGAGTGACTAGGAATAACGGTCACAAGTTGGCAGAGGGTAGATTCAGGCTGGATATCAGGAGGCGACACTTCACAGTCAGGGCGGCTAGGATCTGGAACAAACTTCCAAGAGAAGTGGTGCTGGCTTCTGCCCTGGGGGTCTTTAAAAGGAGGCTGGATGAACACCTGGCTGAGGTCATTTGACCCCAGCCCTCTTTCCTGTCACGGCAGGGGGTTGGACTTGATGATCTGCTCAGGTCCCTTCCGACCCTATCAACTATGAAACTATGAAACACTTTACCCAAAGTGAGGGAGACTAACTGTTCTGGAACAGTTGTTTTTCCATTCTGGACTTGTTACCAGAGGACCTGATATGGCTACAGGGGCAGAGGAGAACATGGGCAGGGGCACCTGAGTGTGGTTCCTTGCAATAGATACTAGATGTCAGCCCCAAGGCAGAGGGGAAGGTAGAGCCCCAGGAAAGGAGGGCTGCTATCAGGGCAAGGCCAATTCCCAGAGGCTGAGATTTTGAACAGTGACAAGGCAAAGGGTACCATCAGAGAGAAGAAGGGCTGAAGCTGCAATAGCTGAAACCCAGACAAGTGCTCAGAAGCCTATGTGAATACCCCCTTAAAGGGGAAGTACCAGGACCCATGAGGTTACATACAGACTCAGGAACCACCTCTTCCTAACAACCAGCAGAGCAACACCAAAGTTGGAGCAGCCAAGAGACTACAGGTGAGGGTGGATCAGAAAAGGACCAGCAAGTGGGGTCAACCAAAAGGGAAAATAGGTAGGTGCCAGGGTCTCCACTAGGGCAGTGTGAAGCTTTGGTCCCTATTCAATTTGGCAGCGATTTGGCCCAATTCAGTGACTAAATCTCCGAATCTGAATCAAATCAGAGGACCCTTTAATCTCTCCAAATTGAATTGGAACCCTCTGCATTGATTCAGAGAGATTTGGAAAGATTCGGTGATTTGGACATGGACATAGACACAGCTTGAAATGTTTTTTCTGCATACCTCTAGGTACCAGGGGGCTCATGAATGCTGCGACACTGGGGCACATGGAGTGCCCCACAGAAGCACGAGGGGCTCCCCAGCACACTCAGCAGCAGACCCAGAAGTGGACCAGAAGCACTTAGGATCCACTTCTGGGTCCACCGGAGAGTGCGCGGGGGGATCTCCTGTGCCCCCCTGGCTCAGTGACTAGTGTCTCCTGGGTCTAGGGTGGGGCACAGGGGGCCCCCCCACGCACTCTCCAGTGGACCCAGAAGTGGGCCTGGGGTCCACCCTCCGTGGCTGATCGCTGAGCTGGGGAAGCGTGTGGGGGCCCCCCAGTGCATTCCCTGACGGACCCAGAAGTGGACCAGAAGTACTTCTGGTCCACTTCTGGGTTCGCTGCTGAGGATGTGGGGGGCCCCCACCCTGCGCTCCTGTCAGACACACCACCCACCCCAGCATCGCAGCGTTCACGAGCTGCAGTAGTACCTCGAGGTATGTAGAAAAAACGTTTAAAGCTGTGTTTATGTCCGAATCGTTGATCCTCCAAATCAGCATCAAATCTTCAGATTCTGATTTGGCTGAATCGAATTGGGGACAGTGATCCAAATCAACAAATCAAATCACTGTCCCCAATTTGGGCCGAATCCGAATCGAATAGGGCCTATGCTCCCTTGGGTCCTACACCCTGATCCTGCTATCTTATCCATGTAGCTTTTACACCCATGTGGAATCTCACTGAAGTCAACAAAGCTATGTATGGGTACAGAAGTCCAGTTCTTTGAAGCAGATTGCAGGTTTGGGCTTTATATGAAAAAAGGACACAACAAGTGAGAGGGAGAGATGAGTAATAGAGTAGGGAGAGACTAGAAGGAATGGCATTCAGAAGTACAAAAATAAGGTCTAGTAATCAAATGTGTAACGAACAAGGATGTCAAAATAATTAGGCCAAATGCATCCTTCACAAAGCATGAACAAGAGCTGGGTGAGGACAAGACAAAAAGAGTGGCTACTTTGCATGATATAGAGGGATCCTGGTTTTCTCTGCTAAAAATAAATCCCCATTTTTTTGGATATAAAAAAGTAATCCAAAACACATTTTTCTGTGATTTAAATGAAATGTCACCATCAATAATAATAAGAATAATAGGCTTATTCCATCTGTCTAAAGCACTCTGATTGGTTGTCTCGGCAGCCAATCACAATGCTTACTGAAACAACCAATCAGAGTACTCCAGGGAGACAGAATAAGCATGTTGTTATTATTATAGAAGATCCTGAGGCATTTCAAACAGATATGCAGGCAAGTCGGAGCAAGAATGATGTACTAGGGCCCTCTGCCATGGAGCGGGTAGGCACTGCCAAAGCAGGGGAAAAAAAAGCGGTGAGGGGCCCAATCCTTCCCCACCCACCCTGGAGCCAGTCTACCTTTCCCACAGCTGAGTGGTGAGCTGGCAGTGGGCCCTGAGGTGAAGAGGGGCCCTGGTGCCTTCCTCTGTGGTGGTAGTGCACCCTGGGACCGCCCAAGCAGGATGCCAGTGGGTGGGTGCTGCTGGGGGGGGGGTCCCACCTCCATGGAGGGAAGCACCAGGGTCCCCCACAGCTTGGGCTGCCTGACCAGCCAGCAGCTCACTCCCTGACTGTGGGAGATGCAGGCAGGTTCTGGGAGAGAAGAAAAAAAAGAAAAAAGATCAGGACCCTCGCCACTTTTATTTTTCCTCAGTGGAGCTTGCCCACGCAAGCTGCTGCTGGTAGCACAGCCCTGAGCTGGAGGGAAGGGGAAGAGGGGCCCAGTGCTTCCCTCCACAATAAAAGTATCCTCTGAGGCTGCCTGGGTGGGGTGCCATCTGCACGGGTCCAGCCCCAGCTCCTAAGTAGCACCTGCCAGATCCAATGGGGAAGCTTGGCTTTGATAGCCTTCTAGCTCCTGGTACACTGTCCGTGCCACCTTCCTACTGCCTGGGATCAGGCTGGCTGCCCCCAGAAGGTGGCAGGAGGATGGCTGGGTGTGCTAGCAGCTGGAGAAGGCAGTAGAGATCGTGTGAGGGGCACTTGCTTCCCTGAGCATGCCTGAGCTTCCAGCACCCCAGAGACTATCTCCACCGTCTTTTCTGGATAGCGCCCTTGTACATGTGAGGAATATCATTGTAATTTGTTATGTAGCAAACTAAAATACATGGGATGTGTTTTAGTTTGCTATGTAAGAAGTCATTTAAATCAAAATACACCACTGAAAGTGTAGGCTGTTACGCAATGAAATTGTTAAAAAGGGCAATTAAACCACCAAAAGGGGAAGTTTCCTCACATGGACAAGGGCCCTTAGTCACATTTACAAGGGCTCTCTTATTCTAGGACTATAAATAAGTCACAAGGTCAGACTTTTATGTATTTATATTCCTATGCCTGTGTTTACACATGGACAGCTTTATGTAGCCTTTTTGAGGGTGAGAAGTTTTAATTCCATTAAAGTATTTGGTCAAAGGATAACTAAAAATCCTGCACTTAAATAAACACTTTTGCAATAAAAATGTTATCACAAATCTTTTGTGGGTTTCACCTAGTATATATCTAGTGGTGTTTCATTTTAATCATGAATTACTTTTTTATATCTGAAAAATAGGGAATTTTTTATCAGAGAACCAGGATCCCCAATGATATGCCTTTTTCAAGGCCAGATTATGAATCCTTTATTCTCATTTATGAGCAGTTACTTGCAGGAGTAATCCAAATAACTTCAATGCAAAAAACTGCTCACTAGTGGGATTAAGGGGCTCATGGACTGTCCCCACATGATTCTGGCATGTTAGAGGTGGCAGATAGAGGGCAGATGAGAACTGGAAAGCAGATAGTTTATATACCATGCTCTCTGGAGAAGAATTTAAAGTCCACCATGGCATACTGTTGTAGAGATTAATGTGATGCAGACCTGCATTACATTCCTCATTATAGTATTATTTCTATATTGAATATTCTATATTCTATATATATTACATAGAGAGGACAGGGATGAACAACCACAGTATGGGGAGCTGCTAGACATGTTGGGGGGTATATCTAGAAAGAAAATGCTTTGTAGGTCTAGTTTAGAAGCCATAACATGAAACACTCTTGTGCTTTTGGGCACTCCCCAGACTACATACAGCCTCATCATTTTGTTTTGCATGAAGCCATCATCTCAATGTATATAAAAGGAAGATGCAAGATAAACACATCCAGCCTTTTTGTCTAACAATATATCTTTTTTCATGAGTTCTTCCCATGAAAGTAAAGATTGAGCCCATAAAGATGGGGTTTTGATGTCAGAAATGATGAGCAATTAGAAAGGAGACAGACATCTTTTGTTTACAAAGAAACACCTTGGTACTCATCAGTGATGATGGGAAAGGAACTACACAGAGAAATGTGTCAGACTAATGGGGTTTTGGTGAAATAAAGTTTTGAAGTTTGTCTGAGTGTGACAACTATTTTTTACCCCTTGTTCTTGATCTTACAAAGGCTTTGCTTAAAATACACATCAGGAATGTCATATTTTAATGAAGGAATTGTTCCATACACATCTACAATGCTTGTGTTAGAGAATTCTAATGTACATACAAGATAACGAGCAGGGGAAAATAATGAACTCTCAATGTGTCCTTGTTTATGGAAAAAAATAACAGATGAAAATAAGTGTACACATTACAGCAGGAAGGCACCAGCAAACACTTTGGCTTTGAAATTATTATGACAAGCATTGATTCTGTGTATATCTCTGTGGTATTGGGGGTTTTGGATGACTGGAGATTGAACTTGTGCTTATATTCTTGGGGTGACACAGTGGTATTTTTCAACTGAAAACTTAAATTCAGGGCAAATTCAGCCTGGAAGTAGGCAGATCTGTGGAGTTATAAATTGGTATTGTACCTGATTATACTAGGACTGAATTTGATCCACATCCTTGAAGTAAGTGATAATATCTTGGTAGGATTCAACTCTGAACCTTAGCCAAGCACTAATAGAGTTTAAATATTACTCCTTTTGCCTGCCTGTAGTCTTTATTATAATAGAACTATTTTATGACTAAACACATTTCATCTTAATCCCTTGTCTTGAAGACAAAGAACTAGCTCAGACTTTAATGTGGGCTGTACATGAGCTGAATTATATAGTAAGGTAAATTTGTGTTCTTTTGCTGTCAGACAATAGCAGTTAACTGTAAGGAAAATGTTTCAAGAAAAGTTTAAGTTACATAATTATTCAAAATACTTTAAGCTTTTCTAACCATTGAAAAAAATTCCTTGGGGCATGTAACAATTTCATAAACACAGAAAAATCCTAGGTAAAAATTCCAAACTTTTGCTGCAGTTTCAAAACTGTATACTTTACAGTGGAGTATGTGAAATGTGTGGCATCCCTAAACAGGTTGTAAAATGTGAGCATTTTATACTTTATACTTGTATATAAATCCCATCTGTCTATATCCTGATATTCTAAATATCAGTTGCAACTGGAGGATACACTGGGTTTTTTTTTAAGTTCTAACTAGTTTACTCAAATTGATCAGACATGTATTAAAGCTGATGTCTACGCTTACCTTTATTCAGAGAATTGCCTAGTGATAATGGTTCTGTAAGTCTACAACCTTCTCTTCCCTCAGATTTCTTCTAAAGATCCACCTCTTCCATGATGTCTATAAGAAATCAGACAACTAATGATGCTCAAGAGGTAGCTGAGAATAGTCAGCATATTATTTTAATAATAAATGTATAGCATGATGATATCTTACTATGCTCTTCATGTTAATTGTGTTTTAGATGGCAAGCTCTTTAGACTCATAGACCACATCCCCATGAGCAGGAGTGTGCGGTTGCCATGGGGGGCGGGGAGGGGGAAGCAGCAGCACACATTTGTGCCACTGTTTTTTGCCCAGTACATGCTCCTGCTTGTGGTGTTAGCACAGGGAAAAATGCTCCGGGTCAGGCAGGGGAAGCTAGGCCCAGCCTTACCTGAGGCTCCCGCAGCAGCAATCTGGGCATGAACAATGCATGCCCCTGGAAGCTGGGGGGCCATGGCAGTGGCAGGAGGGCAGCGGTGGCGGCAGTAAGTGGGAGCTCCCGCAGATGCCACCAGCGTTGTTGGTGACGGAGGGGGAGGGGTTGGCGAGTGCTGATCAGGGTCAGCAACCACCCACAGATGTCACCAGCAGCAGTGGCAGCAGCCAGTGGGGATCGCTGACCTCCCACAGACTCCACCAGCAGTGTCGGCTGTGGGGGGGATGGTGAGCAGAGGCGCCTTTTTGTAGGGGGTGCACAGCCACACTCAGGGGGTGCACATGCACCCCCTATGCATCACCCTTGAATCTGGGCACACTGAGCCTGGCTGGCAGCTGCAGAGTGGTTCTAGCCAGCCAGGCTCCAGTTTTAGGCAGTGCACACTGCTACCATGTGGACCACCCCACTTTTTTCTGGCATGGGTTTTTTTGATGCCAAGATGTCCCAGTGCCAAAAAAACCCTGCCACGCTGCAAATTAACAATGTGGCAAATATCTGCATGTGCAGTTTGTGGCACTGCAGCACTGTAAGCTGCACACGTACACTTGTCTGGATGTGCCCATAGTGTCTTTGCACTGTTTGTATGGATAGTAACAAAATGAGGTCCGGATCATGAACCTTTGCATGTTATAAATATATAATTAGTTGGATCATTCAAAAATAAATTAGTGCTTTGCTAAGACAGCTATTGCTCTTTACCAGCAGCTAACATGACAGTAAAACGGGGTCTGTATTTGTGAGTGTATTTTCTATATTCAGCATTTGCCATAGCTTCATCTAAACTGAGATTAAGATGTCATATTAGCACTAGAATAGTATAGCAAGTGTTACATGTATTGTTTCTTGTCCATTCTAGATTTTCAAAACAAGTTACTTAGCGTGTTACATATCGTGTGGTAGATTGGACTCCTATTGCACCTCTTCTTTTAATTTTAAGCACTATTGTAATAGCAGATTGGGGCTTTAAATCTGTTAGATCTGTAATTTTATAAGGTTTATATATTCAATTACATCTGCTTGAACTGTTTTTTTAAAAGTGGCCATTATGCATGTCTATATGTAAGCATCAGTTTTAGGTATAAAAGAAAGAAAGTTCACTTTTAAAAGAGAGGATGGGAGACTTAAGATGTTTTTTTAAATGTGTTCTGGGTGTGGGTGGCTGGGGGTACGTTAATTACAGCAGCTCCAAGACCTGCTCTAATTAAAACACTGCAGCATCTAGTGTATCAACATCAAAATGGTAGGGGTGCTTTAACTAAAGCTTGTCAAACCAGCTTTATTTAAAAACACTCCTGTTGCCATTTTGAAGCACAGGGACACTGATACACAAGATATGGAGGCTGGCTACAGCGTACTAATTAGCATGCTCCAAAAGACTTGATTAAGCAAGTCTGCTCTAACGTGCTGTAATTACAGTGCATTGGAGCAGCCTCCTGGCACATCTACAGGCATCCTTATTTATCAGGTTTTAGGATGTAAGAGTGAAAGCGAAAGGCAAGGTCAACAAGCTTATGATTGGTAAATGAGACTGGAAACCTCAGTGACTTGCACTGTCATCTTCAATCAATTAAATAAACTGCTTGCATTATTTGACTCTGAATATTTTTTGTTACAAAAAGTCTTCCCTTTACCTTTTATTGGCTTCTCTCTGATCCTGGATCAGTTCAATTTAATACATTTCAAAATTGTTTGATAACTCTGAAAGGTTCAAATCAAAATGTTTGTCATTTCTTTTATTTGCAAGTGGAATTGTGTCATTTTAACATTTGTTATGGCTGACTGCACCACGCAGGGAAAAGCGTTGTAAATTTTGATACAGTGCAGCTGCACAAACCATTATGAAAGTGTCAGTTTTTAATTGGATGGTTGTGTGCTTTTGTCTCTAAATCTGTATTTTATCCATGACTGTTTAATATAAAACAGAAACAGTCTGGGGAGCAGGGAACAGACCTCAGGACTCCTCCCTCCCAGATATGTGCCCTGAGAAGTACAAAGGTACAACCCTAAGTTTCTTGAAACTTTTAAATAAAGTACAGTACTTGAGGCATTTATAAACATGCTCCAGGAGTAGGGAGGAGGTGCTTTAATTAGAGCAGCTCTCAGAGCATCCCATGTATCAGCACCCCAATGCTGAAAAGTGGTGGTGGGGTTGCTTTAAGTAAAGCTCATTGAACAAGCTTTAGTTAAAGCATCCCCGCCACCATTTTTCAGCATGGGGACATTGATGCACAAGATGCTGGAGTGTGTTGGAGCACGGTAATTACTATGCTTCAGCAGACTCAATTAATCAAGTCTGCTCCAATGAACTGTAATTAGCGTACATTGGAGCAGCCTCACTGCTCTTGTATAGGCCCATAAGTAGCAAATGCACTGTTGCCCAGGATTAGGCAATAGCTGAGTGAGCTTTTAAAGGCTGTATTATTGGACTCAGGCACCTAAATTCTAAGTTCTACTTGATACACCTAAGTTCTTTATTTCGTCTGGCCCAAAGCTCCTAAATAACCTAATGAAGGACTTTTCAAGATTCACTGTCCTGAGAGATCTGACTATTCATAGAGATAGCACATTTAGCAAAGAAGTTCCCAACTGCCAAATGACAGACAATTTTCTGAAATTGTTTTTGCCACATCTGCAAAACTGAATGCATACATCTTTTGCTTGTGGTTGTTTGATGAACTCTTTCTAGTGAAACAAAAAGCCATTTAAGTGGCATACCTTTGACCAGGGGTGGGCAAAGTACGACCCACGGGCCGGATCCAGCCTGCAAAGTCATTCTATTCGGCCCTCAGGGCCCCTAAGAAAATGTAGACAATTAATATTTCTCTGCCCTTGGTTCCTGTCAAAAATGCAGGAACCAAGGGCAGTAGGACCCAGGAGAAGGCCAGCGGGGCCCACCTGGTCCCGCCCCCCAGCTGGAAGCCCCAGACAGGGTTTCTGGGCTGGGAGCACCCCTGGCGCGGGAAGCTCAGGTAAGTGGGTGGGGGGACTCTAGGCAAGGAAGGAACATGGTGGGGGGAAGCGGACCGTCCCTGTCCCACACCCAGTGCTCCATGCTGCAGCTGCTTGTAGCCCATGTGGGGCTGCCTGTGCCCACTCTGGACAGCCCCATGTGGGTTGCAGGCGCCTGCCACATGGGGCACCGGGCGTGGGAGGGGCCGCTTCTCCCCCATGCTCAGCTTTTCCCTGGGCTCCTTCCCTGCACACAGAAAAGTGGCCCCTCGCCTGTCCCATGGCTGGCGCTCCCTGCTGCAGGTGCTTGCGGCCCACGTGGGGCTGTCCGGAGCAGGCACAGGCAGCCTCATGCGGGCTGCAAGCAGCTGCAGTGCGGGGTGCCAGGCATGGGGCAGGCAAGGGGCTGCTTTCTCCGTCCCCTGCACTCAGCACCACCTTGTAACCCAGCCCTGCTGCCAGGCTGGCAGTGGGGCAGGTTACAAGCTGGTGCTGAGCGCAGGAAAAAGCAGCCCCGCACCCGCCCCAAGGCCTGTGCCCTGTGCTGCAGCCACCTGCAGCCCACATGAGGCTGCCTGTGCCTGCTCCAAACATCCCCACATGGGTTGCGAGCACCTGTAGCATGGGGTGCTGGCCATGGGGCCACTTTTCCCCACGCTCAGCACCAGCTTCTTCCCTGCCAGCAAGCAAGGGGTTGGAGCTGTGCACTGCCCCCCACCTGTACCACTGGGCTGGGGAGCACTGGGAGTTGGTGGGTGGGGAGCCAGTGGGAGCACAGGGCCCACACTGGTGTCTTTGGGCCAGTGCTGGTGGGGTCCAGAGCAGGGTGGCAGGAATGCGGGGTCCCAGCCAGCAGGGGCTCTATGGAGCCAGGCCAGCTCCCCCCTCTCCTTGCTGGTGCAGCCCAACCCAGCTCCACAGATCATTGCCAGCCTGCGCCCTGCTCTTGGCCTCACCAGTGCTGGCCCTGGGACATTGGTCCCAAGATGGTGACCAGGGGGTGGGGCACCTGTCAAGGGGCGGGGCTACCCATGTGGCCCTCGACAGCCTGCCAAAACTGGGTAAGCAGCCCTCCGCCCAAAATAATTGCCTGCCCCTGCCTTTGACATTCTCAAAATTCACCTTCAGATATTCCCAACCAGCTTAAAGCTAAAGCAGCTTCTTGGATCCAGCTGCATCCTTTGTTTCCCTTTCAGACATAATCTCAACAACCCAGTAAAGGCCAGTGGAAGTATTTCTGTATTCTGCCTAATTTACCCAAATTGTCTATGCATACACTTGAACATGAATCTTGCCTCATACAAAGAGCTTTTGGCCTACTTTGTTTTCTAAATCATTAAAAAGGGTGTTGTGGAAACCAAAGAAATCTCACTCAAACCTTTAAAATGTGCTTATTAAATGCCATTTACTCTCTAATTCCCCTTTCTTGGTAAGGTTATTGAAAACCCAAGTTTTAGCCTGTCAAAATTTAAAATATAGCACTCTCATATTTCAGACCTGAATGTGGTACCTAAATAGCTTCAAGGAATGTTGCTTGTGGGTCAGGACATTGTGGGAATACTTTCATCTAGGCAACAAGAATACTTTAATCTAGGCAACAAGTAACAAATGAGCTTTGCTGATACCATTACATTATTCTGCAACCTTCAAAACTATTGATCTTATGATACTGACAACTAATATGCAAGTTATTATGGAGTAAACGGGACAACAGTATTTGTGATCCACTTGTTCCTGTCTAGGAGTCTGGATGAGCACATGTTCTTGGTCAAAACCTTTAAATAGACAAGTTATCACTGTCATGTATTTAAACATGATTGATAGTCTCTTCTTAAGGAAAGCTTAGGTTTGGGAGTAGCAGAGGTGTTGTGAATTACAAATGAGATTTTGAGCAGATTGTATTGTACCTCCTGGCACCATGCCTTGCTCATGCCAATGCTCTAAACGACTCTCATTAACACCAAGCTCACCCACACCATCTCTAGCAAAAAAACACAAGAGCTGTAAACTGAATAGAATACATGCAGGACAGCATTCTTTCCCTTTTTAGATGTGCTGTTTCCAAAGATAAATAACTTTCTAGATTGTTACAGTCACATAGTATGTAATTTAGAGAAATCTTTAAAGCCAACATAAAATGTGTATGGAACAAAGGATGCTGAAATTATAAAAAGAGCTGCTAGTAAAGATTTTAGCAAGATTCACTTCATAATAAATCATGCAAACAATGAATTACAACTTATACCAGCCAAAATGAACTACTTGGGTTAGACTTAATATAATGCTGTTATTCTTAAAGTCTGTTTGTTAATGATGTTCCCATTATTTTCTTTCTTTCAGATGCACGTGATTAAATATTCTGCGTAAATACTGGAGATGGAGAATACTGCTATTTCATACGGCTGACAGAACTCCTTGACTACAGGACAGGACTGATGGATAGATAAATATTAGGAAACAAATGGTTCTGCTTAATTGATGTTCTTCTTATAAATGTAATATATATTCCATGTCTTCAGAGCATTCCTAGAAATATATAAGTGCACTTGGTTGAAGTATTATCTCTATGGAGATATTTAATACATAATAAAGTCTGAGAACATGTCCACACAGTACAATGAATATTAGGAAACTCTGGACTTTGTTGCAAATTTAAGAAAAAGTTCTTTCAACTCTTACAAATCCTAACTTAGGAGTTAGTTTGTTAAATAATGAATTCAGAGTCCCCACATGCTATATGTTTTGCACCTGTCCGTATCTTTTCAGAAAGCACCCTTTAATTGGCAGTGGGACTTTTACTAGTGAGCAGCAAATAATCTGAGTCCTTTTTAGGAAAACATCTTTGATTTTTATGGCTCCACATTAGGGAATTCCTGTTTTTTGAAACCTCTGGCTCGTATTATACAGGACATCAGACTAGAAAATAATCTGTGACTACCAGATATGTATTAAATCAAACTCAAGTAATGCTCCTTAATTCTTTTATTCCCCACCCCCTTTGTAAATTAACATAGGTGTTCTTACTCTTTTACTTCCACTTTAGTGCTCATTATAATGAGCAGCTTTAATGTACATTTCTGAGAATTGTGAGGACTTATGGCAAAATCCTTATAAAGTTGGTTCAAATTGGAACTTTAATTTCAAAGGAGATCTACTTTATTCTGGTAAGAATTGTATATACATTTTACCATTGATAATCATAGTGAGGAAGGAAGTGTTTTTAGGTCACCCATCACCATACTATCTTAGCACCTTTCAGGTACTGATAAATAAAAATACCATATTTACTGGAATATAAGCTGAGAATGTGTTGCCCATTCAACATGGGAGGAAAAACTTCTCATTTTAGAATCAAGTATGTGTCAGGCAAGCAGCTGCTGCAGGTCCAGATGGGGCCATGTCGCAGTTAGGGGGTGCACAGGAGAAAGTGGGGAAAGGGGGCTGTGGCATGGGGGGAGCATTAGGGAAAGGGCAGCAGTGGGGTTGCAGGGAAGAGATTCACAGAGTGAGGGGGACATGGGGAAAGGGACACGGAATGAGAGGAACTCAGTATATGGGGAAAGCATGTGTGCTTCAGGGAGAACACACGGAAGGAGCACATGGTGCATGGGAAGCATAGGGGAAGGGACACAGAGGATGGGGGAAGTGGAGTGCAGAGCAAGTGGGGCACAGGGATGGGGTACACAGCACATGGGGAGTGCAGGGGAAAGTATATGCAGTGCTGGATGGAGCAGAGGGAAGGGATGTGTGGAGAAAGAGGAGTGCCGTGGGGAAAGGAACACCCAGGGGAAATGGAGCATGGGGCAAGAGGAGCACAGGGAAGGGGAATGTGGTGCAGGAAGGACACAGGGAAAAGGATGCATACAACTGAGAGCTCAAGGAAGAGATGCATGGAGCAGCAGGGGAGCAGCTGCAGTTTCAGATCCCAACTAGAGCTGGAAGCTGAAGCCAGAGCATCACTACTGCCTGACCTGGCTAGGTGCTTTATGCCCCCAATGGAGAGAGCTGCAAAATGCAAGGAGGACAAGTGATAGGAGAAGGCAGGCACTGGAGGAGGGATGGGCAGCAGCGGGGGTAGGCATGAGTGGGGGCTAGTGTCAAGTTTCGGGGGACAAAGGACATGGGACAAGCTGTCTGCCCCTCAGCCACTGCTTCCCCTGCCACTACTTTCCATGTGGCAGTGGTGGGAGGGATGAATTTAAGAGGACCCTCCAATAGCTAGAATCTAGAGACGGAAAATTAAAACAAATTTATAATTTTCTATGTCTACAATCTAATAATTGGAGGGTTGTCTTAAATTTGGGGTCATCTTAGATTTGAGTTAATATGGAAACAATTTTTTTCTTCCCCTGCCCTATTCCTAGCCTATAGGACTAAATACCCTGATCAGTTTATAGTTATGTAGTTTTGTGTAGGTATATGAAAAAATTATTGAGGATAAACCAAGTCAAAAAATAGGTTTTGCGTTTAGTTCTAAATGCAGTGAAGTTAGTAATCACTTATCTTTTGTTAACATGAATCTGGTCCAGCTTCTGTGGAGGTTAGGACTCCTGAGAACCTGGGTTCTAGTTCAAGCAATAACTTTGCTGTCAGGTGCTGATGAAGTAAGCACTGCAAATACTCATAGACAGTGCTAATAAGAAGTAAAGTTGTAGAGCTTCATGTAACCCACTTTGATTTTTTTTACTGTCTCATCAGCTCTCCAAATGGTTTCTTGTAGATATTCAATAAGATGGAGAAGAGAACCAAGCCTCTGGCACTCTACAAATGGAGATCTGAGGAATGGAAGAATATTTATCCTTAATGACTTTCTGTGTGGTCTGAGAAAAATGACTTGACTGTGTTCAGGGATTTCACTCGAGCTCTGCAGCTTTCTGGAAGTCAGACAGAAATAACTGGTCTCGTTTTTGACAAATAATTCTTGATCAGGTTGCTTATCAAATAGCTGAGTGGTAATTTAAGGGATCTGTAACATTGAATAGAGATTAATTTAGTACTGATCAGTCTGTGCTCTTCAGATTTGATGATATCTTCCTTGCAAATGTGTGAAACTGGCAATTGTAGCATTACAAGGCTTTCTACCCACAACCACCTTCTCTTAATTATGTAGCTTAAACTCAACTGATCTCTAGATCCCCTTATTTGCTTATTCAGTCCTGACCTGCAATACCTTATGTATTCCTGGCCCTTTCCTGTGTGCTGTTATTACCATTTCCTGGTGATAGAAAACCTGATATCATTAATACTCATAGATCTACAGAAAAGTATTCAATTATGCATATCATTACATGTGCTTTGCTTACAATATATTTTTAGATGAAAGGTTGAGTAGGAGCTTTCTTCTGATTGTTACCTCCATGCATCTTCCTTTTTGTACACCAGCTTGAAGAATACACAGTAGGCTGGTCTTTCCTTCCAGCTTATTAAATCTACACCCTCTGCAGGCACTGATTTATTCTGCAATGTCAACTGGACAAGCGGAGGGGTGGGGGCAGATCTTGGGAGCAAAACAAGGTGCTCCCTTTCTCCTGCCAAATGACTGCCACAGGAGGGTCTCAGACCCTACTGACCTGAGGAGCATGGGATTAAGTTGGGACAAACTTTACAATTAATTCAAGTGTTATTTTTTCCCCATGGGTTTCTTGGCTTGTTCTTGAAATACACACTTGGAGGGGAGAATATTATGGAAGTACACAAGTCAGGTCAGATGGGGCAAGAAGAAAGAAGTAAAGATTGAGGTCTCTGAGTTGGAACAGGTTTTGTCAGTGACTGTAACTTAATATCTACATTTGGGTAAAGTCTCATAAAGTCTGTTCCTTAAGTTTCTGTTCTGTAAGATGGTGGTAAAAATATGCATTCTGTTTATGTGCTATATCAGTACAAAGAAACATTATCAATGCACACCCATCAGCTGCAATATCCACTCAGGTGTAGCTATGGTAATGATACTGAAAAGTCTACCTCACACTCTCATGGTTAAACCAATGGGTATAGGATCAAAAAGGAAACTTTCCTCAAGTCAGATTGGCAAAGAGCATGAGTGATTTTTGCTTTCATTGGGATCATCTGTGCAAATTTTACCTAGCAAATTACCTACCATTACCTGTGGTATGAGAGAGAGGCTGGAGTTGAGGTTTTTATGGATCATTTGGGATTAAATTTCTACTGCATGAAATCACAAGGAACTAGGCTCAATAACTGGGGTGTCTGTGCCTTTAGAGCCTGTGTTTCTGTTCCATATTTAGTTCCCTCAAAAAGTGGCCATATTTTTAAAAGGGCTGAGCTACCAGCAGTAGCCATTATGTTATCATTTATGGTGCCTCAGTATGGGGCACTAGATAGTACCTAACCTGAAGAACACATTTTGATTTTCAGTCTTCTGAGAACCTCTTTTAAAAGTTCAGTGTCCTGTATGAGCAGTCCCTTTACATGCAGCAAATGCAAATCTCTGAAAGAATAGTATAGGGATTTGTAGCTTGGGCAATTCACAGCATCTGGAATGCTATATTGTTTTTATTGATTTGTCTTTTAATATTTATTTATTTATTCATTCTATTTAGGGCATGGGACTATGAAAGACCCCAAAACCTATATTTTCCCCACTCTCCTTTAGACCTGCCCTATAGGTTCAGGGATGCCTCCTCAGCAAATTCTCTTTTGTGGCTTCAACATGTATCATGCATTTTAAATTTTAAAGATTTAACAATCACTTGCACATAGTTTTCCTTTATCTTAACAGTCCCTTTCTTTTATCTTAACCTCAGTTAAAACAAAGTAGGTCAGAGACTCTAGCCAGTAACAGCAGCTGCAGAAATAACCCAGGCAAGGACTTGTGCACTGCAGAAAAGGGATAAAGTAGAGCCCAGATAGGGCCACCCCCTCCACCTGACACTGTTTTTGGGCTCCTTTCTCCCAAGCCATGTATGGTCTTGGGGGGAAAACTGAAGAGACAAGCCAGCCAGTAGATCTGGCATAAGCAGGAATTGTTGAACATTCAAAGATATTTCTTTGGTTTTGACTGGACTTTCTGGGTTGTACTGATTGGCTGTTTGCATTTCTCCTCCTTTACAAGCACTTTGACTCAGGCTTACTCTATATCTGCCCTTCTTACACTCTTCTCTTATGCACCATTACCCTTACTGCCTTTACTTTTCTTACATGTCTGTTCATAGGCTGCGGAACAGGGTGGGCCACCTGAGCCATGGCCAGACCAAATTTTACCTTGTCAATTTATATAACCCTCAAATGCACAATTGTCATTCCAGTTAAAAATGTATAGCTGTTTTTATAACTGCATAGCTAGCTAAATTAACATGCTAAAAGTTTGTTGGGCCGTGGCCTAGGTGGCCCACCCCATTTCACTGCCTATGTGTCCATTCTTAAATACCCTTCTGACCTCCCTGTGACAGGTACAGGTCCTAGGGGCAGCTGCAACACCCCCCTGGTGACCACACAATTCCTGGCCTGGCTCCAACTCTAGGGGCCCTCATCTCCTTTCCTCACCCACCTCACTTTTAATGTTACTATTTGGAAAGGAGGGAGGCTTGCCTGAGGGACCTAGAGTGAGCCTGCTTTTGTTTTCATGATGGGCTTTGGCCTTTCCAGCCTCTGCCTTGAGCCCTCTAGCTCTGGTAGGCACTCTGGGACCTGCAAACCACCCCTCACCGTCCCTCCCAAACCACCAGGGCTTCCTTCAAGCATCTAGTTCCCCCTGGTTCTCTCCCCTAGCTACTGGACCAAACTGAAACCAAACACAAGCCCTTCTGGCTATAAAAAAGCTACAACCCAACCCTGGATCTTAATTAGCTGTTAGCCCACAGCTTCCCTAGCTGTCTCAGAGCATAACACACACCATTGACTTCTCAGTTACAGACATCCATGGAGACCTCTTCCCTACTCAGCTTCCACAGCCAAACTGCTTGCCCTTGCTCTGGCCCTGCTTTATATCTCTCCTGCCCCCTTCCAGTCAGGTGACTCCAGTGGGTTGCTTGCAGGTGCTTGCTAATTAATCTCATTAGCTCCTCTGTATGGCAATTCATCCCCAGTTGCACCCTGCCTGTCCCTGGGCTGCTCTTCTCCCCAGGTCCCTGGCTCTCTGTCATACCACCCCCCCCCCAAAAAAAATGCAGAACTAAATGATGTTTGGTCTGCCTGATTATTATGCTCCTTTCTCCTCCCTTGTCTAATTAGATTTGAAACAATACTGCTTTGTGTTTATACAGCACTTAGCACAAATGGGTTGGTCTTGAAACACAACAATCGTAAATATAATTAATAAGAATAAAGTCAGAAGGCCACATTTCCAACGGAGCTTTGATGCCTTCCAAATTTGTGTATGCAATCCAATCTTCTGCATCCTGAAAGAACAACATTTTAACATCAAACAACTTTACTTTCACCGACGAGTGCTATTTGTTGGCTGAGATTCTACTTCTTGTATAAGTGCATTTTTAAAAATGTGACTTGCCACATTGTCTGTGATCCTTAATTTTGCCAGGCTCCACATAAGGGCTGTTGGAGAAATTAGAGATTGCCATCTTGCTGCTGTTGAGAGAAGTAAACTGCACCATCCACTTCCTCAAGGTCTTGAATGTTGCTCAACTATGGTATCAAAAACTGTTGCTTAGACTGAGGTTGCCCCCTGTTTCTGCATTGTTCATTCTGGTCTGAACTCATTGTGAGGAGTCCAGGCTGTTGGCAGGGCTAAAGTGTTGCTGAACAGTCATAAGATAGTAAAATGCCATTCTCTTAAAGAGTTCTTCAGTTATTTGGGAGACTAACAGCTGGACTCTTCACTAGATGTTATTATTTTAATGGAAAAAATAGAAAGAAAATTTTGTTACTGACATCATAAGCAACTGCTTAGTTTGTTTATGCCCAAAGTCTCAGAACTTCCAGTATTAATTTAGACAGAATCAAACTGCATGGTAGTCAACTGACAAGAATTACCCAGGCAATTTTACTGCAGATCCTGTAGGCAGGAGAGGTAGTGATTTATTGTGCTGGATATGTCTGGACAGTGACAGGATATGCTGTTTGTCAGAGGAGTTATTTCAAAAAATGAAAAGGTTTGTGGTAAATATGAAGAAAGAGACTGGCTGATTTATGCTCATCATTGGGCCATGTTGTTTTTTCAGCTTTTCATGGGCTAGCACAATGCATTCTTTCAGCCTGATTTTAATGACAAGAAAAGGCTGTCATATGTATGAATAATAGCAATAATAGCCAAGATTGCTTATTTTCCCTTGATCTCCAGCACAAGCTCATTCACTTAAACTGAGTGCTGCCAATTTAAACTACCAGAAAATGTGATCCACCATGTGCACTTAGCTCTTACTGCTGGAAAACACTGTGAAAATACATGGCTGGTGTACAGCAGTTTTCACTTATGCCAGTGTTGAGAGATTATTAAATATGTGGGTCTCTAATCATTTCAGTAATCAGTCTCCTGACACTTCAAAGGCATTATGATACTGTTTGGGGTACCTCTGCTGGCTGTGATCAGTGATCACTCTACTTATGTTTGATCACTGATTCTGAACCTGAGACTAGGTCACCTGTAGAGCTTCCCACTCAGTCAGGATCCCCTCCCCATGTAAGTTTGGAAGGGGTTGTGTGGTCATGATCCCAGGTTGAGAACATGAGGAGTAATATTCTACCACTTTCCCAGCCTTCTTAATATCCATGAAGATGGTTATAACAACACTGACATTTCTACTAGGCAAGCTGCTGAATCCTTCTGCCATTTTAAGCACTGTCTCCGTTAGCCTAGCTCTAAGCAGAGTTAGAGGACATTGGCTTAGATTCATAGATTGTAAGGCTAGAAGGGACCTCAGAAGATCACCGGGTCCAGCTCCCTGCATCAAGCAGGAAAGACAGCTGGGGACTTGTACATTTAACTGCCACTCTACCCACTGAACTACTGGCAACCTAAAAAGACTTTCCTAGTTGCTGCCTAACCTTCTATGCACCTATGTTTCTGCCAGTAAGATCCTGGGCTTACTTAAATTTCCTTCACTGGGCAGGTGCAAAAACACCTGTGTTCAAATACCACTGAGTTGCTTAGCTTCTAAAGACCTAGTATAATGTTTCTCCATTTATCTCATGCAATCCGGTTGGCATTCTCTGGGCATTCCTATAAGACTGAGTCTGGCACAAAAAATGAAGGGAGTATGTGTCATTTCTTAGGGAACCCACACAAGAGGTAAGAGGCCTGTTTTCAAATCCCAGAGGAGTACTATAATAACCCACTTATTGTATATTCTGGGAAGAAACTTTTTACATTTATCCTATGGGAACCGGTCCATTTTCTGTAAGTAGTTAGCCATTGAGCCAGAAATAGGGGGAAAGAGAAAATATGTGGTTAGGACACTCATTTTGCCCTGTCAGTGTATATTTTGCGGGCCAGCCTTTCTTCTGAAGGAGCTGTGCCAATTTACATCAGTAGAGAATTTGGCACTGAGTTTCTGCAAAGGACAAAGAAGCAGCAGACACTTAAAAAATATACCAGCAGGATACAAAGCCTCCATAATTTTTGCAGTAGCTTAAGCTCCACCAGATAGATGGAGTACAGTGAAACCTGTGGGAAGCCATTCTGAGGTGCTTCTTAATTAGCTGCAGAGTACAGTAACTGTCATTCATTTGTAATGTGTCCTAAGAATGCCAGATAGTGATAAGCTGGAGGAGTATTATGATAGCTGCTATCAAAATGCAGGATTCAACCAAAGTGTAGGGTATTCCAGCTTCAGGCAGTTGGGGTTTTTAGTATATGTAACTTTTTCTGTCTATCCATTCTCAGAATAACATCTTTTATATCTATGGCAGGGATGCCAAACACAGTCTGCAGGCCAGACCCAGTCCATGAAGCTATATTATCCAGCATGGGGGTTTCAGGCAGACCCTTCATGCTACATGCAGTGTGTGGAGCCAGTCCAATGTGTGGGATGAACTTGGCACTGCACAGAGCACAGGGGAGCAGTCCAGGACATGCAAGGCATCCTGCTTGACCAGATCTCCAGTGTGCTCAGATGGCTTGTGACTGGACCCTGACCAGACCCAGAGCTGGTACCCAGGGCATGCGGCATGTGTCCCGCACAGTCCCCTTTTGCCAGGTCCAGTCCATGCACCACAGGCCGTGCAAGCCCCAAAGCAGAGCTAGTACATGCTGCCCACAGTGCAAGGGGCTGGCACAGGGAGCACTATAGACAGTGTCCCACTGGACTGGCTCTGCATGATGGCTCTGCTGTGCTGTGATCTGGCTTGCAGATAAGTCCAGAGATCCTCATGTGTCCCATAGGGCTGGATGAGTTTAATACCCCTGCTCTATGGGATTAGAATAGAAGACTTAGATTTAAGAGTTCTCCAGTGGAATTCAGGTTCTGATGTTAGCTCCTGGAGGACCTTTGAGAAGTCACTATATCTTTCTTTATATTAGTGGCTGTATATGTAAGATGATGGTAACACAAAAATCCTATGAGGTAAGTCCTAAGGGTAAATTAATTAAAATATTTGTAGATGAGCCAGAAAGTGCAAGGGGCAAGATGAGGTGTATGAGTTCATTAGCAGAGAGGAAAGAAGTCACATTTAGACCTGGCACAATTGTGATGCTAGTGATACTGAAAGGCTCAGTCAGGTGGTTCATTTTTGTTATTTGCACATCCTCTAATGACTGAGGAAACTGGCTCCTGATCCTTTTATATTTCTTATCTTACCCTGCTTTTTGCAGCTGAACTAGTTCCTATCACTTCCATTCTGGCCCTACTTTTATTGATGGCAACATGTTACATTTAGTCATAGTCTTTGTTTGTGCATTCCTAACTCTGCAAAAATATGTCTTAATGTTCCTTTATGCTTTATAATTTGTACTGTTTCCACTTCTCATTCTCACTGCTTGGAAATAATTACAGACTTCAAGAAGAAAAGTAAAATGGAAAAAAATGTGGTAAACCAGCTCAAACAAGGTTCTTTGGGTAAATGTAATATCTTTTATTAGACCAACTAAATAGTTGGCAAAAATGTTCTTTGCAAGCTTTTGGGCACAAACACCCTTCGTCAGGTATAGGGAGAGTCTGCTGGTGTTTTGTGTTCTGGGTGGAACAGAAACCAATATGCAAAATGCATTTCTATTGTAGCTGGTAAAAAGTGGAGAGGTTATCTGGGGTTATCGGATGGCAGGCAATGTCCATATGTCCAATGTCCATATTTAGTCCATGATTTTTTGTATCCAGTAGACTTATGAAGTGAAGCTTGTATGCTCATCTACAAAAGGTGTTTAGTAAATTCCCTTTGAGGATTAGAACTGAATGATTGGAGAGAGAGTTGTTGTCCCGTGAGAAGTGTGCACCCACAGGTAATTAGGTATTTTTTCTTTGATAGATTTTTTGGTGTGCATTTATTCTGGTAAGCAGCTGTTGTTTGGTTTCTCCTACATGTTTTCCATCAGGGCATTTAGTGCATTGGATGAGATATGTTACGTTTCTGGAAGTGCAGGTGTACAATCCAGAAATGGTGATGGTTCTGTAGTGTGGTATAGTTACTGTGGGAATGTTGATGTGTTGGGAGTAGTGGAGATATGTTGGCAGGTTTTATATTTCTTGTCCCAGCATGGTCTGGATCCATTCTGTGTACTTTGGGACATAGGACATTTGCTTCTGGTGATGAGGTTGGTGAGGTTTGGTGCTTGTTTAAAGGGTAGGATGGGTGGTTTTGGATGGGGTCTAATTGTCTGAGGATTTCCCATATAGGTTCCAGGGAAGGATGGTAAGTCATAACTAACGGTGTGTGATTCATGGGGTTGTTCTTTTTGTACTGCAGCAATTCTTCATGTGGTATCCAGGTGGCTTTTTCAAAAGTGCAATCTATCTCTCTGGAGGAGTGTGCTTGTTGAGTGAAAGCCTTTTTGAGATTTGTGAGGTGATGATTGCGGATGTTGTCCTTAGTGTAAATTTGATGGTATTGGAGGACTTGGCTGTATATTACAGCTTTTTTGGTTTGTATTTTACCATTCTGGATATTGATCATAGTGTCTAAAAATGAAATATTGGTGCTGGAATATTCAAGAGACAGTCTGATGGAGGGGTGATGATTACTGAATTTGTGATGGAAATCAATCAGAGCTTGCAGGTTTTCAGTGGAGATGTCATCTATATATCTTAGGCATAGCATGGGTATGGTGCAGTTCTTGAAGAATTCTTCTTCCAGGTGGCCTATAAAAAGGTTGGCATATTGTGGGGCCATTTTGGTGCCCATAGCTGTGCCCATGATCTTGCAGAAGTGTTGGTTATTGAAAGCGAAGTTATTGTGTGAGAGGATGAAGTGTATAAGTTCAGTAATATCTTTATTTCTGTACTTTGAGTTGTAATCTTGCTCTTGAAGATATGTAAAGCATACTTGGATGCCATCCTGGTGTGGGATGTTGGTCTATAAGCTGGTAACATCCATGATGGCTGGGAGGTATTGCTGGGAAGGTGGTCTAGTTTTTGTAAAGTCTGTTGTGTCTTGGACAAAACTCGTTCTTTGAGTTACAAGAGGTTTTAGTGAAACCTGATATTTCCTTAGTTAGGGTTCCACGGTTGGATATTATAGGTCTGCCAGGGTTGCCTTGTTTGTGGATTTTAGGGAGCATATAGAAAATCCCTGGGTTGGCTAGTTAGGGGATCAAGTTCTATAGTTTTTCTTGTAGTTCAGCTGGAAATGATTTTGATAGTGGTTTTGAGTTTCAAGGTGAAAAGGGAGTTGGATCTTCCTCTAGTTTTTCATAGTAGGTGGTGTTAGAGAGTTGTCTGTTGGCTTCTTTTACGTAGTTTTCATGGTTAAGGATAAATATAGCTTCTCCTTTATCTGCTGGTTTTATTAACGTTTGGTAGTTGGATATTAGAGATTCTATGGCCCTTCTATCTGAGAGGCAGAGGTTATTATGGTGGTGTTTGTTGTTAATTATTTCATTGTTCATTCTTCCCCTGAAGCAGTCAATATAACGGCCAAGGTTTGACTTCTGTCCATCGTAAGGTATCCAATCTGATTTTTTGTTTTTTGGGTGTTAATCTTTTTCTCAATGTTATCAAAGGATGAAATATTGTTGGAAATGGATTCATTTTGGTTGTGGAAATATTTCTTGAGATGGAGGCATCAGGAAAATTCTTCCACTTCTCCACATTGTGGTATTTTATTACGGTATTAGTTGGGTATTTTTCTGAACCTTTTTTAAAGAACTTTAGAGAGGACAGATTTTTCAGCTTTGGTGTGTGTATGGAGAGTCTGATAATATTTGAGGGTTATCTGGTTCTTTCAGTTTCACCAAGTACGAGGTTGGAATATTGTAAGGTATTGGTGGTGGTTCTCTGATGGTTGTTTTGTGGCTGGAAAAGTTGTTCCAACATGGCTACAACCAACACCCCCTTGCCAGCTCAACCTTTTTGGCTGGTGAGCCAGTATCTGGACAGTCTGCAGGCCAGATTTGGCTGGTGATCCCGATCTGATGCCTGGGACAGTTGTACTGGGGATTGGGGTAAGGGGGGTGAACAACCTGACTCCACAGCAGGGAGGGAGCATGGCCTGGCCCCAATCCAGCTGTGGGAGGGAAGAGGGTGTGGCTTAGCCCCAACCTACTACTTGGGATCTAGGGTTTGAGAATTTGGCAGTGGGGGAGGGTGGCAGTATTAACTGCTACCACTCCACTGTTGCCAAATTTCCCAACCTGTGGGGAGACCCATGGACTGCATACCATGGCTCCACGGGCCACAGGTTGAGCACCCTTGTGTTAAACCACCCTCTTCCCTACTAATGTGGCTACTAAAAACCTAAATAAAAAACCCATTTATTTACCCGTTAACATGACTGTATTCTGAATCCTTTCCTCGCATAGTGTCTCTCTTTGTACAAGGTGATCATTTTCAGTGGGGAAAAACTATGATGTGACCTTTTTCTTCAAGATACTAATGTGTTAACTGCTGTTGAATCACACATACCATATTAATATTCATGTTAATAAAATGATCTTCTAACTTGTAAGGTGTTTTAATAGAAATCGTTACTAGGGATAGTTCTGGCTACAGAGACCATTACTTACTTTTGAAGGAAATGGAAAAACTACCTGGCGTGTGAGTTATTCTGTAATGCTAGAACATTCAAAACATTGGAGACCTGATTTTGATGGGCCTCTTGTCAGTACTGTATTTAAAACGACTACAAATGATGCATAGAAAGTGGAGAACAAAGCTTGTTTTGAAGACAAAGCACTGTGCAGTTTTATTCTTGGTACATCATTAATGTATATCACCTTGGATTGTTCTTGGCTGGAATGCAACCAATCCAGGTACAGACAGGTGCCAAATGAGGTTTCCTGCAGCTTTTTTATATATATAAAAATATGTTGTGGGCCCAGGTTATTCTGGTGGAATAGTAGAAGCCCACTTGTTCTCTATTTTAATGGTTCCATTACTGGATTCATAGCCAAACTTTGGTAGGATCACACACACCAGATGGTATATCTAAATTAGGAGCAGAGTTACGCTGGGAGGCATTTGGCCCAAAATGAAGGCACAGAAACTGAAACTGTTCCTCTGTTAATATCAGTGGAAACTGAGGGGCAATTGGGACAATCCCCAGAAGTAGCTGGAGTGTTTTGGAGCTGCTGAGCCAATGTGAAGTGGGACCCAGATGTCACTGTGACTGGAAAGGGAGCAGTTTCACTTGTGCTGTACCTAGGCAATGCAGTGTGCAAGGGGCACTTCTGCTTGACTGGATTCAACACTATCCAAGGAGGGTGGGGGTATCAGATTTTGCCCTGTCCGTTTTTTGGCAGGCTCCCTCCAACACATCCTCTTGTTCTCCCTTTAGGCACTGGAGGGGGCAGGAGCTGTGCAGACGGTCTGAGCTAGGAGAGCACCAGGCAAGAGGGCCTGGGTCACTAGTGGCAGTAGGACTTGTCTGGCACCTACAGGGATCCACAGGACCCGGATAAGGCCATAAGACACCAAAGCCTGGAGACCCAGGCTCTGACCCTCCCGCCCCAGACCCTGACTCCTCCCACGACTTCTGGCCTTACCCCGCCCACCCAGGGTGGTGCCCTAGGCCGCCGGGGGGTGGGGCTCGAGGGAAGGGGTGTGGCCAATCTCATGGGCGGGGCTGTCGGGAAACCACGCGGGGGGAGTGGTGACGTCATGAGGAGGCGCCGGCGCGACGGGCTGGGCTGAAGCCGCGAGCGTGTCAGGTGAGCGAGTGCCGGCTGCCCCGCGGGGACGGAAGGTGGGGGGAGGCGGTGTCACTACTTCGCCCCGTCCCGTCCCGGCAGCGCTCGGGGCTCAGTCAGTGCCGGTGGCGGGGCGGGTCTGTGCTGTGGCGGACCCTGCCTGCAGCTGGTCTCGCCTCTCGCAGGTGTCCCGGAGCCTCAGGGCACTGGAGCTCTGCTGGCATTTGGGACCCCGGCTGGTGGCCGCGGGTGCCAGTCTGCTGAGACTGAAAGCAGGTGGCTGGTTTACACCAGGGGTGAGGATTTTTCCTGGGGTCCTACGGACACCTCGTCCCCGTTTTGAGCAGGACAAATGGATGCTTTGCCCCCGGGCAGCGGAGACGAATGCGAGTTTGGATTTGGAGAGGATGGTCCTGCCTGAGGCAGGGCTTGGACTCAGTGACTCTTGGGGCTCCCTTCCAGCCCGACTCCTCCAGGAGTCTTTGGTTCCAGCTGCCCACAGAAACCGTTGTCTCGGCCTGTTCCAAAGCACCTAAAAACCCAAGGCAGTCAGGCCCAGGTGTAAACTGGCCATCTGTGTTCAGTCTAAATCAGGGGTGTCAAACTTGTCCGGTGTCGCAGGGCTGAGCCACGTGCTGGACTGGGACAGCTCCCCGTGGTGCTGAGTTCAGCCGGAGTGCCACATGCAGCACAGGGCAGCCCTGGGGCTGGTGGCATGTACAGTCGCACAGGGGCTGGATCCAACAATGTAGGCAGTACAGGGCATCAGTTCAGGGAGGTGCATGCAGCCCGGGACTTCCTGTGCTGCTTGCAATGCTGGTTCTAGCCCACACTTTGCAGGCAGCGCTTGCCCTGTGCCAGCCCTGCATACCATATGCACAGTGAGTCTCAGGGCTGGCATGTGTTGCATGCTGGGCTAGACTGGCTACTTGTGTGGCATGCAGCACAGGGAGCTGGCACAGGGAGTGTGCTGTGTGGCTTCCAGCTTGGCTCAATACACACTGGTCTCGGAGCCAGTACACAGGTCCAGTGCTATGGGGCACCACATGCAGTACATGTCCCCAATCAAACTGGTGCTTTCATGGCCATGCAGTGCTGGGTCCAGCCCATGCACTGCGTGCAGTGCTCATTGCTCAGACTAGTACATGGGGTTGGTCCAGCAACCTGTGGGCTGGATCATACAGCTCTGTGGGCCGGATCAGGCCTGCAGGCCATATATTTGGCAACGTTGGTCTGAATGAATGGATTAGTGAAGCTGAAGCTATAGCTCCCTGGTTTTTCTGATCAGTGTCTACAGGTAACCTCTGGAGGTGAGTCATAACTCAAGTTGTTCTCAAGTGATGTTCTCATCTAAAGCTCCCAAAATGATTTACAAAAAGGAGTAAGAGTCATTATCTTGATTCTGTAGATGAAGAAATGGGCTAAGTGGTTAAGTGATTTTTTCCAGTGTCTCAGACTTTGTTACTGTCAGAGTGGAGCACTTGGCTCCTGGATCATTTCTACAAGGACTGGTAGAGAAATGCTGTTTCCCTAGCATGGGTGTTGTTTAGGGAAATTCTGATTAGGGAAAAATTCTGTAGCTCTTTTATTAAGTAGATGAAACTTTCAAGCCCTTATAGATTTTGCTGTTAGATGGTGAATGAAATGGTTTTTATGTGGGAGCAGAAGAAAAGCCCTCACTTGCCCAATTACCTGTCTCTCTTGAGAAAATTCAAACCTCCTTGCACTGTGCATATTGAGTGGAAATAACAAGGCTAATTGCACACATCTGTAATAACATTGTGTTAGAGACCGCGGTTTCCTATCACACAAAAATAGCAAAATAAAATCTTGAGGCATATAAAGATGCAATATCTATAAATATAGCCGTGTTAGATGGGGACTCATAAAATTTTATATTGCATGTAGCAGTTAGAGACGGATATGACAGCCAGGAGGGCACTGCCATTTATGTGCTATGTTCATAAGAAGAATATTGTGTCAAAGGCAGGCTGCTGAAAATGAGGGGGTTGCTGGGATTTCTGTCAAGGTTCTCTCCCTGGTCTGTTTCCTGGATCCTAGAATAGGGCTTTTAAAAACTTTTATACTTTGCGGGGTTTGTGGGGGGAGAAGAGGAGGGGTGTCGAGAATGATTTGTGTTACTTTGCTTCTCTGTCAGACTCCTTTTGGTTTGTGACCTGACTGAACAAGAAATAAGCTATTTGCCTTGGATTGGTAAGAAGGACCCTTTCATTGGCGGGATTACAAATTGATTAAATACTGTTAAAAGTATCAGCCTGTTAGTCTTTCAAGTTACCATGAGGTTGCAAATTGTCATCAGCATAGGACTCCTGAACTGTCGGGAATACTAGTGTTACTCTATCTTTTTGGCTAAGGGCAAACATAGCAGATGATTTTTTTTATTAGTTTGATATCAGATGTATTCTTTATTTGGGACCTACGTGTTTAACAGGTTTTTGGAACAGGAAGGTGCAATAGGAGCCTTGTTTTGCACATCAGTGTGATGTCGGAGTACTTCTGGGAATTATGAATGTTTCCCTGTTAACAGGATGACCAAAAGCTTTCAATGTGATGCAGCGATGAAAACGGCAAATACATTTTTAGGATGCATTGAGTGAGGTGTTTCCAGTACAGACAGAAAAGTATTAATGTTGTAGAAGAGTGGTGCTCAACCTTTTGTCCCCAAGGGCCAGCTGAGTGTGATAGGGTGGTCCATGGGCCACCAAGATTGGGGTCCAGCACTGTTGTCCCTCCCTGCCTTGGGGCCCATCACTGCCTCCTCCTGTCCCTGTGGGCCTGACACTGCCTCCTCCCACTCCTGCATGTCAGTATTGGTCTCCAGAGGCCCAGTGCCACCCCCTCCCACCCCAGTGTGTTGGGAGTAGGTCCCAGAGGCATAGGCTCCCCTCTCCTAGCCCCTGTGTGCTAGGATTGGGCCCTGGGACCCAACACCACCTTCACCCGGCCTGTACACTGGGATTGGGCAGCCAATTGTGCGTGTAGGGCCTGGGGTTCCCATGGGTCTTGAAATTTGGCAGTGGTAGAGCATTGCCACTGCTCTGCTGCCAAATTTCTGGACCTGTGGGCTGGATCTGGCCCAGGGGCACCCTTGCTTTAGAAGACAGCAGTGAAATCTCTTGTGGAATACTTGGTATAATCCTGGCCATTGTGTGTTTTGGCCATGTTGAATTTACAATGAAAATAAATTTAATGGAAAAGAGGTGTAGGAAAAGGGATTATCAGGGGACTGAAGAACTGATCTTTCCAGAGGAGAAAAAAAGTACTAACTTGTTTAGACTAGCAAAGGAAAGGCTGGTGGGGGATATGATTTCTGTCTCTAAATACATATGGGTGATAAACAGTAGGGAGGGAGAAAGCTAATTGAGCGAAGGATGATCTTGGCTCAAGAAAATATATGGACTGTACTGTGAGAGTGAAGCTTAGAAATGCAGGAATATAAACTTGTGTATTAGAAGGAAGAAAAACAAAGGGATGGGAGAAAAGATGGGAGAAAATACACGTTGTGTAGGTAGGTATTGGTAGTGTTGCAGGATTGATTTCATAGCCATAGAGAGTGATTTCATTTGCACTGTGCTTTTGGTCCTTTCTTCACTCTGTTTATTCCTATCACCTCGTTGTAGAAAAGTTGGCATCTTGGGGTGCATTGGACCAAGTAAGTTCAAAATTACCTGTAAGAGATATTATTTCAAGCTTATTGGGGTTCCTTTTAGGATTGTTTTGTGCAGTTGGCTTTTAACAGGTTTTGTAGGTGCCCACACCAACTACAATAAAACCTCATTAATTCAATATCAGATAGTTCAAAGTGTTGGATTCCTGGAAGCTATTTTCACTCCCCGCCAGAAGGATAGGTTTTTGTATGCCTTATCTATACCATACAGATAATTTGAAATACATCTACTTTGAAATTCAAAGCTGTTTCTGGTTGTTAGGACCAGGAAAAAACCTCATTAATTCGAAACATAGGGAATCAGAAAAATACTGACTTTGAAATACTCTAAATGGGTTCAACATAAACATACCGATACTAATTTGCAGGTATCCAAATTGCTATGGGTACATGCAGACTTAGTTCATGCTTGTGTAGACCTTATAGTAACTGATAAGAACAAAGTTGAGGGGTTATCCCAGTGACTAATTAAGTAGATTTCATGGGATGTAGCACAAGGAGTTCCTAATATAGACCAGCAGCAATGATCTAGGGGCCCTTTTTCTTTTACTTAGATCAATCTAAGTGTGGAACTGTCCCACTACCATCCCACCAAACCCCTGCAGATTTGGCATCTACAGTCCTGCCAACCCCTTATCCCACCCTGATCATGCGTGTAGCTGGGACTTCTGCTTCCACCTCCTGCCCCTGCAGAATGCCCTGCGTCCTGGCACTTGCAGTCCTGAGCCTTAGCCACTCTGTGTGCTCCCACCCTTTCGGGCACTCCCAGCTTCCAAGGTGACCAATGGCAGGGAGGTCCCCAGGCCCATTGGGCACTGCCAGAACACACAGACAGTGTTTAGCTAAAAGATTTAAATTAGTATTTGCTAGTTTTTAAAGCTTTAAATGTGGAGCATTGTAGTTGATAACAATGATTAGCAAACACACAGCAATTTATTATCTATTTATTTAGGTACGAAACAAGATTTCTAATTTAGCCAAACCCAGGCAGGCTTATTGTGCTATATCTTTCAAATATAAAATAAACCTCTTATCACCAAGGTTGCCTAACATCTAGGTAACTTCTGGTGGCAAGCAGAGAATATGGGGGACACTGAAATTCATTAACCACTTCCTTAGAATAAGATAATAAGCGAATAATTGAAGAAATATGGTATACAACTTTCATGAAAGTTAAACTTAATTCACTGATTTTTGGTTATCAAGAGAATGCATTTTCGTGGACTGAGATACCTGTTTAAATAATATATTTTATATGTAAGAATACAGTTCTTATCCAGTTTATGAGATGCTGACAGAATATAATAGCAACTAGCTTTTTTTTTTTTTTTTTTTTTTTTAAATTAAAGATATGGTGTACTTATATGGGAACCTGGTCTTGCAGGGCTTCTCGGCCTCTTGTGGGCTAAGATCAAGTATTATTCTCATTGAAGTCAGTAGGATTGTGCTGGGCTGCAGGCAAACTCAGTGCAGGACTGCAGTCTAAAGACCTATCTCTACTTTAAAATTAAAATTTGGCTTAAAGTAGGCTGTAAATTTTGAGTGCAATAGGTATACCAGCAGAAAAACACATGCCAGCATTCTTCAGCGGGAACAAGGCACCCTTATACCAGATATGAATGTCAACACAAGGGTCCTTGTTGCAGAATAAGAATATCTACACATGTCATTATTCTGCAATGACTGTTTCTGAGTAGCTGCTATGGAAGTGTGCAGTCCTGACCCCGCGCTCACTGGCAGGTAACGAGCTGGTGCAGAGTGCAGGGAAAAGCGGCCCCTCCGCTGCCCTGTGGCCAGTGTTTCCCGCTGCAGCCACTCACAGCCTATGCAGGGCTGTCCTGAGCAGGCTCAGGCGGCCCCACACAGGCTGTGAGTGGCTGCAGTGCGGGGCACTGGCCATGGGGCAGGGGAGGGGCCATTTCTCCCCCTGCACTCCGCACTAGCTTCTAACCCATCCCTGCTGCCAGCCTGCACCCCACAGGCTCGCCTGTTGGGGCTGTGGCGCAGAAGCTGCAGCCCCCCCACTTGCCATGCTAGGCAGTGTTTGCCACTGCCACCTCTGGGCTGCCCAGCATGCAAGCTCCGGGTGGGCAGCAGCAGCAAACAGTGCCCGGTGCGGCAAGTGTGTTGGGGGGTGGGGGCGCAACTGCTTGTGCCATGGTGCAGCCCCAGCAGGCAAGCCCAGAGCTGCGCAGGGCCCAGGCTGGCAGTGGGGGAGGGGCTGCTTTCCCCCAGGGTCCTCTCCTGCCCTCCCCCTCACCCCCCTTATCTGAGTTTCTGGTGCTGGGGCAGCCACATGGTCTCAGGTTGCTGGCGGGGCGGGCGTAGGTGGGCACTGCTGTTGCGGGAGCCCGCTGGGTTTCCCCTGGATCCTACTGCCCTTGGTTCCTGTCATTTTTGACAGAAACCAAGGACAGATCAATATTAATTTTCTAAATTTTTTAGGGGCCCCGCGGGCTGAATATAATGGCCTTGTGGGCCAGATCCGGCGCATGGGCCGTAGTTTGCCCACCTCTGACATAGACGATATTCCAGAAGACAACACCATGGAAACAAAACGTCTCATAAAAGATGGCAGTAACGTTCCCGTGTGTACTATATAAGGGAATGTGGCAGTATGAGGCATGACAGAATTAGAAAATGGCACTCCCAAATCTGTAAATTTACTTTTCCATACGCAGGCAAAACTTAGATATGCAACAGTGGTTTCTGTTTGGTCCAACAAATATCTGTGTTATGGGTTATAGTATTATTGGCTTTTACTTTTAAAATAGTTTTGTACTGTGCAGATTCATTTAGTATGTTTTGTAATTCTCTTAAGGAGAAATTTAAAAGGGAATAGAATCTTTGGGAGAAAATACAGTGAGTAGTAATCGCTTCTCGGCCTCTTGAAGGCTTGGATCGAAAACATTTAACTTCCAGCTTAACCCAGCTGGCCTATAAAAGTAGTCCAGAGTGGTCTGGTTTGGTTGAAGTAAGCCACTGCTTATACCAAGCATCTATGATTTTCTGTAAGGTGCAAATCTACCCTAACCTATGCATTTTTAAAGTCTTGTGTGGTAAGCAAGAGACGTTTAAACATGGTCTCTTTAATCATTTGGAAAACAACTAGGTTAGTCTTATGTGTTGTAGTATTAAAACAACATAGGGCAAAATCATAATGTGTAACAACTATATGAACAATTAATAGATGGGTGGGGTGAGGGGAGGGTTGTTAAATTTGTGTTCTGAGATACTTGCAGTTATAACGTTTTTTTTAAAAAGGAAAACAAATGAGTAAAAATGCTAAAACCTTTCATTATATCCAGGTAAGTGTCTAACACCAGGTATCATTCTGAGAGTTCCATCAATACAGAATGTGTTGTTTGTGATAGTTTGATGCATCAAAGATAGTGATTTGTACTTTATTGTTCAAAGGCGAGTGGGGAGTATACTGTCTCCATGTATCTACGCCTGGCTTTCACATCTGCATGCTAGGAACTCCCATTGATTTCACCAAAGAGTTTTGATTAGCTGTACCTTAAGTATGTACAACTATGCATACAGTGATGTAAATTTATTCTGTTTTAATCATGTAGTCATGGAAATCACACACACAAGAGTTTAAACATGCGTTTGGGCTTTCTTTGGACTCTAGCACCAGGGTTGAGCTACATTGTCATGCCTCTGTTCCATCCCGACTCCCAGGATTATTTGAATTATGAGGTCTTTATAGAGGTGAAATAAAGCATATAGAAGAATACATACAAATAAGCTTCCCAGACCTACAGCTAGGTTAATTTGTTTTGCGTCTCATCTCTATTTCCATTTCCTCCCATCTCTATTTATCTGGTTTATGTCCTCTCAGTTTTTTGTTAAATGTAGCATGAACTGTAGGCAGTAAACTTCAAATAGGTACTTTCCATGGTGTCCCTGCCAGTATAGAAATGATAATGCCAGTTTTAGTAAATTGTGATCTCATGTGGGTTAAGCAAGCTTTGCTGCAATAACTGGATGTATTTATCCCTATTTGCAGTGGTGGCACTATCTTCAATACCAATTGAAAGAGAGGGAGAGAAGGCTGCTTTGTTTTAAGTTTGATGTCAAATACTTCTTCCTGTATCAAGTTTTGTTTCTTCTCCTTTGTCTTACTGCCGCTCCCTCCCCGCCTCAACTTTTGTCATTTCTGTACAAGCTTCTTTATCCTGAGCTGCCTACTTCCTATTTTTTATGCTTCATGTGCAATTTCTGCGCCTCACAAAAATTAGAGTGAAGTGACTGGGGAAAGGAAGAAAGGTAATGAAAGAATGGGGGATAAAAGCAGCAAATAAAATGTCCCACTTAAGGGTAAATGTTATTTTTAATTATTTACTTTAGTCACACAAAATTGTCATGTTCTGTAAGCTAGCAGTGTCTACTGAATCAAGCTAAATAAGGATCTCAGTCATAAATTGGGCTAATTTGCTGTCTTCTCAGCAGGGATCCTGTTTTTTTCTGATTTAAAAAAAACCCCAATTTTTGGATTAAAAAAGGTAATCCAAAATCCACATTTCCTTTGATTAAAATGAAACACCACTAATAGATGTATCTGTTATATCTGGTACTGTCACCTGCCTGTATATATGTATTTCATGAACCACTTCATTGAATTCTCAGCAGGGATCCTGATATATCTATTAGTGGTGTTTCATTTTAATCATGGAAAAATGGGGATTTGGGGTTATTTTTTTATCTGAAAATTGGGGTGTTTGTTTTGTTTTTTTATCAGAGAAATGCAGGATCCCTGATTCTCAGTTCAAATCAGCCATTTGTTGCTAGCACTAGGAATAGGGTGGAAAGCACTGTGGGTTTTGGGAGTTGTGCATGTGCTTAATTGATTTCACAGAGACTCCTATCAAGTGTGCGTCTGAGTTGTTGCAGGTTCTAGGCATAAATTAAGCATTTGAATGGTTAACATGGCTCCTAATATGGTGGCTTGTATGTATATAATCATTTAAGGCACAGATTCTGTTTTCTAGTGTGTCATTGTCTGTGCGCAATATTTTGGATTAGATTATGTTTACCTTTCTGTTAATCATAGCTACCTGAAGATTTAAAGTGTCTTTGATTAAGTTGTAAATTCTGGAGAAATGTGTTACTGATTGATTGATGTATAACTTCCAAAACAAGATCTATTGGGAGTATTCCTTTGTTAATAAATGTACCTAGGAGATGGTTGTGCTTTTGAATTCTGTTAATACTTGCTTTATTAACAATTTTGTATGTAGAAATGTTGCTCTTCTAGTATCCACAATGCTTATTTATTGTGGTGTGATTTCAAATATACAGTGATTTCAAAAATACATTTTGATTTGGAATGATTTGTGTAATCTTTGCTTTTCTATCAGTTAAGATAACATGATTTTAAAAAATCCATGACAGGTGTGACTTGTTAATATGTGTGATGTCAGCTGGTTTAATCCAAAGTGGATTCAGCTTTTCCACATCCGTTTCCCACTCACGGAAGGGTGCATTAGCTCCTCTGAAGCCTGATCTAAATGAGAAGAAACCATTTCTGGTGCAAGTTAAGTCAGTAACTGCAGAAGAAAACAATAATAAAATATTGCCAAGCTTGAGGCTTACTGTAACATGACATCTGCACATATTTGAAGAGCGTTTCATAAAGACTTCTGAGTTATAGTGGCTAAAATTCATGTAACCCAACCTGTGTAATGAAGACTTAAATTTTATATACTGTAACTTAAATCCTTTTCTTCTGGTAGCATTTTTTTAAAAATTGTGAATGATTGTTTGAAAGCTACCCTTTTTTTTTGGATGGTAAATAAAAGGAAAATTCCTTTAAAAGTATAACTTGTAACTGCTTTGTCAACAGTATCTCACTAGACGCATGAAATGATTACTGACAAAATCCACATAGCTTCTTGGATTTCTGGTTTCCAAAGTGTGTATTTTTGTAGTATAAAAAGGTTTAAAAATGCATCTCGATTTAATGAAAATTTTCTCCAGTCCACATTGCAGATTCTCACAGTGTATGAAATGAATACAGAACTCCCATTCATATCATCAGAATTCTGTATGTAGAATGAATCGGGGAGTGCAATAAAGATCCCCAATGTGACTTGAAGAGATTTTTGTCTTCTGGATTGGTTCTTGGCATACAGTAAAAAGCTGGGCAATTTCTTGATATATAGGTTATATGTTTCTTTCTTAGTCTTTTGTGGGTACACTGGTTCACTAATGCCTATGTTACAGCTTTTCTTGAAACACTGTAAATGGGTCCACGATCATTCTTGTAACTGTGCACTTAGGACAAGATTTTCAAAACCCGCTGCAGATTTAGCCACATATCCGCTATTAAGTTCAAGGAAGTTATGTGGCTAGAGTTCCTATGGGTTTTGAAAACTCAACCAAGTGATTCATGAAACGCATTTGTTAATTAATTCATTAAGGAATCATAAATGTCAACACAGACAGTATTTGCTTCTGATCATACTAGATAAATCAATGTCTGGGCATCTAACTGGATATCAATAAGTATAACTGTCACCTCAGGGTAGCGACTAGCAAGTAGTAGCAAATTTCCTTAAAGGTGGCTTTCTTCACACATTTCCACAATAATCACTGTAACCTTTTGGGTTGGATGTAAGATCAATATTGCTTCACTAAAATATGTTGAAGATAAACACTGAAAATGGATTAACAACTTCACAAAGTGCCATACTAATCTGAATACTTAAGTGGCCCTCAGCAAGTTAGTATCCAAACACTTATTAATCCTAGTAGTTCAAGCAGAGTCCTAAAAGTAGCAAGTACTTAATGTACAGCAGGGGTGCCAAACTCAAATAATATTCAGATGTTGGAATAGAGAATACATTTTGCATGGATAATACCAAGTTGGGAGGGTTACAAGCACTTCACAGGATTTTATTAGAATTCAAAATGATGATCTTAAACCAAAGAAATGTTTGTGATGAAGCTGAAATTCAGTAAAGAAAGTGAAAAGTACTACACTTAAGAAATCAAATTTACCAGCATCACTGTTGCCAACTCTCATGAGTTTTGGTGGTGGTCTTGAAGACCACCAAAAATCAAGAGTGTGTGTGTGTGTGTGTGTGTGTAAAATAAATAAAAAAAAAGAGCTATGTAAGGTAATTATTCTGCTGTACTTAGTACCATTGAGTCCCTCAACTGTTCTCATTTGGGCACCACACTCCAGAAAGATGCAGACAAATTGGAGAGCATCCAAAGGAAAGTAACAAAAATGGCAAGAACTTTAGAAAGCATGATCTATGGGGAAAGGTTGAAGGAACTGGTTTTTCTTAATTTAGAAAAGAGATTGGTGGGGAACGTGATAACAGCCTTCCAATATGTAGAAGGTGGTTGTAAGGAGATAAGTTTTCTTTCATGTCTGCTGAGGGTAGGACAGGAAGAAACTGGCTTTATTTTCAGCAAAGAATGTGTTGGTTGCCTGTTAGCAAACACTTCACATATATAGGTTGTGAAAGCACTGCAACAGGGAGGTTGGGAAATCTCTTTCAATGAAGGCTGCGGTTGGAGTACTGCAGATGTGGACAACATGGAGAGGGTCCAGAGGAGGGCCACTTGCATGATCAGGGGGCAGCAGGGCAGGCCCTACAAGGAGAGGCTACGGGACCTGAACGTGTTCAGCTTCCACAAGAGAAGGCTGAGAGGGGATCTGCTGGCTGTCTATAAACTGGGCAAGGAAGACCAGCAAGCAATGGGAGAGGCCCTGTTCCCCTGAGCACTACTGGGAGTAACAAGGAATAACGGCCATAAGTTGATGGAGAGTAGATTCAGGTTAGATGTCAGGAGGCGCTACTTCACAGTCAGGGCGGCTAGGATCTGGAACCAACTTCCAAGAGAAGTGGTGCTCACTTCTACCCTGGGGGGCCTTTAAAAGGAGGCTAGATAGACACCTTGCCGGGGTCATATGGCCCCAGCATCCTTTACTGCCCGTGGCAGGGGGTCGGACTTGATGATCTGCTGAGGTCCTTTCCGACCCTACCTACTATGAAACTATGAAGGTTTGTAGGAACAGGCTTTGGGTATGCTGATCTTGTCAAGTCCAAGAGGATGGACGAGTGACTAAATGACTTCCTTTCGTGTCCCTTCCAGTCCCTCATTTCGAGTCTTTTGTGAATGACATGTAAAGAACCCTCCCAAATCCAATAAAAAAAAATCCTCCTTCAAAAACCATCAGTAAACACCTGCTTCTCCCCAAATATTGCAGCATAGTTCTGTGGGTCAAGTGACTGGGGTAAAAATGTCTAAATGTGGTAAAGAAATAATTCTCTGAAAAGAGTAGCTGGCTCCCATGACCACCAGTTACTGGCGACTAAGTGCAACAACTCTTAAAGAGCTGCTGCTGCCTGGGTTTTCTGACCAGCTGATTTGTGGCCACTGAGCTGGTCAGTGGAGTGGGTCAGCTGCCCCCGGCTGCCCAGTCAGCCATTGCCACTGGTGGTGGCTCACAGGCAGCTTGGTTAGCTGTGGTCACCCAGTGGCAGAGACTGTGTGCCAGCAAGGCTGTTGATGAGCCTATAGCAATGGCAATGGCTAATTGGGCAGGGAAGACCACCTTTTGCTGTTCTGGGTGGGTTTAAGAAGGACAAGAGTTGAGCTGGTCAACATGTTGTGGTGCCGTGATAGCTAACTGACAGGCTCCACTCCTGTTCTCCCTGCCTGGGGATCTAAGACAAGCCCCCTTTCATGTCCTGGCTGGTGAGTGTGCCTTTGAGGTGATTTTTGTCCTGCTCCAGCCAAGGGGCTCTGCACAGATATATGCCCCAATAGCTTTCTGTTTTTTCTTGTACCACAAATGAACTTGTGTCCAAATGAATTTTGTAGAGCTACACATGGATGTGCATCTGAGACATGGGACACCTATCCTGCATTGCTTTTAAGGAGTGAAGTTAAGCACATGTGTCAGTGCTTGCAGGATTGGGCTATAAACCTTTAAAAGGTGCCTAGCTTTAAAAAAAGGGCCAGAATAGTTTAGTTTATTTAGTTAACTTAGTTGAGAAATGTATAGAAAGTGCAAAGGATATGAGGCAAAAAGGATTCCATCTGTGGTGGAGTCCCTGGGACACAACTGCTGTGAGTGTTTTGGAAAACCACAGATAAATATTTCCAGATTATGGAATTTACTGTTTTTCAATTTTTCCCCCTTTAAGGGGAAATAAGGTTATAAAATGTCATATAGAAAGAACTCCTAATGTCATATAAAAAGAACTCCAGGCAGGGTGGGGGTGCCCAGCTGGTTAGGGAGTGGTGGCAGTGGGCAATGGTGGTGGCTACCATGTGCAAACGTCCCCCTCCCCCTATTCCCCACTCCCCGCTCTGTTGGTCTTCCCTGCCCAATTAGCCATTGCCATTGCCATTGCTATAGGCTCATCAACAGCCTTGCTGGCACACAGTCTCTGTCACTGGGTGACCATAGCTAACCAAGCTGCCTGTGAGCCACCAGGATTGCTGCGGCTGCAGTTCCCCCAGAACCCCAGGTAAGGCTGCTGGGGCAAGCAACTTTAAAACGTAAAAACAGCAAAAATGGAGGGTGTGTTGCACAGGTTTTTCCCAAGAACAAGTAGCAGTGGCACAAGTCCCCAGGGAAACAAATGTCCATGCTTGTGTGGATGTGGCTTTTGTGGGTAAGCAGCTATACACTCAAAGGACACATTTACATGTGCACCTTATTGCACATTAGCTTATTTTAATATGCATTAAAGTGTCACAAATAAAACATGCGCTTTTGCTAATGTGCATTAAAATAGGCTAATGTGTCTTTTTCTAGTGCCTCACAATAGAGGTACTAAATTTAATGTGTATTAGCAAAAGCACATTTATGAACATGTAGACGCACCCAAAGAGTAGAAAATGCCAAAGCAGTATGTATAACTGTACTCCAGACTCCTTTGCTTATGCATTAATATAATTTCTATTTATATCATCAAACTATTCATCTAAACTTTTTTCTACAAGTTTCGATACTCGCTTGTAATCTCTCAGATTTCAAATTCAGTATATTTTGCTGAAGTTTTGTTGTTTGAAGATATCAGCAGTTGAAGGAATTAACAGTCATTTAATGATCACTTATATATATATAGGGGCTTAGTCAGTCTGTCTGTCTATAACACTCTTGGCTTGTGGTGGGCCCTGTGCTGTGTCAAGAGTGACAGGCGGGACGGGGCTCCAGTGGAGTGGGCCAGGCAGATGCAGGGGGGTGGGCACCAGACCAAACATGGAGCAGGCAGGGTGGGGGTGCCCAGCTGGTTAGGGAGTGGTGGCAGTGGGCAATGGTGGTGGCTACCATGTGCAAACGTCCCCCTCCCCCTATTCCCCACTCCCCGCTCTGTTGTTGCCCCCACTCCACCCCTGTTATTTTTCATGGTCAGTTTGCTAGTTAATGTTATAAAGTTGCTGCTGTTATGGAGCTGTGTGTAACAGGACAGTGTGTTAGCCCCAGAAGAGCAGTTTAATGAAGGCTGAAGCATATCTGTATAAATGACTGCACAGTTTTGTTATGTTTCTTTTGTTCAGTGAATATCCTGCCAAGATAACTGCTGTTGACTTTTACAAAAATCATACCTACCAAAGGAATTTCTGATGAAGATGGGGCCATGTAAAGCAGCAGATGAGTGCTACATAAATAGATGTCCACATTATACAATTTGTAATACAATGAAAAAGAAGTTCTAGATTTAAACCTGTGTGCTTTTTAAAATCTCTTCCTTTTTAAAGTCTCAGCTTAGATGCAAAATCTGGTAAGATGTGTTCTGCTGCTAATTTACCCAGTTGTGTAAGGATACACTGAAGTAAAAGAATGATTGGTTAGGGGTGAGAGCAGGGAACTGAGCGTGCTTGGGTCCAGTTAACTGACTCTTTTTGCCTTGAAGTGTGATCTTTAGCAGGAGGCTTCATCCCTGTCTCCAGTTTTCTAGCAGAATATTTGGATTTCTAAAAATCTTTTGCCCAACAAAATGTGAAAGCAAGCCTCAAATCACTGCCACATTTTTTTAAATCATAAGACTGCTTTAACTAAACTCTAATATAGTAGGTCCATATTATTTCAGATGATAATGGGAAATTCGGTACTGTTACATTTAATGCTCCTACATCCAAGGAAATGAAATGAGCAGAGTACTTATAAAACGAGGGGGAAGGACGTATGACTAAGCATAACAATCATCATACTAAATCCAGTTTAATTTTCATTTTATCTATCTAATATAGTCCAATTTTTTTTCATTTATCTGAGAACTATAATTATTGACAGTAAAGACATTGAATTAAATGAGGAAGAGATCTACAAGAGGGTTTCTGTGTTAAGATTTTTCTACATGAAAATATCGGAGAAAAACTGCTTTACAGTTCCTACCTCCAAGACATCTGTGAGACTTATTTAAGATTTCCAGTGTTGTTTCTTTCTCTCCCTCCCCACTCTCCCAGAAATTAAAAATAAAAAAAAAGAATCAGTGTGTTTATTTTGGCTACTTTAATACCAATTGCTTTATGTATAATTTATTTGTATTTTGAGGAGACATGAACAAAAAATATTTTAGAAATGAAGTAAACCAAAAGGCTTAAAGAACAAAAAACCCCCCAAAGAACACCTTTAACACAGATTTATTTCTTGTTTGCACCTTTTGTTCCTACACCAGACGTAACTATGCACCCATATGAGGCCACTTACAATGCTGATGCTGTACATCAGTGGTGAGCAATGTTTTCTGGTGGAAGGTTGGGTAGCCCCGCTCAGGTCTGAGGTGTCAGTGTTAGGACCTGGCCACTGCATCTGCTTCTTTGCACCACGTGACTGCATTGTGACTGGCAAGGGGCCCTGCAGCTTGGCTGCCCAGCTGCTGCATGGCACAGGTGAAGCCCTCTGTCATTGAATGCTGTTAAGGCTCTAGCTCAGAGGTGGGCAATTATTTCAGGCGGAGGGCCACTTACCCAGTTTTGGCAGGCTGTTGAGGGCCGCATGGGTAGCCCAGCCCCTGGTCACCATCTTGGGACCAATGTCCCAATGTCTTGGGACCAATGTCCCAGGGCCAGCACCAGTGGGGCCCAAAGCAGGGCACAGGCTGGCAGGGGTCTGTGGAGCCAGGCTGGGCTGCATCAGCAGGGAGAGGAGGAAGCTGGCCCGGATCCACAGAGCCCCTGCTAGCTAGAACCCTGCACTCCCGCCTCCCTGCTCTGGGCCCCGCTGGCACTGGCTCCAGGACACCAGTGTGGGCCCCGTGTTCCCGCTGGCTCCCACACCTGCTCACTCCCAGTGCCCCCCAGCCCCATGGTACAGGCAGGAGGCAGTGCACAGCCCTGACCCCCTGCTTGCTGGCAGGGAAGAAGCTGGTGCTGAGCACGGGGAAAAGCAGCCCCTTGCCTGCCCCGTGGCTGGCAGTCCCTGCTGCAGGTGCTCACAGCCCATGCGGGGCTGTCTGGAGCAGACACAGGCAGCCCCATGTGGGCTGCAAACAGCTACAGCATGGGGCACTGGCCATGGGGCGAGCGTTGGGTGACTTCCCTGCGCTCAGCACCAACTTGTAACCCAGCCCCGCTGCCAGCCTGGGCTCCATGCCAGCTCTGGGCTTGCCCGTTGGCAGCTGTGGCCCCACCTCGTTTGCCGTGCCAGGCATTGTTGGCTGCTGCTGCCCTCCCAGGCACACACTGGGCAGCCCACAAGCGGAGGTGGCAAACACTGCCTGGCATAGCAAGTGGTGGGGGGCCACAGCTGCTGTCGCCACGTGCAACCCCAATGGGCGAGCTGAGAGCCGGCGCGGGGCCCAGGCTGGCAGTCGGGTTAGGTTACAAGGAGGTGCTGAGTGGAGGGTAGGGAGCGGCCCCTCGCTTGCCCCATGGCCAGCGCTCCCTGCTGCAGCTGCTCGCAGACTGTGGGGATGTCTGGAACAGGCACAGGCAGCCGTAAGCAGGCTGCAAGTGTTTGCAGCGCAGGGCGCCAGCCACTGGTTGGGGGAGGAGCTGCTTTCCCCCCGTGCTCATTTTTTCCCCAGGCTCCTTCCCTGCCTGGGCACCTTCCCTGCAAAGGGTCCTCCCCTGCCCTCCCGCCCACCCTGCCTGAGGTTTCAGCGCTACCGGGGCAGCCATGTGGTCCCAGGACAGAAGCCCCAGCTGGCTGGGTGGGCGGGGGGGCTCCCTGCTGTTGTGGGAGCCAGCCAGGCTTCCCTGGGGTCCTACTGCACTTGGTTCCTGTTGTTTTTGACAGGAACCAAGGGCAGATAAATATTAATTTTCTAAATTTTTTAGGGGCCCCGCAGGCTGGATATAATGGCCTCAGTGACATTTTATGTCCCTAATTGTGGACCGGATGTATACAAATACATTACAGAAAGATGGCCTGGCCTTAAGAGTGCTTATAATTTTGGTAAAGTTTTTAAGAAACCTTGCTATTTCTTGTTTACTTGAGGGTTTTTTAAACCTCTTATCAAGGGTCCCCCCACTACCACCCCCAAAGTAAAAATCTTGAAAAATTGTGCAGCATGGAGTTGAGCAGCTAAGCTGAAAATGTTCAATAAAAAGAGAGGATGACATTGTGGTTCTGGTAAAAACATTAACAGTTCCTGTTGACTTAAGGTTGCCAGAATTTCACCTCAGATTCATGATAATGGATGACTGGCAGATGTTTAGAGTTGTTTCCCATTAGTATGTAAATATAAGTATTGAGGATTGTGCTGTGTTATACAATGCCTTGTATGTAATTACCAGGGATCCAGGTTTTCTGTTTGCCACAGAAAAATGGAGTAAATCGCAGATTTTACCTTTTACCAGAGGCAAACGTGGATTTCTTGTTTTACCAGAGAAACCTGCGGAATTTGCAGTTTTGCAATGAGTTCCCTGCAGGCTAGCAGAGTTGCAGCCTGCAGGGAGCTGGGAGGGAGCGGAAGGAGGGTAGTCAAGCAGGGGGTTCCATGTGCATCTACGTCATGGCGGGCAATTATTTTGAGGGGAGGGCCACTTACCCAGTTTTGGCAGGCTGTTGAGGGCTGCATGGGTAGCCCCGCCCCTTGACAGGTGCCCAGTACCCTGTTCACCATCTTGGGACTAACGTCCCAATGTCTTGGGACCAATGTCCCAGGGCCAGCACCGGTGGGGCCCTGAGCGCGGCGCAGGCTGGCAGGGGTCTGTGGAGCCAGCCTGGGCTGCACCAGCAGGGAGGGGGGAGCTGGCCTGCCAGCTGGGACCCTGCACCCCCCCCACTGGCACTGGCCCTGGGACACCAGTGCGGGCCCTATGCTCCCACTGGCTCCCTGCCTGCTCACACCCAGTGTCCCCCAGCCCCATGGTACAGGCAGGGGGCAGCGCACAGCCCCGACCCTCTGCTCGCCAGCAGGGAAGAAGCTGGTGCTGAGTGTGGGGGAAAAGTGGCCCCTTGCCTGCCCCATGTGCTGTGCCTGGCAGTGGGGCCGGGTTACAAGCTGGTGCTGAGCACTGGGGGGGAAGAGAAAGCAGCCCCTCCACACTGGATGCCTGGTGCCCCACCCTGCAGCCGCTTGCAGCCTGCCTGGCGCTGACTGTGCCTGCTGCGGACAGCCTTGTGTGGGCTGAGAGCGCCTGCGGCAGGGAGCGCCAGCCATGGGGTGAGTGAGGGGGCGCTTTTCTCCGCACAGGGAAGGAGCCCAGGGAAAAGCTGAGCACGGCGGGGGGAAGTGGCCCTGCCCCACACTGCAGGCACTCGCAGCCCGCATGGAGCTGTCTAGAGTGGGCACAGGCAGCCCCACACGGACTGTGAGCAGCTGCCCAGGGTCCTCCCCCGCACTTACCTGAGCTTCCCGTGCCAGGCAGCCACGTGCTCCCAGCCCAGAAACCCTGGCTGGGGCTTTTGGCTGGGGGGCTGAGCTGGGCAGACTCCGCTGTTGTTGGAGCCCACCAGGCTTCCCCTGGGTCGTACTGCCCTTGGTTCCTGTCATTTTTTACAGGAACCAAGGGCAAAGAAATATTAATTTTCTACATTTTTTAGGGGCCCCATGGGCTGGATAAAATGGCCTTGCCAGCTGGATCTGGCCCATGGTCAGTATTTTGCCCAACCCTGATCTATGTGCATATGGCCCCAAGCAACCTGGAGAGCAGCTCCAGCCGGTAAGTGGAAGGGGGAGGGGGATTGAGGCCCATGTAGGGATGGAGGGAGCTGGGCAGGACTGGGGCTGCTGCCCTGTTAGGCAGTGCATGGGGTTTGGGGTCCGGGGCTGCAATGCATGGCTGCAGGACCCCAGCCGGGAGCAAGACAGGGCTGAGGGTGGCTTGTCCAGGGGAGGGGGAGGTCTGTCTTACTGATGCTGCACTCACTCCCAAGGGGCCGGGGGGACCTGTGCCCCTCAGATTTGTGCATGAGGTGGGCACAGACTGCATGCTCAGGCTCCCACCCTGGTTCCCTCCTCTGGGGCCTGTGCAGCAGGGCAGGGAACAGCAGAGCAACACGGGGATCTCTTTGCTGTGAGCTCTACACTGCCCTGCTGACGTTCCTCTTGTGTGTGCTGCTGCTTTGAGGTGTGCAACCCTGCGCCGCTGCCTTCACTGCAGCCCTGCGTGCAGGAGGTGTGGCACCAGGGCAGTGCAGAGTGAGCAGTGGTGAGCAGCTTCTCCATGTGGCGGCGAGCAGCTTCTCCATGCACCAGGTTGCACACACCAGCAATGTTCTCTCTAAGGCTTAGCGATCTGTTAGCATGCCGCTTCGGTCCATGAGCGCACTGCTTTGGTCTGTCCCGGAATTGGTCTTGCTTTCCCCTTTTGGTGCGCTGAGCAAATTATTCTCACAACATTATTTAGGAGAAAAGATTCTTGAAATAGTAAACTATATATATTATATAGTTTACTTAAAAATATATATATATATTAAAAAAACTCTACCAAAACAGAAAAGTTTATGTATAATTCTCCACCTGAGGAGAGCATGCAAAAGAGAATGGCTTTCATGTGACAGACATAAATCTCATCATTTAATATACTCTGTAAAGCTCTCAGGTACTGTGAAACACTGAAGGTATGCCTGGTCTGCCCTATCTGGCAGATTTCATCACTTTTTAAAAAATGATCAACACTGCCTTCATGTGTCCGCAGCCTTTGAAAGCAGCGTGGAGCCTTGTGCATCCTGCCACTGGGCAGACCAGGCAGCGAGGAGGCACATGGTGTCGGGGCTCAGGGTGAAGTTTGTTCGAAGGGGCTGGGGAGTAAAGCAGTTCCCCAGAGCTAGCAGAACCTGCGCGGTGCCTGGCTCAGCCCCAGCCCCAGCCCCAGCCCCAGCCCCTGTCCCCACCCCTGCCTTGCCTCAGGGAGAAGCCACTGCTTGCTCCACACTGCTCTCTCTCCCTGTGGGGATCCCGGTGTGGTGAGTGGAGCGCAGCCAAATGGTAACTTACTGCCAGTCCCAGTGCCTCTGCTGCACTCCAGGTTTCTAGGAAGCACCTAAGAGGGAACCTTGCCCGCCAGAGGCCCTGGAGGAGGGAAGTAGGGTGGGAGCCTGTGCCTGCTTTGCATACAGATCTGTGGGGCAAGGGACCCACTGCCCTTTGGGAGTGCACACAGTGGCGGGGAGCTTCTTCCCCTCCTGAGCCCGCAGCAGAGGGGAGCTTGGGCAGGTGGCTGCAGGCCTGGGTTCGTAGTCCTGGCAGTGGGGGGGGGCCCCTTTGGCAGGTCTGGGGGAGTAGGGGTTGTGGGGGGGGGGGCAAGAGGCACCAGCAAGCCTGTGGGAGCTGTGGGGGAGGGAGGAGTGAGTGGCAGAGCAGGGCCAGGGGGCTGTGGGTGGGAAGTGAGGGGCAGCCCATGCCTGCCCCAGGCACAGATCTGTCCAGCAGGATGGGGGGGCACTGTGGGGGGCCTTTCATTTTAATAATGGATTGTGTGGGGGGGTTATTAGAGAATTTGCAATTTTTTATCATGGAAAAATCAGTATTCCTGGTAATTAGTACACAGGATCATATACATTCCCTGCCTTTAATCTCCAGTCCACAAAATATTCTTTATGCTGCATGCTGCAATGTCATCTTCATGTGTATTTTTTGCATTGCGATGGTGTGTACTACCTCAAGGGTTGCCAACCCCTGGCACTTGTGCCAGAGCATGGCAGTTGAGGGTATTTAGTTTGGCATGCCACAGCCAATGTGGGCTGTGGCCAGCTGCTGCTGGCCATGGAACTTGGGCTGCTTGCAGCAGGTGGCAGAGAGGCTGCAAGCCCTGTTGCAAGCAGCTGGGTCTCTGTGGCAGGCAGCAGTTGTCCAGAGTCCCAGCTGGATGTGGCAGGCAGCTGGGTGGCTGCAACTGGTACCCTGGCCGGGTTCCATGGCAGGTGGTGGCTGCATGCATACCCTGGGGCATATGGCAGGGAAGGGGCTGAGGCAGTGCAACCCTGGCCCCTTGTGTGTCATGTGCCCCAGGCATGTGTGCAGCAATTGCTGCCATGGAGCTGGGCCAGGGCACTGGTCCCTGGTGCAGCTGTTTGCAGTCTGCGCACTGTCTGCTGTGAGCAGGCTGGTCTCTGTGGCAGTGGCAGCTGCATGTGTGCCTTTGGGGCTCACGGAGGGAAAGGGGCTGGAGGCAGTACAGCCCAGCCCCATTCCCACTGTGCTCCCGGAGTGTGTGTAGCAACTGCCAGCAATGAGGCGGCCTGGGGCTCTGGACCCCAGTACAGCTGCTTGCAGCCTTGCGGCTGCCTGCTACAAACAGCCCAGGCTTCGTGGAGGGCAGTAGGGCCTGCCCACGCTGCTTGCAGCAGACAGCTATGAGGCTGCAAGCGGCTGCACCAGGCTCTGGAGCTGCAACCTGGCTCATTGCTGGCAGTGGCTGCAAGTGCACTTTAGGGAGCATGGTGGGGAATGGGCCGGGGCTATTCTGTCACAAGGATTGGGCCCCTTGTGGCTCCTCTGCTGTCTGCCCCTTGCACACCAACATCTTCCAAGTTCAGATTGTCGGTTTTTTGGCACTTGGCCCAAAAGCATTGCTGACCCCTGAGCTAGCCCCTGGTGAAGAAGAGCTGCTGGGCTGGGTTGGCCATACCCTAGTATACTTACAGCCACTGTCAAGCTGAGAGAATTGCTTTAAAAGAGGGGAAGCAGGCTCAGAAAGGGGAGGGCTGTCAATACTGACTGATCCTGCCTGTAGGTCAGATGTCCTCTGAGGAGTGAGCGCTGCAGATTCCCAGGTCAGTGTGTGTGCTTGGGTAGATTGCAGCATGGGGACCAGGGAGCTGTCCTAGTGCCATATTACGTGCACACATATTGTAAACAAAACAGACTTTTTTTATCCCACTAGATATAATTTTGGCTGCTTGTAGTTATAAATAATAATAAAACAAACAAAATGTGTTCAGCTTTTTTCTCCCTGATTTCTTGTTGCTGTAGTTAGCATTGATGTACTTCTTACATTGCTGAGGAATATTTTAGTTATGGGCATATCTTAGTTCTACTGTAGTCATCCCTTTCCCAGCCTTTATGTTTATATTTGGCTCCCACATGAACTGTAACTATGCTACACAAGGTGGACCAAGTTTCCTACTGGTATAAATTGACAAAATTTTGTGGAAGTCAGCAGAAATGTAACTTCAGCAGAAAGTTAATCCCTGTATATCTAGTAACATCAAATGCTATTTGTGTGTATCTAAGACTTGTGTAATGTTAAATTCCACACTTTTTGCATACAGCATGCCTCAGAATAAAATGTACACCTTATTTTTGCAAGACAGAATTACAAAAAAAATCTTTCCGTGTTGTAAGTATTTGAGTAGTGGCAGCTAGGAGCTGAGTCTGCTCATTGCTCTGCTCCCTATGAGTCACATGCAGGCCTTACTTTTTCCAGTAAGGCAGAAACTGCTGTTATGGCATTTCTCGCTTACAATGTATGCTGAAATTTCCAGTGGCTGGTTTTCGGAAAAAAAGGCGACATAACATGGCAGTCTCTTGAAATTCCAGGAATAATACAATGGATGTAAACAGAAACACGTTTCTTCTTTGCATTTCAATTTTCAAAAATTATAAAAGTACTATAGAGGAAAAAAAGCTTTTGTCTGTGACTGATTCATCCCATGAAAAGGTATCTGAAGCTACTAGGACCTCAGGTCCTCAACACTTTGTATGTAAAGAGTAAAAGCTACTCCAAGACTACTCCGTAGTGCAGCCACTATGCACTAAGAAATAATTGCTTGCTTGTTGCAGCGGCATCTCCAACTACTATTCTTATCTGACCTTTCCTTTCTAAGTAAGTTAACTGAGAAACATGCTAATGTTTTGTTTCAAATTCCTCTAGGGTATTTTAATACCCGGGAGCCCTTTCATGGGGCATAGGCAGACAAAGATACGTAAGAGAAATTGCCATTGCCATTGAACTGTGGTCCTTTCTTAGCTCTGTCTTTACTAGCTCCCAAACCTAAAGCAGTATAGAGCTGTTTTAGGGGAGGCAACATGGGTAGACAAATACGCTCATCATTTGCTAATGTAAGTTTAGTGCTTTTGCATTAGGGGCTAGCACAACATGTCTCAAATTTCACTTAGCGTTACGTTGGAGGCCTTTTTCTCTGCTCCAGAACAGTTATCTCTGGAACCCATTTAGTGGTTGAACACATGCATCCCTCCCCAACTTGTTCAATGCTTTTGTAATACATAAAGCTTTTGTAATACTATGGGACATTTGTCTGGATGGAAAAATACCAGCTGCACAGACCCACATCACTTCCATATCAAGTCCAAGTGGCATAAGCTCTTCTTTACTGAATGGTATGGCGGATATAAACAACTGAAGCTCTGAATCACTGAGGGTGGTGCTGGTTAGAGGAGGAAAGCAACTTCAGCTGTTTGCTGCTGCTTTGACATGGAAGTTTTTTCCCTCAAATTGTCAGTAAATTGTCCAATTGGATTCCTCGTTGCTTCTGGAACGGATTCCATGAAAAAATGCTGTATACCATCACCTCTCAGAGTTGAGTCTATAGCCTGTTTCATGCATTTATGACCTCCAGGTTGATCACTATAAATCTGTGTACCTGAGGGTATAACCCTGAACATTTAAAAATCTAAGTTCTGCTGTCTCATTATTTCCCTGCTGAGTACTGGAGCCAAATTTATTTTTTGTTTTTGCTCATTAGAGTCTTGCAACAGATTGTCTCAGGTTGCTATGTGGATTGTATTATTTTCTAGGATTCAAATGGCATCCATGTTCCACTGTAGCAGTGGAAGTGTCAGTCTTGAGGCCAACTTTTGAACAGAGGACAGAGCTTTCTTGATGATGGGCCCATATAGTTGGGATTACCACTGAAAATATTAGGATGGCTGTAAAATCTCAGCATTTTCATAAAAACACCCCAAACCTTTGGACAGTCTTCCCACAGTAAGACCCTGTTTAAAAAAATAAGACCCAAAAAAAAAAAAAAAAAAAAAAAGGAAGACCAAAAACCCAAGCCTGAAGCCCATAAACACAAAATAAACTAAATTCATTCCTTTCTGACTGGGCAGAAAAGAGAGAGACTGAGATTTTAATGTGCAGAATTTTTAATTTTGGAAGGTGTTGAGATAATAAGAGTGCATGTGATGAGGGAGGAGCATGTAAAGAATATATATAGAAAAAAAGTTAAACATAAATACATCTATCTTGTTTACACAGTCTTACCAGAGGAATGGTATTAAAATTCAGTGTAAGAGCATATTCAGAAATAGAAGTTATACAATATTCTTTGTCACCTTTTAATCACATTTTCCTAATTATGAATGCATTTATCCATCTTCTAAACATTACATTTTGTTCTATGTGCACAGAACTTCCATTTAGGATATTATAGGATAGTCCATGGTATGCCTCATGAAAGTAGCTGAGAATTTAGTATAGGTTGTAGTGTACAAAAATCCTTGTGAGGTACAGGTAATAATACTTATTTATGTTATGTATGGAAAGTTGATGCAAAGAGATAATGACAATTCCTACTTTTTATATAATGGTTTTCATCAGGAGATCTAAATGCTGTCTTGTCTAACACTGCCTCCCCAAACTTAAGATATTTGTTGAAGGCAGACAGAAAGTTTATGGTAGTTAGGACCAAAATCCAGATAACACTCATGACTGAAAATGAAATTAACTGCAAAATCAATATTTGAGCACACATTGTAGTATTTAGAATTTTTGGCTCTCCTGCTTATATTTTCAGTTGGGACTTAACACAAAGCATGGTAGAGAGTGGGGTCATTGTTTGATGGATGAATAGAAGACATGGCTCTTCTGTCCATGTTCAGTTTCCTGGATCTCGATGTGGTTTTTGTTACTAATGCTCACCAAATATTCCTATTCCATCTGGTTTTTCCGAGTACAGAGGCCCTTTCTGCTTCAGTAATAGGGGCCATATAAGATAAACGAGTAGATAAAAGTAGGGCGACTGGGAGAAGGAAATGGTGAAGTCAGACCCACAATTGAGAAAGCTAAGTCTTCATCTGGATCTGCTAGGGCGAATTCCTACACTTGTGCAAAGGTATTGGTTTCACTGGGATACTGTATTAGTTTAGGAGTCTGTATTAATGCATCCGGTTGAAGGATTCAATTCCAGAAGAGCTGATTGTGTTCAGAAAGCTTGGCTAAGTGATAATTAAGAAGGCAGGGGAGCACAATAACTGTCTGTAAATATTCATAGTATGTAAGCATCAAAAACGCCAACAAAGGTTATACTATGTAAGCATCAAGAGTGGCACAAAAGGTTATAATTAATAGTAAAAGAATTAAACAGGAGAACCTTCTGTCAGATGGAAATATCATCAGGAAGAAACTAGCAGGGAAAACCTCAACAAAGGTATCTTCTAAATTATTCTGTATATACTAGGAATTTCCACTGGTAAAGGCCTCTTGTGGTCAGCCTGGTTTTGCTGCCACCTGCATCCTAGTGGCTCAGTAGAGATGTGCAATCAGAACTGAGAAATCCTCCTTTTGAGGGATATTCCTATGAGGTCGAAAGTCATAGAAAAGATAATAGAGCATCAAGCTGTACTACTTTTATTCTGGGCAGTCTCCCTGAGGCTGTGAAGGATAGTTGAGCTCCATGTCCATGGGAAAAGGACTAAATAGAGGTTCCACAGGCTCTCAAAAGAAGCAAGCAGCTATGGAGGAGGCTGAGTTCTGCATGGAAGACCAATGTGCAAATCTCTCAGGTGATCTTGGTCAGCGTGGCCTTTCTGGATGTGAAACAATACCTCAAGAATGCCTGGCCACTGTAGACTTTTTTGAAAGGAGCTTGAATACTTGTTTTACAGTGTTCCTGACCTAACAGAACATGACTTAGATGCCCTAATGGTGGGTTTCTAGAATTTCTAGTTTCTAGAATGTCTATTTCTAGTCCCCAGAATATGGTGTAGTATGCCTTAATTCATTTTTTAAACTCTTGAATAATAGAGATTTAAATTAGCTAGTTTCAAAAGAAACCAAAACTAACAACCAAACACATTTAGAAAGGTAAAGAATGATACACACACACGTTCAGAAGTTATATTATTCAATATAGTCTATATTGACTATAAGTTATAGTCTCCCCTAGAGAAGGAACAGTAAGAGCCTGAGTTGAGAGGTTTTTTTAATTTTCTTGTCCGGAGGTTTCTTGATACATACTCAGTACATGGATAGAAATAGAATATAATATATGCAAAATATAAAATATTTTGGTTCAGCAAAGAAAGCATCAGTGAGCTAAACTATTTTGTACAATTTTATGTTAGCTTGATCACTATAGTGCCACAAAAAATCCACAATAGTTCAAAAGTTGTATGAAGAACTTCTGCCTTTTGTTGTGACAGATGTTGATGCATTTTAATTTTTCTCCTTTTTATAGGTATTTGCATATTTTCCTTTCCAGTGAAAAGACCTTTTGTTTGCCATAAGAAGGCTATTATCCAGAATGTTAATGGGTTTCTAGCTATTAAGATGTAATGATATACCTTGAGTATTTAAGTATAAATTTGAAAAATCTCCATGAGCAATCTCAAAGGAATACTTAGAATGCACTTCTAGTAAATTGGCTCATTTTCTTGTAATTTACTAGAAGTGCTGATATGAGAGCAGTCATAATGTGAAAAGTACATTAATCCCTGGAGTTGCATTGTATGTATTAAATTATTACTCTCAAAGTATAAAACATATGAGACCATTTAGCTTTCATTCACACTTGTTACTTAGAATCACAGTAGAAAAAAAATCACCTTCATTTCAAGCAAGGAATTAGAAACAATACATTTAGCATTTTTAAAAACAAGATATGTGGTAATAAAGTAAGTTTGGTCTTGCATAGCAATTTTTCTTTTCAAGAGTGTTGGAGTGAAAAGAGGACTGTCATTAGTAAGGCTATATTGAAGCTTATAGATAGATAGTAGATAACTTTGTAATACAACCATTGCACTTGATTAAAATGTTCTCTGTTTTCCTCTCTACAGAGTAAGAGAAGCGGTGAAACAGCAGTTCCTTATACTAACTTATATTAATCAACAATTATAACACTGGGAGGCTGAAAACCCTGGCTGCTACTGGAAGCATGTTGTTTAAGAAGTGGTAACGCTGTTGCCTAGCCAACTGGAACATGGAAACACAGCTAGACCCTAGTAAGGATGATTTGCCCCTAATGGCCAACACTAGCCACATGCTGATGAAGCATTACATATTGGACTTGGATGTGGATTTTAAAAGCCAAGTTATTGAAGGCAGCATAGTTCTCTTCTTTGAGACTGGAAGCAGTTGCAGGAAAGTAGGCAGTAGTGTGGAAGGAGCCTGCCATCCACAGTCAGATGAAACCTTCAAAATTCGGGCATTTGACCTCTGCCACATTCCTGTGACAAATGCAAGTGCCTGCTCATCTAAAACTGGATATAATGATTTTGCTGTCTGTGGTAAAGGTGAAAAAGATACTTCTGATAAAAATGGTAACCATAGCAACAGGGCACAGGCTTCTGGGATTTCTAGTTCAAAGAAGTGCTGTGACATAGAGAATCATGGGAGTGAGGATTTTCTGCTGGTGTTGGACTGCTGTGATTTATCTGTGTTAAAGGTCGAGGAGGTGGATGTTGCTGCTGTGCCAGGTATTGAAAAATTTACAAGGTCTGCCAAGCTAACTGAGGGTTCAGAAGAGCTGGGAAATCTCAGGAATCAGATTGTACATGAACTTGTGACTTTACCTGCGGATCGGTGGGAGGAACAGCTCTACTATTACACTTGCTGCAGCCAGGCGCCTGGTTGTGGAGAGCTTCTGTTTACCACTAGCACTTGGAGCTTGGAGATAAGGAAGGCAGGGATTCAGATACCAAGAGACTTTCCTCGTGCAATAAGGATCTGTTACAAAACAAAGCCAGAGGGAAGATCAGTTACGTGGACCACAGACCAGAGCGGCAGGTATGTACAGCTAAACACATGGCAATTTTGTGCACAGGGGAGAAGAATTTAAAGTGATGCATTCAAGGACGAACAACCATGTGAAGCAGATGAATGTGCTTTTCCACTGTTTTCTTTTCATCCTTACATTGAATTTTGCCAGGCTGAAGAAAAGCAGGTGAACCCCATTCAGACGCAACCCCGTGTGTGTCTGTTCCATATGCTTATTCAGGGCTGTGAGTAAAGGATCATGCTGCATATTGAGTATAAATTGAGGGAGGTGAGGGGAGTGAGGAGGTGCAGGCTAGAGAAGAGGATGTGTACATGATAGATTACTTTCACTTTTAAGCATTCTACATTCTTTTTCCTTTTTCTGGCACAAGGAACAGATCACACAACATAAACATTGGTATGCATAGTACTTGACAGAGAAGTGATCACAAACTAGTCTTTTCTTCCCTAAAAAATACTGTATTGAATCATAGTAAGAATCTTTTCCTGCTTAAGCAACTTCTCAAATTCCCTTTGTACATCATGCAAAATACATTGACCACAACTAAATTGTCAACTTAGTTTGTGAGAAATGTGGTTATCATACAGATAGCTTTTGTAAAGGTGCATGGTGTTGTACAGAACTCTTAAAGGTACAGGACCCCTTCCCTGAATTGTCTTCGTCTCTCAGACTAGCATCCTTGCATTTTTATCTGGGGTTCTTTGAGATAGCTGAGAAGCCACAACAAATTTGCTGTGGCATCAAGTTTGAGTGTGGGAAGGAATCAGGTTCAAATAAACACTTGCAACCCCTCCCCTAAAAGAGACTTGGAGTATCTTATCTTAATCACACTTGTGCAACTTGAGAGCTGCTTCGTGCCCTGCAATTGCATAAAGGACATTTAGATCATTTTAGTATTGAACCCTGAAACTGTCTTTAATGAGAGAATAGCTATGCTTGCTCGTGATGATTACAAATCAATAGATATTTTCTGTCTTTAACCAGGAGATATCATTGGTATGGTTTCTCTTTTTTTCCAGTGAAGTCCTGCCTTGTTTGCCATTATGTTGAATGAAGCATAGAGCCCGACTTGCCCACAGTCACACAGGTTTATCAGTGTCTTCCTGTTTTTCACTTTAGCCTTGAAGCTACAACTTTCTCAAAATCAGCTATCCTGGGACTTGTGTTTGTGTGGCTTTATATTGAATATCAAGGGAGTTTTTATAGACTGAATCACTAAGTCCCCTTGAATTGAATTTTTTTCCCTTTTTTCATTCCAAAGGATCGTGCTCTTGTTTTTGCAGCTTATATTAGAGGCAGCTCATGGGAGTCGCACAGAAGTGTGTAGGCTTTCATGTGGAAGAGAAAAGACAATGATGTTTGTATTAGAAAGGCTAATGTTTGGTGATGTTTGCATTAGAAAGTCTGATGGTACAGCTAGTCTCAGGCACTTTATTTTTCTGTCTAGTACTGGCTTTTTATGAAAGTATTCCAGGAATTACTTCCTGTCATCAGCATAAGTCGTTTGTGAATCACAGTTATTAAAATCCTTTACTTCAAATTTTGTGATATGAGATTTAATAGAAGATAATACTGCAAAGAATGGAATTAACCCCTCTCTGCCCCATGCACAGCATACTATCATTTATTTTTCTTCTTTCCTTTCTTTATTTCTAGAAATAAAGTATATTGCTAATATATGAGTGAAGAGTCATTTTATTTTATTATTTATATATGTGATATGTGCATGGTGTTTTACAGTGACCCAATATCAGATTTTCCCCCAAGGAGTTTATAATCTAGAATTTTAATTCTGAAGAAAGTTACTCAAATGAATAACAAGAAACAAACATATTGATTTTATGTGTAGCTTCCCCTAGCTTGTTTGTATAGTATTTTGAATGTGGAGAGTCCAGCAAATGTTATGTAAGGCGTTTATTTTATTTGTTTTAAACACCACTTGTGCTAGATAAGGATTTGTCGGCTGCATTTGTATGAGCGGAGATATTTGGAAATAGTTTTAAGAAAATTAATATGGGCATGTAGAGCACGTTCCTTTTTCCAGCGTAGGGCAGAACACATGGAATTCCAGTGATTCCTTGTGCGACCTTTGGATACTAGAAAAATGTATTAATGATCACAGTAAGAGCTTGTGTCCAGTCACGAGGTGTTAGACTGATAAGTTAGTAATAGGTGTTTGGGATCCTTTCTACAAAATCAATAAATTATGGGGCAAAAAAGAGAAATGAAACCATTCCTTTTTGCTTTCTTCCAAAAATTAGATTTTCAGAGACAATGTTAGATGGAATATTACAGTTAAAAATACTCACCAGTTTTACCCATCATTACATAAATATTAAAATGGAACAGTGTTTTCATATATTTTACTGATGTTTGTGCATGGTACTCATCTGGGACAATGAAAAAGCTGATTGATTCTTCCTTATTTTTTAAAGTTTAACTTCCCAGTTATACATGATATTGCAATATTTGGGTTACAGTGTTTGGGTAGTAAATATTATCCATGTTGGATAACATTGAAAGCTAAGCAAAAGTATATTTTCATTCAAAATATTACTAGAGAACATGAATGAAAATGTTTCCATTAATATCAGGCCTTACAAAAGCTTATCTAAAACAAGTGCTGGGTTTGTATCAATATCCTTATATAAAGGATATGTAGAATAGGATATCACTTGAAGACTAGGAAAAATGTCTATTTTCTTGATTCAAGAAGATGTTTAAGCATGTTTTCTTAACTTTGACCACGGGAATAGCATCATGGAAGTCAGTAAAACTATTTAAAATCTTCAAGTTAGGCAACTATTCAAATGTTTTGATTAGTTAGGACTATTAAAATATTTTCCTAGTATTTAATACTTAATGTTTATGAAAATTAAATATTAAATATATTCTGTTTTTTTAAAGATAATTTTCATAATGGACAACTTTGCGAGCTCGAGCTGAAGTGTGAAATTTAACCTAGCTTCTTTCTGCCTTACTTTCACTGCTCCTTCTAATAAGGATGCTGCAATTTGAATTTATTTGACAATCATCCTGATGATATATGACCTGAACCTCCTCTTTTTTCCACATAGCTGTGTCCAGAACAAAAATACACTTCTATTTGATGTTCAAAAATTAGAATAAATAAAGACTGTTTATGTCCCAAAGAGCTAACTGTCTTTGGCCCAAATTTTACATCTACTGATGCATGTGTTTAACTTCAGTGACTATCCTGTTATCAAGTTGCACCTTAGGGAAGTTTAGGTTGGATATTAAGAAGAATTTCCTCACTAGGAGGGTAGTAAAACACTGGAACAGGTTACTCGGAGAGGTAGTAGAAGCTCCATCCTTGGAGGTTTTCAAAACCCAGCTAGACAAAGCTTTGGCTGGGATGATCTAGTTGGTGATGGTCCTGCTTTGAGCAGGTGGTTGGACTAGATGACCTCCTGAGGTCCCGTCCAACCCTAACTTTCTATGATTCTAACATTAGGTGTCTGTATCTTGTCAGGCACAGTAACATGCAGCAGACATTCAGTAAATTTTTTTCAGGAAACATACTCTGAAATATTCTAGTCCAAGGGTGCTCAATTTCCAACCAATGGACCAGATTCAGCTTGCAGCATTGTGCCATCTGGCCCATGGGGCTCCCCATAGGTTCGGAAATATGGGTGTGGGAGAGCGGTGGCACCACTCCCCTGTTGCCAAATCTCTTGGCCCATTGGGGAGCTCTGGGTCATGTGTGTTGGATCTGGTGCCCAATCCCAGCACTCAGGCTGGGCAGGGGTGATGCTGGGCCTCAAGGCCCAATTTTGGGATGGGGGCCTGGGAGGTGGTAGAGTTGGGGATGTGCCTCTAGTGCACAGGGGGCATGAGAATGCAGTGCCAGCCACCCCAGGGCACAATCCTGGTTTATGTGGGGTAGGCGGGTGTGGTGCTAGGCCCCTGGGGTGCAATCCTGGTGCATGGGGCAGGAAAAGAGCAGTGTTGGACTCCAGGGCCCAGTCCTGGACCATGGGGCAGGGAAGGGGTGGTGCCAGGCCTGGGGCCTGGTGGACCCACAGATGGAGTCCATTCCACTCCTGCCTTGTGCAGCCAAAAAGTTAAGCACCACTGCTGTAGTCCAGTGATGCTCAGCCTTTTTCCTCAGCAGGCTGGATGGGCAGTGCCTGGTTCGATTGTGGGCTAGATGGTCCATGTCCAGCCATCTGACCATGTGTGGTAGGGCTGAGGGGCAGCCTGGCCCCTCAAGGGGGGAATGGGGCTTTACAGAGGCCCACCAGGGAGAGAAGGGGGAATAGCTCAGTTCTGTGGGAGGGAACAGGGGTATGGCTTGGCCCCAGTCCATCCCTGTGGGGAAAAAGGAGGCATCGCCCAGCTCCAGTCCAGTCCTGTGGAGGAAAAAGGGTTTGGCTGGCCCCAGCTGAGCCCTCTGGAGAAAGGGATGTGTGGCCCAGCCTTCCAGGGGGAAGGGATCAGGACCTGGCTCTGACTGGGAGTGTGGGGTTTGGGGCTTGGGAATTTTGGTGTGGGGGGGAAGTGGCTGTATTAATGGCCACTGCTCTCCCGCTGCCAAATTTCCCAACCTGTGGGGACCCCCGTGAGTTAAATGTATTGGCTTCATGGACTGCATTTGTCTCACAGGCTGAAGGTTGAGCATCCATGTTCTAGTCCATCAAATCTGGATGAAGCTTTACCGTCTCTTCTTTTGGGGTCAGTTAATGGTGGGTTTGTTAATATATTTGTCCCCTTTTCAAAGCTTTTAATCAATTAATGTTAAAGTCTGTTTGGATTTATTTAGCATATGGGTAGCTGAAATATGTTTCATGAGCACTTATTGAGAAATATGAAATCAGAAGATACTCATAGTTGCAGCTAGAACCTCTGATCTCAAAGGCTGCATCCTGGACAGTGGTTCTGCACCAAGCAGTGCTGGTTGCTGGCAATGACAGCTATTTTTGCACCCCGTAGTAACTCCCAAAGGTAGTGCCCAGGGCTGCAGCCCTCTCCCCTCCCACCTCAGTTATTCTACTGGTTTAGAAACTAGAGACAAAGGCACATGATCGCCTTCTACTTTTGTTATATTTGTAACCAAAGATCTTTATTCCATTCTTAATTTTTAATATTTTTATACTGGCATGTAACGTTTCTAAAAATATTTGCAGAGTCAAGAATGGTTTTTGACTAATTATACTATCATTAGATTTCATAGTTAAGATCTTATAGGACAGAGGTGGCCAACCCATGACACACTTGCCACAAATGGAATATGAGAACACAGCAATGAATAGGGCAGGCAGTAGAAAGAAGAGGATCAGATTAGGCAGGAAGCAGAAAGCAGAGCAACAGTTGGGTAGGGGAAGGGGATTGGAGTGGCACTCAGGGAGGCCACAGGGTTTAATTTGTGGCAGCCCCATTGTTATAGAACTATATGGAGGCAGTTTGCATCCATGACTGAGGTATTACTTTGGTCTCTCTGTAGACTGAATAAAACAAGGCTTCATTTTTTGCATTCAGACAAGTATCTTTGCAAATTTAAGAGGATACAGATTGAATTATTATTTAAATCAGAGGTTGCCAACTTGTGACACATGTGACACTAGTGGTACAGGCAGCCTCTTTGTGTGGCAGACAGCAGATTAGGCAGGGAGCCCAGGGTAAGGTGAGGTAGGCATACCTGCCACAAAGAATGGCCCCCATTGAATTAAATGAAAGCTTAAGAGATCATCACTTGGTTGAAAGAATTGCTTTATGTCCTGTGGGTTGTGCAGCGAATGAGAAGAAGCTATTTCACAACATTTAACTGGACAATGTAGTAGTTAGAGGCCAGACTTGGAACTATACACTTAGCTATGTAGAAATTAAGTATGGGTCCACTGATTCAGTGAAAAGGATTGCCAGTGCCGGCCATGTAGCAAAACATATTGAAAGTTTGGATTGATTCAGTTAGATTATCCTCTCTATCTGGTCCAGGATCTGCTCTCAGCTTTTGATGATATTCCTCTAAGTCCACTCTGAGGTTTCAGCAGATCAGGCATAGTCATAGAGCTATCTGTTACCAATAAAAGAAGGGGAAGGAAAGAGAAAAAAGCATCATACAGTTGGGGAAAGGGAGAAATCAAGGAAAAAGGAACTCCAGTACAAATTCACTTGCTGTAGCAGGATGCAGTCTGACATATTCTCTGTGCTGTAAGGTTTTGATGTTTCTAGGAAAATATGAACATGGAAAAATGCTTTATAAAAATGAAAAATGGGTCAATAATTTCAGATGCTTTCAAATTTTCACAAAAATTAGTTTTATTTTTTTACTAAATGTAGCGAGGATCTTTTTTTTGCTCCTAAGTGCTAGGAAGAGAATGGAATGAAGCAAGATTAGTGACTGCATAGGAGCTTGAAGTCTAGACATCTGGCAGGCTGATTATCACAACCACTTCCACCTGTGGGAAATGATCTCAAGACTCTGACACCAGCCATTTGGAACTGGTTGCCTGGGGCATTTTTACATGCCTTCTGGGGTTGAGTGCAGGACGTTTCAGGAGGCACTCTGATTAAAAAGCCTGCAGCGTCTCATGTATTCAGTGTTCCACATTTTAAAATGGTAGTGGGGTGCTCTAATCGATTAGTCGAGTCTGCTCCAACTCATTCTAATCGGAATGCTTTGGAGCATGTGTATAGGTGCCCATATTAAGCAGTTAGAACTGAGATGCTGAATGAAGACCTCTGACAGACATCTTGTCTCAGTGCAAGTTCTGAACAACATGTAACTCCAGGAGTAAAGTGAAGTGCTGTGTGTGGAAGAACAGAGCAGTTAAAAGAAATGTAGAGAACACCTGGAGGAGGTTTAAACAGCGCTTTGCTCTATATTTGCAAGCTGTGGTGCTAGCACAGAGTGATACCAATAGCCAATTATTAACTGATAACGATCCAGTAGCCCAGGGGTTGTCAACTGGGGGTATGCATACCCCCTGGGGGTACTTGGGAAGGCCCTAGGGGGTATGCATGGGTGAGCAGGGATGGAGTGCCGCCACCCACCACCCTGCTCCCTCCCAAGAGCAGGGCCGGGCAGCGACGCCCCTCTATGGGCAGCAGAGGTGCTGCCTGGCTGGCCGGATGTGGTGGGGGGAAGCTCGCACACAGCAGCCACTGCCACCACCCACCGCCCCATGCAGCCGCTGCTCCACATCCAGCCGTGTGCCATCCCCTAGCCCCACCCCCCCGGGCCGGCTGCCAGGTACACTTATTAACAAAGGTTGAAAACCCCTGCAATAGCCAATTTACAGGAATACAGCAGGGCAGCATGGAGAGCAGTGCCCTGCAGGCAAGTCTGTGGAGGGGAAGAGACATGGGGGAGGGAAAATGTGTGGGGGTGCAGTTGAGGCCCCCACAGTGAGGGAGGGAGTGGGGCAGATGCTGTCCAGCCAAGGCAGTGAATAGGACCCTGGGGCTGGGGCAGGGAGCAGGACAGAGCTGCGGGTGGCTCATCCAGGGGATTGGGAGTGGGGGCAGCTCCCCACTGGTGTGCCCACCCCCGGGGGAAGCATGGGAGGGCATGTGGCCCTTGGATTTGTGCACAGGGCGGAAGTGGGCTGCCCGCTGCTGTCTGTGGGCCAGGAGTGGTGCCAGCCTCTTCCTGGTGGGGGGGGCTATGCCAGAGGTAGTCTCAGAGTGGGCAGGAGCAGGGTGGGTGGCAGTGCTATAGGTGAGCTAAGGCAAATTTTGGGGTGGCTGTAGCCTCACCCACCCATACACCCTCCTTGTGCTGCCCCTGCTCGGGGCACTCTTCTGTGCAGCAGAGCAGAGTGCCCCAAGCAGGGGTGACTAGAGGTTTAGGGGCAGCTATAGCCACCCCAAAATTTGCCTTGGCTTCCCCACAGCACCCCTGCCACCCACCTGCCCAGTGCAACTGAGCCCACCCCCTCCCACCCACTCCAAGCCATTGCCAGCCCAGCCCTCCCACCAGGAAGAGGCTGGTGCTTCCCCTGGCCCTGAAGCCACAGTGGGCAGTTCACCTCTGTCCTGTGCACAAATCCATGGGGAGGAGGGCACATGTTCCTCCACACCTCCCTTGGGTACGTTCAGTGGTGGGGAGCTGTCCTTCCTCCCCACCCTTGGCTCCTCCTGGACAAGCCACCCTGTCCTGCTCCCTTCCCCGGGGTCCGAATTACTGTCCTGGCTGGGCAGTGTCTGCCCCTGCCCCTGTCCCTGCTCCTGCTCCTGCTCCTGCTCCACTCCCTCCCTCACAGTGGGAGTCTTAATCTGCCCCCACCCCACGTCCCTTCCCTCCTCCACACTTCTTCCCCTCCACCAACTCACTTGCAGAGCTCTGCTGTCTATGCTGTCTGGCTGTGCGCATGCACACGGTGTCCAGGGACCCCCACCTGAAGGCATATTATATTTATCGGTGACATGATTGGGTACATTGGGCAAAAAAAGCCAATAGTCGATAGTATTAATTTTCCTTTTAGCAGTGCTGATTCGATTTGCAGCCGATATATCAGTGCACATCTACACTTTTCTGATAGTAGCTGGTTCTGAATCACTTTCATATTTTTAATAGTTTCGGCTATCTCGGGAAGAAGAGGCCAACTATGAAATTGTATTACAGAACTTTAAGTACTGTACTCCCTGCAAAAAGGAACCTAGGAGAGAGACTTTTCAATAAAGTACAAAAAGAAGGTGAAAATGTAGAAGAATTTGGCTCTTTACCCTTGATTGTTTTCAATTCTGCAATTTTGGCAGGCTAACTGAATTCTTAATAAGACACTACATTGTGGCTAAAACCTGGGGCAGAGCATTTGGTTTATGTCTGCATGGCACAGTGCCACGCCACGTAGAGATATGTGAGTTACCTCTGAATGAGCTAGCTTGGGTTCTGGAAGAAGTACAGGTACATTTACACTGTGCTGTGGCTGGACTAATTAACTCTGCTGAGAGAAAATGTGGATATTGTGCTGTGTAGGTATACCCCCAGAGAGAGACTTCTGTCAGGCCCCAAATCAACCCTTGATAAGGCAATTAGAATTTGCCAAGTAAAGGAAACTGACTATTCCAGACTGAAACTTGGAGATGCTGGAGAGTGTTCTGGCACTGTGTATATTACAGAGAATCCATAATACTACAAGAAAAGTTATCTGAGAAAGCAAATCATTGAGAAAGCAACAGGAGCTAAGACAACACCTGGCATTTGGAAAACTGCAAGATCTGCAATGGATTACATACCTTTGCAATTGTTTGTAATTATCAGCTGTGTGCACACCCTGCACAGAGGAAAACACCACTGTTTGCTCAGAGAAATTCTTCATAGGAATAAAGGATGATGTTGGGGCAGATTAATGGAATATCAGCCTAAAGGCAAATGAAAGATATATTCAGGTTATGTTGCATGGTGGGTCACAAGTCAATGTGGTGCTAGAAACAATGATATATGCACTTAGAAAAGCCACAGGTAGAAGGCGAGGCATAAAATTCAGGGTTTTCAAAGGTGAGCCGTACTCACCTGAGAAAGTATGAGACTAAATGTATGTGTAAATACTTTGGAAAAGATATTATTTGTAATAGCAGCCAGGGTGGGGGGAAGAGGGAGGGGTGCGGTTGGGTTAAAGATATGTCAGGTTCTTGGTCTGATCAGGGAGATGCGTTCCATGGAGGATGAGCAGCCTGAAACAACTGAGGAACAGTTTGGAGAGCTTCCCTTTCCACAGTGGGAAGCTCTCAGCAGAGTACAAGATGTTGAAAGGGCTCACAGATCTTGCCTTCAAAAAGTTCTCCCTTACCCTAAGGTGGAGGCTAGAAAGGGTACTGGATAGGCTCATTGCTCTGGAAATCATAAAGCAAGTAGAACTATCTGTGTGAACACAAAGATCATGTAGAAGAAAAATGATAGAACCTTTCACTTCTAAATGTATCCAAAAGAAATAATTGCATGAAAAGATAATTTTTCCCATTATGTACAAGGGGATACATTTTAAAGAGAAGCCTAATGTCAGATCTTTATCTGTTTGTTGTGTCAGCATGGTTCTGGCAGATGCCCTAGAGCAGCATATGTTTGTAGGTACCTGGCAAACCCTGTGAAGGGCCACTATATCCTTGGACTGATGTTTGGGATGTGTTTGGCACCCAAATAAAGAATAAAACTTTTTTTTATGGTCACACACTATACATGGATGACATTTTTAACCTGTACACAAACAGTCAAGGAGTGCAACCAGAGGTGTTGAGCGGTTTAGAAAAGAACCAGAGCTATGGCCTAAAGAGAAACTGAAGCAATCTTGTCCTCTCCCTCCCCTTCATCTTCACACCCCTAGTCCCTCCAAATAAACCCCCCAAAACACAAATAAAAAGTAAATTTGCGTAAAGAAATAGTAATCCCAGAAAAAGTATTAACAAGTTTTAAGCCAGTATTAAGTTGAAACCAGCATGAAGAGCCCTGCTTCCCATCTCTTTCCTCCTCCCAACAAGGGAGGTATAGAAAACTTCTTTAGAATGGTGAATTATTTAGGGACGTTGGTACATAATCTAGCTGCCTGAACCGGGAAGATGCTGCTGCTGCTGTGCAGTGATTTCCCATAGATGTGAAATTTCATAGACTTTCATAGAGTCTTAAATGCAAATCTTAAGAAGCCCCAGACTTGAGGTGTTCTAACAGTAAGCACAAAACAGGTTGCTTAGGAAAGTATTGGCACAGTTTTTATAGCAGTGTGGTGAAAAGTGGAGGCCAATGGATGTGTGTCATGGGCACTAACAAACTGAATGCCAGCCTGTTTATGTAGGCTACAAACAGATATTGTCCTTGTGCTGCCATAAAAATTGCTATGACAGCACAAAACCTAAGTGAACACATGTTCCTGCCCCTTGTTGTACCCCAAATACTCCAAAATTGGTAGCACAATGATTGCTTGTAATAGTCTATGCTGCCTTTTCTTGGTGAACTTCTGATTGGTCAAGGTGTGAAAGTACTGGCAGTCTGGGGCTGACCAGACTCTCCAGCCATCCTGGGCAGGTGCTCCCAGGGTTTCAGGGGCCTGATTCTGTGGGATAATGGCCCCAGATGCCTGCCTCTGACCCAGGAGCACCCCAGGGAACTCCAAGCATTCTCCGGGAATTTCCCTTCAGGGAGCACACATCTGCAAGTGCAAAGCTCAGCACATGTGAGGTTCCTTTGCTCTGAAATGTGTGCCCTGGGCTTCCCTGACAGGGAATTCCTGGGAGCATGCCTTCAAACACAGAAGGGGGAACACATGGGGTTCCCTTGCTCTGCAGTGTGAAATATGCACCTCAGGTTTCTCTGCAAGGGAATTTGTGGGGCATGTGTCCTCATGGACAGAGCAGGGAATGCAGTGGGGTTCCCTGGGACCACTCTGGGTTGTGGCCAGGCCCCCAAGGCTGTTGTGCTGCACAATTGGGCCCCTGAAGCCCAACGAGTGGCAGGGTCTAACCATGCCAGACAACAGTCCCTGGTGATATCTGTTTCTGCTAATTAGTTGCATCAGCTGTGCTGAGAGATGTCCTGGCACAGCTGATTCTGCAACATGAATGTCTCTGTGTAGCTATAGAGAAGGTAGCTTTGGCTTTAGCCCATAGGGCCTAAATTTCATGCCTTATTAGAGGTGCACTGATACATTAGTCTGATATCGGATTGGCACTGATATAAAGAAAATTATCTATATTGGCTTGAAGTGGCTGATAGTTTGTCCGATAAATGGCTTGTGCACGCGCGTAGCTATGAGGACAGGGGTGTAGTGGGGACAGATCAAGGCCCCCATGGGGAGGAGGGTGTGGGGCTGGGGTAGGTGCTGCCCAGCTGGGGTGGGGGGGAGGGGGGGTGCGGGATGGAGCCGCGTCTCATCTGGGGGAAATGGGAGGAGGATGGGCAGCTCCTGCTGCTGAGTGCAGCTCATTCAGTGGCTTGTCAGCTCATCCAGTGGCTCCTGCTGCTGCTCCCGCTGCTCATCCAGGAGGGCAGGAGTGGGCGTGTGCCCTTGGATCTGTGCAGGGTGGGAGGGGGACTGTGAGGTGGCTACAGTGATCTTTGGGGTGGCTGCAGCCCTCCCCCGTAGCCCCTCCCAATGCCACCACCAGCCCGGGGCTGCTCCACTGTCAGCCCCAGTCTGCAGCTGCAGCTTGCCTCACCCATGCCCCACACATATCCAGGACACATGCCTCCCACCCCCCAGTGTCATCCAATGGTGTGCGCAGCAATGGGAGCCGTCTTCCCCTTCTGTGCCCCCCGGATGAGCTGTGGCTACATCCCACGCCCTGCCCCATCCCAGTTGGGCACTGCCTGCCCCAGTCCCATTCCCTCCCTCACCAACTGGGGCATTGATCTGTCCCTCCCCTTCCCCTCTCCCCTTCCACCATAACAGACTTACCGGCTGCATACAGCTGTATCAGAAATCGTATTGGTATCGGTCGACATGCCTCCTTAAAAACTGGCTATCAGTATTGGCCCCCAGAATCTCCAATGGCGCACCCCTAGCCTTTATTTATGTGACCCAGTGTTAGTCACCATTGGCAATGGCTCTTTTCCCCTCCCAGAAACAGAAAATATTTTTTCAGTTACCAATGATGACTTGCAGATTGCATCCACCCTTTAGAGAGATTTGGTGCCTGCAAATGCATGCTGTAGTAGAATATTTTACGAAAGTGCAGTAGACCGAAGTCTAGAGGTAGGTTATGTATCTGTCAGTCTATTTAAAAACACAACACAATGCAATGCACAATGCTGTGTTATCAGATGAAGCATGCCCTGTCGTTGTGACAGTCATTGCAAAGGATGAGATTGTGCAGAAAGTAATTAAGTCTCTTAGTACAGAGCATCCAGGACAGCATATTCAATTTAAGCGGGATTCAGCCTTAGATAGGATTTTGTTTAAAGGCCCCAGGATGGTGATTCCTAAGATGTTACAAAAAAACTGAAAAAGATAATTAAAGGTCATTTAGGTATTGAAAAACCTGAAAGAAGGGTCACTGAGTTGTTATATAGGTCTGAATTGAAAATTGACCTTGAGAAAGCTGTTAAAGCTTGTCACATACCAAAAATAGAGACTAAATCAAGTGCATCATTGCTCCACTCCTGGAGGAAACCAGACAAAGATATAATTTTATTGGCTGGAAAAAAGGGCCTGTACTTGTCCTAGATTATTATTTTTAGTTCCCTGAGAGAGAACCTAACTAGGAGATACTATGTCTAAAGAGGTGATCCTGCAGATCAATTCCACGTTTGCTTGATATGGCATACCTGACATCATAATGTTTGACAGCTGAGCAGGCAAGAGTTTAAAAAGTTTGCACTGAAATGAAGATTTAGACATTTCACCTTTAGTTACCAAGAGGATAATGGGAAATTACATCAGGGTAATAAAGCACCTAGAGAAAAAACGTTGTGGAGCCAGACTCTGATCCATACTTAACACTGTTAAATTACAGAATGGCACCATTGAAGCTTGGGTTGTCATGTGATGACATTTTGTTCAACAGAACAAAAACAAGAACGTCTAAACTATGAAGAACTGATACTACAGTCACTGGGAACTTGCAGTTGTATTAAGAGGCATACAAAACAGAAAAGAAATCTCAGCATGACTTGGGACTGAGGGTTGCCACCACTTCATGAAAATTACATTGCCTATATCTACTGATCAGTTGGACTAGGGATAGAAGTTACACATAAGCCAGTTTAAGTGATGAGAAACTGGTTTAAACCTGTAACAGAACAGAAGTTCAGTGCACATAAACCACTTTCAAAATGGCCAGAACTGGTTTAAGTTAAATCTGGTTGAATGTAATGCCAGATTAACTGATTTAGGTCAAACCGGTTTATGGAACTTCTGTCCCAGACCCCTTTCTCAGATAAGTTAACTCACAGTCCCCCAGCATCCTAGGTTGCTCTGCAGTCGTGGGCTGGGCTGTCTGCTCCAGAGAGCAGGGCTGTCTGCTCCAGGGAGCACTATCATTGTTCCAGCTGGCTGAGAAGAGGGTGGGAAACCTGGCTCCAGATTGCAGTCGGGTCTGCCTGGCTTTCCCCCCACTTGTCACTGGAGCAGAGGAAGGGGGTGGTCAGACCTTGGGGCCAGGCAGGGGAAGAGGGGGCTTTAAACCCCTGCCCTGGACTCTAGCTGGGGTCTGCCTGGCAGGGACGCAGCAGCCCCTGCCAGGCTTTTCCCTGCTCCTTTCTGAAGTTTAAACCCCTTTCCCGTCTCTCTGCTGCAGTGTGCCAGCCCGGGGCCAGTGTCTGGCCATGCCACAACCCGTCCACTTGAGGAGGGAGTGGGGAAAAGCCTGGCAGAGGATGCTGCGTCCCTGCCAAACAGACTTCTTCTGTGCTCCTATAGGCAAGGAGATTTAAAGCCCCTTCCCCTTCCCTCTGTCTCAGCATGCTGGCATGGGCCAGGGTCTGGCCACGCTCCCCTCCTTGTTCTATTGGGCAGGAGGGGAAAAGTCTGGCAGGGGCTGCTTCCTCCTTCCGCCATGAGATGCCTTGGCTGGTGTCCCTGCAGGCCAAGGTGGGGGGTTAATCCCCCCCAATCATACTCAGCAGGCCTCGCCACCCCACCCTTCCCAGCTCATGTGGGAAGCAGGAAAAGCCTGGAGGGTTTCTCTCCTAGTTTCCCTCCAGCCAGTGCCGAAGGGCGTGCTCTAGCACCCCCAGCTTCTAGCCTGAGCCACTGCTGGCATGTGGCTACAGTTCTGGAATGTCTGGTCACTTGCTTCTTGGTTCAAGCTACACAGTTTAGATTAATCTGCAAAGATTGAATCAATTCAGCCTCAGACTTTTCGGCTGTCTGTCCTCAGACTTTTCGGCTGTCTGTAGTTAGCCTCGGAGAGGAATGAAGCAGATCTCTTTCAGACTCCTTTCATTTGGAGACCAGGAAGTGTAAAGTTGGTGTGATCCTAAATATCTTTCTTCAGTTATTTCAGTTTCTAATATTAGACTTTAAAACTTCTGCATTTTCCTAACACTTGTAGGCACCTATATTTCTACTGTGACTCCTGTTTCTGCAGTAATACCAACAGAGAAGAAGTAGGGATTTGGAGACTGCCTGCCCACTCATCTATTTGGTTTCTTTAGCTTCTGCCTTGACTACAGAAGCTCCCAAAAGACACTTTATCGGTTTTGCATCTTTTGAAGCCATAAAGACACAATCATATAAATGGCTGAAAGGACCCATCTATTAGTAAAGGAATCATAAAGAAAGTGTTTAATGGAGGGTAATCTAAAAGTGTTAACTGTGGAATGGGAAAGAGACTGTAAAAAGGGGAAAGAAAACAAAGAGGATGGGAAACAGGAGAGAAGGGGAGGGGGGAATTGCCATTTCTCTCTCTCTCACAATGTAACGGTTATTTAAAAGAAATTGTATGTCTGATACCAGGAGAGTAAAACTACTAGTTATTGTGTGTGACACATCTTGGGTAGATAGCAAACAATCCAGCAGTTCCCTGCCACTTTGTATCAGAGGTGTGGAAAGATTATTTCCGTTAAGATTTTTCTGTTTCTGGCCCACGCACTCACCTATTGGAATTGTGTAGCCCTGATCTGCAGTGGGAAACACTGACTTTTACACAGTGGACAGTAATAAAGTAACACCATCACATTACTGACATCATAAGCTGCTGCAAATGCATATTAAAGTAAAATGTATTAATGTCAACCATATTTTTTCCGCGTTGAGGGAAGGGAGGAAATCTAATGTTTATGTATTTGTTTGGGGGATAAAGATGAGGACAAAACAGGTTAACAAAAGAAGAAAAGGTATTTTTTGAATAAATCATGAGAGAGTTTTCCTTTCTGCAGATCTTCTAAACTCTCCCCTCTTTAAAATGGAATAAGAGATGGTTCAATATTGGCTGACACTTCAGCTGGTGCCAGCCTGTCAATCAGCTGGTCTCCAGGTGATCATGACATGAATATATGAATATCTAACTAGAAGCCGATATAATTGTTGTTCTGACAGTTCCTTCTCTAACTTTAACAGGGCTCTGTGTTCTCCACTGATGTTTTCATGGAAGACTGACATATTTGAAGAAATTTGGTTTAGAAGTGATGAAATTTAATCAGTATAACTGAACCAAAATAGGATTATAACAACCGTGGCTTGATCAAATGTTATACCCCTTTTCCAGCTCCTCTCCATCCTTCTGATGTTCCTGTGTACTTGGAATATAAGTATTCATACTTGTATAGAATTGTTACCATATTTATATGTCAGTTTAACATGATGAAATACTTTAGGCAATAATGTTGATGTATTTGAAAATGGCAGACTTCCTGTGCACATTGTGCAATTTTTATTTATGTCTAGTAACAGAGGCAGGATCTAGTGGCCTGGGATCCTGTTGACTAGAGTTCAGTTTCCAGCTCTACTGCTGACCTACTGGGTGGCCTTGGACAACAGACTTTACCTTCCTTTCCCTCAGTTTCCCTAATTGTAAAATATCACCGACCTTTTTTTTCATAAAACTCCTTGAGATCTACTAATGAGAAGCGTCTGATGAGACCTGCGTGGTAGACTCACCGTGGGAAAAGATTGTATCATGTTATTGTTTAGACCAAGCCCAGTGCAGTGGGTTTTCAGTCTTGGGTAGGATCTTTAAGAGATAACATAATTTGTTTATTCATTTTTGCACATTATACCAAAGTAATGTTGATATCAATGGTACTAGAGGTTTTGCAACTTATAACCAACCTGGTGGAACATGTGACAAGCATGCTTCCTCAATGGGTTCCACAAAGGGAGGAGACTAAATGATTTGCTCAAGTGGCAGGGCAGGGAATGAAAGTTAGGTTTTCTGGGTTCCAGGGTAGTACCTTTTGACTGAGGCAGTCCTCTTCCTAGTAACATCAATGTAAATAAAAATTAATAGTAACAATATGCCAAATTGTGGAATCTCCATCCTTAGATGGTTTCAGGAGCAGGTTAGATAGATGCTTGGCTTGGATGTTTTATTCAGGGATGATCAGGGGGCTGGATTAGATGACCTCATGGGCTAGGGATAGCCATTACACATACACTGATTTAAGTGATTAGAAATTGGTTTAAATCTGTAACAGAACAGATGTTTAATACACATAAACCAATTTGAAAATGGCTGAAGCCGGTTTGAGATAAACCTGGCTGAATGTAGTATCATACTTAACTGATTTGGCTCAAACTGGTTTATTCAATGTCTATCCCAGACCCCTTCGTGGTGTAAGATAAACCAGACTCCCCCAGCAACCTGGTATGCTCTCTGGGCTGGGCAGGGCTCTCTGCTTCACAGCAGGGCTGGCCCCTCCCCTCTGCTCCCTGGTTGCAGCTCCTGCACAGACTGAAGGTACAGCAGGGTCTGCCTGGCTTCCCCCTGCCCTCCCCTCCTCCCTCTTGCTGTTTGCTGGACTAGCAGGGATTCCCCTCTTCCTCCCTCCCATCTCCCATAGCACGGACTCCAGCCCCACAATGCTTAGAGGTGTCTGTGTGTGTGTGTCTCCAACTTCACTGAGACAGGCAGACAGAAAAGTGACTGCTTAGGGCTTTTGGGAGCTAATTAACAGGTCAGCTAGTGAGCTTTATAAAAAGAGTTTGAACTAATGGAGAGAGGCTATTGTTTTGCTGATGAGGTGATAAACACTGTTATCAGCAGGGATCCTGGTTTTCTATGATTAAAAACAGTGAATTCTCTGATTTAAAAACCCCAAATCCATAATTAAAATTAAAGGTCCCCTACAGCAACCCCCCCCGCACTACTGGTGCCCCTCACTCCACCCATAACAGCCTCCTCAGGTCTCCTGATGCCCCTCACTCCCCCATAACAGCCCCCCAGCTCCACACATACAAGCACAGACACTAACATTCATTCACCCCAGCAGGTAAGTGTATGGGGAGAAGGGAAGGTGCTGGGGGACCAGATCATAAAGTGGGGGGGAGCGTGTCCTTGTGCCCACTCCCAAGAGGAGGGCCAGGTTATGAGGGCAGGGGTGCCCCTCTGTGGGCTACACACACGCTGGCTGGCCTGATGGGGGTGGTTTGCACACAGTGGCCACCATTACAACTCTGCCCCTGTGCCTCACGCTGGCTTCCCATGGCCTGCTGCATAGCTTTGCGAGCAGGTGGTGTGGGGTACAGGAGCGGCAGTGCGGTGGTGGGTTGCACATACAGGCTGCACGTGCTGGCTGGCCTGCAGGGGAAGGAGGGAGGGGGAGGCTCGCATGTGGCGACTGCCAGTGCAGTGTCGCTTGTGCGTCACGGTTGGCTGTATGGCTCTGCGGCAGTTCAGGGTGGTGGCTGCAGTGACTGTGTGCTGCCCATGGTGGGGAAGGGGCTCACATGCAGTGGCCACAGGCACAGCTCTGAAGACAAGTGGCAGCAGTGGTACAAGGTGGTGGTGGCTGCCATATGTGAAACCCCCTCCCTGTCTCCGCCAGCCGGCATGCAGCAGCCACCACCACCATCCCACACCACTGCTGCCACTTGCCTGAGGAGCTGTGCTTGCACCATTTTTGCTGCCTCACAGCCAGCTGCACAGCTCTGCAGAGATGGCTCCATAGGTGAGTGGCAGCAGTGGCAGCATACGAACCGCCCCTCCCCACCCCCAGCTGGCACACAGCTGCCAGAGCCGCCATCCCTTGCCGCCATGGAGCTGTGCCCACAGAGCCATGCGCCCAGCTGTGGGGTAGCAGCAGCAGTGTGGTGGTGGCTGTTACATGCAAGCCACCCCCTCCCACCCCTGCTGGCCAGCCAGCATGTGTGCAGCCTGCAAGCAGCAGCCACCACTGCACTGCTGCTGCCGCGCCCTGTGCCACTTGGCCGCAAAGCCATGTGGCCAGCTGTGGGAAGGCAGCGTGGGGCATGGCAGCAGAGTTGCTGTGGTGGCTGCTGTGTGCGAACCCGCCTGGCTGGCTGGTGCATGTATGGCCCACAGAGGGGCACCCCTGCTCTCACCCCTGGCCTGCTCCTGGGGTGGGGGGCAGGGAGGCACTGCAGCATGCCACCTGGGGCCAGTGGTGCCCCCAGCTCCCTCAGCCACCTTCCCCCCACCCCCAACATCCAAGCCCCATTTACCTCCAGGCTCCAGGGACAAAGGGTGAGTCTGAGCCTGAGCTCAGCCTTGGCTGACTCAGAGGCTCAGGCCCTGCCCTTCTCCAGGCAGGGCTAAGGGTTTTGTGCCCTTTCTGCAGTTCACTCTCTCAGGCTAGAACTGTTCCTGCCTGCAAGAGCTCTTTGCAAAAGTGGAGAATCCATGGATTTCTCTGCTAGAAGGGGAAATCCGTGTTTTCCCTGATTAAAAACAGGGAATCCATGGTTGTCTCTGTTTTTCCATGGGAAATGGAAAACCCAGATCCCTGGTTATCAGCCCCCTGCTGGCTTGCTGCAGACCATATAAAGTTTGCCGCAGACAATATAAAGAAGCATGGAGGGAGATAGACAAGCTCCATATCATCAACAGATGCATGCACTGCACACCCCCCATGCCTCAGAGT